>NC_137347.1:1140828-1740828 GCF_965287045.1 Carcharhinus amblyrhynchos
CACCACCCCGCCTGGGATGCAGTGACAGCCCTGGTCAGTGTCAGCATGCTCCAGGAAAGGACAGTGTCAGTAGAAGATGGATGATCTTCGCTCAGCCAGGCTAAGTGAAGCACCCCCAGTCTCTGGACCCCTCGCACGCCTCCTGCACCCCAACACTTTCTCTCACAGGCACCAGGTCTCCCTTCCCTCCCACAATCTCCATGTTCCCCCTACTCGCTGCTATGCTCCTCACACTCCAGCTCCCACCCACACCTACCTCACCTCATCACCATCTTAGATGTCAACACTCCCACCTACGTTCTTCTCCCTCGATGTGTCAATGCAGGACAAACTCAATCGCAACAGGCGTGAGCAGGTGCAGCCAGGTGAAGTCATGACCGAGCTCTGAACCCTCACATGTTTTGAGGAGCGAGCCCTTGAGCTGGCCATGGAGGAGGAAGAGTGTGTCTGCACTGCTGGTGAAGTGGGAGCAACAGAGAAACGTGAGAATCCTCAACACATGCTGCCATTCCTCAAGTTTCAAGTGTATAATCAATACTCCCCCATAATCCCTGTGATGCACTGATGTCACTTCCCTTCCATGACCAGTGGAATCGACCAGACCATCCTCACGCCCCCTGGACCCACTGGATTCGAGCAGCTCAGAGGGGGACTTCTCCAACCCCACCATTGAAGAGGCGTCACTGCTGTCACCCCGCACCCGGCACCAGGGCAGATACTCACATCTCGGTGGGTTCATTAAGTCGACAGGATTCTGGGTCACTCATTGGTGAACACCCCACAACTGAAGATCCATATAAAGCGGAGACAGCGACGTCCCAGGGAACCAGCACTCGGAGGGATGCCGGAGCCCAGGAATCTGCTAAGGCCCCAGCCGATGATGTGCCCCTGGGCCCGGTCATTCCACAGCTGCTGGAGCTGCAATGGCAGAGTTACAAGAACCAGAGACCAAAACCTGGTGTTGTCAGACTTTTTACAGAGTCACAAGTGTCAGGAAGGGTTGGCAGCATCTCTCCTCGGAGTGCAAGGCCGATTGGAGCATTCCCATCGCCTTCTGACTGAGGAGATGCTGCTGTTACTGCAGCACACCAAGGCTAACACTGCGAGGGTGGCACCCACAGTGGAGACCTTGGCACAGGGCATGCACTCCATGGCAGGAGATGCCCACCCCATGGCTCGGTGAGCTCCATGGTGCCGAGCTTCGACTGCTAATCCACCCAACTATACCCTCATCCAGATCATTAATAAAAATTACAAACAGCAGTGGCCCCAAAACAGATCCCTGAGGCACACCACTCGTAACCGAACTCCATGACGAATATTTACCATCAACCACCACCCTCTGTCTCCTATCTGCTAGCCAATTCCTGATCCAATTACCTAGATCACCCCCAATCCCATACATCTGCATTTTCTGCAGAAGCCCACCATGGTGAACCTTATCAAACGCCTTACTAAAATCCATATACACCACGTCAACTGCCTTACCCCTATCCACCTCTTTGGTCACTTTCTCAAAGAACTCAATAAGGTTAGTAAGGCACGGCCTACCCGCTACAAAACCATGCTGACTGTCTCTAATCAATTCATTACTCTCCAAATAACTATAAATCCTGTCTCTAATAATCCTTTCCAAAACCTTACCCACCACAGAAGTAAGACTCACCGGTCTATAATTCCCAGGGAAGTCTCTGCTCCCCTTCTTAAACAATGGGACAACATTCGCTGTCCTCCAATCTTCCGGTACTATACCAGAGACCAACGACGACCTGAAGATCAGAGCCAGAGGCTCCGCAATCACCTCTCTAGCCTCCCAGAGAATCCTAGGGTAAATCCCATCCGGACCAGGGGACTTATCTATTTTCAAACCCTCTAAAATATCCAGCACATCCCCCGTATCAACTGCAATACTTTCTATTTTACACCCCTGCACCCCAGTGTCCTCCTCAGCTACATTCATGTCCCCCTGCGTGAACACCGAAGAGAAATATTGGTTCAACGCCTCTCCAATCTCCTCCGGTTCCACACACAACTTCCCTCTACTGTCTGTAACTGGCCCTAATCTTAGAAAGGTTGCAGAGCTGGGCCGCGAGGTGGCGGATGGAGTTTAATGTGGAGAAGTGTGAGGTAATTCACTTTGGTAGGAGTAACAGATGTGTCGAGTATAGGGCTAACGGGAGGACTTTGAATAGTGTGGATGAGCAGAGGGATCTAGGTGTATGTGTACATAGATCCCTGAAAGTTGGGAGTCAAGTAGATAAGGTTGTTAAGAAGGCGTACGGTGTCTTGGCGTTTATTGGTAGGGGGATTGAATTTAGGAGTCGCAGCGTCATGATGCAACTGTACACAACTCTGGTGCGGCCGCACTTGGAGTATTGTGTGCAGTTCTGGTCCCCACATTACAGGAAGGATGTAGAGGCTTTGGAGAGGGTGCAGAGGAGGTTTACCAGGATGTTGCCTGGTATGGAGGGGAGGTCCTATGAGGAGAGACTGAGAGATTTGGGGTTGTTTTCGCTGGAAAGAAGGCGGCTAAGAGGGGATCTTATTGAAACATATAAGATGATTAGAGGTTTAGACAGGGTAGATAGTGATAGCCTTTTTCCTCGGATGGAGAAAGCTAGCACGAGGGGGCATGGCTTTAAATTAAGGGGTGGTAGTTATAGGACTGATGTCAGGGGTAGGTTCTTTACCCAAAGGGTGGTGAGGGACTGGAATGCCCTGCCAGCTGCAGTTGTAAATGCGCCTAGTTTGGGGGCGTTTAAGAGATCTGTGGATAGGTTTATGGACGAAATGGGATTGGTTTAGATTAGTGGGTTAGTGTTGTTTTTTTTTAAAAAGCTGGTCGGCGCAACATCGTGGGCCGAAGGGCCTGTTCTGCGCTGTAATGTTCTATGATCTATGTTCTATGCAGGGGGCAGACACAGGCGGGAATCCACGAGTGTCAGTGCCAGAGGATTGCGGGGGGGTCTGGATCTCACTCCAGCTGCTCCTCCATCCCATGGAGTAACAAAGGTGTCCCTGGGAGCCCACAGGGAAAAGGATCGGCAGAATTACACCGTGGGATCTCCAGCCAGGGAACCATGAGCATCTCCAGCCCATCTGACACCTCCAGCCCCTCACACCGAGGAGGGCAGCTGTCCCACATCTGTGCTGCCTGAAAGCAGGCCAGGACCCTGAAGGTTCCGGCACCCCCAGGAACACCCACCAAGGTCATCTCAGGCAACAGGATGTGGAAATCGGCCGGCCATTTCAACCTCGGCTGTGGATCCTGGTGAGGAAGATTAGCATCGGCACTCAGTGGGCAAGGGTGAATATTAGGCATGAGTGTCGATAGGTGACTATTTTACATTGAATGTTTAACATTATATTTCACTATGTTCACCCACAGAGCCCCCACCCAAGCCTGGAGAACCATCGCACTCACCCGGTGCCTCATCCCTACGGAATGGTAGTGCTGTGTCTCTCACACCCTCTTGCTGCTTAGGAAGGTCACTCCCACAGCTGTGATGTGGGCAGGAACCCAGGAAGGAGGAAACAGGAAGTGTTTTGTGCCATGCACAATTCCTTTAAAGCAAGGGGTGCCCCAACGTGAGGGGAAGGCAAAGCCTACAGGTGAACCCCTACCTCAATATGGGCCCCTACCCATGGCCCGAGTTACATCTATCTGTGTCTCCCACATCCACTCCATGTCCCCTGAGTTGTACACTGTGGAGTGAAGCAGTTCCTCCTTATCTCAGTCCTAAATGGCTTTCCCTGTACCCTGAGACTGTGACCCCTTGTTCTAGAGCCCCCAGCCAGAAGAAGCATGCTCCCTGCATTCAGTCTGTCCAGCTCTATCATTCCAATTCAATCCCCTCTCATTCTTCTGAATTCCAGTGAATACAGACCCAGTCGACACGATCTCCCCTCATTCTCCAATCCCAGGAATAGTCTGGTGAACATTCGCTGCACTCTCTGGAGGCCTGTGACCAGTGGTGTGCCTCAGGGATCAGTGCTGGGTCCACTGTTATTTATCATTTATATTAATGATTTGGATGACCTCGGGGTCCTTGTGCATGAGTCGCAAAAACCCAGCTTGCAGGTGCAGCAGGTGGTCAGGAAGGCGAATGGGATGCTGGCCTTCATAGCGAGGGGGATTGAATATAAAAGTAGGGAGGTCTTGCTGCAGCTGTATAGGGCATTGGTGAGGCCGCAGCTGGAGTACTGTGTGCATTTTTGGGCGCCGCACCTGCGCAAGGATATTTTGGCCTTGGAGGGAGTGCAGAGGAGGTTTACTAGGCTGATGCCGGAGTTGAGGGGGTTGAACTATGAGGAGAGGCTGAATAAACTGGGCTTGTACTCGTTAGAGTTTAGAAGAATGAGAGGAGATCTCATTGAGACGTATAAGATGATGAACGGGATGGATAGGATAGAGGTGGAAAGACTCTTCCCGCTCAAAAAAGACAGTAGGACTAGGGGGCACAGCCTCAGGATAAAGGGGGGGTGGTTTAGATCGGAGTTGAGGAGGAACTTCTTCACTCAAAGGGTGGTGAATCTCTGGAATTCTCTGCCCGTTGAAGTGGTGGAGGCTGCCTCGCTAAATATTTTTAAGACGTGGGTTGTTGGGTTTTTGATAGGAGAGGGGATTAAGGGTTATGGGGAGAACATATAGAACATAGAACATAGAATATAGAATATAGAACATAGAACGGGAAAGTGGAACTGAGCAGCGACAGATCAGCCATGATCTTATTGAATGGCGGGACAGGCTCGAAGGGCTGGATGGCCTACTCCTGCTCCTATTTCTTATGTTCTTATGTTCTTATGAATGAAGCAGTTCCTCCTTATCTCAGTCCTAAATGGCTTTCCCCTGTACCCTGAGACTGTGACCCCTTGTTCTAGAGCCCCCAGCCAGAAGAAGCATGCTCCCTGCATTCAGTCTGTCCAGCTCTATCATTCCAATTCAATCCCCTCTCATTCTTCTGAATTCCAGTGAATACAGACCCAGTCGACACGATCTCCCCTCATTCTCCAATCCCAGGAATAGTCTGGTGAACATTCGCTGCACTCTCTGGAGGCCTGTGACCAGTGGTGTGCCTCAGGGATCAGTGCTGGGTCCACTGTTATTTATCATTTATATTAATGATTTGGATGAGAATATAGGGGGCATGGTTAGTAAGCTTGCAGATGACATCAAGATTGGTGGCATAGTGGACAGTGAAGAAAGTTATCTCCAATTGCAACAGGATCTTGATCAATTGGACCAGTGGGCTGATGAATGGCAAATGGAGTTTAATTTAGACAAATGTGAGGTGATGCATTTTGGTAGATTGAACCAGGGTAGGACTTACTCAGTTAATAGAACATAGAACATAGAACATAGAACATTACAGTGCAGAACAGGCCCTTCGGCCCACGATGTTGCGCCGACCAGTTAAAAAAAAACAACAATGACCCACTAACCTAAACCAATCCCTTTTCGTCCATAAACCTGTCCACAGATCTCTTAAACGCCCCCAAACTAGGCGCATTTACAACTGCAGCAGGCAGGGCATTCCAATCCCTCACCACCCTCTGGGTAAAGAACCTACCCCTGACATCTGTCCTATAACTACCCCCCCTTAGTTTAAAGCCATGCCCCCTCGTGCTAGATTTTTCCATCAGAGGAAAAAGGCTATCACAATCCACCCTATCTAAACCTCTAATCATCTTATATGTTTCAATAAGATCCCCTCTTAGCCGCCTTCTTTCCAGCGAAAACAACCCCAAATCCTTCAGCCTCTCCTCATAGGATCTCCCCTCCATACCAGGCAACATCCTGGTAAACCTCCTCTGCACCCTCTCCAAAGCCTCCACATCCCTCCTGTAATGTGGGGACCAGAACTGCACACAATACTCCAAGTGCGGCCGCACCAGAGTTGTGTACAGTTGCAACATAACGCTACGACTCCTAAATTCAATCCCCCTACCAATAAACGCCAAGACACTGTATGCCTTCTTAACAACCTTATCTACTTGATTCCCAACTTTCAGGGATCTATGTACACATACACCTAGATCCCTCTGCTCCTCCACACTATTCAAAGTCTTCCCGTTAGCCCTATACTCAACACATCTGTTATTCCTACCAAAGTGAATTACCTCACACTTCTCCGCATTAAACTCCATCCGCCACCTCTCGGCCCAGCTCTGCAACCTGTCTAAGTCTTCCTGCAAACTATGACACCCTTCATCACTATCTACCACACCTCCGACTTTGGTGTCATCAGCAAATTTACTGATCCACCCAACTATACCCTCATCCAGATCATTAATAAAAATTACAAACAGCAGTGGCCCCAAAACAGATCCCTGAGGCACACCACTTGTAACCGAACTCCATGATGAATATTTACCGTCAACCACCACCCTCTGTCTCCTATCCGCTAGCCAATTCCTAATCCAGTTCCCTAGATCACCCCCAATCCCATACATCTGCATTTTGTGCAGAAGCCTACCATGGTGAACCAATGGTAGGGCGTTGGGGAGAGTTACAGAACAAAGAGATCTAGGGGTACATGTTCATAGCTCCTTGAAAGTGGAGTCACAGGTGGACAGAGTGGTGAAGAAGGCATTCAGCGTGCTTGGTTTCATTGGTCAGAATATTGAATACACAAGTTGGGACATCTTGTTGAAGTTGTACAAGACATTGGTAAGGCCACACTTGGAATACTGTGTACAATTCTGGTCACCCTATTATAGAAAGGATATTATTAAACTAGAAAGAGTGCAGAAAAGATTTACTAGGAGGCTACCAGGACTTGATGGTTTGAGTTATAAAGAGAGGTTGGATAGATTGGGACATTTTTTTCTGGAGCGTAGGAGGCTGAGGGGTGACCTCATAGAGGTCTAAAATAACGAGGGGCACAGATAAGATAGATAATCAATATCTTTTCCCAAATGTAGGGGAATCTAAAACTAGAGGGCATAGGATTAAGGTGAGAGGGGAGAGATACAAAAGGGTCCAGAGAATCATAGAACCATAGAACCCTACAGTGCAGAAAGAAGCCCTTCGGCCCATCGAGTCTGCACCGAACACAATCCCACCCAGGCCCTACCCCCATATTCCTACATATTATACCCACTAATCCCTCTAACCTACACATCTCAGGACACGAAGGGGCAATTTTAGCGTGGTTACTCAACCTGACCAGGGGTAATGTTTTCACACAGAGGGTGGTGAGTGTCTGGAACAAGCTGCCAGAGGTAGTAGTAGAGGTGGTAAAACTTTGTCTTTTAAAAAGCATTTAGGTAGTTACATTGATAAGATGGGTATAGAGGGATATGGGCCAAATACAGGCAATTGGGATGAGCTTAGAGGTTAAAAAATAGCATGGACAAGTTGGGCTGAAGGGCCTGTTTCCATGCTGTAAACCTCTAGAACTCTCTTTAGCAAGTACATCCTTTCTCAGATAAGGAGCCTAAAACTGCACACAACCCAAGCTGTGGTCTCACCAAGGTCCTGTACAGCTGCAGTAAGCCATCCTTGTCCCTGTACTAAAATCCTCTTGCAATCAAGGCCAACATACTATTTACCCTCCTAACTGCTCGCCGGACCTGCATCCTTACTTTCAGTGACTTTCCTTTCGAAGGGGTAGTTTCCTTGGTGGATTCCTGTATTCCTGAACAAGTCCGTTTATCAGTTCCTGTGGGTTGTCACACCTGGTTTCCATCACTCACAGTCCAGTGGCTGTAACGTTCTCCTAAAATTCCAGGTGCTCTGCCCAAGCTGCTAATGGTTTTCAGGCATTTCTGTTCCTCAAATCAGAGTAAGGAGTCTCACAACACCAGGATTAAAGTCCAACAGGTTTATTTGGTAACAAACGCCACTAGCTCTAATAAAGCTTTAATCTGGTGTTGTGAGACTTCTTACTGTGTTTACCCCAGTCCAACACCAGCATCTCCACATCATGAAGAAATTGAAGCCACAGATAAAGAGATTTTTGGTCTCTCAGAATGAAATGATACAGGGAGCAGAAAGTGGAGTTGAGGCAGTGGATTGCCAGAATGGTATTGAATGGTGTGGATCTGGCTCAATGAGCCAAATAGTCAACTCCAGTTTCTGATATTTTATATTGTAATTGGTGCTGCCCCACTGCCTTTACTTATGTTGAGTGAAGCCCTCACTGCTAAATGATTGGGAGTAACTGACTGCACCCTGGTCTGACTGAGTTACCAGTTACCAGTGAAAGATTTCTTCTCTTTCTGAAACTGATTCTCGAAGAAAGAATTCGATGGTTGCTCAGAGTATGATATTAGTAGCTAGAATGAGTGAGGGGGAGGGTGGCTTTAGGCTGGGTGGGGTATTAAAGGCTGCAAATTGGTTACCACTGTTGCGTCACAACGCCAGGGACCCAGGTTCGATTCCCAGGCTCGGGTCACTGTCTGTCTGGAGTCTGCACATTTTCCCCGTGTCTGCGTGGGTTTTCTCCGGGTGCTTTGGTTTCCTCCCACAGTCTGAAAAACACGCTGGTTAGGTACATTGGCCATGCTAAATTGTCCGTCATTGCACCCGAACAAACACTGGAGTGTGGCGACTGGGGGATTTTCACAGTAACTTCATTGCAGCGTTAACGTAAGCCTACTTGTGACTTGACTAATAAATAAACTTTAAACTTAAAGGAGTTGGGGAGTGGGTAGGTGTGGGGGAGTTGGGGAGTGGGTAGGTGTGGGGAGGTGTTGGGGAGTGGGTAGGTGTGGGGAGGAGCTGGGGAGTGGGTGGGTGTGGGGAGGAGTTGGGGAGTGGGTGGGTGTGGGGAGGAGTTGGGGAGTGGGTAGGTGTGGGGAGGAGTTGGGGAGTGGGTAGGTGTGGGGAGGAGTTGGGGAGTGGGTAGGTGTGGGGAGGAGTTGGGGAGTGGGTAGGTGTGGGGAGGTGTTGGGGAGTGGGTAGGTGTGGGGAGGAGTTGGGGAGTGGGTAGGTGTGGGGAGGAGTTGGGGAGTGGGTAGGTGTGGGGAGGAGTTGGGGAGTGGGTAGGTGTGGGGAGGAGTTGGGGAGTGGGTAGGTGTGGGGAGGAGTTGGGGAGTGGGTAGGTGTGGGGAGGAGTTGGGGAGTGGGTAGGTGTGGGGAGGAGTTGGGGAGTGGGTAGGTGAGGGTAGGAGTTGGGGAGTGGGTAGGTGTGGGGAGGAGTTGGGGAGTGGGTAGGTGTGGGGAGGAGTTGGGGAGTGGGTAGGTGTGGGGAGGAGTTGGGGAGTGGGTAGGTGTGGGGAGGAGTTGGGGAGTGGGTAGGTGAGGGTAGGAGTTGGGGAGTGGGTAGGTGTGGGGAGGAGTTGGGGAGTGGGTAGGTGTGGGGAGGAGTTGGGGAGTGGGTAGGTGTGGGAAGGGGCTGGGGAGTGGGTAGGTGAGGGTAGGAGTTGGGGAGTGGGTAGGTGTGGGGAGGGGTTGGGGAGTGGGTAGGTGTGGGGAGGAGTTGGGGAGTGGGTAGGTGTGGGGAGGAGTTGGGGAGTGGGTAGGTGTGGGGAGGTGTTGGGGAGTGGGTAGGTGTGGGGAGGAGTTGGGGAGTGGGTAGGTGTGTGGAGGAGTTGGGGAGTGGGTAGGTGTGGGGAGGAGTTGGGGAGTGGGTGGGTGTGGGGAGGAGTTGGGGTGTGGGTAGGTGTGGGGAGGAGTTGGGGAGTGGGTAGGTGTGGGGAGGTGTTGGGGAGTGGGTAGGTGTGGGGAGGAGTTGGGGAGTGGGTAGGTGTGTGGAGGAGTTGGGGAGTGGGTAGGTGTGGGGAGGAGTTGGGGAGTGGGTGGGTGTGGGGAGGAGTTGGGGAGTGGGTGGGTGTGGGGAGGAGTTGGGGAGTGGGTAGGTGTGGGGAGGAGTTGGGGAGTGGGTAGGTGTGGGGAGGAGTTGGGGAGTGGGTAGGTGTGGGGAGGAGTTGGGGAGTGGGTAGGTGTGGGGAGGAGTTGGGGAGTGGGTAGGTGTGGGGAGGAGTTGGGGAGTGGGTCGGTGTGGGTAGGAGTTGGGGAGTGGGTGGGTGTGGGGAGGAGTTGGGGAGTGGGTAGGTGTGGGGAGGAGTTGGGGAGTGGGTGGGTGTGGGGAGGAGTTGGGGAGTGGGTAGGTGTGGGGAGGAGTTGGGGAGTGGGTAGGTGTGGGGAGGAGTTGGGGAGTGGGTAGGTGTGGGGAGGAGTTGGGGAGTGGGTGGGTGTGGGGAGGAGTTGGGGAGTGGGTGGGTGTGGGGAGGAGTTGGGGAGTGGGTGGGTGTGGGGAGGAGTTGTGGTGTGGGTAGGTGTGGGTCGGGGTTGTGGTGTGGGTCGATGTGGGTAGGAGTTGGGGTGGGAGTAGGTGTGGGTAGGTGTGGGGAGGAGTTGGGGAGTGGGTAGGTGTGGGGAGGAGTTGGGGAGTGGGTAGGTGTGGGGAGGAGTTGGGGAGTGGGTAGGTGTGGGGAGGAGTTGGGGAGTGGGTAGGTGTGGGGAGGAGTTGGGGAGTGGGTAGGTGTGGGGAGGAGTTGGGGAGTGGGTAGGTGTGGGGAGGAGTTGGGGAGTGGGTAGGTGTGGGGAGGAGTTGGGGAGTGGGTAGGTGTGGGGAGGAGTTGGGGAGTGGGTAGGTGTGGGGAGGAGTTGGGGAGTGGGTAGGTGTGGGGAGGAGTTGGGGAGTGGGTAGGTGTGGGGAGGAGTTGGGGAGTGGGTAGGTGTGGGGAGGAGTTGGGGAGTGGGTAGGTGTGGGGAGGAGTTGGGGAGTGGGTAGGTGTGGGGAGGAGTTGGGGAGTGGGTAGGTGTGGGGAGGAGTTGGGGAGTGGGTAGGTGTGGGGAGGAGTTGGGGAGTGGGTAGGTGTGGGGAGGAGTTGGGGAGTGGGTAGGTGTGGGGAGGAGTTGGGGAGTGGGTAGGTGTGGGGAGGAGTTGGGGAGTGGGTAGGTGTGGGGAGGAGTTGGGGAGTGGGTGGGTGTGGGGAGGAGTTGGGGAGTGGGTAGGTGTGGGGAGGAGTTGGGGAGTGGGTAGGTGTGGGGAGGAGTTGGGGAGTGGGTAGGTGTGGGGAGGAGTTGGGGAGTGGGTAGGTGTGGGGTGGAGTTGTGGTGTGGGTAGGTGTGGGGAGGAGTTGGGGTGTGGGTAGGTGTGGGGTGGAGCTGGGGAGTGGGAGTAGGTGTGGGTCGGGGTTGTGGTGTGGGTAGGTGTGGGTAGGAGTTGTGGTGTGGGTAGGTGTGGGGAGGAGCTGGGGAGTGGGTAGGTGTGGGGAGGAGTTGGGGAGTGGGTAGGTGTGGGGAGGAGTTGGGGAGTGGGTAGGTGTGGGGAGGAGTTGGGGAGTGGGTAGGTGTGGGGTGGAGTTGTGGTGGGAGTAGGTGTGGGGAGGAGTTGGGGTGGGAGTAGGTGTGGGGAGGAGTTGGGGAGTGGGTAGGTGTGGGTAGGTGTGGGGAGGAGTTGGGGAGTGGGTAGGTGTGGGGAGGAGTTGGGGAGTGGGTAGGAGTTGGGGTGGGAGTAGGTGTGGGGGGGAGCTGGGGAAGGTTTGTTGAAATGAGGAATTGTGAGTTGCTGGTGTCTCCACAATGGGAAAATAATCTGGACAGCCTAAACTATCTTGTATGTGTGGATTCGCAGGGTTAAACACCCGCTAACTCACCTACAAACACTGATCATGTGATGGGTACCCACACTGGGGATTTTTGGAAACCATCTCTGAGGGCAGTTAAGAGTCACTGACACTGCTGTGGCTCTGCAGTCTCATGTAGGCCAGACTGGGTAAGGATGGCAGATTTCCTTCCCTAAAGGACATTCGTGAACCAAATGGGTTTTTACAACAAACAACAATGGAATAAATAAAGAAGAATAAAGAAAATTGGCCCTCCAAACCTGCACCGACCATTCTGCCTGACTGAATTAAAACCCCCTACCCTTCCGGGGGCCATATCCCTCCTGTCCCATCCTTTCAGGTATTTGTCAAGACGCCCCTTAAAACTTACTATCTTATCTGCTACCACTACCTCCCCCGGAGTAAGTTCCAGGCACCCACCACCCTCTGTGTAAAAAATCTGCCTCATACATCTCCTTTAAACCTTGCCCCTCACACCTTAAACCTGTGCCCCCTAGTAATTGACTCTTCCACCCTGGGGAAAAAGCTTCTGACTCTCCACTCTATCCATGCCTCTCATAATCTTGTAGTCTTCTATCAGGTTGCCCCTCAATCTCTATTGTTCCAGTGAGAACAAACCAAGTTTCTCCAACCTCACCTCATAGCTAATGCCCTCTATACCAGGCAACATCCTGGTAAATCTTTTCTGTACCCTCTCCAAAGCCTCCACTCCTCCTTGTAGTGTGGCAACCAGAATTGAACACTATATTCCAAGTGCGGCCTAACTAAGGTTCTATAAAGCGTCAACATAACTTGCCAATTTTTAAACTCAATACCCTGGCCGATGAAGGCAAGCATGCCGTATGCCTTCTTGACTACCTTCTCCACCTGCGTTGGCATTTTCAGTGACCTGTGTACCCAGGTCCTTCTGCCTAGCAATACTCATAGGGGTTCTGCCATTTACTGCATATTTCTTATCTGTATGAGACTTTCCAAATTGCATTGCCTTACATTTAAGAACATAGAACATAGAACATTACAGCGCAGAACAGGCCCTTCGGCCCACGATGTTGCACCGACCAGTTACAAAAACAATGACCCACTAGCCTATACCAATCCCTTTTCATCCATAAACCCATCCAAAGATCTCTTAAACGCCCCCAAACTAGGCGCATTTACAACTGCAGCAGGCAGGGCATTCCAATCCCTCACCACCCGCTGGGTAAAGAACCTTCCCCTGACATCCGTCCTGTAGCTACCCCCCCCTTAATTTAAAGCCATGCCCCCTCGTGCTAGCTTTCTCCATCCGAGGAAAAAGGCTATCATTATCCACCCTATCTAAACCTCTAATCATCTTATATGTTTCAATAAGATCCCCTCTTAGCCGCCTTCTTTCCAACGAAAACAACCCTAAATCCTTCAGTCTCTCCTCATAGGACCTCCCCACCATACCAGGCAACATCCTAGTAAACCTCCTCTGCACCCTCTCCAAAGCCTCCACATCCTTCTTGTAATGTGGGGACCAGAACTGCACGCAGTACTCCAAGTGCGGCCGCACCAGAGTAGTGTACAGTTGTCCGGGTTAAACTCTGTCTGCCATCTCTCTGCCCAAGTCTCCAACTGATCTATATCCCGCTGTATCCTCTGATGGTCCTTATCGCTATTCGCAAATCCACCAACCTTTGTGTCGTCCGCAAACTTACGAATCAATCCAGTTACATTTTCTTCCAAATCATTTATATATGTTACAACAGCAAAGGTTCCAGCGCTGATCCCTGAGGAATTAACATTTGATCTATGTTGATTTTAGTTGGTTTATTAAAGTAAAAGTCTTAAAACATGAAATCTTTTCTTTTGGTTATTTCCATAGGTTTTAGGAAATTAATCTCTTTTTAAAAAATTATCAGTCTCATTGAGGATCACAACACAATATAATCGGAATATTACAATTCCAATGTGGGCGCAGGAACAGAGACACTTGGGGAGTTTACATACGCAAATATGCAAGTTGATGATGTTGTTACAAAGGCGTACAGGATCCTGGACTTCAGAAATAGCTACATATAGCTCCAAGCAAGCAAGGTATGCTTGTGTTCAATTCTGTGCAACACACTGAAAGATGTCACATCTTTGAAGAAATTTCTGAAAGAGATTTACTAGAATGGGATCAGGGATGTGGGAACTCAGTTATTCAGAGAGATTGAAGAACCCTCAGAACAGTGAAGGTTTAGGAGAGGTTGAAACAAGGAGTTGATCCAATTTGGTTGTATGATTGTATGATGTTGATTATATTTGATGAGTTAGGGAACATGTGGTTATGTAATGATTGGTTTGAAAGACCGGCTCGCTAATTCAGCAAATCAACTCCAGATTTACTTCCTGCGATGGAGAAATAGTGACTGCCAGGAAATGAACAAGCGAGAAACTGTAAGTTTCATTTGGGCCCACGAGGATATTTCACAACTCAGTGAGGGTTAAAAGTCCTGTGACACAGTGAGTAACCCCCACCCCCGCGCAACATCCACCTACCTCTGGACCAGAAGCTCCAGGTTCAAATACCACAGCAGGACTTGGTGTCCATGGAAGGAATGCTCATAATGTGGCTCATTGGGCTGATAATTAGCTGGAGACTCCCTCCACCACTCTCCCTACCACTCCCCAAAGGAAAGAACAGCTCAAAGATACACGGAAAGAAAATGAGGATGATCCAGCTGCAGTGTACAGCTGGGTGAAAGGTATCCTCACTCAGTTGTTTCCGGTTTTAGCCGAGACTCACTGGGTCCCTCACTCACCTCTGGGTCTGAATCTCAGGGGGCTTAACAGGATCGCTGTTGAGAGGATGTTTGCCCTTGTGGGAGAGTCTAGGACCAGAGGGCAGAACCTCAGAGTAAGGGACTGACGATTTAAGATCGAGGTGAGGAGAATTATCTTCTCTCAGGGGAGGGAATCAGTGTAATTCTTTGCCACAGAGGCTGGGTTGTTCTTTGTTGTTCTTTGTTCTTAAGTATGTTCAAGGTTGTGATAGACTGATTATCTATCAGCAAGAGAATCGGGATTATGGGGATAAGACAGGAAAATGGAATTGGGGATCATATCAGACCAGTCATCATCTCACTGAATGGTGGGGCAGGCTTGGTGGGCCAAATGGCCTACACTGCTTCCCTCGTGAATGTAAAAGATCTCCTGGCATAATCTGGATAAACACAAGGAAATAATCCCCAGCGTCTTCACCAATCCTTATCACTCAACCTGAATCGCTGAAACACTATCTGGACTCGCTGTTGTTTTTGGCATCAATTTTTCCTGAACTATAACAGTGATACACTTCCACAGTAATACCAGGCAGTGAGGTCGTGGTATTGTCACTGGATGAGTAATCCAGAGACCCAGGATAATGCTCAGGGTTTGAAATTTGAATTCAATAAAAATCAGGAATGAAAAGCCGAATGATGATTACGAATTGACTGTTTTAAAAAAACCATCTGGTTCAATAATGCCCTTTAGGGAAGGAAATCTACTGTCCTTACTTGGTCTGGCCTACGTGTAACTCCAGACCCACAACAATTGGGTTGACTCTTAACCGTCCTCTGAAATGGCTGAACGAGACACTCAAGGGCAATCGGGGATGGGCAATAAATGTCAGCCCAGACATCCCACGAATGAATAAAGAAATAATAATTCATAGGCATTTTGTTTGTATCGAGATTAAGAAGCAGCTAGCTAAATGAAAACACTTTCTTCTTTCTGAAATATTTCATTGGTGACTAGTGGAGTGCCCCAGGGATCGGTGCTGGGGCCTCAGCTATTGACCATTTATATAGATGATCTGGAGGAGGGGGCTGAGTGTAGGGTGACAAAATTTGCTGATGACACGAAGATGAGTGGAAAAGCAAATTGCGCGGAGGGTGTGGAAAGTCTGCAGAGGGATCTGGATAGGCTGAGCGAGTGAGCGAGGACCTGGCAGATGGAGTATAATGTTAGCAAGTGTAAGGTTATCCACTTTGGCAGAAATAACAGTAGGAGGGATTACTATTTAAAGGGCGAAAAGCTGCAGCATGCTACGGTGCAGAGGGACCTGGGAGTCCTTGTGCACAAATCGCAAAAACCCAGTCTGCAGGTGCAGCAAGGCGATCAAGAAGGCGAATGGAATGTTGGCCTTTATAGCGAGGGGGATAGAATATAAAAGCAGGGAGGTCTTGCTGCAACTGTACAGGGCACTGGTGAGGCCGCAGCTGGAGTACTGTGTGCAGTTTTGGTCGCCGCACTTGCGCAAGGATATTTTGGCCTTGGAGGGAGTGCAGAGGAGGTTCACTAGGCTGATACCGGAGATGAGGGGGTTGGACTATGAAGAGAGACTAAATAGACTGGGTCTGTACTCGTTGGAGTTTAGAAGGATGAGGGGGGATCTTATAGAGACTTATAAGATAATGAAGGGGATGGATAGGATAGAGGTAGAGAGATTCTTCCCGCTCAGAAAGGACAGTAGGACTAGAGGGCACAGCCTCAAGATAAGTGGGGAGCAGTTTAGATCGGAGTTGAGGAGGAACTTCTTCACTCAAAGGGTGGTGAGTCTCTGGAATTCTCTGCCCGTTGAAGTGGTGGAGGCTACCTCGCTGAATATATTTAAGACACGGGTAGATAGGTTTCTGATAGACAAGGGAATTAAGGGTTATGGGGAGAAAGCGGGAAAGTGGAACTGATTCACTTCAGATCAGCCATGATCTTATTGAATGGTGGGGCAGGCTTGAAGGGCTAGATGGCCTACTCCTGCTCCTATTTCTTATGTTCTTAGAATTGAATTAGAAACACTCAGATCTTTAGTATTTATTCCTTTTGTCCCCTGGTCTCCTCTCCATTCTGTAAACGTTCTCAGCTGCATTGGTAACATTTCTACCTGATCAGGCTGAAGATTGTGGATTCCAATCCCTGGATGGTTTATAAGCATTTTATGTAAGATGAGAGTTCAGTGCTTTGCTGAAGGAGTGCAGCGTGGTTGGGGATTCAATCATTATTTAGTTTGTGTGAAAAGGACAGCAGTGTGAAATTCTGATGGATTGAGATTGCTCAGCCATTTGGCTCCTAACGCCTGTATCTTTAAATGTCAACTTCAAACATCTTCCCAGGTTCAGCAGTGATAGCTCACTGAGATCTTCCAAGGCTGAAGACAAGGAGCCTTCCAAAAATCTTCGAGATGAGGAGGGTATCTGTCACGGTTACTCGGCATTCAGCCCCTATAGGGTCATGTACTATCATCCTGGCATTCCCTCATCCCCGGTTCAGTTCAGGGGAAGCAGGGAGCAGGGGAATTCCGTGCAAATCCATGTATAAACTCATTAGCGGGAGCAGGATTCTGCATTTTTGTCTCACTGGCTTTGTGGAGAATTGCACTTTAACCACAAACTCTAGCCCCAGTTGATCACTTCTACCAATTGTCATCAAATGGAACAAACTCTGGCTAAGTCCCTTCCGTAACTAACCAACTAAAACCTGGTCAACCAATCTGATCTTAACTATCTCCTCACCTGTGTCTGCTTTGTTTGACAGTGAATCATTGAGTGTGAAAGAATAAACTCTCCTGCTAGTCAGCCCCATGGAAGCAATCCTTTTGTCACTCGATTAGCTCATTCAGTGCAGGAGAGAGCTAGAGCTGGTAGTGAGCAGGAATAAGCAAGCGATTCTATCTCGTTCCCCGTGAGTCTGTCTGCTCTGGAAAGTGTGGGTGTACCAGAAAAATATTCAACAGCCCTGAGGGTCAACCTGTCGACCTCAGAAACATTGTGGTTGGAGGAATGAAGGGATAGATCAAAACCCTTCTGGAGGGGGTTACAATGGACCAGAACCTGAGCTGGACCAGCCACATAAATACTGTGGTTCCCAGTGTAGGTCGGAGGTTTGGAATCCAGTATTGAGTAACTCACCACAACAAAAACGGAAGACCCGGAGGGTCATCCAAACTTGAAACGTTGGTTCTATTCTCTCTCCACAGACACCGTCAGGCCCGCTGAGATTTTCCAACATTTTTCTCCTTTTGTTTCAGGTTCCAGCGCCTGCAGTATTTTGCTTTTATCTTAGTGAGTAACTGATCTCCTGATCTCCAAGGTTTGTCCACCAGCTACAAGGCACATGTCAGGAGTGTGATGGAATACTGCGCACTCGCCTGGGTGAGTGCAGCTCCAACAACACTCAAGAAACCCAAATCATCCAGGACAAGTGATGTGGTGGATGAAGGTCAGCACCATCTCCACAGTGGCTGCTGTCTGTACCATCTACAAGATACACTGCAGCAACTCACCAAGACTCCTTAGACAGCACTTTTAGACAGACTAACTCACGAGCACTAACATCTAGAAGGACAAGGAGAGCAGACTATTGGAAACACCACCACTTGGAGATTCCCTCCAAGTCACTCAACATCCTGACTTGGAAATAGAACATAGAACATAGAACATTACAGCGCAGAACAGGCCCTTCGGCCCACGATGTTGCGCCGACCAGTTTTTTTAAAAAAAACACTGACCCACTAATCTAAACCAATCCCTTTTCGTCCATAAACCTATCCATAGATCTCTTAAACGCCCCCAAACTAGGCGCATTTACAACCGCAGCAGGCAGGGCATTCCAATCCCTCACCACCCTCTGGGTAAAGAACCTACCCCTGACATCCGTCCTATAACTACCACCCCTTAATTTAAAGCCATGCCCCCTCGTGCTAGCATTCTCCATCCGAGGAAAAAGGCTATCACTATCCACCCTATCTAAACCTGTAATCATCTTATATGTTTCAATAAGATCCCCTCTTAGCCTCCTTCTTTCCAGCGAAAACAACCCCAAATCCCTCAGTCTCTCCTCATAGGACCTCCCCTCCATACCAGGCAACATCCTGGTAAACTTCCTCTGCACCCTCTCCAAAGCCTCAACGTCCTTCCTGTAATGTGGGGACCAGAACTGCACACAATACTCCAAGTGCGGCCGCACCAGAGTTGTGTACAGTTGCAACATGACGCTGCGACTCCTAAATTCAATCCCCCTACCAATAAACGCCAAGACACCGTATGCCTTCTTAACAACCTTATCTACTTGATTCCCAACTTTCAGGGATCTATGTACACATACACCTAGATCCCTCTGCTCCTCCACACTATTCAAAGTCCTCCCGTTAGCCCTATACTGAACACATCTGTTACTCCTACCGAAATGAATTACTTCACACTTCTCCACATTAAACTCCATCCGCCACCTCTCGGCCCAGCTCTGCAACCTGTCTAAGTCACCCTGCAAACTATGACACCCTTCCTCACAATCTACCACACCAACGACTTTGGTGTCATCAGCAAACTTACTAATCCATCCAACTATACCCTCATCCAGATCATTAATAAAAATTACAAACAGCAGTGGCCCCAAAACAGATCCCTGAGGCACACCGCTCGTAACCGAAATATATCACTGTTCCTTCAGTGTCACTGGGTCAAAACTCTGGAACTCCCTCTCTAACAGCACCGAGGGTGTACCTACCTCATGGACTTTTCAAGAAGGCAGCTCACCACCACCTTCCCAAGGGATAATTAGGGATGGGCAATAAATGCTGGGCTAATGATGCCCCCACCAGCACAATGCACCCAACTATCAAAAGAATTGACCGAATATGGGAAGATTGCAGTGCCCAGGTTTCCTGATAGGCCGGTGAGGAACACTCCTATTCCCAGGCTTTGGGAAGATTCTGCTGGATGGCTACACTTGCTGCAGAGATGGACATCAGTTGAAAGGCCTGAGACATCATAGTGCCCAGGTTGGAGTCAGATCCCCTCCAATCCCTCCCCAACCTGGAGATACTGAGAACTCACACACCCCATCAATGATCCAGAACTGTCCTCTTCACTGGCAACCCAGCTGAGAAAAGCTGAAAGGCTCCTGCACCCATTCAGTGAACACTATATACTGCTTTATCTCACTCCGACATCTCCTTCTGTAGTGTGGGACACTGGGAGGCGATCCGGTGTTAGCGTCCCAAGTGGCAGGGAGGGATGTGTGTGTGTCTGAGCTGCTACACAATGCAGCAAACATTCAGTTCAATGTTTCTCCAGGCTCTTTGCTGTAACTCAGTTCAAATTTCTTTAATTTCACAAACTGTTGATGGGTTATTTTTCGGGATATATTCTCCTGCTCAACAAATCCATCCACAGTCTGCCCAGAGAACAGCTCTGAATTCCCCCGAGGGACAGTTTCTGTTTACTGACAGTTTTGTGTTTCACAATGATGTTGTGAAGTCCATATTAAGGGCAGGATAATTATTAATGACATCACCAGTGGGACAGTCTCTCTTCCAACTGTATTCCCGACACAAAATCCTCTTTATTCTGCAGCCTAACTCTCTGAGCTGTTTTGATTGGACAGGACTTGCTGTGCCTATTGAGTATGTTAGAACTAAATCTTCTCTATGGTTTAATCTGGGCGATGCTCACCCCTTCTGGACCCGGGCAGAGAACACTCTTGTTTCATTTTGGAGAGTGCAGTCAATGTGTTTAGGCGTATGGCCCTTTTAAATCCATTGGCAAGGCTGTGCGCACACAGATACTTACAGAGACCTCCTCGCATCAAACCTGCATAGAAACATTAAGTTGCCACATTGGGCCAGCATTGTGTGTGAGTGTGTATGTGTGTGTGTGTGTGTGTGTGTGTGTGAGTGTGTGGGTGTATGTGTCTGTGTGTGTGTGTATGTGTCTGTGTGTGAGTGTGGGGGTGTGTGTGTGTGTGTGTGAGTGTGTGTCTCTGTGTGTGTGTCTGTGTGTGTGTGTGTGTGTCTGTGTGTATGTGTGTGAGTGTGTGTGTGTGTGAGTGTGTGTGTGTCTCTGTGTGTATCTGTGTGTGTGTTGGAGTGTGTGTGTGTGTCTCTGTGTGTGTGTTGGAGTGTGTGTGTGTGTCTCTGTGTGTCTCTGTGTGTGTGTTGGAGTGTGTGTGTGTGTCTCTGTGTGTGTGTTGGAGTGTGTGTGTGTGTGAGTGTGTGTGTGTGTCTGTGTGTGTGTGTGTGTGAGAGTGTGTGTGTCTCTGTGTGTGTGTGGGGGGGCGATTCTCCCAGCATGCTGTGCTGCTGGACTGTTTTTGGGGGATATCAGCGCCTGGCCTGTGCCTTTCCCTGGTTTTCTCCACTATAATCAACCTTGTGCCGGATGTCAGTGCGAGGCTGGTTACCGTATTGAAACTCACATTTCTGTGTGATTACCGAGCCCTGGACGGTATTCTCTGGGCCCCCTTAGCATCTCCACCCCCTCCTCCCCCCACCCACCAGGAGACCCTCTCACCAGGGGTGATTAAAGCAGGTCCCATCAACAAGGGTGATCACCCCACTGGTGGGAACAGAGGCCATTGAGGTTGGGGGTAGGGCAGTGCCCCTTAGGCAGTATCGGCCTGGCATCCTGGCCCTGCCTACCAGGCCCTGGCCAGTGCCGAGGGGGCAGGGCCTGAGGAGGCCCTTGGAGGAGGCAGGTGGGCCAACTGGTGGTGGTGGGTGGGACCTAATGTGGACTGGGGATCGGTGAGGGTGGGACAGAGTTACTGGGGCTGGACATGGGGGAGGGAAATCGGGCTGGCTGTGGAAGGGAGTCTGGTTAACTATGGAGGGGGAGGAATAAAGTTGGACATGGGAATGGGGGGGTTATAGAGGCCGGCCATCAGGGTGGGGGATTGGTTTGGAACCAATTGGAAGGCTGGCGATGATGGCGGGGGGTGGAGGATGGGGAGGGGGTGGCAGTGTACATGTACCAATCTCCCCACCGACTGATGGGTACATGTGCAGTGTCCTCTCCAGCGGGTTCAGGCTCTGTCCATTTGACCATTCCATCTATTTCTCCTTGTAGCGCAAGACATTCAGACCCACTGTTAACCACCCAGACAATCTTTTTATCACGCACAAACTTTCTCATCCTATCACGCACATTGTCATCAGTGTTGTTTGTATAAATGACAAAAAATGGGGGCCCAACACAGATCCCTGTGGTACCCCACTGGACACTGAGTTCCAGTCACTGAAACAGCCTTCTGTCACCACCCTCTGTCTCCTAAAATGGAGCCAATTTCTGAATCCACTTTATCAAATTATCCTGCATCCCATGTTCATTTCCTCTTTACAAATCTCCCATGTGGCATCTTGACAAAGGCTTTGCTGAAATCTGTATAAACTACATTGACTGTACTGAAGAACAAAGAACAGTACAGAGCAAGAAAAGGCCCTTCAGCCCTCCAAACCTGCACCAATAATGTTTACCTATCTAAACCAACCACTTGTATCCCTCTATTCCCCGTTTGTTCATACGCCTATCAAGGTAAGTCTTAAATGTGGTTAATGTAGCTACCCCAGCCCCACCTCACTTGGCAGTGCATTCCAGGCCCCACCACCCTCTGTGCAAAATAAAACTTCCTCCACACACCTCCGCTGACCCGTTCCCCCCTTATCTTGAACTTGTGACCCCCTCGTAATTGTCATTTCCACCCCAGGAAAAAACTTTCAACTGTTCACCCTATCCATGCCTCTCATAATTTTATAAACTTCTATCAGGTCACCCCTTTTTGAGCGAGAGGTCAGTGAGAGTATACCCTCCAGCCTGGATGTATCTGGGGTCACCATTGCCGACGTCAGAGCAGCTTTCTCCAAGGTCAACCCATGGAAAGTGTCTGGTCCGGATGGGATACCCGGATAAGCACTCAGATCCTGCACGGATCAGCTGGTGGGGGTATTCACAGATATCTTCAAGCTCTCTGTACAACAATCTGAGATCCCTATCTGCTTCAAGAAGATGACCATCACCCCGGTACCTAAGAGAAACCAAGCAGTGTGGCCTTAGTGACTATCGGCCGGTGGCTCTGACATCCATCATTATGACGTGCTTCGAAAGGTTAGTCACGGCACAAATCAATTCCAGCCTCCCGGACTATCTGGATCCACTACAGTTTGCCTATCGCCACAACAGGTCCACAGCAGACACCACTCCCTAACCCTGCACTCAACCCTGGAACACCCAGATAACAAGGACACCTATATCAAACTCCTATTTATTGACTATTTGGTTGTCAAATAGGAGGCAGAGAGTGGGGGTCAACGGGTGCTATTCGGATTGGCGGATGGTGACTAGTGGAGTGCCCCAGGGGTCGGTGCTGGGGCCTCAGCTTTTTACCATTTATATAGATGATCTGGAGGAGGGAACCGAGTGTAGGGTGTCGAAATTTGCTGATGACACCAAGATTGGGGGAAAGGCAAATTGTGCGGAGGGTGTGGAGAGTCTGCAGAAGGATCTAGATAGGCTGGGCGAATGGGCCAGGAAATGGCAAATGGAATTTAATGTTGGCAAGTGTGAGGTGGTCCACTTTGGTAGGAATAATGGTAGGAAGGACTATTACTTACGTGGCGAAAAACTGCAGCAGGCGACGGTGCAGAGGGACCTGGGGGTCCTTGTGCATGAGTCGCAAAAACCCAGCCTGCAGGTGCAGCAGGTGGTCAGGAAGGCGAATGGGATGCTGGCCTTCATAGCGAGGGGGATTGAATATAAAAGTAGGGAGGTCTTGCTGCAGCTGTATAGGGCATTGGTGAGGCCGCAGCTGGAGTACTGTGTGCAGTTTTGGGCGCCGCACTTATGCAAGGATATTTTGGCCTTGGAGGGAGTGCAGAGGAGGTTTACTAGGCTGATACCATAGTTGAGGGGGTTGAGCTATGAGGAGAGGCTGAATAAACTAGGCTTGTACTCGTTAGAGTTTAGAAGAATGAGGGGAGATCTCATTGAGACATATAAGATGATGAATGGGATGGATAGGATAGAGGTGGAGAAACTCTTCCCGCTCAAAAAAGACAATAGGACTAGGGGACACAGCCTCAAGATAAAAGGGGGGCGGTTTAGAACGGAGTTGAGGTGGAACTTCTTCACTCAAAGGGTGGTGAATCTCTGGAATTCTCTGCCCGTTGAAGTGGTGGAGGCTGCCTCGCTAAATATTTTTAAGATGCGGGTTGATGGGTTTTTGATAAGAGAGGGGATTAAGGGTTATGGGGAGAAAGCGGGAAAGTGGAACTGAGCCACGACAGATCAGCCATGATCTTATTGAATGGCGGGGCAGGCTCGAAGGGCTAGATGGCCTACTCCTGCTCCTATTTCTTATGTTCTTATTATGTTCTTATGACTACAGCTCAGCCTTCAACACCATTATTCCCACAAAACTCACCTCCAAACTCCATAGCCTGGGCCTCAGCACCTCCCTCTGAAGTTCCTAACTCACAGACCACAATCAGTAAGGATAGGCAGCAACACCTCCTCCACGATCATCCTCAACACCGGGACCCCACAAGGCTGTGTTCTCAGCCCCCTACTATACTCCTTATATACCTATTACTGTGGCCAAATCTCCCTCCAACTCAATTTTCAAGTTTGTAGATGACACGACTGTAGTGGGTCGGATCTCAAACAATGATGAGACAGAGTACAGGAATAGAACATAGAACATAGAACATAGAACATAGAACATTACAGCGCGGAACAGGCCCTTCGGCCCACAATGTTGCGCCGACCAGTCTTATTTTTAAAAAAAACATTGACCCACTAATCTAAACCAATCCCTTTTCGTCCATAAACCTATCCACCAATCTCTTAAACGCCCCCAAACTAGGCGCATTTACAACTGCAGCAGGCAGGGCATTCCAGTCCCTCACCACCCTCTGGGTAAAGAACCTGCCCCTGACATCCGTCCTATAACTACCCCCCCTTAATTTAAAGCCATGCCCCCTCGTGCTAGCTTTCTCCATCCGAGGAAACAGGCTATCACCATCCACCCTATCTAAACCTCTAATCATCTTATATGTTTCTATAAGATCCCCTCTTAGCCGCCTTCTTTCCAGTGAAAACAACCCCAAATCCCTCAGTCTCTCCTCATAGGACCTCCCCTGCATACCAGGCAACATCCTGGTAAACCTCCTCTGCACCCTCTCCAAAGCCTCCACATCCTTCCTGTAATGTGGGGACCAGAACTGCACACAGTACTCCAAGTGCGGCCGCACCAGAGTTGTGTACAGTTGCAACATGACGCTGCGACTCCTAAATTCAATCCCCCTACCAATAAACGCCAAGACACCGTACGCCTTCTTAACAACCTTATCTACTTGATTCCCAACTTTCAGGGATCTATGTACACATACACCTAGATCCCTCTGCTCCTCCACTCTATTCAAAGTCCTCCCGTTAGCCCTATACTCAACACATCTGTTATTCCTACCGAAATGGATTACCTCACACTTCTCCGCATTAAACTCCATCCGCCACCTCGCGGCCCAGCTCTGCAACCTGTCCAAGTCACCCTGCAAACTTTGACACCCTTCCTCACAATCTACCACACCTCCGACTTTGGTGTCATCAGCAAACTTACTAATCCACCCAACTATACCCTCATCCAGATCATTAATAAAGATTACAAACAGCAATGGCCCCAAAACAGATCCCTGAGGCACACCACTCGTAACCGAACTCCATGATGAATAATTACCATCAACCACCACCCTCTGTCTCCTATCTGCTAACCAATTCCTGATCCAAGTACCTAAATTACCACCAATCCCATACATCTGCATTTTCTGCAGAAGCATACCATGGTGAACCTTATCAAACGCCTTACTAAAATCCATATATACCACATCTACTGCCTTACTCCTATCCACCTCTTTGGTCACCTTCTCAAAGAACTCAATAAGGTTAGTAAGGCACGACCTTCCCGCTACAAAACCATGCTGACTATCTCTAATCAATTCATTACTCTCCAAATAACTATAAATCCTATCCCTAATAATTCTTTCTAAAAACCTTGCCCACTACAGAAGTAAGACTCACTGGTCTATAATTCCCAGGGAAGTCTCTGTTCCCCTTCTTAAACAATGGGACAACATTCGCTGTCCTCCAATCTTCCGGTACTATACCAGAGACCAACGACGACCTGAAGATCAGAGCCAGTGGCTCTGCAATCACCTCTCTTGCCTCCCATAGAATCCTAGGGTAAATCCTGTCTGGACCAGGGGACTTATCTATTTTCAACCCTTCTAGAATATCCAACACATCCTCTGTATCAACTGCAATACTTTCTATTTTACACCCCTTCACCCCAGTGACCTCCTCAGCTACATTCATATCATCCTGCGTGAACACCGAAGAGAAATAATGGTTCAATGCCTCTCCAATCTCTTCCGGTTCCACACACAACTTCCCCCTACTGTTTGTAACTGGCCCTAATCTTGCCCTAACCAACCTTCTGTTCTTGAATGAGATAGAGAATCTGGTGAACTGGTGCGGCAACAATAATCTCTCCCTCAATGTCAACAAAACAAAGGCAATTGTCATTGACTTCAGGAAGCTGCCTGTCTACGTCAACGGGGACAAAGTAGAAAGCGTTGAGGGCTTCAAGTTTTTAGATGTCCACATCACCAACAACCTGTCCTGGTCACCCCCACGCTGACACTATAGTTAAGAAAGTCCACCAACTTTCTTAAAAGATTAAGGAAATTTGGCATGTCAGCTATGACTCTCATCAACTTTTACAGATGCACCATGAAAAGCATGCTTTCTGGTTGTATCACAGCTTGGTCTGGGCTCCTGCTCTGCCCAAGACCGCAAGGTAGTACAAAAGGTTGTGAACGTAGCCCAATCCATCACACAAACCAGCCTCCCATCCATTGACTCTGTCTACACTTCCCGCTGCCTTGGCAAAGCAGCCAGCAAAATTAAGGACCTCACGCACCCCGGATATTCTCTCTTCCACCTTCTTCCATCAGGAAAGAGATACAAAAGTCTGAGGTCACTTACCGACCGACTCAAGAACAGCTTCTTCCCTGCTGCTGTCAGACTTTTGAATGGACCTACCTCGCATTACATTGATCTTTCTCTACAAGCTAGCTATGAATGTAACACTACATCCTGCACTCTCTCCTTCTCAATGAACGGTATGCTTTATGTATGGAGCAATCAAGAAACAATTCTTTTCACTGTACATTGATACATGTGACAATAATAAATCAAATCAAATCAAATCAGCCTCGATCTTTCCAGGGAGAACAACCTTAGTTTACCCAATCTCTCCTCATAGCTGAGACCCTCCATACCAGGCAAGATCCTGGTAAACCTTTTCTGTATTCTCTCCAAAGCCTTCAATGTCCTTCTGGTAATGTGGTGACCAGAACTGGACACAATATTTCAAATGTGGCCTAACCAACATTTTATATAACTGTAACAAAACTTGCCAACTTTTATACTTGATGCCCTGTCTGATGAAGGCAAGCATGCTTTCTTCACCACTCTTTCCAACTGTTGCCATTGTTAAGGATCTGTGGACCCATTCTCCCAGATCTCTCTGTGTGTCTATCCTCCTAGAGGTTCTGCCACTTATTTTGTAGCTCCCACCTGAATTGGATCTACCAAAATGCATCACCTCTCATTTGTCCGGATTAAATTCCATCTGATATTTCTCAGCTCAGTTTTCCAGCCTATCAATATCCTGCTGTATTCCCTGACAATCTTCACCACTATCTGCAACTCCAGCAATCTTAGTATCAGCCGCAAACTTGCTAATCAAATCAGTTACATTTTCTTCCAAGTCATTTGTATACATGTTACAAACAGCAGAGGTCCCAGCACTGATCCCTGCACTAGTTACAGCCCTCCATTCAGAAAAACACCATTCCACTGCTACCTTCTGTCTTCTATGGCCAAACCAGTTTTGAATCCATCTAGCTGGTTCACTACTGATCCCGTGAGAGTTCGTCTTTTGCACTAGTCTGCCATGAGGGACCTTGTCAAATGCCTTACTAAATCCATGTCGACAACATCCACAGACCTTCTTTACTCGCTAATCATTTTTGCCACCTCCTCAAAAAACTCAATTATATCCCGTGTCCCATGCTGTCTTGTCACTAACAAGACCATCCAGTTCCAAATGTGTATAGATTCTATTCCTAAGAATCTTCTTCAACAGTTTTACTATCAGTGGTGTTAAGCTCACTGGCCTATAATTACCCAGATACTATATTACCCTTCTTAAACAACTGGACAACATTGGCTATCCTCCAATCCTCGGGTACCTCAGCAGTGGCGAACAAAGAAACAAAAATTTCTGTTAGGGGCCCAGCAATTTCATCTCTTGTCTCCCTCAGTAATCTGGGATAGATGCCATTTGGCCCTGGGGATTTGTCTGTCTTAATGTTTTTTAATTCACCTGACACTTCCTCCCTCGTAATGATGATGTGTTCTAAAGGGTTTACACACTCCTCCGAAACACCATCAGTCGAAGTGCCCCTCTCCTTTGTAAATACCGACACAAAGTCCTCAGTGAGGATCTCACCCACTTCCTTTGGTTCTACACATCATTTTCCTCCATTCTCTTTGTCTGGACCAACTCTTTCTCGAGCCACCCTCTTGTTCCTATTGTATGTATAAAATGCCTTGGGATTCTCCTTATTCCAAATGTCCTGTCAAGGAGATTTTGTGTCCTTTTTTGCCCTCCTAACTCCCTGTTGGAGCTCTTTCCTTCTTTCCCTGTATTCTTCAAATGCTTCATCTGTTTTTAATTGCCCAGACCTCATATATGCATCCTGTTTCTTATTGACTAGACTAACAATTTCCCTGGTCATCGACAGTTCCTGAATTCTGCCTTTCCTGTCCTTCCTTACCTGTCCTGCACTCCTATCACATCCGTATCTCCATACCTGGTCACCTCCTCAAAAAATTCTATCGAACCTGTTTGGCATGACCTCCCTCTAACAAAGCCACGCTGACTATCCCTGATCAAACGTTGCTTCTCCAAATGGAGATAGATGCTCTCCTTCAGAAATTCCTCCAATAATTTCTCTACCACTGATCTGAGACTCACAGGTCTGTAGTTCTCTGGTTTATCTCTACAACTCTTCTTAAATCGCGGAACTACATTAGCTATTCTCCAGTCCTCTGGCACCTCCCCCCTGTTGTGGAGATGCTGGTGTTGGATTGGGGTAAACACAGTAAAAGTCTCACAACATCAGGTTAAAGTCCAACCAGTTTATTTGATAGTAAACCCACAAACTTTCGGATACGGTGTTCCTTCGACAGGTGTGTGGAAGGTTCTGATCAGAGAAGGGCAGATTAAAACACACACAGTTTACAGAACACTGATTAGAATGCAAATCTTTACAGCTAACCTGATATTGTCTGCATCTTTAAGACTTGAATAGCAGGTTAGCTGTAAAGACTCACATTCTAATCAGTATTCTATAAACTGTGTGTGTTTTTATCTGCCCTTCTCTGATCAGAACCTTCCACACACCTGATGAAGGGACAGTGTTTCCGAAAGCTTGTGGGTTTACTATCAAATAAACCTGTTGGACTTTAACCTGGTGTTGTGAGACTTCTCACTGTGACCTCTCCCTGAGCAGAGATGGCACAGCATCAGGACATGGTTAACATTTTTGAGATAATTGGCTCCATCTGGGATCTAATTATAAATTGTTTTAAAATTAAAAATCCATAAAAAGTAATAACCCAAAGCTGGAAATCAGGGGCTGGAATGTGGATATGGCAGTGCACGGAATGCTGGAGTCTGGAAGCTGGGAGATGGGGATTAGGATTGGAGAACAGGAATGGGTAATTCAGACATTGTTATCTGTCTAACTGTGGCTAGAGAAGCAGCTGCTGTAGTTTGCTTCCTGTTGCTGCAATATTAGTTCTGGTATCTCCCAAGGAACCTCCTGTTACCCACTGACCTGCTGCTCCAAGATGACAGCATCTGGAAACGCGGTTTCCATTTCCAGATGTACACTGACAACAATCCTACCTCACAACCACCCTGTAATCCCAGGCAGCACACACCAGTGGCAGGGGTAAGAGAAGGAGAGGTTCAGCTGTGTGATGGAAAGGACCATCGCCAGGGCTTCACCATCATCACTGTCCATAGCTCCAGATTGCAACACGTAAAAGTGGATCTTCCCACTTCAATCAGGCGCCTGCTTCTCTGAACAAGTGTGGATCAAATTGGTGATCTCCGGCTTCGACCCCCATTCCGGCTGGGGCGGGGGACCTCTCCATACCGGAGATCATGGTGGATGAGGACCATGACTCCTCTCTCTCACAAACCCACACTCGTCTAGAAACCTTCATTGCCTCTGGAAGGCAGAAGCTAACGCTGGCTCACATGCACCCTCTAGTGAATGACTCTAGAACAGCACCGGAGGGTTGGGAGCTGCTCTCTGTAACTGAATCATTGTCACACAGTTTCTCAACCCAAACTAAAACCTGAAACTGTTGTAAATCCTCATTCGGCCAGGCAGTATCATTGTGGAAAGAAGCAGAGTTAATGAGTGGTGTATTCAGCATTAGGTCTGGCTGTTGGGTTGGGAGGTGAGAAGGAGACTCGCTTTGATGAACAGTGAGTTCCTGGGACAGGAGGTGGTCAGTTAACAGGCCATTCTCAGGCTGCTGCTATCCAGAGTCTGTGGCCAGAGACTACTGGCCCCATTAGCGTCACCATTGATGGTGGCCATTGGTGAGATTGTATCACAGAGGAGAGAGAGAGACACACACGAAGAATTCTCCAAAACCAGTGACTCCTGCTGTGGGAGTTCCAGGATTAGTTTATTGGAGCAGTGACACGCTCGGCCTGGGGGTTGCCATTTCTGCCAGGGGTACTCGTTGGGCCGAAGGGCCTGTTTCCCGTGCAGTGTTGGTTACCCTCTCTGGGTCAAAGAAGATCACTGGGAGTCTGTCTACAAAATTACAAACTGCTGATTGTAATTTTTATTAATGATCTGGATGAGGGTATAGTTGGGTGGATTAGTAAATTTGCTGATGACACCAAGCTCGGAGGTGTGGTAGATAGTGAGGAAGGGTGTCTTAGTCTACAGAGAGACTTGGACACGTTGCAGAGCTGGGCCAAGAGGTGGCGGATGGAGTTTAATGCGGAGAAGTGTGAGGTAATTCACTTTGGCAGGAATAACAGATGTGTCGAGTATAGGGCTAACGGGAGGACTTTGAATAGAGTGGATGAACAGAGGGATCTAGGTGTATGTGTACATAGATCCCTGAAAGTTGGGAATCAAGTAGATAAGGTTGTTAGGAAGGCATACAGTGTCTTGGCGTTTATTGGTAGGGGGACTGAATTTAGGAGTCACAGCGTCATGTTGCAACTGTACACAACTCTGGTGCGGCCGCACTTGGAGTATTGTGTGCAGTTCTGGTCCCCACATTATAGGAAGGATGTGGAGGCTTTGGAGAGGGTGCAGAGGAGGTTTACCAGGATGTTGCCTGGTATGGAGGGGAGGTCCTATGAGGAGAGACTGAGGGATTTGGGGTTGTTTTCGTTAGAAAGAAGGTGGCTAAGAGGGGACCTTATTGAAACATATAAGATGATCAGAGGTTTAGATAGGGTGGATAGTGATAGCCTTTTTTCGCGGATGGAGAAAGCTAGTACGAGGGGACATAGCTTTAAATTAAGGGGTGGTAGTTATAGGACGGATGTCAGGGGTAGGTTCTTTACCCAGAGGGTGGTGAGGGATTGGAATGCCCTGCCTGCTGCAGTTGTAAATGCGCCTAGTTTGGGGGCGTTTAAGAGGTCCATGGATAGGTTTATGGATGGTAAGGGATTGGTTTAGGTTAGAGGGTCATTGCTTTTTAATTGGTCAGCGCAACATCGTGGGCTGAAGGGCCTGTTCTGCGCTGTAATGTTCTATGTTCTATGTTCTATGTTCTATGTTCTATGTAATGTTCTATGTTCTATGTTCTATCTCCCCATGTAGTGACTGACCCTCCCTCGGACAGTGCCGGGTTGCCCTCCCAAGCACTCCCGCCTCTTAGACAAGGCTGTAAAAATCCATCCCAAGCATCGGGGTCAAAGACCTTCCGTCAAAATGGAGAAAATTCCAGATGTTCCAGTTTTTAAACAAGTTGAGAATCAGGAAAAGGGGGAAGGCAGGGAAAAACTGAAGGGAATATCTGATTGGTCCTGTATCTGGTTGCTCCAACCCAGGGTGTCTCTGGTGAAGTTGTTATGTGTAGTAGATCTGAAGGGCAGTAGGGGTAATGTATCAGTGACCTCGCAGTATCTGTCCATCCTGGACGGCCCGTTCATCTCCGATGGTGAAGGATGTGTGGAGCTGGTGGGGAAACTCCCTTGGGGATTCTGACCAGCCCCTCATGGTGATGTTGTGCCGCTGTCTGTGTGTGACGTCTGTCTGTAAGGCCTGTTTGGGTTCCTGAATTCAACCAGGGGACAGACAGCACCTCTGTTGTCAGAATGTCCATGTCTTCCTCACAATCTGCCTGGTTTGTGTGGGTAAGAAGGCTGTGGAGAGAGCATCAGCCAAGTACAACTCCTTACCACGTTTGTAGATGATGCTGAGATTGTAACATTGCAGCTTTAGCACCGTGTGTTTCAGCCGTGCAGACACAGGGCAGAGAGATTTCTTTAAGATGGTTATGAGCGGCTAATGATCTGTTTGCAGGATGACAACATATGAAGCCATGAAATGGCAGTTGAAGGGTGAAGTTCCTTTTCAATCTGTGCATAACGAGTCTCAGTGTCAGTGAGGGTTCTTGAAGCAAAGGCAATTGGTCTGGATTCAGACTGTGCTAAGTCCGTGCTGGGAGGTGTCGCTGATATAAGTATGGTGACTTGAGCGTCTAAATATTGTAGCGCTGGTGGGACTGTGAGTGCCTGTTTGAGTCTGTTAAAGACCGCAGTGTGGTTCTCTTCACAACACCATTCAACATCCTGCTGCAGAGATTGATGAAAATCCAGTGACCTCACTGTAACATGGGATGAACTTAGAAAGATAATTTATATCCCAAGGAAGAGTTGTAAGGTGTGCTATTCCACAGGAATGGTTGCATAGCCATTGTCTTGTCTGGATCTGGTTTTACACCACTGGCTGTGAGTAAATGGAACATAGAACATAGAACATTACAGCGCAGAACAGGCCCTTCGGCCCACGATGTTGCGCCGACCAGTTAATAAGCAATGACCCTCTAACCTAAACCAAACCCTTTCCATCCATAAACCTATCCACGGATCTCTTAAACGCCCCCAAACTAGGCGCATTTACAACTGCAGCAGGCAGGGCATTCCAATCCCTCACCACCCTCTGGGTAAAGAACCTACCTCTGACATCCGTCCTATAACTACCCCCCCTTAATTTAAAGCCATGCCCCCTCGTGCTAGCTTTCTCCATCCGAGGAAAAAGGCTATCACTGTCCACCCTATCTAAACCTCTAATCATCTTATAGGTTTCAATAAGATCCCCTCTTAGCCGCCTTCTTTCTAACGAAAACAACCTCAAATCCCTCAGTCTCTCCTCATAGGACCTCCCCTCCATACCAGGCAACATCCTGGTAAACCTCCTCTGCACCCTCTCCAAAGCCTCCACATCCTTCCTATAATGTGGGGACCAGAACTGCACACAGTACTCCAAGTGCGGCCGCACCAGAGTTTTGTACAGTTGCAACATGATGCTGCGGCTCCTAAATTCAATCCCCCTACCAATAAACGCCAAGACACCGTATGCCTTCCTAACAACCCTATCGACTTGATTCCTAACTTTCAGGGATCTATGTACACATACACCTAGATCCCTCTGTTCATCCACACTATTCAAAGTCCTCCCGTTAGCCCTATACTCGACACATCTGTTATTCCTGCCAAAGTGAATTACCTCACACTTTTCCGCATTAAACTCCATCCGCCACCTCTCGGCCCAGCTCTGCAACTTGTCCAAGTCTCTCTGTAAACTATGACACCCCTCCTCACTATCTACCACACCTCCGACTTTGGTGTCATCAGCAAACTTACTAATCCACCCAACTATACCCTCATCCAGATCATTAATAAAAATTACAAACAGCAGTGGCCCCAAAACAGATCCCTGAGGCACACCACTCGTAACCGAACTCCATGACGAATATTTACCATCAACCACCACCCTCTGTCTCCTATCTGCTAGCCAATTCCTGATCCAATTCCCTAGATCACCCCCAATCCCATACATCTGCATTTTCTGCAGAAGCCCACCATGGTGAACCTTATCAAACGCTACATAAGAAACCTGGTTGATTCTGAATCTGTATTTCACAGGGTTAAACTTCAAACCTATGGTACTAATTTTGTCAAGGACAAAATGAAAACTTGTATCATGTTCTTGCACAGAACGATCCCAAAAAAAGGATGTCATCAACAATGATCTCACAAGGTTGGCCTGCAAAGAGTTACTCCGTGTCCTGCTGGAAGACCTCACTGCAGTGAAGATCCCACAGGGCATATGGAGAAAATGGTATCTGCCTACTGGAGATGTCAGTGTGGTTGGTTTTGAGGATCCCTCATCTGATGGGATTAGCCAGAACCCTTATTTCACATCAAGAATGCTGAATAGCTTGGCGTTTGGTATGTCTGCTAATGCCTGTTTTTACCAGGTGATGTGGTCTGAGCAGTGCCTTATTCAATTGCCCTGGGTCAACCTATTTCCTGACTGTGCCAGCTTTCTTTACTAAAGCCACCATTGCTGAAACCCATTCTGTGTCCTTGTCTACAGGAGTTATATAGAACATAGAACATAGAACATTACAGCGCAGAACAGGCCCTTCGGCCCACGATGTTGCGCCGACCAGTTAAAAAACAATGACCCACTAATCTAAACCAATCCCTTTTTGTCCATAAACCTATCCACGGATCTCTTAAACATTTACAACAGCAGGCAGGGCATTCCAATCCCTCACCACCCTCTGGGTAAAGAACCTACCCCTGACACAGAGTGAATCAATCCCTTTGACTGCTTTCTGCTTTGTGCCTATTGTTCTGGGAGCAGACAGAGTTGTTGACACCAATTCATCTAGTCTCGTGTGGTATACAACTGGTAGCTTACCAGTGACGTCACAGTTGAAAAGGTCTTTATATTCTATCATTCTTGGCCTTGCAGAGTCCGAGCATCACACTGCCCCAAAGACCTCACTGACTTCAAGCTGCCCAGGGAGTGGCCACACCTTCACTGTGGATGGTTTGTCTGCCATAGAGCATGAGGTCCACCTGGGTACCAGGGTCCGGTGCTGCAAATGGGTCTAGTCCCTGTAGCATTCAGCTGGACAATGCGTTACGTGTTGCTCCAATGTCTATCTTTACCTTTGGCTCTATGTTGCTGTAAGTCATGTTGAGGGTGGTGAAGATGTCACCTTTTTCTGTGACGGTGTCGATACTCTCAGAGCCGAGGGTTGTTGGAGGCTCACTAGTTTGGTTTCTCTAATTGAGTTTATCTAAGATTAAAGCAAAATACTGCGGATGCTGGAATCTGAAACATAAAACAGGAAGTGCCTCAAAACCTCAGCAGGTCTGACAGCATCTGTAGAGAGAGAATAGAGCCAACGTTTTGAGTCTAGATGACCCTTGGTCAGAGCCAGTTTGTTTACCTTGCACGTGCTCTGAACCTTGGGGCACTGACTGACTGCTGGTGGCAGAGGGATTCTGCTGTGATTTCACTAAATGGTTCCCTTTGTCATATACATATTGCAGCATTTACCAAATACCAAGTATGCTGCTCTGTTCTGAGGGTGATGGTCACCATAGTTGAGGCAGAGCATGCCCTGAGCCACAAAAACTCGTGTTTCTCACTTAAACTCCTTGCTGTTTTGTTTTCCGAATTCTCGTACAGATACTGATGGCTTTTTGCAATGTTAAATCTGTCTCTGACAGCAACTGCTTGTGTTCAAAGTCACTGTGGGCCCCGCAGATATGCGATTCCTGATTAACTCATCAGTGAGGGTGCCAAACGCACATTTATTTGCTGAAGTTTTTATGGTACCAGTACAGGACTGTATTGATCCATCTGATCTTTGATTTGTAGTGATAAACATGTGTCTACCAAGTATGCTGTTTTTGACGGGCAAGCAAATGTTCTCAAACTTTTCAAAAAATATATTTCGAGTCCACTTTCTCCTCTTCCAGTTGGAAGTCAAAAGACTCAAACTTCTCTATAAGACCATAAGAAATTTTGATTTGATTTATTATTGTCACATGTATTAACATACAGTGAAAAGTATTGTTTCTTGCGTGCCATACAGACAAAACGTACTGTTCATAGAGAAGGCAATGAGAGAGTGCAGAATGTAGTGTTACAGTCATAGCTAGAGTGTAGAGAAAGGTCAACTTAGTGTGAGGTAGGTCCATTCAAAAGTTTGGCAGCAGCAGGGAAGAAGCTGTTCTTGAGTTGGTCGGTACGTGACCTCAGACTTCTGTATGATAGGCCAAAGGGTCTTTTCAGTGCTGTCGAGCTCTATGACTCTAGGACTCTATGACTTTGGCAAAATCCAAGCTAGCATCCGTGAGCAGGTTATTCTGAGCGGGTACTGATTGATAACTCTGATGATGACTCCTTCCATCACTGTACTGATGATCGAGAGTCGACTGGGTGGTAATTGGCTGGGTTGGATTTGTCCGCTCCTTGTGTCCAGGACTTACCTTGGCAATTTTCCACATCGCTGGGCATATGCCAGTGTTGTAGCAATACTGTATCAGGAAAACTGAGGTCGTTTTCAGGGATCTATAGTTGTATTGTTAAATATTAGAAATTAGATATGGATTAAAGTGGGCTTAATTTAATAGTCCTGTGTAAAACTCTAGTTAGTTTAATAAAACATAGAACAAGACAGGGCAAACAGGCCCTTTGGCCCACAAGTTGCGCCGATCATATCCATACCTACCAGGCCTATCTATAACCCCCAATCCCATTAGATCCCATATACTCATCCAAAAGTCTTTTAAAAGACCCCAGCGAGTTCACCTCCACCACCACCGACGGCAGCCGATTCCACTCACTCACCACCCTCTGAGTGAAAAACTTACCCCTAACATCTCCTCTGTACCTGCTCCCCAGCACCTTAAACCTGTGTCCTCTCGTAGCGACCATTTCAGCCCTGGGAAATAGCCTCCGAGAATCCACCCTATCTATTCCTCTCAACATTTTATACACCTCTATCAGGTCGCCTCTCAACCTTCGTCTTTCCAGGGACGAATGTTAGACAAAGGTGTTTATATGTTGGGGTTTGGCCAATTCAAACTATGTTCCTATTGTGCTTGGAGAGATTATTGCATGAAAAGTTAATAAAAGCTTGGAAAAGTAAAAAGTCATTCCTTCTCAAGCAATGGCACCTTTAGGAATAGAAAGGTTTTTCTGATTGTGTGTTCCAACTGAATTTAGAAGAATGAGGGGAGATCTCATTGATGAATGGGATGGATAGGATAGAGGTGGAGAGACTCTTCCCGCTCAGAAAGGACAGTAGGACTAGGGGGCACAGCCTCAAGATAAAGGGGGGGCGGTTTAGAACGGAGTTGAGGAGGAACTTCTTCACTCAAAGGGTGGTGAATCTCTGGAATTCTCTGCCCGTTGAAGTGGTGGAGGCTGCCTCGCTAAATATAGTTAAGACGCGGGTTGATGGGTTTTTGATAAGAGAGGGAATTAAGGGTTATGGGGAGAGGGCGGGAATGTGGAACTGAGCCACGACAGATCAGCCATGATCTTATTGAATGGCGGGGCAGGCTCGAAGGGCTAGATGGCCTACTCCTGCTCCTATTTCTTATGTTCTTATGATTGCAGTTGGTTAGAGGAAGCCTCATCTTTCTCGCCTCTCTTAGCTTTGCTGGAAATAAAACCATGCCATGTAAGAATGGTTACTGTGCTGAGACAGACTTTATGATGGGAAAAGTAAACGCAAGCTTAGGGAAAGAATGCGATGTTGCCTAGCAATCAAGGGCATCTTTAAGGTAGAAAGACTTTTGGGGGTGAGATTTGCCATCCCGCCTCCCACGGGATGGACCATGCAAAGCTCTGTTGACTTCAGGCTGGGGTTTTCCAGTTTTGGGGTGAGTGTGGCTGGAAGAGCCCGTCATTAAATGTGTTTTAAACTGAAATTACAGGCAGTTGGAAGTAAGAAGCTGGAGAGGGAACAAATTTCTGCTCTATGCAATGGACTAACGAACACAAAAGCAACTCCAGAGAAGTTAAGGGACAGTTAGTTCTAGAAACTAGAAGTTTGCAGGAAGTTTGAAGTTAAAGGAACAAAAAGAGACTGCAATTAGAACGGGGCACTGAAACTAAAGACAAAACGGGAAGTACAGGTCTGGATGAAATTGACTCACCATATCCCTTAATTCCTTTACTGTTCAAAATTTATCTATCCTTGCCTTAAAACATTCAATGAGGGAGCCTCAACTGCTTCACTGGGCAGGGAATTCCACAGATTCACAACCCTTTGTGTGAAGAAGTTCCTCCTCAACTCAGTCCTAAATCTGCTCCCCCTTATTTTGAGGCCATGCCCCCCTAGTTCTAGTTTCACCCACCAGTGGAAACAACTTCCCTGCTTCTATCTTATCTATTCCCTTCATAATCTTATATGTCTCTATAAGATCTCCCCTCGTTCTTCTGAATTTCAATGAGTATAACCCCAGTCTACTCAGTGTCTCCTCATAATCCAACCCTCTCAACTCCAGAATCAACCTAGTGAATCCCCTCTGCGCCCCCTCCAGTGCCAGTATATCCTTTCTCAAGCAAGGAGACCAAAACTGTACACAGTACTCCAGGTGTGGCCTCACCAGCACCTTATACAGCTGCGACATAACCTCACTGTTTTTAAACTCCAACCCTCTTGCAATGAAGGACAAAATTCCATTTGCCTTCTTAATTACCTGCTGCGCCTGCTTTTTGAGATTCTTACACGGGGACACCCAGGTCCCTCTGCATAGCAGCATGCTGCAATTTTTTACCATTTAATAGTCCATTCCTACCAAACTGGATGACCTCACATTTACCAACATTGTACTCCATCTGCCAGACCCTCACCCACTCACTTAGACTGAGTGACTATCCCTTTGTAGGCTTTCAGCATCTTCTACACACTTTGCTCTACCACTCATCTTAGTGTCATCCATGAATTTTGACACATTACACTTGGTCCCCAACTCCAAATCATCGATGTAAATCGTAAACAATTGCAGTCCCAACACTGATCCCTGAGGCACACCACTAGTCACTGATCACCAACCAGAAAAACACCCACTTACCCCCACTCTTTGCTTTCTGTTAGTTAACCAGTTATCTATCTATGCTAATACATTACCCGTAACACTGTGCACCTTTATCTTATGCAGCAATCTTTGGTGCGGCACCTTGTCAAATGCCTTCTGGAAATCCAGATACACCACATCCACAGGTTCCCCATTGTCCACTGTGCAGGTAATGGTCTCAAAGAATTCCACCAAATTAGTCAAACATGACCTTCCCTTCATGAATCCATGCTGCATCTTCCCAATGGGACAAGTTATATCCAGATGTCTCGCTATTTCTTCCTTGACGATAGATTCAAGCATTCTCCCTGCTACAGAAGTTAAACTAACTGGCCTATAGTTATCTGCCTACCTCCTTTTTCAAACAGTGACGTCATATGTGCTGTTTTGCAACCCACGGGAACCACTCCAGAGTCCAGAGAATTTTGGTAAATTACCACTAGTGAATTTGTTATTTCTCCCGCCATCTCTTTTAGTATCCTGGGATGCAGGAGACAGCTAGGGAACTTGTCTACTTTTAGCCCTGTTAACTTGCCCAACACTACTCTTTTGTGATAATGATAGTTTCTAGGTTCACACCTGCCACAGCCTTCCTGTCATCAATTTTTGCCATGTTATTTGTGTTTTCCACTGTGAAGACCGAGACAAAATACCTGTTCAACACCTCAGCCATTTTCTCATTTCCAGTTATTACATCCCCCTTCTCTAAAGGACCAATGTTTACTTTTTTCATTTTATATATTTGTAGACACTTTTGCTATCTGTTTTTATATTCTGAGCTAGTTCACACTCATAATCAATCTTACTTTTCTTTATAGCTTTTCTCGTGGCTTTCTGTTGACTTTAAAGATTTCCCAATCCTCTAGTTTCTCACTAATCTTTGCCACTTTGTGTGCGTTTTCTTTCAATTTGAAAACCTCCTTTATTTGCTTAGATATCCAGGAATTGTATTATAGTCAAACTTTACATGTTTAATAAATATTTTCTCTTGTTGCTAAAAGGTAATTGGAAGTCCTGTGACTCTGTTCCTCCACATATTCCAAAATCAATAAAACGTTACAGTTTTCTGAGCCAGGGTTTCATTCTGGGATTTTTCTGCTCAGGAATAACACCAACTGGAGCAAAACATCCTACAAAGGAACATAGGAATCGGGAGCAGGAGTCAGCAAATTCAGCGCTCGGAATCTGTTACACCACTCAATCAGATTCTGGCTGATCTCTCCCTGCTCTCAAATCCACCTCCCTACTCGGTCCCATATTATTTTAACCCTTTTTTATCAGAAATATATCTATATCCTTGAAACCATTTGACGATTCGGGCTCCACCATCCTATGGGACAAATTCACCACCCTCTGCGAGAAGTAGATCCTCCTCATCTGTTTTAAATCTTCCATCTCGCAAATTATACCAATGACTATCTCTGTTGCTGTGCGGACACATGGATTTGGGCCTGTGTCTGTGGGAGTTTGCACGTTCTCCCCATGGTTGCGTGGGTTTCCTCCGGGTGCTCCGGTTTCCTCCCACACCCCAAAGATGCGCTTTTAGGCTGATTGATTGGGTAACAAATTGTCCCTATATTGGACCTCCCTGATCCTCGCACATTAGGCGTAGACTAAAATCATGAATCGGTCACTGAGACAATGGGACGGCGGCGCGGGCTCGTTGGGCTGAAGGGCCTGTTTCCCGTGCTGTGTTGTTCTTTGTTCTTTGTTTGACTTGTTGTTCTAGATTACCCCATAAATGGAAACATTTTGTCTACGATTACTTTATCAATCCCTTTTAGTATTTTATATCCCTCGATCAGATCCCCTCCCATTCTTCTAAACTCCAGTGAGTACAATCCCAAACTGTTTAATCTCTCTTCATACGTCAACCCTTTCATCCCTGGGATTAATCTGGTGAACCTCCTCTGAACTCCCTCCAATACCACCACATCCTTCCTCAGATAAAGAGACCAAAACTGTACATATTATTCCAGATGTGGTCTCACCAACACCCTATACAATCACAACAGCACTCCTCTACTTTTATACTCCAGTCCCCTTGCAATAAATGTCAACATCTCATGTACCTTTTTATTACATGCTACATCTGCATACTGACTTTCTACGATTCATAAACAAAGACACCCAGATCCCTCTGCCCGGATACATCTCGAAACTGCTTTCCATCCAAATAATAATTGGCCTTTCTATATTTTCTGCCAGAATGGATAACCTCACACTTTTCCACATTAAACTCCTTCTGCCAAATTTTGACCCATTCTCCTTGCCTATCCATATCTATCTGTAAAATCTTTATATCCTCTTCACTGCCTGCCTTCCCACCTATTTTAGTATCATCCGCGTTTTGCAATGTTACACTCTGTCCCTGCTTGCGGGTCATTTATACGGATTGAACAGTTGAGCTCTGGGGACTGACCCCTGCGGCACCCACTAGTTACATTTCACCAACCAGAGGAGGATCCATTTATCCCACCCGTCTGCTTCCTGTCAGTCAGCCAATCCCCAATCAGTATGCTGAAGTAGCATGTAATTAAAAGGTACATGTGATGCTGGTATTTATTGCAAAGGGACTGGAGTATAAAAGTAGAGGAGTGCTGTTGTGATTGTATAGGGTGTTGGTGAGACCACATCTGGAATAATTATGTACAGTTTTGGTCTCTTCATCTGAGGAAGGATGTGATGGTATTGGAGGGAGTTCAGAGGAGATTCCCCAGATTGATTCCGGGGATAAAAGGGTTGACGTATGAGGAGAGATTAAACAGTTTGGGATTGTACTCGCTGGAGTTTAGAAGGATGAGAGGGGATCTGATCGAGGGATGTAAAACCCAGTACTCAACCCCCCAGTCCCCTGCGATCTCACCTTCTGAATCAGCCTTTTGTGTAGCACCTTGTCGAACGCCTCCTGGAAGTCCAGGTGTGCCAATACCCACGGGCTCCCCACTATCCACCTGGCTGTGTCCTCAAGCTTTGTCTTTCCAAATGCTCAGTCATCTCCACCTTGATTCCAGCAGCTTCTCCACCACAGAGGTCAAACTAACCAGCCTATGATTTCCTACTTTTTGCCTCTCTCTCTTTTTAAACAGGGGCATCACATTAGCGTGTTTCCAATCCACTGGGACCAGAATCTAAGGAATTTTGAAATATCACAACCAATGCATCCACTATCTCTGCTGTCACCTCCTTTAATACCCTAGGGTGCGGCCCATCAGATCCCAGAGACTTTCCTGCCTTTAATCCCATTAGTTTATTCATTACCTTCTCCCTGGTGATGGTTATTGCGATGTGGATATGCTGGCGTTGGACTGGGGTAAACACAGTAAGAAGTCTGACAACGCCAGGTTTAAGTCCAACCGATTTATTTGATAGTAAACTCACGAGCGTTCGAGGTCACCTGACGAAGGGGGTAGCCTCGAAAGCTTGTGAGTTTACTATCAAATATATCGGTTGGACTTAAACCTGGTGTTGTCAGACTTTTTACGATGGTTATTGCACCAAGTTCCTCTGTATTAACCACATTCTGAGGACTCTCAGTTTCCATTTTTCCCTTTTGTTAATTTTTGGTCGTCTCTTATCAGTTTCTAAAATTCTCCCAGTCCTCAGACTTATTATTTCAAGCCCCAGCTTTCGAGCTAATACCATTCACCAATTATTTAAATAGCCACAGATAGATCACTTTCCCTGTGGAATGTTCTTTTCTCAATGGAATCTATTTGTCTTGACAAATTTTAATTGTCTTTTTAAATGTTTGCCACCTTGGTAAACAATTTTCTAATCAACCTTGGCCAACTAACCCTCATAACCAGGTTTCTCTTACACTTAAGATCCTTGTTTTGGATTTAAATGTGTGAAATTCGCTACGTTCTGATCTCTGTCCCCATCAGATCTTTACAATGCGATTACTCGTTTGCAACCAGGAGAATGCAAGCAGAGGGGTAGATTTAGAACACAGAAAACATGGAACATAGAAAAATTACAGCACAAACAGGCCCTTCGGCCCACAAGTTGCGCCGATCATATCCCGACCTACTAGGCCCACCTATAACCCTCAATCCTATTAAATCCCATGTACTTTGCCAACTGGCAGTAGCAAGTCACAGCCTTGAGTGGAAATAATAACTGGCAAAAATATAAAACAGATCGCTGTTTCACCATCACAATCTAACCCGGTGAGTGTGTGACTGAGAAGTGTGTGACTGAGGTTAATCTGAGGGTGTGTAACCTGAGGAGCCAGCCTATGGGTGTGTATAATGTCTGCTGCATTTGTATGCAGGGAGTGTATACAAGAATTGTGTGCAACATACTCTGAGTATGTTTGTGTGGTGTGTACAGGGAATGTTATATCCTGTGTATGCATGTGTAAGTTCAATGGTATGTGTATAAGAGGAAATGTATGGTGTCTGGTATATGTGTGTACACAGGTAGTTTGTACAATGTCTTCTGTACGTGTGTGTGTTTGTGCACAGTGTGTGTCAATCTGGCATGCTTGTGTTTAAAAAGTGTGTGTGTGCATGCACTGTCTGGTTTGCTGGTGTACAGGGAGTGAACACAGTAAAAAGTCTGACAACACCAGGTTTTAGTCCAACCTATTTATTTGATAATATACTCACAAGCTTTCGAGGGACACCCTCTTCATCAGGTGACGAAGAGGGTGTCCCTCGAAAGCTTGTGAGTATATTATCAAATAAATAGGTTGGACTAAAACCTGGTGTTGTCAGACTTTTTACTGTGTTTACGCCAGTCCAACGCCGGCATACCCACATCATGATTACTATGTACAGGGAGTGTGCAGAGTCTGCTATGTGTGTGTATAAGGAGTGTGCAGAGTCTGCTATGTGTGTGTACAGGGAGTGTGCAGAGTCTGCTATGTGTGTGTACAGGGAGTGTGCAGAGTCTGCTATGTGTGTACGGGGAGTGTGCAGAGTCTGGTATATGTGTGTACAGAGAGTGTGCAGAGTCTGCTATGTGGTGTACAGGGAGTGTGCAGAGTCTGGTATATGTGTGTACAGGGAGTGTGCAGAGCCTGGTATATGTGTGTACGGGGAGTGTGCAGAGTCTGGTATATGTGTGTACAGAGAGTGTGCAGAGTCTGCTATGTGGTGTACAGGGAGTGTGCAGAGTCTGGTATATGTGTGTACGGGGAGTGTGCAGAGCCTGGTATATGTGTGTACGGGGCGTGTGCAGAGTCTGGTATATGTGTGTACACTCACCTGATGAAGGGGCAATGCTCTGAAAGTTCATGCTACCAAATAAACCTGTTGGACTATAACCTGGTGTTATGAGACTTCTTACTGTGCCTACCCCGGTCCAATGCCGACAACTCCACATCATATTGTTTATTGATGTCTCTTTTTTTACATCCACAGGTGATTCGATCCGCCTTGTTGTCCAACAAGGGGGATACACGTGGTGGGTCATGCGAGGGCTGCTCTTGGATGTTTCGAGAGTTGCCTAGAGCTTCATGTCGTTAGTGTACGCTTAAACTGGACCAACTGATGGGCAACACGACAGCTCAGTGACTATCACTGTTTGCTGTGCAGACACATGGATTTGGGCCGGTGTCTGCGGGAGTTTGCACATTCTCCCCGTGCTTGCGTGGGTTTTCTCCGGGTGCCCCAGTTTCCTCCCACACCCCAAAGATGTGCTGTTAGGCTGATAGGTGTAACAAATTGTCCCTGAATTAGACCTCCCTTAATCTGGCACACATATAATTCTCTAGATTTGCACCCCTTTATTATGGAGTCCAAGAGGAGTAGACAAAAATCGTAGGTAGAGGAAGGACTGGGATGAGGCACTCACTGAGTGTTAAAATGGGCGGAACGGGCTTGTAGGGCTGAACGGCCTGTTTCCTGTGCTGTGTTGTTCTTTATATGTGTGTACAGAGAGGGTGCAGAGGCTGCTGTGTGTGTGTACACAGGGAGCGTGCAGAGTCTGGTGTGTTTTGGTCCAAGTAACATATGTGTCCAAATGTGGAAAATATTAGGTCATATTGGAGACTTCTCATAATAAAGACGCAATGATGAACAACGGGTGAATCACAACAAAATTCTTCATAAAAGTTTATTGTAATAAATAACATTTCATTATCTGAGTGAGGTACTGTTTTCTTTGTTAAGCAAAACTGATTAGAAGCTGGACTAGGATTGTCTTTTTGTTATGTATATTCATGAGTTGATAATTCAGATTGCAAAGGGACATTACATTATTGGAAATGTCTGGAAATGAAACAAACTCACAGCTAAATGGCATTTAGAAAAACTTCTCCCCCTATTCTGTTAAGACTGATGTGCCGCGTGCCAATAATACTCACTTAGCACTGGCTGGAGAGACATGCATCTCATGCAGACGCTGTCAGTGAGACAAAACCCTTCCATGACATGCAGTTCCTACATGCGATTGGTGTGATGGTTCGATATATATATACCTTTTTCATATACCCTACATTCCAGCTCAGCTTAAGATCATCTAATGGAGCCAGGCCTAGTTAGAGTTGGACTAATGAGACTAGCATGTCGGTACCTGGCTTACTAATTAGTATTATTATTAATTAGCAATCATTAATAATAATATAATAATATGCTTAAAAATTATTGAAAGGGCAATTTCCCTCAGGTAGAAAGGCCTTGTTTGATGCCTTGTTTGGGGATGTTTAAACATGCAATGACATCATTGAGATCCAACAGAGAGCCTACCCAAGAAAAACTGGAAAGGGTTTCCATTCAGTTAATAATTACTCATTTCCTCATACCAATAGAGTAAAGTTTGAACAACAGGGGAGATAAATACCAACGCCATGCGCCCTGTCTCCACAAAGTTCTGGTGCATGTCAGAGAATTCAGCTTGTTCACACAACTGTACGCCTGACAGAGAAATGAAACATCCACAGGAATGTTGGCATTTGTGGGAAGTGAAGGATCGGGACGGTCACACACTTAAAACAAGGGTTAGGGTGCTGAGCGGGGCCAGGGAGTGGGGTGGGGATTGCTTATAAAGCATTGGACCTGGTGCAATCCACCACACTGAAGCTCAAAGGTGTAGAATAATGTCAAATGTCTTGCAGTTAACTTTGAGAGACAAACTCAGTCATTGCCCTGCTACCTGGGATTTCACAACAGTTACAACGCTTCACTGATTGGCCCCAGAAATGTACATGGAACTATGTTTTGATGCAGATGTATGGAGCTGAAAGGATAAGTTTAGAACTGAAAATCACAACAATGTTTAATACCTTGGACTTCTGTTGTGTGAATGTGAAAATAGACACAACTGACCTGTGTCGGCACTACCTTCCCCCAGTGTATCTATCCCAGCCTTGTCAGGGTTTCTTCGGAAGCTCTGTTCTCAGTAAATGAGAAGTTTATGGGTTACTAAAGTGACAAACCCCACAAAATCAGTTAATTATTGCTCTGTACAGTTTTAATGGGCTGGGTTTTTATCTTTCTGCCGTCTTTCACACAAACTGAATTCAGTAAAATCCTGTATCTTCATGTGGTCACATCCCTGAGGACAAGGGATAATAAGACTTGAAGCAAAGGAGCAGGGATTTTGAAGGCTGTTTTACCTGGGTGCTTTCAGGAAAGATTCTTCCATGAGATGTTGAACGTAGAAACAATGATTTCAAACAGCTAGACGATTGGGTCCTATCAATAATAGAGATCTCCAGAACAATGTGAGGCTTTCAGTTTGATTACTGGGGACTACATCTGAAAAATAGTTCTGCTCTCCCAATCTCAGTTTCTTTCCGTTGTCCTGTGATCTCTATCCATCTTGGAAAAGTGGAACATGTGGAGAACAGAGGAAATGATCCTGATTCGAATCCTGTTCCTCCCTAGTTTGAGTTAAGTTCTAAGTTGCCTCATTAGCACATGAGCTGTCCTGTCAGAACATAGGACAAGGGAACAAGACACTGTAAGGACTCAGTCCACCCTTTCACAGATGGTACCAAGCTGTGGTGTCATAGATTCTTTACTATATATTAAAAGAACCATTTCATGATGTTATGCACTTGAGGTTCACTCTCTGGGTGTGTGCAGTAGTGATTCAGTTGTATGTGACAGGCTTCTAGCAGTTGGAAATTGCTACTTGAAAAACTGCTGAGAGATCTGGAAACCTGCTTTCAACAATCGGCCGTTTGGAGCCTGTTGAAATATCTGACAAGGAAGAATCCCAGTCCACGTTTATCTATCCAAGTCTCAGCAGTGATCCAGACTAACTGTTCAGAAGCTAACAGCTCAACACAAATGGTGTGACGTTAAGGAGTAACTTCCTCACAATGCAAAGTGCATGCACAGGACCCCTTCAATACAGCAGAGTCTGACAAAACTTACTCTTAACTATCATTTTCAGATCAAGTGGGAATGGAAGGGGTGGGGTGTGGTCAGTGGGAGGGGTAGGTTTGTCAGGACTGGGGAAAAAACCAACTGTTCATTAATTAGGCAATTCATTTCTAATTTCCTGGTTATTGCATCACTGTTTGACCCTGACATCATTGAAGGGTCTGGTTGACACTGTGATGTGTCACATCAGACATTTCCACCCACTCCAGTCCCTTGAGTTTACCTTCTTCCCTGTGAGTGATATTTCAATCAGTTTCTATCATCGTGGTTCGTATTTGTTTAAAAGGTACGCAAACTCATGGGTGGGACTGAAAGTGGGACACTTGGCAATCTTTTACCTGTGGTGGCCAATTAAAAAAACACTGCATGCGCTGCCATCCAGTTGAAGATGGCAGCAAACACCCCCCCAGAGCTGCCAACGTCATCAGCAACCACTGATAGTGGTGTTCTTGAAGATCAACTACGCCAACATCCAACATCTTGGTATTATCTAACAATACTATCCACTCAACATGATGGCAGGCAACCCCATAACCGCAGGGAATGCCGTTGTTCCTGGGGATCCTTCCAATAGCCATGGAGCAGTCGCACCCCCTCAAGAACCTGCTGGGTTTACCTATTGGTCTCTCCATGTGGTGCTGCTCCTCCCATACTGATGGGAGCTGGATGTAGCTGATAATTGATCAGTTAACAGAATTATTTGGTCACTGTCTTCTGCTTGGTAGGTGGCCACAGCATTGAGCTTTCTGCCGCTGGTACTATTCCATGATGGTGGGAAGATATCACGCTCTCCTCCCAAAGCTTCCTGCAGTCACTTTGCCAAACCCCTTGCTTTTCAGTCTCCTGATAATGGGTAAAATTCATCCTCATTGTGCTCCACTTGGAAATTGCAAATGTCGTTAATGAACAAGGCTCAAGACTGCATTCAGTCAGAGATTTTGGAATCTCTCCCCAGTTTGTGATGAGTTGGACATCAGCAAAGCAACAATGAGTCAATCCAATTAGTGAGGGATCATGCTCCTGAATATTACCTGGAAACGATAAGGGACTGGATATGGAGAAATGTCTGATTAAATAAATTACTCTTGTGTGTTCACGGGGCAGCAGTGATGCAGTGTGCTGTCACTGAACTAAAATCCTGAGAACCAGGGCAGTGCTCTGGGGACCCAGGTTCAAATTCCATCATGGTAGATGGTGAAAATGAAATTTGATAAAAATTTGAAATATTAATGTCCTTTCGGGAAGGAAATCTGCCATCCTTACCCGGGCTGGCCTATAGTGATGTGGTTTACTCAGTTCAAGGGCATTTACGGATTGGCAATAAATGCTGGCATAGATCCCTTCAACTAATAAAGAAAAATTGATAGATGTAGTGATGAGCAAATAAGCACACAAGGGATAAAGAAATTGAAGGATATGTTGATGGGTTGGGATGAAGTTGGGTGAGGAAGTTCAAATGGAGCATAAATATTTATTACCGAGTATTGAACAGTGTGTTTCTGTGTTGTAAATTCAGTACGACTGAGACCAGTCAGGAAACTTCCCTATTCCAAGAAAGACAGAGGTCCATTTTTTAAAGATTTATGCTCAGGATGTGGGTCTGCTGGCAACGGTCAGCATTAATTGCTGGGCCGTTAAAACTTAGCCAAATCAGTGTGAGGCTGGAGTTATATAAGACCAGGCTGAGTGGGAGCATTTGACTTCCTTCCCAAGCAGACACCAATGAAAGTGATATTTACCAGTGTATCAATGACAGTCCAGCAGTTTCATCATCACCATCGGCAGCTGCAGCTCTTTAAAAAAAAACCAATGTTTATCCAGTGAAATTGAAATGTTCAAACTGCTAACGGACACTATTATACCACTACACATATATAAATCCTACCAATCGTTCGGCACTCCCTGCCTGTCACTTACTTTAAAGCTTTGAGCTGATTAAAAGTCTGATCTTTGTGCTGGTTAATCTCTGACCCAGGTTCATCACTCTAGTTTTGAGTCTTTGGTGCCTCAGTGAAAATGCTATGACTTTTGATCATTATAAAAATTGCTCCCCTTCCTGTTATGAGATTCTGTTATGACACATGGGGACTGTCGAGAGGGATGAGACTACATGGGACCTTTCAGTGAGCTAGCACGACTGTGGTGGCTGATGGCTTCCTGCAGTGCCAAATTCGACAACCTAAGATTGGCTTCACCTAATCAGCTTGTGTCTATTCTCTTTTCAGCCAAGGTTATGTCCTGCATAATGGCTGAAGCTATTCTCAATAAAATATATTATTCAAGCTGCTTAGTTTTAGAATTAAATAAGTCAGTTTTATCCCTGAAAATAGTGATAAAACTATATAGAGTGAGTCAGAGAGCTGCAAGAGTATACAGTTTGGTCTCCTGACTTAAAGAAAGACATACTTGCCATGGACAGAGAGCAATGAAGGTTCACTAAACTAATTCCTGGGACTGAGGGATTGTCCTATGAGGAACAATGAAGCTTTTATTTTCAGAGAGGTGATTTTATTCAAACGTACAAAATCCTTATGTGGCTCAATATTTCCCCTGGCTGGTGGGGGGGGCATTCCAGGACCAGGGGTTACGGTCTCAGAATAAGGGACAGCTGACTCAGGGCTCAGATGAGGAGGGATTTTCTCACTCAGAGGGAGAGTCTTTTGGAATTCTCTACCCTAGGGGACTGTGGAAGAAGCTCAGTCACTGAGTAAGTTCAAGGCTGAGATTGAGAGATCTCTACACATTAAAAACATTGAGAGATACAGGGATAGAGCAGAAAAACGGTATTCATAGAAACCCTACAATGCCGAAGGCCATTCAGCTCATCAAGCCTGCATCAATTAAAAATCCCACCCAGACCCTACCCCACTGGTCCTCCTGACACCAAGGGGCAATTTAGCATGGCCAATCCACCTAACAGGCACATCTTTGGACTGCGGGAGGAAACTGGAGTACCCAGAGGAAACCCATGCAGATACAGGGAGAATGTGCAAACTCCACACAGACAGTGACCCAAGCCAGGAATCGAACCTGGGTCTCTGACTCTGCTAAGCACTGTGCCACCGTGCTGCCCATAAGTGTTGGAATAAAAGTTCAGTCATAATCTTATTGAATAGCAGAGCAGGATTGTAGGACTGAGTGGCCTCATGCTGTTCCCATTTCCCATGTTCTCAAGAGGCCTCAGGATTTTTTGTCATGGGTAAAACATGAATCCCTTATACATTTACTACACAGTCTGGAGAGGGTAATTGCTTATCACCATACATTATTGTACAGTTTTGTAAGTGTACATTATTGTACAGTAATCTCACATGTGTATTCCCTTCCCAAAAAGGTAAACCAGCATTTTCAGAAATCGGATCCCTCTCTTTGTATGGACGCCTGCTTAACAGAGAGTTCGAGAAGCATCTCGGGTATCGCACAAGTACACGGCTAATTCTTGAAACCTTTATCTCCGTTCACCCTCTAACGGTTGGAGTTATATCTGAATGAACAGTTTTAATAAACATTGGGTTCTTTTATCGAGCCTTGTCAGCTTTCTTGTGGACAGTTTAATTGGGTTGAACATGTGGCCAAGAGCTGCATTAGCAACAGCTCCAAGTGCTGTTTGGTGAGATATCTTTTGGCAGTTTGTCCAATCTCACTTTCCATCGGGGTTAGCTAGCTTTCTCTTCGACAATCTCCATGATTCATATTTCATGGAATAGACAGAAAAGTCAAAACAACATTTTGGACAAACAACTGATATTAAACTGGAAGCAAAGAGAATGTGACTTTCTAAAGCATCTGAAATACAACAGAATTGTGTTATTGGTTGCTGCACCTACTGAGCTCAGGCTGAAGTCTCACTTAACACCATGGCTAAGGGTTCAGGACATGTGACTACTCCCTCAACCTCAGTGACTGTTCCCTCAACCTCAGTGACTCCGCCCTCAACCTCAGTGACTCCGCCCTCAACCTCAGTGACTCCGCCCTCAACCTCAGTGACTCCGCCCTCAGCCTCAGTGACTCCGCCCTCAGCCTCAGTGACTCCGCCCTCAACCTCAGTGACTCCGCCCTCAACCTCAGTGACTCCGCCCTCAGCCTCAGTGACTCCGCCCTCAACCTCAGTGACTTTCCCTCAACCTCGGTGACTCCGCCCTCAACCTCAGTGACTGTTCCCTCAACCTCGGTGACTCTGCCCTCAGCCTCAGTGACTCCGCCCTCAGCCTCAGTGACTCCGCCCTCAGCCTCGGTGACTGTTCCCTCAACCTCAGTGACTGTTCCCTCAACCTCGGTGACTCTGCCCTCAGCCTCGGTGACTCCGCCCTCAACCTCGGTGACTCTGCCCTCAGCCTCAGTGACTGCTCCCTCAGCCTCAGTGACTCTGCCCTCAGCCTCAGTGACTCCGCCCTCAGCCTCAGTGACTCCGCCCTCAGCCTCGGTGACTCCGCCCTCAGCCTCAGTGACTCCGCCCTCAGCCTCAGTGACTCCGCCCTCAGCCTCAGTGACTCCGCCCTCAGCCTCGGTGACTCCGCCCTCAGCCTCAGTGACTCCGCCCTCAGCCTCAGTGACTCCGCCCTCAGCCTCAGTGACTCCGCCCTCAGCCTCGGTGACTCCGCCCTCAGCCTCAGTGACTCCGCCCTCAGCCTCGCTGACTCCACCCTCATCCTCGGTGACCATTCAGCCCATCAAGTCTGCACCAATTAAAAATCCCACTCAGGCCCTACCCCACTGGCCCCCCCTGACACCAAGGGGTAATTTATCACGGCCAATCCACCTAACCCGTACATTTTTGGACTGTGGGAGGAAACCGGAGCACCCGGAGGAAACCCACGCAGACACGGGGAGAATGTGCAAACTCTGCACAGACAGTGACCTGAGCCTGGAATCGAACCTGGGTCCCTGACTCTGCTAAGCACTGTGCCACCGTGCTGCCCATAAGTGTTGGCCCTCAGCCTCGGTGACAGTGCCCTCAGTGTGACAGCATCAAGAACTTTCCAGAAACTTCAATGTGATATCACAAATTATGTGATAGATGTAACAATGTGCCAATAGGACGCGGGGCTCTGAGTTTGTGGCTGACACCACGCCTTGAGCTGACATTATGACTGTTCTATCTCCCTAGGAAGACTGCCAGTCACAATCGAGAGCATGTATTGGAGTACACCGCCTGTGATTTTTCAATGTCCCGGGTGGGAGTGCAGGGGTCTATCCTGTGACCTGCTGGGAATCTACTGCTGCTGGTGAGAGAGAGAGAGGCCTTGGGCCTTGCACCTCGCAAGCTTCAGAGTCTGCAAAGGAGAGAGGAGAGGGAAACTAGAGTGAGCCTGGGCTTGCCTCCCCTTTCATTTTAAGGTTGTTGCTTCCTGCTGGAGGATGGGGAGGGCTTTTCTACAGACTGAAGGGGTCAGACGTGAAGGACAACACTGGACCTAAAGCAAAGCCCCTCTGATGCACCACAGCAATTTGGAACATGTTACTGGCCCCACTTCCCTCTCCTCTGCCTGGGGCCCCAACTCTCCATCACTCATCCTCTCTCCTGCTCTTCCCTCTCTCAAAGAACAACCCAGCACTGGAAACAGGCCCTTCGGCCCAACGAGCCCACGCCGCCATCTTGTGTTTTTCCTCCTCCACCCTTGACCCATGTCTACGCTTATGGTAAACCCATTGGAAACCAGATTGAGGGGAGAATAATTTAGGGACACGAAACCCACACCAGTTCGGGAGACAAAGCCACACGACTCCTGGAGTGGTCAGGGTGGGTTCTACATGAGCCACATGGTATCTAATTCTAGCAGGGTGGCTGTCTTGTTGGCCACGCACTTTCAGCCGGAAATCTTGGCTATCCAGGAGGCCTGTGCCAAGCCGCTCGCTCTGCTTCCCGGTAACTTCTGCCAGGAGAATGTGAGAGGGGGTCGACAAAGAGGCAGAGGTACAAGGTCAAGGAGTTGGAGAAGAGGGTTTGTGGCCTGGAGTCACAGCTCGCTCAGACCCATGGGAACTCGGGCCTACGGCTGGTGTAGAAAGGCCACAGCACGGAGGGATTTCCCCTACGGACACTGCTGCACACCTTCCACTGCCATGCCTTTCCCGGCTCCGCCTGGGCACGCCTTGTTACTGTCCGGCGTTGGAGAGACCCTCTCCCACTACCCCGGGGACCTGTGATGGAGGGTGCTGCACCCAGCAGTTCCCTACAACCATAAATTGCACCAGTTCACGGGTCCCCAAGGAACCTGCCCTTTTATTGTGGTCTCGTGGAGTCCACATTAAACACTTTAGGCTGCACTCCCTTTTCAGTTACCTCAAAAAAAAGCTTTTACTGATGTTCAGTTTGTGCCATTCGGTCCCATGGTCTGTTCACAAGTTCAGGCAGTGGGTGACCAAGGGGCTTGTCCAAACCCGAGTGTCTGCCCCTTTACCACAGATATATTTGCTGGTGGGTGTCCCTGCAGAGGGAGCGTGTGGTGTCCAAGGGCACTGCTGTGCCCTCTGTTGCTCGCTGGGCATTGCAGGGACTGGGGGTGTGTTATTGATCCCTTTAACCACAGTTTGATTTCATGTTTTATGTTTCCCTTCTGCTTTGTTGCGGTTCTCCCTCTTAATTCATCCCTCAGTTTATTTGATTTAGTTTATGGCACCTTTGTATAAAACAGCCTAAACTTCCAGCGGGGCAATATTTCTCAGTAAGAAGTCTCACACAACCAGTGTGAGTCCAACAGGTTTATCTGGTGTTATGAGGTGAGCTGAGTTGACTCATCTGATGAAGGAGCAGTGCTCCAAAAGCTTGTGATACCAAATAAACCTGTTGGATTTTAACCTGGTGTTGTGAGACTTCTTACTGTGCCCACCCCAATCCAACACCAGCATCTCCACATCATGGTTACCACCAATATTCCACATAATACCTTCACAGTAGATGGTAAACAAATATCAAAATCTGATGTGGATAAACTTCCCACACCTTCCTGATTGATATGGGGGGAGCACAGAGGCTTCTTATACTCAGTAGTTAAACAGTAATAGTGAATTTCCCAAAATAATAATCTGTGTTTAAAATTAACTGTTGGTAACATATGAATTAGGAGCAGCAGTTGGCCCCTCGAGCCTGCTCCATCATCCAATAAGATCATGGCTGATTTGTAACCTCATTCCTGCCTATCCCTGATAACCTTTCACCCCCTTGTTAATTAAGAATCTATCTCACTCTGCTTTAAAAATATTCAGAGCCCCAACCTCTACTGCCTTTTGAGGAAGAGAGTTCCAGACGCTCACCACCCTCAGAGAGAAAAATATCTCCTCATCTCCATCTTGACTGAGCAACCCCTCATTTTTAAACAGTGACCCCTAGTTCAAGATCCTCCGACAAGAGGAATCATCCTCTCCACCTCCACCTGTCAATATCCCTCAGGATCTTGAAGGTTTCGATCAAGTTGCCTCTTACTCTTCAATACTCTTGTGACTATAAGCCTAACCTCTCCAACCTTTCCTCATAAGACAACCCACTCATTCCTGGTATTAGTCCAGTGAACCTTCCGTAATCCTATTGCTGCTGGGAAGGGAAAATCGTTTCCGGGTTCTTCAATAAAATAAGGTTTCAAAGTATCCTGCAAACCCCTTGAGTGGTTCAGGATTTCCCCTGAATCCTGTGTAGGCTTCAATGATTTCAATCGTTTGCAACAACACATTGTAAGACTGGTTGCCACGTTATTTGGGAATTTAACTTTCTGAATTGTGACTGTTATAAAATACAGCACCTGTAAACTTCCTACTCTCTCACTCACTCCTTGTGCCGTGTTTATGCAGTGGGACAGGAGTCATTTGGGAACTTCCTGGGAACAGAGATTTTCCCTCATACAATATCTGAAAGTTTGGTTTTACTGGCCTCATGAGTAAATCCGCATCATGTTATTGGGTTGTGTAGGCCTCCATATGTCAACACAAAGGCTCAGTTGAAGTCACTCAGTCAGAACGTTGTGGGCTTATATCACAGACTCTTCATAATGACAGTGCAGTGCTGAGGGAGAAAACTGCCCTTTCCAGTGGTTTAAATGGACATTAAAGATCCCAAGGCACAATTTGATGAGCAGGGTGTTCTCTGTGTCCTGACCAATGCATTCCTCTCAGACAACATCACCATGGAAATAGATTAACATCTTATTGCTGTTTGAGTTTTTTTTTGCTATGTTCTAAATGCCTGTCAGATTTGCCTGTCCGACAGTCATTGTACCTGAAAGCAAATGTGAAGCAACCTGAGACATTTCAGAGAGATGGTGATAAAGTCCTCTGTGTGGCCAATCTGCTTCCAACCAGCAGTTCAACAGCATAAAACACAGGACATAACTGAAACTCCCCATAACATTTTAAATAACCTGATGATTCAGTACACATTCCCCTTTAAACTCTTGCATGATTTCTAAGCTTGTGCTCAGCTATACAAGGACAGGACGCCTTTGTGATGATTAGGTAATGATTTTTAACAGCAGCACTTTTTTAGCTCTTCCAGCCGTGTGCATCCCAAGACCGGAATTCCAGGCTGACAAAGAACAAAGAACAACACAGCACGGGAAACAGGTCCTCCGGCCCAATGAGCCCGCGCTGCCATCCCAACACCCTTGACCCATGGGTCTTTGCTTATGGTTAAAGGACTTTAAAATGGACCAGCAAATTTTTTGTCTGTTCCCCCCCCCATGGAGGATTGAACCAGAAAATGTTGCCCGGTGTTGGTTTGATGCCGGTTAGTTACAAGGAAATATCAGTCTTACTCTGCCATTTCCTTTCTATTTGCTTTCCCTCTTCTATTAGATACATCACTCACAGATCTATAAGTATTGGTCTCGCTGTGAGACAGGTTTGTATGTGATATTTGAAAGTTAGAACGGCCCATGAGAATGGGATGTCACCATTGCACAGTTTCAATATTTAACTTGGGTCTCTAGTTGTCTACCTTATCATCTGTGGGTGAGTTTATAGCTGTTATCTGAATCATACACAGGCTAACGGTTTGACAGGGGACTGGTAGTGATGGCTTTCAAATATTGCATTTCTAATACAGTCACTGGGGTCCTTATACTTCATTTAACATGAGCCAAAGGACTAGGTTAGATTTCTCTTTCATTCACACTCCACTGAGAAGTGTTGTCCTGCTCTTACATGAAGATTGCACTTGGGTTTTGTGCGTTTGTGTTTGACAGCTTTCATTTTACACTGCTTCATTTTGATGGGAAGACAATTACAGGCTGAGACACACAACAGTAGAAAAATCACAGCCAGAATGCACCAGAGCATTCCCACCTTTATACCTCCAACCTTCCAATAAGCCCCTTCCCAAAACAGGATTTGATTCAACAATTCCTCAAGAATCTTTCGCATTTTCCCAGCTAACCGAGGTCCTTCTAGAACACCCTGCCTTGCATCAGGGAGAGATGTCTCTAATGCTATCCAGCAAGATCATTGAAATACTGATGACCACAGATAAATGGTCACATGCTAACAGAATATTGACCCTGGTCAGAATCCTGAGAATAAGATTGAAATCTGTCTGCAATCCAGCTTCTACTGATATGATGCTATACTGTGTTCAACCTGACCTTTCACATGTTTCCTTTGTTACAGAAAGTGAAGCAAAAATCAGGAATCTCAGACACAGCCCAAATACGATGAACCATATTGTTGGAATGTAGGAAATAGGAATCCCTCCTTAATCTGGAAATCCTATTTGCTTTTTTTTGGCCAATCTTTTATGATGGATTGCCCCTTTGTGCAGATGCATTATTGAGGTTGGGGTTGGAAAATAGCTACAAGCCTTCTGTAAAAACATTCACAGGCCATCCTGATGAAATACGTCGGCTGCAGTTTTGGAATTACAGGAGTCATCTTCCAACTTTATTCTCATTTTGGGCTGGTGATGGTCCTCGAGGAAACAGGAGATATTCCTTGAAGTGGTGAGATCTGTTCTTCAAAAGTTGATCATTGGTACAGAAAAGACATAATTAAATTAAAATGAAAAACAGTAATGATGGTTTTTAAATGTCTTCTTCAATCTGTTAGTGTCAATTCACATAACTACATTCAGTCAGGTTACAGTTCAGCCTAGGTCACCTGGACCTTCTAATCACCTTACTCTAGATTTGTAGAGGCAGATACGTTCAACGTCTGGGTAGACATAGAGATATCTGTAGTGTCCACTGGACTATGATAGTCAGAGGTCAGGTCCTGGTCAATGAGAGGAATGTTCATTGCAGCCAGAGTCAATGCTGTCACTGAACCTTTGCTTAAACTTTGGCTGTAGATCATCAACAACATATCCAGCTTTTGTTCTATGGACTGCACCTGGAATATACAGAGAAAAAGACATGGTATAAATAATCAGAGACGGAATGAAACTAGGATACACTAAAATAAAAATACCAATGTACATGGTATTCAAGTTATAGTAATGTGTGGTCAAGGGTCAAAATGGAGATGCAGTCGGTGGTGTGATTGGTGATGTAGTGATCTCTAATTACATCTTTGTCATCATTTTGTGAGTGAGATACTAGGAAAATAATGGCAGAAATTATCCTACAATCCCCTTGATCTGATCTATTTTTCACTAAGAATAAGGGTGGCATGGTAGCACAGTGGTTAGCACTGCTGTTTCACAGCTCCAGGGTCCTGGGTTCGATTCCCGGCTTGGGTCACTGTCTGTGTGGGATTTGCACATTCTCCTTGTGTCTGCGTGGGTTTCCTCCCACAGTCCAAAGATGTGTGGTTTAGATTGATTGGTCATGCTAAAATTGCCCCTTAGTGTCCTGGGATGCATAGGTTAGAGGGATTAGTGGGTATGATATGGGGGTAGGGCCTGGGTGGGATTGTGGTTGGTATTGGGCCGAAGGGCCTCTTTCTACACTGTACTACGATAAGGCTGATCTGTGACCAAGTTCCATTGATCTTTGCTTCATCAGTCTCAGATTTAATATCAACTGCTGTTTGTGGAAAGGAATTCCAATCTTCTAATATGCTTTGTCTACAGAAATGTTTCCAAACTTTATTCTGAAAGATCTGGTTTTAATTTTCCGACTATGTCCCTATTCCTAGACTCGCTTCCAGTAGAAATAGCTTTTCTTCAGCTGTCCGCTCAACCCCACTTAATAGCTTGAAAAGTTTGATTAAAGCTCATTTTACCTTTTAAATTCCAGGGAATACTATACTCATTTATTTAATATTTCACCTTAATTTCACCGTTGAAGGCTCGGTAATATTGATGTTCTGCAGCTGCTTTAGCAGATGGGTCTTCAGTGAGGAGAATATTCAGTTGTTCGCTGTCTTGGTTGGTGAAGCCATATTTGTGATTTTAAACCAAATATTAATTTGTAGATCTAATAGCAAATGTTGCATATTTAATTTGATTTGATTTATTATTGTCACACGTATTAACATACGGAGAAAAGTGTTGTTTCTTGCGCACTATACAGACAAAGCATACCGTTCATAGAGAAGGAAACAAGAGTGCAGAATGTAGTGCTACAGTCATAGCGAGGGTGTAGAGAAAGATCAACATAATGCAAAGTAGGTCCATTCAAAAGTCTGACAGCAGCAGAGAGGAAGAAGCTGTTCTTGACTCGGTTGGTGCGTGACCTCAGACTTTTGTATCATTTTCCTGGCAGAAGAAAACGGAAGAGAGAATGTACAGGGTGTGTGGGTCCTTGATTATACTGGCTGCTTTTAAAGAAAAGCAAAAGTAAGTAAAGTTTATGTATTAGTCACAAGTAAGGCTTACATTAACACTGCAATGAAATTACCGTGAAACTCTCCTAGTCGCTGTGAGTCACTGTGCCTAACCAGCACGTCTTTCAGACTGTGGGAAGAAACCGGAGCACTCGGAGGAAACCCAAGCAGACAGTCACCCAAGCAGGGGAGAACCTGCGAACTTCACACAGACAGTGACCCAAGCCAGGAATCGAACCCGGATCCCCAGTGCTGTGAGGTAGCAGTGCTAACCCACTGTGCCACCGTGCTGCCCCCAGGCAGTGGGAAGTGTAGGTGGAGACAATGGATGGGAGGCTGGTTTACTTGATGAACTGGGCTTCATTCACAACCCTTTGTAGTTTCTTGCAGTCTTGGACAGAGCAGGAGCCTTACCACATCTGGAAAGATGCTTTCTGTGGTACATCTGTAAAAGTTGGTGAGAGTCATAGCTGACAAGCCAAATTTCCTTCGTCTTTTGAGAAAGTAGAGGCGTTGATGGGCTTTCTTAACTATAGCATCAGTATGGAGGGACCAGGACAGGTTGTTGGTGATCTGGACACCTAGAAACTTGAAGCTCTTGAGCATTTCCACTTCATATGATGTCGCTGTTGGAGGGGTGAGTATTTTTCAGTGCACTCCCTTGTCCTGCAGGAACCTCACTCTGTTCTCCCCGAATGTTGAGATAGCTTGATTGCAGAGATTTCATCCTATGGACCTGTCCAGCGTTTATCTTTTCCAACAGGCTCCAAGATTGGTTTTCAAAGCACCTTTGTATCTAAGGACATCCTATGCTGTGGGATCCCACGCCTACCCTGCCCCTTCCCCAGCGTAATAGCCCTCACATTCCTACCCCTCATCAGTTCTGAAGAAGAATCATATTATGCTCAAAATTTTAACTCTGACCCAGATCTTCATTCATAGGTCAGAGATGGGAGAGAAATTAAACTTTAAAAATATTAGATTAAAATAATAAACAAACCTCCAGCCCTCATCTACTCTCAGCTCCCCCCGTGCCCCTCCCATACACTCCTCATGTCACAACCATGGCAATCCACCCCCCCCGTGGCCCCACATACTCCCTAAGAAAACTTATACCCCTCTACCTAATCTCTAATGGTCCATTAAACTTTCCAGGCACTCCACAACCCAATGGAGCGATATATAATCCTTGTTCTTTACTCAGAGGGTAGTAAGGGTGTGGAATGCCCTGCCTGCAGCAGTTGTGGACTCGCCAACTTTAAGGGCGTTCAAATGGTCAGTGGATAGGCATATGGATAACATTGGAATAGTTTCGATTAGAGGGTCATTAGATTGGTTCCACTGGTCGGCGCAACATCGAGGGCCGAAGGGCCTGTACTGTGCTGGAATGTTCTATGTTCTGTTGGTGCCTACTCTTGCTCGTACCCTCTCCATGTAAACTCACCGAGTATCCTTTGACATTTCCAATGAGGATGCAACATTTATACACAAACAACATGCTTACTTTCAACATTTAGTCATTTAGTGGTACAGTACTTGAGTATTGCTGAAAATTTTATTGAAGCTTCTCCCTCGCAAGAATACCAATGTGAGGGAAACAACAACTTTAAACTGGATGAAGAAAGGCTGCTGATTGGTTGGCATGGGGACTCAGTGTTGAACTTCCCGTCCTATCTGCACACTCTGGGTTGCTGGCTGACCAAAATCCCATTTCCCTGGAGACAGAGCTGATTTAAATGGCTCACCGTCTCTGTGCACCACACACGTGCGAACCCTAGCCCAACTCCAGTCCATGGCAATGCCTCTACCAATTAGAATACTTGTAAGAAAGCAGAACTCCTGAACTGAGTTGAGGGATATATCTTTATGACTATTACAAGGTCTTCACGTTTATGACCAGGAACAGGATGGTATAAAATCTCTGCCCTTTTCAGAGTTATTGCAAGGACAAAGTGTTCTGATGCTTGGCTAAAGCAGATAAATAGCTGGAAGTGTGTACCAGGAGAGCGAGGACTTCAGCAAACAAGAGCTTGCTTAGTAGCTGTTCTTTGATCTTTGTGCATGTTTTGAACTGTTGCAGACTGAAGAGGTTACTATCCATCCTGAAGTGAATAGATAATCCTATGTTGAGATGTTTAAGCCCATACAAGGCTGATAAGTAAATGACAAATATAAACAGGAGTCATTAAGCAGATTGGAATGCCCTGCCTGCTGCAGTTGTGGATGCGCCTAGTTTGGGGGCGTTTAAGAGATCTGTGGATAGGTTTATGGATGGAAAGGGTTTGGTTTAGGTTAGAGGGTCATTGCTTTTTAACTGGCCGGCGCAACATCGTGGGCCGAAGGGCCTGTTCTGCGCTGTAATGTTCCATGTTCTATGTTCTATGTTTGATGCCTTTAGTGACTGGAATGATAAAGTATCATTCTGCATCACACTAGCCATTGTATCAGCTTGAAACGTGCGGATGACCCTATTCATCCTTTCCAGGGCTCCCATATTTGTACAATAAGAAGTCTCACGACACCAGTTTAAAATCCAACAGGATTATTTGGTAGCACAAGCTTTCAGAGTCTCAGGTCGTTCTTCAGGTGAGTGAGAGTTCTGTTCACAAACAGGGCATATAAAGACACAAACTCAATTTACAAGATAACGATTGGAATGTGAGTCTTTACAGGTAATCAAGTCTCAAAGCTACAGATAATGTGAGTGGAGAGAGGGTTAAACACAGGTTAAAGAGATGTGTATTGTCTCCAGACAGGACAGTTAGTGAGATTCTGCAAACCCAGGCAAGTCGTGGGGGTTACAGATAGTGCGACATGAACCCAAGATCCAGGTTGAGGCTATTAGATTCTGCTCACGATTCTCTGCACTGTTGAGTGTTGTGAAGGCTGCCTTGGAGAACAGTTACCCGAAGATCAGAGGCTGAATGCCCGTGACTGCTAAAGTGTTCCCCGACTAGAAGAGAACACTCCTGCCTGGTGATTGTCGAGGTTCAGCAGTTCTGAGACTTTGTACTGTGCTTACCCCAGTCCACTGCCGGCATCTCCACATCATATTTGTACAACACCGTGCTTTACAACGAAGACCTTGGCCAGGTCAGTAAACAGTTTGTTGAGGTTCTTCTTCTGTTTGAGAAACACTTCTTGAAGTTGATGGGAACAAAGATCCCCCTCAGGATCCCCCATGGCCCGTTGGCCGTGCTAAACTCTCTCTCATTCTACCTGAGTGTGGCGATTAGGGGATTTTCACAGTAATTTCATTGCAACGTGAGCCTACTTGTGACAATAATAAATAAACTTAAACTTAAGATCGCGTTGATCATTCCTCATCCAGAACAAAAGTCACACTGTGATTATGGGCTGACCAAGTCTGTACAATGGGTGACAATCTTGTCACAATCTGAACACCCTGGAGAATTCTCAAGGAGGGTTCCTTCGAAGTGTGAGTGCTGCTCAGACTGCTGGCTGATCAGGAGCAGAACTGAACGAAACAACAAGGGAAGCCTGATGTAACTATCCTAAAAGATTTAGCCAAGAAACAGGAACTGGAACAAAACTTAGCTGTTGAGTTTATCACAGTTCCAGAAGATAACACAGGTATTGACAATTCTTGGAAGAAACTAAATAAAGTCTCTCATAGTGGAGATCTTTGAATTCATCAAACAGAAGCGTCAAGATTGGTTCCACAAGAATGACCATGATCTAACGAAGCTAACAGCAGCAAAAGCCAGATACCATCAAATAAAATAGATACTGAAAGATAAACTGACAGAAATGAAGAACTGATGATAGGAGAACAAGGCTCAGGAAGCTGCCACAACGCATAACTACATGCTCTCAATGAAGGTCTATCTATGGCCCCAAAGCAATGGTACTACACCCATCTTCTCAGATTCTCCAGTGACACTGAAGGAACAGTGATATATCTTCAAGTCAGGATGGTGAGTGGATTGGAGAGGAACATGTTCCCTGCCCTTGTCTTTCTAGATGTGGGTTTGGAAGGTGCCAAAGAAACCTTTGTGAGTGGCTGCAATGCATCTTGTAGATGGTACACACTCTGCCACTGTGCAGCGGTGAATGTGAGTAGTAATCAATCGGGTGGCTTTGTCCTGGGTGCTGTTGGGCTTCTTCAGTGTTGTTGGAGCTGCACCCATCCAGGCAAGTGTATTCCTTCACACCCCTGACTTGTGCCTTGTAGACAGTGGACAGGCTTTGGGGAGTGAGGAGATGAGTTACTCGTTGCAGGATTCCTTGCCTCTGACCTGCACAATATTTATATTGCTACTCCAATTCAGTTTCTGGTCGATGGTAACCCCCAGGATGTTGATACTGGGGGATTCAGTGACAAGAATGCCACTGAATGTCAAAGGCTGATGGATAGATGCTCTCTTGTTGGAGCTGTTCATGGCTTCGCACTTGTGTGGCATTAATGATATTTGCCACTTGTCAGCCCAAGTACAAGTTTAGCTGCATTTGGATATGGATTGTTTCACTATCCAGAGAGTTGAGCTTGGTGCTGAACATTATGTAGTCATCAGCGAACATCCCGATTTTTGACCTTAGAGTGGAAGGAAGGTGATTGATGAAGCAGTTGAAGATGATTTGGTCTTGGACACTGCCCTGAGGAACTCCCGCAAAAATGTCTTGGAATTGAGATATTTGACCTCCAACCACCACAGCCATCTTCCATTGTGCTTCCAACCGGTAGAGAGTTTCCCCGCAGATCATAGAACATAGAACATAGAACATAGAACATTACAGCGCAGAACAGGCCCTTCGGCCCACGATGTTGCGCCGACCAGCTTTTAAAAAAAAACAACACTAACCCACTAATCTAAACCAATCCCATTTCGTCCATAAACCTATCCACAGATCTCTTAAACGCCCCCAAACTGCATTTACAACTGCAGCTGGCAGGGCATTCCAATCCCTCACCAACCTCTGGGTAAAGAACCTACCCCTGACATCAGTCCTATAACTACCCCCCCTTAATTTAAAGCCATGCCCCCTCGTGCTAGCTTTCTCCATCCGAGGAAAAAGGCTATCACTATCCACCCTATCTAAACCTCTAATCATCTTATATGTTTCAATAAGATCCCCTCTTAGCCGCCTTCTTTCCAATGAAAACAACCCCAAATCCCTCAGTCTCTCCTCATAGGACCTCCCCTCCATACCAGGCAACATCCTAGTAAACCTCCTCTGCACCCTCTCCAACGCCTCTACATCCTTCTTGTAATGCGGGGACCAGAACTGCACACAGTACTCCAAGTGTGGCCGCACCAGAGTTGTGTACAGTTGCAACATTACACTGCGACTCCTAAATTCAATCCCCCTACCAATAAACGCCAAGACACCGTACGCCTTCTTAACAACCTTATCTACTTGATTCCCAAATTTCAGGGATCTATGTACACACACACCTAGATCCCTCTGTTCATCCACACTATTCAAAGTCCTCCCGTTAGCCCTATACTCAACACATCTGTTGCTCCTACCAAAGTGAATTACCTCACACTTCTCCGCATTAAACTCCATCCGCCACCTCTCGGCCCAGCTCTGCAACCTATCTAAGTCTCCCTGCAGACTATGACACCCTTCCTCACAATCTACCACACCTCCAATTTTGGTGTCATCAGCAAATTTACTAATCCACCCAACTATACCCTCATCCAGATCATTAATAAAAATTACAAACAACAGTGGCCCCAAAACAGATCCCTGAGACACACCACTCCACAGACTCCAGTTTAGCCAAGGCTCTTTGATGCCACAATCAGTCAAATATTGCCTTGATGTCTCGGGGAGACACTCTCACCTCACCTCTGGAGTTCAGCTCTTTTGTCCATGTTTGAATCAAGGCTGGAATGAGGTCAGGAGCCAAACTAAGCATCAGTGAGTAGGTTATTGCAAAGTGCTGCTTAATAATGCCATTGATGACCCACTCCATCATTTACAGATAATCGAGAAAAGACTGTGATAATTGGCTGGGTTGAATTTGTTCTGTTTCTTGTGGAATTTTCCACATTGCCAGGTAGATGCCAGTATTGGAATAGTTTGCCTAGGGATGCAGTGAGTTCTGGAGCACAAGCGTTAGAAATAAAAGAATAACCAGGGTGAGGTTAGGGCCAGTCAAGGATAGTAGTGGGAACTTTGCATGGAGTCAGAAGAGTTAGGCGAGGCGTTGAATGAATACTTTTTTTCAGTGTTCACTAAGGAGAGGGGCCATGTATTTGAGGATGAGTGTGTGATACAGGCTGGTAGGATGGAGGAGGTAGATGTTCTGAGAGAAGATGTATTAGCAATTTTGAAAAACCTGAGGTTGGATAAGTCCCCTGGGCCAGATGGGATATATCCTAGGATACTTAGGGAGGCAAGGAATGAAATTGCGGAGCCTTTAGCTTCGATCTTTGGGTCCTCACTGTCCACAGGGATTGGGCCAGAGGACTGGAGAGTGGCAAATGTTGTTCCTCTTTTCAAGAAAGGAAATAGGAATGACCCTGGGAATTCTAGGCCAGTTAGTCTTACTCCGGTGGTCAGTAAGTTAATGGAAAGGGTCCTGAGAGATAGGATTTATGATCATTTGGAGAGATTCAGTTTAATCCGGGATAGTCAGCACGGTTTCATGAGGGATAAATCCTGCCTCACAAATTTGATTGAATTCTTTGAGGAGGTAACTAAGCGTGCGGGCGAAGGTAGAGCAGTTGATGTTGTATACATGGATTTTAGTAAGGCGTTTGATAAGGTTCCCCATGGTAGGCTCATGAAGAAGATAAGGAGGTAGAACATAGAAAACTACAGCACCAACAGGCCCTTCGGCCCACAAGTTGTGCTGATCATATCCCTACCTACCAGGCCTATCTATAATCCTCAATCCCATTAAATCCCATGTACTATCATGGGATAGAAGGAAATTTGGCCAATTGGATAAGTAACTGGCTGTCCCATAGAAGACAGAGGGTGGTGGTGGAGGGAAAATTTTCAGACTGGAGGCCAGTTACCAGCGATGTACCACAGGGATCAGTGCTGAGTCCTCTGCTATTTGTGATTTTCTTTATCAATGACTTGGAAGAGGGGGCTGAAGGGTGGGTTAGTAAATTTGCTGATGACACCAAGATTGGTGGAGTAGTGGATGAGGTGGAGGGCTCTTGCAGGCTGCAAAGAGACATTGATAGGATGCAGAGCTGGGCCAAAAAGTGGCAGATGGAGTTTAACCCTGATAAGTGCGAGGTGATTCATTTTGGTAGGACAAACTTGAATGTAGATTACAGGGTCAATGGCAGGGTTCTGAGGAACGTGGAGGAACAGAGAGATCTTGGGGTTCATATCCACAGATCTCTGAAGGTTGCCACTCAAGTGGATAGAGCCGTGAAGAAGGCTTATAGTGTGTTAGTGTTTATTAACAGGGGGTTTGAGTTTAAGAGCCGTGGGGTTATGCTGCAACTATACCGGACCTTGGTGAGACCACATTTGGAATATTGTGTGCAGTTCTGGTCACCTCACTATAAGAAGGATGTGGAAGCATTGGAGAGAGTGCAGAGGAGATTTACCAGGATGCTGCCTGGTTTGGAGGGTAGGTCTTATGAGGAAAGGTTGAGGGAGCTGGGGCTTTTCTCTTTAGAACGGAGGAGGATGAGAGGTGACTTAATAGAGGTTTATAAGATGATGAGGGAGATAGATAGAGAGGACGTGCAGAGACTATTTCCTCGGGTGGATGTAGCTGATACTAGGGGGTGTAGCTTTAAGGTTCATGATGGGAGATATAGGAGGGATGTCCGAGGTAGATTCTTCACTCAGAGAGTGGTTGGGGTGTGGAATGCACTGCCTGCTGTGATAGTGGAATCGGACACTTTAGGAACTTTCAAATGGTTATTGGATAGACACATGGAGCACTCCAGAATTATAGGGAGTGGGATAGCTTGATCTTGGGATTGGACATAGCTTGCCACAACATCGAGGGCCGAAGGGCCTGTACAGTGCTGTAATGTTCTATGTTCTATGTTTAAGAGATCCGTGGATAGGTTTATGGATGGAAAGGGTTTGGTTTAGGTTACAGGGTCATTGCTTTTTAACTGGTCGGCGCTGTAATGTTCTATGTTCTAACTACTGCTGGAATGCTGTTACTTCCTTTTCAATTTCCAGTGCCTTCAACCATTTCTTGATACCACGTGGGGTGAACTGAATCTACCGAACACCAGCAACTGTGGTGGTGGGATCTCTGGAGGAGGCCGAGATGGATCACCCATTCAGCACTTCTGGCTGAAGATTGCTGCCAATCTGATTTGCGTTTCCATGATGGATTCCCGCTCCACAGATTCCAATGTAGGCTTCAATTAAACTATCATGGAGACCAGGAGCTGGCGCCCATGCTCCTTCCCCGAGGGAAATTACCTGTTTCTCCACTTTTATTACTCGTCCCATCATGCTCATCTCATCAAAGGGTTCCAGTTCTGGTGGGACTTTCTCTCCTTTTTCACGCAACTTTTTGTCTGTCGCCACCTGACCTTTCCCAATGATTTGGTCGACTCTACGGAAAAGGAAAATGTCAAAGTCAACAAAAACCGACAGTTATGTTGTGTCCCGTGTTCCTGACTTTTACACGAAAGATTTTTTAAAAACAGGCCATTGATGGGCCTGGCAGTTGATAGAACGTTGCTGCCTGCTGAGGACACCATTCTCCATTTATTGACATTCTTGGTCAGAAAATATAGGCAATTTTCTTGTGGGTTGCCAACTGTGCGCTGAATAAGATGCTGAAGACACAGCTACTAATGTTGGAATGATAAAAACTGGGAAAGTTAAAGTTAATTTATTAGTCCCAAGTAAGGCTAACATTAACATTGCGTCTAGTTTGGGGGCGTTTAAGAGATCTCTGGATAGGTTTATGGACGAAAAGGGATTGGTATAGGCTAGTGGGTCATTGTTTTTGTAACTGGTCGGCGCAACATCGTGGGCCGAAGGGCCTGTTCTGCGCTGTAATGTTCTATGTTCTATGTTCTATAATGAAGTTACTGTGAAATTCCCTTTGTCCCTTTCCATGTGTATAGCTCCCTGAAAGTTGGCACCCAGGTTGATAGGGTTGTTAAGAAGGCGTACGGTGTGTTAGCTTTTATTGGGAGAGGGATTGAATTTCGGAGCCGTGAGGTCATGTTGCAACTGTACAAAACTCTGGTGCGGCCGCACTTGGAGTATTGTGTACAGTTCTGGTCGCCGCATTATAAGAAAGATGTGGAGGCATTGGAAAGGGTGCAGAGGAGGTTTACCAGGATGTTGCCTGGTATGGTGGGAAGGTCTTATGAGGAAAGGCTGAGGGACTTGAGGTTGTTTTCGTTAGAAGAAGGTTAAGAGGTGACCTAATTGAGGCATACAAGATGATCAGAGGGTTAGATAGGGTGGATAGTGAGAGCCTTTTTCCTTAGATGGTGATGGCTAACACAAGGGGACAAAGCTTTAAATTGAGGGGTGGTAATTATAGGACGGATGTCAGAGGTAGGTTCTTTACTCAGAGGGTAGTAAGGGCGTGGAATGCCCTGCCTGCAGCAGTTGTGGACTCGCCAACTTTAAGGGTGTTCAAATGGTCAGTGGATAGGCATATGGATAATATTGGAATAGTTTAGGTTAGAGGGTCATTAGATTGGTTCCACTGGTCAGCACAACATCGAGGGCCGAAGGGCCTGTACTGTGCTGGAATGTTCTATGTTCTAACAGAGCTGCTTCTTATTAACAGCTCTCTGTTGGGAGGAGCTCAAATTTAGGATGTGCAAAATAAAAATTAGCTTCTTATGAAAAGAATGAAAGCTCGAGACGCTTTTGTCCAAAGGACAACTGAATTCTAGAATAGGTTAACAGGGCATTGAAGCTGATGGTATACAGATATCAAGGAATAGGACTGATGCCCTTTTGAAATGTATTAATTCTTAATTTTCATTCTTTCCACAGCCACATCAGTTAGCAGTAATCGTGTCTCATTTGACATTTGCTTTAGTTGCTCGTCATTTCTTTGTCTGGCATAAATACCAGAAATCTAGCAGTTTTGTACAAATAATTCTGCAAACCTAATAGTTTAGTTTCCAGAGTGAACGTCAAAACCCCCCCTGAGTAGTTCCTGTTTGGGAAAGATACTGTAACTGGGACTGGCCAATGAAACACCCCACACCAACTGAGACTGTCCAGGGCTTAATTTTAACCCCTGGAATGGTGGGAGGGGAGGGGAGGTCACGTAACAGTAGTTGGGTGGGTCAGTGGAGAAGATGGCTAGTTAAAATTGAGCAATTTGCAGAGGTTGATCCCTCTTTATAGAATTTGAAGATACCTGCACTAAATGCAACCCATTTTTCAGTTTTAATACTGCCTGGCCTGGTGTATGGGCCTGGGCAAAAGCTTGCAGCTGGAGGGACATGGAGAAGGCTAGTTCTCAGAGATATGTGCCTTTCCAGCATTGGTTATGGTCAACAAGAGCAGGATTGTTTCTTCTTCACTGTCCTAAGCAAACCAGTCAATGGTCAGTCTCCTTCATAATTGGACTGATTCTCCAGGCCCTCTTTAAAAACTGTTCTACCTTTATGGCCTTTCTAGACGTCTCTGATTGCTCCAATGTTGGCCATGGGAGATCTTTCAAACCCGTTTGACCAAGTCCACCAGAGCTTGTGATCTTTTCAGGCCTGTGCTCAACAGCTGAATGGTGGGGAAGCTTTTAGAAATGACTACCTCGTCACACAGACAAATATAGATCAATCAAAGAGGACCAGCATAGACTTTGGACAGGGGGAAGCAGTGTGGGGTTCCCTGGGACTCAGTACTAGGTCATTGCTTTTCTTGATACATATTAGTGACCTGGCCATGCAGGATACAATTTCAAAATCTACAGATGACACAACATTTGGAGGTATAGCAAACAATACAGGGCAGGTTAAAAAAAGTGATTTAAAAAGTCATTTTGGACTTTGAAACAGTGGCAGATAGTACCAAAACAAGGATGATATTGTGAACCTTCATTAAACATTTATTCAGCCTCAACCTCAGCCTCTGTACTGTGCCCACTTCTGGACACCACGTTTTAGGAAAAAATGCTTCCAGGGATTGAGGGAATTCAGTTATGTAAATAGTTTGGAGAAGTTGGGATTGTTCTTCCTGGAGAAGAGAAGATTCAGAGGAGATTTGATAGAGGTGTTCAAAATCTTGAGGAGTCTGGACCAGAGGACACAGAGAAACTGGCAGAAGGGCCAAGAGTGAGAGTAAACTGATTTAAGGTTAATGACAAAAGAACTGACAACAACATGAGGAAAAGCTTCTACACACAGCGAGTGTTAGGATCTGGAATGTACTGTCTGAGAGTGTGGTGGAGACAGATTCACACAGCGAGTGTTAGGATCTGGAATGTACTGTCTGAGAGTGTGGTGGAGACAGATTCACACAGCGAGTGGTTAGGATCTGGAATGTACTGTCTGAGAGTGTGGTGGAGACAGATTCACACAGCGAGTGGTTAGGATCTGGAATGTACTATCTGAGAGTGTGGTGGAGAGAGATTCACACAGCAAGTGGTTAGGATCTGGAATGTACTGTCTGAGAGTGTGGTGGAGACAGATTCACACAGCGAGTGGTTAGAATCTGGAATGTACTGTCTGAGAGTGTGGTGGAGACAGATTCACACAGCGAGTGGTTAGGATCTGGAATGTACTGTCTGTGAGTATGGTGGAGACAGATTCACACAGCGAGTGGTTAGGATTTAGAAGGTACTGTCTGAGAGTGTGGTGGAGACAGATTCGCACAGCGAGTGGTTAGGATCTGGAATGTACTGTCTGAGAGTGTGGTGGAGACAGATTCACACAGCGAGTGGTTAGAATCTGGAATGTACTGTCTGAGAGTGTGGTGGAGACAGATTCACACAGCGAGTGGTTAGGATCTGGAATGTACTGTCTGAGAGTGTGGTGGAGACAGATTCACACAGCGAGTGGTTAGGATCTGGAATGTACTGTCTGAGAGTGTGGTGAAGACAGATGCACACAGCGAGTGGTTAGGATCTGGAATGTACTGTCTGAGAGTGTGGTGGAGACAGATGCACACAGCGAGTGGTTAGGATCTGGAATGTACTGTCTGAGAGTGTGGTGGAGACAGATTCACACAGCGAGTGGTTAGGATTTGGAAGGTACTGTCTGAGAGTGTCAAAAGGGAATCAGGTAAACACAGGAAGACAAAGGATAGGCAACAGAGAAAAGACATGGAGTGGGTCCAGCTGAATTGTTGTTGCAGAGAGTTGGCAATGGGATGAATAGTTCCATCTGTATTGTTACTGTTCAATGATATTAATTATTTTCACACATTCACCAATTCCCCATTAGCAGAATGGATATTGCTTGACTTGCTATGGCACCAGATACATCGGCTCAGCTGCGAGCAGACATACCGTGACTGGAGGCTCTTGATTCGACCCAGCATGTCCAGGTGTCCGGCAGAATATTGCTCTATCACATCTTTCACATCGTATGGTCTCAAGGTTTCTTTAAACTTTCTCTTCGCTACAAGAAATTTCAGGATCCTGGAGACAAAAAGAGAGTAAAAACACATTTGGGAAGTTCAGTATTGGGTGGGTTTCATCTTGTTTGGTTGCTGTGGGTTAATCTATGATGTGAACTACAGAACCAAGATTGCGAGCTGATAGAGCAGAGTGGGTAATACCGTGAGCATAAGCATTCCATACTAGCATGTTCTCACCTTTGGTTGCTTTTCCTACAGCTTCTGGTTTTTCCTGTTGGACCGTCACACCAATACTGAACCCACTGTGGAAGCGGATTTAAGTGTTTCTCCATTGTCAAGACGACAGCATGTGACTGAGTGTGAACCTCAGTTACTGCTGCCAGGGACTGATAGAATACCATGGAGACATGGTGGACAACCTGGCCCAGTGTGTGGGCTGGTCCTCCTTCATCTCAGTGGGCTGTGAGACTGAAATCAGGCCTGTTCACCATGAATAAGATTCAATATATTTAACACATACCCAATATTTCATAACGAGTTATAGAAAATGCTTAAACATTTACATATTAATAGAACTCTCATCAACTTCAAATGGTAAAAATAGAAGAAATGTTTACACTTTGGACACAGAGGGGGCATTCGGCTTATCCTGGTCAATGTTGTGAGCAATCTGCACGCACCTCACTTCACCTGTCCTTGCTTTATGTGTGTATCGTTTCAGTCAGACCAGTGGGAAAAAAAAACCATGCAGTTGTAAATCAGCAGAATATGGCAACCGTGTGCATGGTGCAACCTTCAAAATGTCACGTGGGCTGCACTCAGAACACGGATGTGCCACACGTGTGATCCCTGGGCTGCAGGTGACCAACCACTGCTATGGAGTGACTGCAAGCCAAGAATGGAGCTGATATGTTCACGTCTGAAACAGTGAGAGATTGGCTCACCTAACTAGAACATCGAGAGAATATTATAGATCTGGAACCACCCAGTGCTCTATCAAAAGCAATTTGTTCACTGATAATGCTGAAATTATTGAATTTAACGTCTCCTGGGATATCATTATTAGTTAACTATCCCAGTGCTCTATTTGAAACGATGGTTCCTGCCTAATACAAGTTCAGGCAGGAAGTGGTCTAGAGGATATCAGTGAGAGATAAGAGTACTAGAATGTTCCAGGGCAGAAATACATGACTTGGTCCATCAATCCTGTGCTAATGTTTTTCCTCCATTTTGGTCTCTTCATCACAATCCTGCCCACTCTCCATATAATTTAATATTCCACTTTTTAGTCAATCGTGTTTCAAAAAAGGTCTTTGTGAGAAAGCATCCCATATTCTAATCTCTGTGAAATGCTCTAAAGTCTAACTTTCTCTATTTTATTATGTTATACATATTATGTTGCGCCGACCAGTTTTTTAAAAAAAAACACTGACCCACTAATCTAAACGAATCCCTTTTCGTCCATAAACCTATCCACGGATCTCTTAAACGCCCCCAAACTAGGTGCATTTACAACTGCAGCAGGCAGGGCATTCCAGTCCCTCACCACCCTCTGGGTAAAGAACCTACCCCTGACATCCGTCCTATAACTACCACCCCTTAATTTAAAGCCATGCCCCATCGTGCTAGCTTTCTCCATCCGAGGAAAAAGGCTATCACTATCCACCCTATCATTTCAATAAATTATACCATTTCAAGTAGCAAAAGGAATGCCTTCTTACACTCTTCCCAAATATGATGACTTCCGTTAGGACAAGTTTAAAACTTCTTAGATATGGTGAAATACCCTAATATCTCAAATCTCCCTTCATATTATAATCCCTCACTTTACAAATCTGAATCATTTGTAATATTCTAGTCAACCTACACTGTATCTTCCCCATTGCTTTCACATTCACCCTAGAAACCATAGAAATTTACAGCTCAGAAACAGGTCTTTTCGCCCTTTTTGTCTGTGTCGAACCATTTTTTGCCTAGTCCCACTGACCTGCACTTGAACCATATCCCTCCACACCCCTCTCATCCATGAACCCGTCCAAGTTTTTCTTAAATGTTAAGAGTGAGCCCGCATTTATCCGGCAGCTCATTCCACACCCCCACCACTCCCTGCGTGAAGAAACCCCCCGCTAATATTCCCTTTAAACCTGTACACAATATTCCAGCAGCGAGCACAAACATGATCTCAGAAGATGCTGAAAAAGTTCACTGGGTCTGATGGAGTTTGGGGAGAGAGAAACGGAGTTAATGTTTCAGTTCAACGACCTCACTCACCAGGACCCTCTGCTGAAAAGAAATTGATCTGAAAACATTGAGTTGAATGTTATTGGCCCCCAAATGTTGGTTGGGAGGTGGGGGGAGGGCAGTAAAATAGCAGGGGGTTGTGTTGGTACAGCTCCCTGGCACAGTTCCATTGCCAGGGCATTTTCCTGGTGGGACTTGAGTCAAAGTTCAACCAACCGGAAAGCGCCGATGGTAAAATCTGGGCTAAACACTGTCAGAAACAAGATGCTTCTTCCTCCTATTGCTGATTATACCTGAATTGTAAAAGTGAAACAAGTTTGAAGCTGTTTAAGACATTTACAGACATGTCTATTTGACGTTTGTATCTAAGATTAATAAAATAGTTAAAATATAGCTTTGGGAACTGTGGGTAGGATTTGAAGGATGGTGAGTGATTGCCGTTCTAGCTGGAATCCCTGCCTCAATCCTCCGCTAACCTCGACTCATTGAGTTGTCACTCCAATGCTTCAGTCCTCTCTGAGATCCAATGGTCACCCAATGCCTCAGTGTGTTGATTTCAAAGTTCCAGTCCTTGTTGGCAAATCCCTCAGCCTCAAATCCCTCGACTCTACCAAAATAACCACCTCCTTCATTTATCTTACGTCGCTCCAACATGGGATCTCTCGTTCCCTCTGCTCCTCCAGTATTTGGCCTTTGTCCAATTTGCTTCCTCTGGAGACATACTATAGCCTCTTTGCCCCACTTCTCTTCTAACACCAGACTTCACAGTCCAGCTTCTCCCTCTAGTCAGACACTAAGCTCCTGGAATCTCTGCCTTCTCTCCACATACTGCCACTTTCCAGCACTGTTTTCCAAACCACCATGTTTCCCATTTCCCATCTTGCTCTTGCCCAGCCTGTATCTCCTGGTCCAATGTGATGGCTATGCTCAGATGATGTTCTGTGCAAAGATTGCTCTAAAAAAGCCAGTTGTATACTTGCCAAAGTTCACACATGAAGAATATGACTTTAATAAGACACCAGAGAATTGATAACATCTGGAAAAGCTTCATTTCCAGAATGAATTAACGCTATCAGAAAAACAGAACAGAAATGAAATCCTTGACTCCACGCCATGTCCCCGAATGCAGACACAGACAAATGGCAAACCTCGTTCCACCAGCTCCTGCGTCCTTCTCCAGGAGGTGGCGATCTCTGTCAGCAACTCTTGTGTTTGGACTGTTTAAAACACAGAGTGAGCGCTAACCTACATTCCTCAGCAGAAAGCAGGTGTGAAGAGGAGTATTTATAAGTGACTTTGACAATGATGATCAGTACACTGGTTCCAGCTAATGGGCAAAAGGCAAGAAAGAAAAAACAGTTCTGGGAAAAAGCCAACACAGCAAAACATGGCAGCAGACAGCTCACTGCTCCCAACAACATTATAAATGACTTCACAAATCATGTCAGCAAAGACCAAATTCCATTCTACAGAAAGCTCAATCCCGTCTCGCATCGTACTGAGACTTCATTACAGAACATTCAATCCAGCTTGGTTTTGATGGATGTTACACTCCTTTTCAGGCAATATTTATTTTTTCAATTGTTTCTTTCCTGTACAGAACCATAGAATTCCAAAAGTGTGGAAGGAGGCCATTTGGCCCATGGAATCTGCACCGACTCTCCGAAAGAGCATCCTATCCAGGCCAAACCCACCCCCCCGCCAATCCCCGTAACCCTGTGCATTTACCGTGGCTAATCACACCTTCAGAGTCTGGGCCATTCCTGCACAGTGCACCACAAAGCTGAACTCAGTACCATACATCCACACTATATCCCTGTCTGAAAGTGTATTTCTCATGAAGCTTAACCAGGACAGATGGCAGCACAGTACCATGGTCAATCACACGCCCAGCTCTGATTTGGAAGCTGAGGTTAACGTGCCCTGTAACTGTGAATCTGACCTGCACAGTCCTGTGTATCGATAAAGACCATTCCGACTGCAGAAAGGGTGAGATGGAACACCGGTGGCATTTTTACTTCCAGGACACTGGCTAATACCTGTATTAGGTGGGTGGGTTTATCCACCGTCTCTCTCAGTTACAACTGCCTCTAGGACAGAAATTAGATGTTAAAAACTCATGGAAAAAAGACTGGACAAGTGCTTTTTTGAAACAAGTTTTTGAAGTTAATTCAATACCCATTGTAATACTTGTGCTCTGTTTCTATCATGCTATCTTCTATCTCTGAACACTAAATCCTTCTCAGGCTGGCGACTTCGCTCAAGTCTCAGGTATGAGGCCACATCTGGAGTACTAGAACATAGAAGACAGAACAGTACAGCACAGTACAGGCCCTTCGGCCCTCGATGTTGTGCCGAGCTTTGTCCAAACCCAAGATCAAGCTATCCCACTCCCTATCATTCTGGTGTGCTCCATGTGTCTATCCAATAACCGCTTGAAAGTTCCTAAAGTGTCCGACTCCACTATCACAGCAGGCAGTGTATTCCACACCCCAACCACTCTCTGGGTGAAGAATCTACCTCGGACATCTCTCCGATATCTCCCACCTTATAGTTATGCCCCCTAGTTACAGCTACATCCACCCAAGGAAATAGTTTCTGCACATCCACTCTATCTATCCCCCTCATCATCTTATAAACTTCTATTAAGTCGAAACTATGTACAGTTTTGTCCTCCTTATCTAACAAAGACATTACAAGCAGCTCAGAGAAGTTTACCCGACTGATTCCTGGGATCGGAACAGGAGGGAGTGCGTGGGTGCTAATCCTATGAGGAAAGGTTGGAGAGACTGGATCTCTATTCGTTGGAGTTAAAAAGAATGAGGTGATCTTATTGAAATGAGATCCTGAGGGGACGTGACAGGGTGGATACTGAGAGGACATCTCCCCCTGTTGAGAGATCAGAATAAGGAGACATGGTTTAACAGTGGTTTAACAGTGAGGGATCTCCCATTTAAGATAGAGATGAGGAGACAGATTTTCTTTCTGAAGGTCATCTGTGGAACTCTTCCAACAGACTGATAGACACAGGATCACTGAATATTTTTCAGGCTGAGTTAGATCGTCTCTTGATTGATAAGGGAGTCAAAGAGATAGGAATAAAAATGGAGTTGAGACCACAAGCAGATCAGACATTACTTTATTGTATGGTGGGGTAGGTTTGAGGGGCTAACTTAGTCTACTCCTGCTTAGAATTCATATGTTTATATGTAATGTAGACAGCCGCTGGGAATCTGAAATTGTAGCTGGCTCTCTGGTGTCCTCTCACTCAGTGGGAATCACAATATGTGTACACAGCTCCTCCAGCAATAGGCAGCTGGCACAGGGAGAGGATCCCATCCAGCCACTCTGCCCCATGGCAGGCCAGACCACTGTTCCACTTCTACATGTGTTTACCTGCTCTGTGTATAGAACATAGGACATAGAACACTACAGCACAAACAGGCCCTTCGGCCCACGAGTTGCGTCGATCACATCAACACCTACCAATCCATAGACCTATCTATAACCCCCAATCCCATTAAACCCCATATACTCATCCAGAAGTCTTTTAAAAGACCCCAGCGAGTTCGCCTCCACCACCACTGACGGCAGCCGATTCCATTCACTCACCACCCTCTGAGTGAAAAACTTACCCCTAACATCACTTCTGTACTTGCCTCCCCACACCTTAAATCTGTGTCCTCTCGTAGCGACCATTTCAACCCGGGGAAATAGCCTCTGAGAGTCCACCCTATCTATTCCTCTCAACATTTTGTAAACTTCTATCAGGTCACCTCTCAACCTACGTCTCTCCAGGGAGAAGAGTCCCAGCTCCCTCAACCTAACTTCATAAGGCATGCCTCCCAGTCCAGGCAACATCCTTGTAAATCTCCTCTGTACCCACTCAATAGCTTCTACGTCCTTCCTATAGTGAGGCGACCAGAACTGCGCACAATACTCTAAATGAGGCCTGACAAGGGTCTTATAAAGTAAGACAAATACCACTCGCTGGTCAAGGTTATATGTCACAAGAAGTACAAGTTACCTGGGGAAAAACCTCACAAATGGACTACCTTTTTAATAAAAGGTAAAAAGGTTCTTTACCCAGAGGGTGGTGAGGGATTGGAATGCCCTGCCTGCTGCAGTTGTAGATGCGCCTAGTTTGGGGGCGTTTAAGAGATCCGTGGATAGGTTTATGGATGGAAAGGGATTGGTTTAGGTTAGAGGGTCATTGCTTTTTTAATTGGTCGGCGCAACGTCGTGGGCCGAAGGGCCTGTTCTGCGCTGTAATGTTCTATGTTCTAAAATCCTCATTTCTTTCTTTATTGTCTGCATATAACAATTCCATAAACCTTATGTCCTATAGTAGTCCCCTGTTCCATACTGCAGCCTCTAGAATGGTCTGTGCATGTCAGAGTGAATTTCCGATTGTGGAATTGTGAGGCTAGATTGAAAGCTTAGCTTGTATTTCTTTGAGATTAGATAGTAAAAGTTACTGTGAAAATCCCTCAGTCGCCACATTCTGGCACCTGTTCAGGGACACTGAGGGAGAATTTAGCACGGCCAATGCACCCAACCAGCACGTCTTTCAGGCTGTGGGAGGAAACTGGAGCACCTGGAGGAGACCCACGCAGACATGAGGGGAATGTGCAGACTCTGCATAGACAGTGAGCCAAGCCGGGAATTGAACCCAGGTTCCTGGCACTGTGAGGCAGCAGTGTTAATCACTGTGCCACCCACAGCTACCGTGCTGTCAAATTCGGCAGAACCTCTGCATTAACAGCATTTCTGGTTTTCCCTGCCCTCAAATGTGCATTCCTGTTCCTTCCTCACCTCAAAAACTTGTATTTATATAGTGCCTATAATTGACTAAAACATCCGGGTGTGTCACAGGAGCATTATGAAGCAAAAGTTGACAGATGAGAAGGGATTAGGACACAGGACCAAAAGTTTGGAGAAAGAGGTTGATTTTAAAGTGCGTGTTAAAAGAGGAAGGAGAGTCAGAAAGGTTCAGAGAGAATTCCAGATTTTAGGACCCTGCAGCTGAAGGCATGAGCACCAATTGGAAATTGATTAAAATCGGGAATTCTGTGCACTGGAGACATTGGAGAATTGGGAGTGGAAGAGATAGTGAGGGATAAGGCCTTGGAGGATTTGAGAACAAGAATCAAAATTTTCAAACTGGGGTAAAAGATTTGGGAGGAGAGGGGCTTCAACACAGTCAAGGACTTTGAGGGGGAGTTGGGAATGGGCGGTGATTTTCTAGGGCAATGGGATCAGGGGCTGGTGGATTGAGGAGAGTGATGATGAAGGAAGGAATAATAGCTGAAGAGAGACAGCCATTAACAATATCCTCATAATTATTGGGATGTGTCTCTTGAGGAAGTGTCTCTTGATGAAGAAATGGTTATGAATTAGAATCAAGAGTATCTAACAGAGTGAATGATGCCTTTTCCAGATATCCGTATGTTGTTGTCTTAGAGTATAGGGCTAACGGTAGGACTCTGAATAGTGTTGATGAACAGAGGGATCTACGTGTATGTGTACATAGATCCCTGAAAGTTGGGAATCAAGTAGATAAGGTTGTTAGGAAGGCATACGGTGTCTTGGCGTTTATTGGTAGGGAGATTGAATTTAGGAGCAGCGACGTCATGTTGCAACTGTACAAAACTCTGGTGCGTTCGCACTTGGAGTATTGTGTACAGTTCTGGTCCCCACATTATAGGAAGGATGTGGAGGCTTTGGAGAGGGTGCAGAGGAGGTTTACCAGGATGTTGCCTGGTATGGAGGGGAGGTCCTATGAGGAGAGACTGAGGGATTTGGGGTTGTTTTCGTTAGAAAGAAGGCGGCTAAGAGGGGACCTTATTGAAACATATAAGATGATTAGAGGTTTTACCCAGAGGGTGGTGAGGGATTGGAATGCCCTGCCTGCTGCAGTTGTAGATGCGCCTAGTTTGGGGGCGTTTAAGAGATCCGTGGATAGGTTTATGGATGGAAAGGGATTGGTTTAGGTTAGAGGGTCATTGCTTTTTTAACTGGTTGGCGTAACATCGTGGGCCAAAGGGCCTGTTCTGCGCTGTAATGTTCTATGTTCTATGTTCTATAAATGTTCCTAGTTGCCTGGTCTTTTCCTGTCAGTTTCCTGTGATGGTCGTAGCAGAGAGGATGGGAACTGCTGGGAGATTCACAGGTTCACCATGACGTTCTCTCTGGCCCGAACAGTTGTCCTCGGGAAGAGCTGCAGTTTGCACTGCCTCTGCTCAGAACAGCATCAGAACGTCACTCTGTTTCATCAAAACCACTCCAGTCATTCCTTGTACTGTCCACCAATCTGTGCTATACAGAGTCTCACAGAGAAGGGGAAGGTGCTATTGCCTTATCACCCTTTGTGACGGTGTTATTCAGTATCCATTATTATGGGCTAGTCAGTGAAATGGTTAATACGCTGGGTGCTCAACACTTTACTGCTCTGTTGTGTCCACTATTTCAAGGAAAGTCCAATCCCTTTCCCTACATGTCTTGTCTCAGTAATAACTCTCTAGCTATTGTGCTGATGAATTTACACAGTGAGATTCTCTGCTCACAGATGGATGGTGAAGATTAGCAGATTTTGTTTTCGATGTGGAAGTTAGTTTTGCAGGTACATTGCTGCAGCTCAGGTACATGCCTGCGTGAAGCTCAGCTCCCAAATACCAAACCATTTATTTCAGTCAGTTTGTGCCAGAAAGATGCTGAATGAGCACAAACATTCTGAACATGCTCTGCCCCGTAAAATGTTTGTTTCCAGTGCTCTGGCTTGAAGATGCAGCAGTGTACAGGCTCTACAGGAAGATATTATGTTGCTCAGTGTCTGCTTTCAGGTGTGAAACTATTTAACTGTGGAAGGCTGAACCCAATCCCTCCCTTCATTTAACCTTCACGTACGCGCACTTTCCAGGACAGGGCGGTTAGATAATACAACAGGCGTGCGGTGATTATCTCATTTCCAACCCAGGGTACTCAGGCCAACATGAAAGTCACAACTGCTGGCCCAGGTGAGATCATCCAATTGCAGATCCAGTTTAGGGCACTGACTCATATCTCCTCCGACCCACTGAGGGGCTTTGCTGCGGTACATCCGAAACACATTAGGTTTCTTGTTTCATTTCAGGGATACTAGGAGCAGGGACTTGGTGATAGACATTTACAAATTCATGCCTGTGGTCTTGGCGTTCTTCACTCCAGTCACTATTAGAAAAATGTTGGATGTGGCTGACTGGCAGAGTAATGGTAGATTTTTTAAATTTTTTTTAAACTTTATTCCAATCCAATCAAGTCAAATTAAACCCAATTCAGAGTCCCAACAAGTTGGGACATTCCCGATCCAAGCTGACAAGACAGGGCTCTCACCTCCTGTCTTGGGCTTGATCTACATGATCCAAGCTGACTGGAGTAGGTGTAGCTCCTCCTCCAGGGCTTGATCTTATTTGCATCTTAGCCAAATGGCCGAGATGCCGCTTTAAAAAATTGCTTCAAATGAAGCTGAAATGTAACCTAATGACTTCAACCAAGTGCAGCATGTCGATACTACACTTGATCTTACAGGGCAGAAAGCAACTCAATTTAATCCTCAGCTTTCGCTCACACACAAGATCAGGACAGGAACCGATCACCTGGTTACATGACTCTAACCCGACCTGCACTGTTACATTTACCACTGATGATGTGGAGATGCCGGCGTTGGACTGGGGTAAACACAGTAAGAAGTTTGAACCTGGTGTTGTCTTACTACATTTACCACTGGCAGTGTTTCAGCAGTGGTTGAGGGAGGTGATTCTGATAGTTACTATTCCATATGATATGGCTTTGATTTCCGATCTTTGGTGCTTCAGGAATGGCAAACAGAACGTAGGGAATGAGGGGTATCGTTGAACAAGTGCTTAAATTGCACAATGATGTAAATTTCAACATGCTAAAGGCATCAGGAAATGTGGTCCTAGTGAGCAGGCTGGTGTTGGACTGGAGAGGAACCTAAGGTGTGACACTAGGTTTACATTCTACCAGTGGCAGGAATCCACCCTACCCCCCACCCCCGCCACACCCACACCCACCACCCCCACCCCACTCCACACCCACCACCCCCTCCCCCCCAGGCTGCGTTACTTCTACTCCACAGTGGGAAGCTAATTATGTTCATTGTGCAGGGAATTAGCTCCCACTTAACTGCTACCAAATGCAATTTAGTGCAAGGTTCAGAATAAAGTGAGCAGCACACAGGGATCACAGGCTGTCAGGCCCCTGACCAATTTGAACTGGTGACGCCAACGGGAATCTCCAGGTTCACTTGGAGAGGTCTGACACACCTTAGCCGGCTTTAGTTGTAGGAAAGGGAGGGGAGGTTTATTCTTTCGTGGGACGTGGGTGTTGCTGGCTGGCCAACATTTATTGCCCATTTGTATCTGAGAGCAGACTGGAACTTTGAGGAGGCAGAAGAGGGAACAATGACGAGGTAGGAGAGGAAGCCAGCAAGTAAACATGTAGAATGTTGAAAGAGTCTGTTCTTTGAGCAATCCATTTGTCAATGCTGTGCCCTGGAATCTCATACTGAGCTTCCAGCTGAGGACAGTGCCCTGGAATCAGCCACATAGACCCCATCCCTGGAATTGAAACAATGGATAGTGGAACAAGGCAGGTTTTTTACCCAGAGGATGGTAGGTGCCTGGATCTCGCTGCCGGGAGAGGTAGTGAAAGCAGCTCCGACAGTGACTTTTAGAGGGCGTCTTGACAAATACGTGAATCGGATGAGAATAGAGGGATATAGAAGGGAGGGTTTTGTTTTCATTCATTCGTGGGACATGGCTGGCCAGCATTTATTGCCCATCCCTAGTTAAACATAGAACATAGAACACTACAGCACAAACAGGCCCTTCGGCCCACAAGTTGCGCTGATCACATCATCACCTACCAACCTACAGACCTATCTATAACCCTCAATCTCATTAAACCCCATATACTCATCCAGAAGTCTTTTAAAAGACCCCAGCGAGTTCGCCTCCACCACCACTGACGGCAGCCGATTCCATTCACTCACCACCCTCTGAGTGAAAAACTTACCCCTAACATCACTTCTGAACCTCCCTCCCCGCACCTTAAATCTGTGTCCTCTCGTAGCGACCATTTCAAACCGGGGAAATAGCCTCTGAGAGTCCACCCTATCTATTCCTCTCAACATTTTGTAAACTTCTATCAGGTCGCCTCTCAACCTTCGTCTCTCCAGGGAGAAGAGCCCCAGCTCCCTCAACCTAACTTCATAAGGCATGCCTCCCAATCCAGGCAACATCCTTGTAAATCTCCTCTGTACCCTTTCAATAGCTTCTACGTCCTTCCTATAGTGAGGCAACCAGAACTGCGCACAGTACTCCAAATGGGGCCTGACAAGGGTCTTATAAAGTTGCAGCATTACCTCCCGACTCCTAAACTCAATCCCTCGATTAATGAAGGCCAGTACACCATACGCCTTCTTGACCACATCCTCCACCTGCGAGGCCGATTTAAGAGTCCTGTGGACCCGGACCCCAAGATCCTTCTGCTCCTCAACACTACTCAGACTTCTGCCCTTGATAGTGTACTCGTTCATCCCGTTGGTTCTGCCAAAATGGACGACTACACATTTATCCGCGTTGAAGTCCATCTGCCACTTCTCCGCCCAGTCCTGCATCCTATCTATGTCCTGCTGCAACTTTTGCCATCCTTCCAGACCATCCACAACACCACCGACCTTCGTGTCATCAGCGAACTTACTTACCCATCCCTCCACTTCCTCATCCAGGTCATTTATGAAAATGACAAACAACAAGGGTCCCAGAACAGATCCTTGAGGCACTCCGCTGGTGACTGACCTCCATTCAGAAAAAGCCCCATCCACAACCACTCTCTGCCTTCTGCAGGCAAGCCAGTTCTGGATCCACAAGGCCAAAGGCCTTGAGAAGGTGTCCCTTGAGAAGGTGGGGGTGAGCTGCCTTCTTGAAACACTGCAGTCCGTGTGCTGTGGGTTGACCCACAGTGCCGTTAGGGACGGAATTCCAGGACTTTGACCCAGTGACTGCGAAGGAACGGCGATATATTTCCAGGTCAGGATAGTGAGTGGCTTGGAGGGGAACTTTCAGGTGGTGGTGTTCCTATTTACTTACTGCCCTTGTTCTAGATGGAAGTGGTCGTGGGTTTGGAAGGTGCTGTCTAAGGATCTTTGGTGAATTGTTACAGTACATCTTGTAGACAGTCCACGCTGCTGCTATTGTGGAGGAGGGAATGAATGTTTGGAGATGTGGTGCCAATTAAGTGGGCAGCTTTGTCTTGGATGAGTGTCAAGCTTCGAGTGTTGTTGGAGCTGCATCTATCCAAGCAAATGGGGAGTATTCCATCACATAGAACATAGAACATAGAACACTACAGCACAAACAGGCCCTTCGGCCCACGAGTTGCGCCGATCACATCAACACCTATCTATAACCCCCAATCCCATAAAACCCCATATACTCATCCAGAAGTCTTTTAAAAGACCCCAGCGAGTTCGCTTCCACCACCACTGAAGGCAGCCGATTCCATTCACTCACCACCCTCTGAGTGAAAAACTTACCCCAAACATCACTTCTGTACTTTCCTCCCCTCACCTTAAATCTGTGTCCTCTCGTAGCGACCATTTCAAACCGGGGAAATAGCCTCTGAGAATCCACCCTATCTATTTTATAAACATTTATAAACTCAACATTTTATAAACCTCTATCAGGTCGCCTCTCAACCTACGTCTCTCCAGGGAAAAGAGTCCCAGCTCCCTCAACCTAACTTCATAAGGCATGCCTCCCAGTCCAGGCAACATCCTTGTAAATCTCCTCTGTACCCTTTCAATAGCTTCTACGTCTTTCCTATAGTGAGGCGACCAGAACTGCGCACATTCATAACTTGTGCCTTGTAGATGGTTGGATAGACTCTGGGGAGTCAGGAACTCATCGCAGTATTCCTAACCCTGCTCTTGTAGCCAGTCCGTGTATGTGTTGCATTCAGTTGAGGGTAGAGGGTTTCAGTTTAGTAACATGGGTAACATGGTCAGTGCAGCCTTGGAGGGATGGAGGGCCTGTCCCTGTGCTGTAATTTTCTTTGTTCTATCCCTAGTCAGCATGGTTTTGTAGCGGGTAGGTCGTGCCTTACTAACCTTATTGAGTTTTTTGAGAAGGTGACCAAAGAGGTGGATGGGGGTAAGGCAGTTGACGTGGTATACATGGATTTTAGTAAGGCGTTCGATAAGGTTCACCATGGTAGGCTTCTGCAGAAAATGCAGATGTATGGGATTGTGGGTAATCTAGGAAGTTGGATCAGGAATTGGCTATCAGATAGGAGACAGAGGGTGGTGGTGGATGGTAAATATTCATCATGGAGTGCAGTTACGAGTGGTGTGCCTCAGGGATCTGTTTTGGGGCCACTGTTGTTTGTAATTTTTATTAATGATCTGGATGAGGGTATAGTTGGGTGGATTAGTAAATTTGCTGATGACACCAAAGTTGGAGGTGTGGTAGATTGTGAGGAAGGGTGTCATAGTCTGCAGGGAGACTTAGATAGGTTGCAGAGCTGGGCCGAGAGGTGGCGGATGGAATTTAATGCGGAGAAGTGTGAGGTAATTCACTTTGGTAGGAGCAACAGATGTGTCGAGTATAGGGCTAATGGGAGGACTTTGAATAGTGTGGATGAACAGAGGGATCTAGGTGTGTGTGTACATAGATCCCTGAAAGTTGGGAATCAAGTAGATAAGGTTGTCAAGAAGGCGTACGGTGTCTTGGCGTTTATTGGTAGGGGGATTGAATTTAGGAGTCGCAGTGTAATGTTGCAACTGTACACTACTCTGGTGCGGCCGCACTTGGAGTACTGTGTGCAGTTCTGGTCCCCGCATTACAAGAAGGATGTGGAGGCGTTGGAGAGGGTGCAGAGGAGGTTTACTAGGATGTTGCCTGGTATGGTGGGGAGGTCCTATGAGGAGAGACTGAGGGATCTAGGGTTGTTTTCGTTGGAAAGAAGGCGGCTAAGAGGGGATCTTATTGAAACATATAAGATAATTAGAGGTTTAGATAGGGTGGATAGTGATAGCCTTTTTCCTCGGATGGAGAAAGCTAGCACGAGGGGGCATGGCTTTAAATTAAGGGGGGGTAGCTACAGGACGGATGTCAGGGGTAGGTTCTTTACCCAGCGGGTGGTGAGGGATTGGAATGCCCTGCCTGCTGCAGTTGTAAATGCGTCTAGTTTGGGGGCGTTTAAGAGATCTCTGGATAGGTTTATGGACGAAAAGGGATTGGTATAGGCTAGTGGGTCATTGTTTTTGTAACTGATCGGCGCAACATCGTGGGCCGAAGGGCCTGTTCTGCGCTGTAATGTTCTATGTTCTATGTTCTATGTTCTATGTTCTAGTTGCCATTGAAGGGCAGTTGAGAGTCAACCATATTGCTGTAGCTCTGAAGTCACATGTAGGCCAGACCAGGTAAGGACGGCAGAATTCTTTTCCTAAAGAATGAACGAGATGGGTTTTTCTGACAATTGACAATGGTTTCATGGTCATTAGTAGATTCATAATTCCAGATATTTTTATGGAATTCTATCTCCACTATCTGCCATGATGGTATTCAAATCCGGGTCCCCTGAACACTTAGCTGAGCTTCTGGATCAATAGTCTAACAATGACACCACTAGGCTTCTCTATGTGGTGTGGCCTCTGTGCTGGATGTAGAAGGAGGCTGCCCCCTTGTTCTGGAGTGACCTCAGTGGCCATCCTCTGGCTCCCTGAGGCCTGGAGGGACCCTTTGTACTTAGGGGTCCCTGCACGGATGGAGGACACGTCTGGAGGCACTGGTGTGGGGATGAGGAGCCCCCAGACATAGAATGCAGCTACTTTTCCTCCCTTGGGAGATATAATAAGAACATAAGAACATAAGAAATAGGAGCAGGAGTAGGCCATCTAGCCCTTCGAGCCTGCCCCGCCATTCAATAAGATCATGGCTGATCTGTCGTGGCTCAGTTCCACCTTCCCGCCCTCTCCCCATAACCCTTAATCCCCTCTCTTATCAAAAACCCATCAACCCGCGTCTTAAAAATATCTAGCGAGGCAGCCTCCACCACTTCAACGGGCAGAGAATTCCAGAGATTCACCACCCTTTGAGTGAAGAAGTTCCTCCTCAACTCCGTTCTAAACCGCCCCCCCTTTATCTTGAGGCTGTGCCCCCTAGTCCTACTGTCCTTTCTGAGCGGGAAGAGCCTCTCCACCTCTATCCTATCCATCCCATTCATCATCTTATATGTCTCAATGAGATCTCCCCTCATTCTTCTAAACTCTAATGATATAATTTCCTGCCAATCCGAGATAAGGTCACCTGGAGGAGACTCCAGTTGCCTCATCGCCCTCTTGCCTTGCTGCTGCTGTGTTGAGGTCAGGTATGTAAGTCCACACACATATGAAGCATCCACTGAGTGGTCTGTTGAATCTGGTTCTCCATGAGAGTCACAAAACTCTTGATGGAGGAAGTCATTGCACATACACCAGAGTCACAGCTACACTCATGGCCTGAATGGACTCCTCCATTGTCCAATATGAACTCTAGCAGCTCTGCCAGATGTTTTACGATCCATTGTTTCAATTCCAGGAGATTCCACGTGGCTGATGCCAGAGTATTGCCTTCAGCTAGAAAGCCAGTACGAGATTCCAGGGCAGAGCATTGACAAATGGGTTACTCCAAGAAGATTTGCAACATTCGATATATAAAATTGTTGACTTGCTGGCTTCCTCTTCTTGCTCCCTTTTCTGTTTCCTCAAAGCTGCTCTCAGATACCCCTCATTATTGCTAACAAAAATAAACACACACACACACACCTCTACCCAACTCCCTGACCTCAACACACATACTCAGAAGCTTCTCTGCCCAGGGAAGATGAGTTTAGTTGTAAGGAAGGTGTCATCCTTTGGGGAGAGTGGGGGGTAGCGTCAAGGGTGGTCATCCTGATATTACTAGAATTACATAATGCTCATCAGGTGTATTGAAGATGAAAATGTTAGCAAGAAGCTACTTTTGGTGGCCTGGCATCGATGCTGATACAGAAAGGATTGTGAAACAGTATGACCAGCGCCAGTTCCAGCCGAAGTTACCCACTACAGTTCTCTTGACCCCTGGGAATAGCCAGGTTGGCCATGGGTGAAAGTTGGCGTTGATTATGTTGTCCCGTTTATGGGTACGATGTTGCTTTAGTCTATTCAAAATCGAGGGTGTTGATTAAATGAAGGCCACAATTTCATACGATGCAGTTGAGAAACTGCACCAATGTTTCGCCACCCACAGTGTACTGGGAATGCTAGTCTTGGATAATGGAATGGTGTTCACAAGTGCGGAATTCCAGAAGGTCATGACATTTAATGGAATGAAACATATCCGAACTGCATCATATCAGTGGATTGGCCGAGCTCCAGCTCAGACTTTCAAGGCTGATATGAAGGAACTATCAGCTGTATCCCTAGAAAGGAAGACTGTGTGGTTTCTGTTAGTCCAAGGAACCGCCCTGCACAGTACTACTGGAATAGCAGCACTGAAGACGTGAGAATCTGATTGAGCCTGGAATGTTCTGGAAAGAGCTTTCGAGATAGATGATGCAGATTTTGTGAAGAATTTTGAAAGAGGACCGAGCTGGGTCGCAGGAGTTGTTATGGCCAGGACTGTCCTGTGTAATGAAAGTGCAGGAGAAGTGTTTGGAGAAAAACCAGATCCTTTGCAGAGATGGGAGTGGCTCCCAAAAACCAGTGATCCAGTCACTGCCAACACGTAGTGTTATTTGTCTAAGGAGTGAAATGGCTGATCAGCCAATAGCAGGCCAAGGGAAATAGTGGAAAGTGAGGTGTTGGCATCAGAAGGGAGTCTGAGTGAAGAGAGTCCAACTAAAATCACCTCTACAGTCAGACCTCCATCCATTGAGCTATGTCACTCCCAGGGAAAGAGGAAGTCCCCCAACACACTGAGTTCCTGATAGGTTGTGTTAGAAATGTTCATTGTTGTTAATGTTTTGAAAATTGCATATGTTATTAACATACTGTGTAATAAGGAACTTAAAGAGAAATGGACGCAATAGCTGGACATTTTAAGAGACGTGTATTGGAAGGGTCAGGTGACACAATTGCCCAATGAGGAATGAGCGTAGGGATCTCCGTGCAGAGAGTGGATTTTTGGAGTTGAGATTGGAGACATGATTTCGAGCGCTCTGTAAATATTTGTATGTAATACATGTTGTGTTTATAAGCTGATTGGTGGGGGCCAATTATTGAGATTGAAGTAAAAGTTTATTTATTAGTCACTAGTAAGGCTTACAATTAACATTAACGATGCAATGAAGTTACTGTGAAATTCCCCTAAGCACCACACTCCGGTGCCTGTTCGGGTCAATGCACCTAACCAGCACGTCTTTCAGACGGTGGGAGGAAACCGGAGAACCATGCAGACACGGGGAGAACATGCAAACTCCACACAGACACTAGCCCAAGCTGGGAATCGAACCTGGCTCCCTGGTGCTGTGAGGCAGCAGTGCTAACCTCGGTGCCACCCCCATTATCACACTTAACAACTGATTTCATTCTGCTCCATGGAAACTGCCTGAGGTTGAACCAAACCATGGAGGGGTATGGTCTCTGGAAGGATGGGTGTTTTAGTTCAGCCGGGCAGCAGGGTCTGTGCAGGCTCGGAGGGCTGAAGGGACTGTTCCTGTGCTGTAATTCTCTTTGTTCTTTGTTCAAACTGTTTGCAACTTTAGTGTTATTTCTGACCTCATGATGCATTTTCAATGACGTATTCCCACCATCACCACAACTGCTGACATTCCACCTTAGCAATATCACCCAACTCCATCTGTGCCTTAGTTCAACTATTCCTGAAACCACCATTCTGGCGGCACACTGGCACAGTGGCACAGTGGTTAGCACTGATGCCTCACAGCACCAGGGACCCAGATCCAATTCTAGCCTTGGGTTACTGTCTGTGTGGAGTTTGTAGGTTCTCCCTGTGTCTGTGTGGGTTTCCTCCGGGTGCTCTGGTTTCCTCCCACAGTCTGAAAGACGTACTGATTAGGTGCATTGACCCAAGCAGGCGCCAAAGTGTGGCGACTAGGGGAATTTCACAGTAACTTCATTGCAGTGTTAATGTAAGCCTTACTTGTGACAAATGAATAAACTTTACTTTTCTTGCCTTTGTAACCTTGAGATTTAACTATTCCAATGACCTCCTGGCTGGCCTCTTAAGTTCTATCTCTTAAAATTTGCCCTGCTACCTGAATCCTATCTTGTAAACTGCCTTGTTTGCCAATCTCCCTCCTGTTCACCAATTTACGCTGGTTCCCGGTTAATGCCTCAATTCTTAAATTCTCATCTGTTTTTGAATTTTTCCGTGCTCTCGTTATCCCCATCTCTGTAATTCCCTTCAACTCTACAACTCTCGGAAATATCTGTGTTCCTTTAGACTCCTGAGAATCCCCAATTTTAATCACTCCACAGGGAGGTTGTGTGGTAGAGTGGTAGCACCTCTCCCTCTGGATCAAAAGCTCTAGGTTCAAGTCCAACACTGGGACTTGTTGGCCATGGAAGGGGTGTTTCTTTCACAGTTCAACGGGCTGATAGTCACTTTGGGAATATTTCCACTACTATTCCCAAGTGTGTGGGAAGATATACTTCAAAAAGAAAAATTGGTGGCCATAGATTCAGCTGGCATGGCCCTAAGTTTAGGAATTCTTTGCTTAAACACCCTACTTCTCTTTCCTCATTTAAAACAGTCTTTAAAACCGAGCTGTTTGACTTAGATCATCAGCCTTGATATCTTCCTGTGTGGCTCATAGTCATATTTAACCCCATTACACCCCTATGAAGTGCGGTAGGATATTTTACCATGTTACATGTGTTCACTAAATATAAGTTATTGCTGTTGGGTGTAACATTGGTATCAGGTATAAATAGCCCGTAAGGTGTATAGAATCGCAGCGAGACCTGGGGGTGCAAGTGCACAAGTCTTTGAAGGTGGCAGTGCAAGTGGAGAGTGTGGTGAAGAAAGCCTATGGTATGTTAGCCTTTATAGGAAGGGGTATAGAATATAAGAGCTGGAGTCTAATGTTGCAGTTGTACAGAATGTTGGTTAGGCCGCATTTAGAGTACTGCGTACAGTTCTGGTCGCCTTACTACCAGAAGGACGTGGAGACTCTGGAGAGAGTGCAGAGGAGGTTTACCAGGATGTTGTCTGGTATGGAAGGACTGGGGTATGAGGAAAGATTGAAGAAACTGGGGCTCTTTTCCCCTGAAAGACGTCGACTGAGGGGGGATCTAATAGAGGTATATAAGATTATGAAGGGTATAGATAGAGTAAACAGAGGTAAGCTATTTCCTATGATAGAGACACATAGGACAAGGGGCCATGGACTTAAGGTGAGGGGGGAGAGGTACAACACAGATATTAGAGGGAGGTTTTTCACACAGAGGGTAGTGGGGGTATGGAATGCTCTGCCAAGTAAGGTGGTGGAGGCAAACACACTAGAGTTGTTTAAGAGTAACTTAGACAGGCATGTGACTGAGTTGGAGATGGGTGGATATAGGAGAACCTTTTAAATAAGGGTCATTAGCATTGGGGCTTCCCTGGTAATGTAAATGGGTATAGTATGATAATAATGTTTTTTCTCTTTTCATTCACAGGTTTTAAGTCGGTCCGCCTCGTGTCCAATGAGGGGCATACACGTGATGGGTCGTACTGGGGCTGCTCTTGGTTGTTTGAGATTGGCCTAGTGCTTCATGTCGTTAGTGTGCGCCTAAACTGGACAAGATACTGGGCAAGACGACAGCTCAGTGACTATCACTGATTGCTGTGCAGACACATGGATTTGGGCTGGTGTCTGTGGGAGGTTGCGCATTCTCCCCGTGCTTGCGTGGGTTTTCTCCGGGTGCTCCGGTTTCCTCCCACACCCCAAAGATGTGCTGTTAGGCTGATTGGCAGGAATAAATTGTTCCTAAATCAGTTTCCCTCAATCTGGATGGCCATAAAACATTAGACAGGGGTCGTGGGTAGAGAGGGGGACTGGTGGTGTTGAGATGGCGGCGCGGGCTTGTTGGGCCGAAGGGCCTGTTTCCCGGGCTGTTTTTGTTCTTTGTTCTTTTTGTTGTTAAATATTGCAACTGGGTAAAAACATACCAGCGCATGGAGGTGGCATGGAGTAAAAACCAGGGCACTTTTTAAAAATCCATTTATAGGATATGGTTCAGCCAGCACTTCCTGCTCATCCCTAGTTGCCCTTGAGAAGACGGTGGTAAGCTGTCTTCTTGAACCGTTGCAGTCTTGTAGTCCCTAAGATGTAGGTATACCCACAGTGCTGTTAGGAAGGGAGTTTGACCCAGTGACGGTGAAGGGATGGTGGGCGATAAGTTTCCAAGTCAGGATGGTGAGTGGCTTGGAGGGGAACTTCCAGCTGCTGGTTTTCCCAGGTATTTGCTGCCCTCATCCTTCTAGCTGCTGCAGTCTGGATCCAAACATTCTGCCACCAATAACTTAATAAGCACCGACATTGAAAGTTCTGTAATCAGTGAGTCTATCACCGCGGGCAGTGTTCTCATTCTAGTTTCTTAGATTCTAATTTCGCTGATTTAGATCACCCGTAAATTTGAAGATGACAGTGTGAAATCTGATTACATTCCATAAATCAGCGTGCAATTCGAGAATTCAAATCCTGGGAGACAATCGCGCTGCTCACGTTTCACTGCCTCTGTGAAATTTGAGTTACAATGCAATTCAATAAACTGACTTGAAAAATTCATCAGCTGCCTTAGAGAGGAATTACGTTTCTTAAACCCCCACACACTCTTCAACCTCACAAACCAGCATCTCTCAGCCAGCCTCTGAATTCTACAACTCCGTCTTTAACCTTTGCCACTTTGCAACAAGCTGGCGGGTTCTCTTAATCCTATCACAATCTAGAACTTTTCACATAATTTATATTCAAAAGGTGTGCCCTCATCAGCAGGCCAGCCTTAAACTAATGAAAAGAATCTTGTATTTGTTCATATCTTTCCCCCAGCAGAGAGGAAGCAGGGTTTGTTTGGGACAAGGCAGATGGGGAATGAAGTGATCTCTGCCATCCTGTCGCGGTTATACCTTCGCACTACAGCTGATCAGATGCCTCGCTGCAATCAAATACATACTGACTCTTTCCTGAATTTTACATTCAACTTGGACAGGCTTGCAATAAAACTGTCTCAAACTTCTGGATTAGAGAGTTTGAAAATCAGAGAGTAATCAGAGGACACAATAGGAGATCGACAGAGAACAGAGAGAGACAGCAAATGAGACCATAAGACACAGGAGCAGAATTAGGCCACTCGGCCCATCGAGTCTGACCCACCAATCATGGCTGATATTTTTCTCATCCCCATTCTCCTGCCTTTTCCCCATAATCCCTGATTATCCGATCTATCTCTGTCTTAAAGACACTCAATGACCCGGCTTTTATAATCTCCTGTGGCAAAGAGTTCCACAGATTCACCACTTCCTGGCTGAAGAAGTTCCTCCTCATCCCTATTTCAAAGGATTAATCCCTTTAGCCCTCTGGTTCTAGTTTTTCCTACTAGTGGAAACATCCTCTCCACATTCCACTCTATCCAGGGCCTCGCAGTATTCTGTAAGTTTCAATAAGATGCCCCCCCTCATCCTTCTAAACTCCAACGAGTACAGACCCAGAGTCCTCAACCGTTCCTCTTACCACAAGCTCTTCATTCCAGGGATCATTCTTGTGAGTCTCTTCTGGACCCTTTCCAAGGCCAGCACATCCTTCCTTAGATATGGGACCCAAAACTGCTCACAATACTCCAGATGGGGTGTAACCAGAGCCTTATCCAGCCTCAGAAGTCCATCCCTGCTCTTGTATTCTAGCCCTCTCAACATGAATGCTAACATTGCATTTTCCTTCCCAACTGCCCACTGAACCTGAACGTTAACCTTCAGAGAATCTTGAACAAGGACTCCTGGTCCCTTTGTGTTTCTGATTTCCTGAGCGTTTTCCCATTTAGAACATAGTCTATGTCTCTATTCCTCCTTCCAAAGTGCATAACCTCACACTTTTCCACATTATATTCCATCTGCCACTTCTTTGCCCACTCTCCGAACCTGTTCCAGTCCTTCTGCATCCCTCCCTTTTCCTCAATACTACCTGTCCCTCTACATGTCTTTGTATCATTTGCAAACTTAGCAACAGTGCCTTCAGTTTCTCCTTCCAAATCATTAATGTGTGAATGGTTGTGGTCCCTTTCCAAGGCCAGCACATCCTTTCTTAGATACAAAGCCCAAAACTGTCCACAATATTCCAAATGGGGTCTGATCAGAGCCTTATACAGCCTGAGGCACACCACTAGCCACTGGTACCATCTCTCTGCCTTCTGCCAATCAGCCAATCCTCTATCCGTGCCAGGATCTTATCCTTAACACCTTGGGCTCTTAACTTATTTAACAGTCTCCCATGTGGCACCTTGTGGAAATTTAAATAAATCATGTCCACTGGTTCTCCTTTATCGAGTTTCCATGTTACCACCTCAAAGAACTCTAACAGTGGGCGGCACGGTAGCACAGTGGTTAGCGCTGCTGCTTCACAGCTCCAGGGACTTGGGTTCGATTCCCGGCTCGGGCCACTGTCTGTGCGGAGTTTGCACATTCTCCTCGTGTCTGCGTGGGTTTCCTCCGGGTGCTCTGGTTTCCTCCCGCAGTCTAAAGATGTGCGGGTTAGGTTGATTGCTAAAATTGCCTCTTAGTAGCCTGAGATGCATAGGTTAGAGGGATAGTGGGTAAATATTGTTGGGATATAGGGGTCGGGGCCTGGGTGGGATTGTGGTTGGTACAGACTCGATGGGCTGAATAGCCTCCTTCTGTACTGTACAGTTTCTATGAACAGGTTTGTCAGACATGACCTCCCCTTGACGGAGCTGTGCTGACTCAGTCCCATTTAATCATACACTCCCAAATACTCCGCAATCTCATCTTTAATAATCAGAGTACACGATGGGAGATTGACAGGGAGTGGAGTGAGAGTAATCAGAATATACACTGGTTACCGAAACAGAGCATGTAGTTTAACACAGTAATTGTTTTTAATGAACACTGAGCCCTGGTCTTCTGGAGTGCAAGTTTCTTAGTGCCTGAGGTGTATATATAAATAAATCAGATTCAATTTACACAACATCCTAATATGTCGATGGGATAGTTAATCCTTTGGAATTTTCTTTGCATTCAGAGCACTTTGCTCATTTTATAGAAATCATGCTCCTTAATTACTTCTCACTGACAGGAAGCCACATTGAGGAACACTGAAAAATGATCATTTATGACTCACCATTGATGACACATTCCTGCCGTTGCCACTTCCTCAAACTCTCATTCAATCCCAAGTCCAATATCTGTCACAAGGGCTACCTAGTTCCATGTGTGTAATTATCTTCCTCCATTTCTGGGCCATCCATCACTGGGATCCTCATCCACCTGTTTGCCAGTTGAAGATTGATCCCCTGGCCAGTCTCCCATCCGTCATTCTCCCTGAACCTCTGTTTGTTCAACTCACTTCTGGCATTAGTGTAATCCATACAGGGTTCTGCTTACCCACCATTCCTACCCTTACTGCCCTACATGGACTCTGGTTTGCCAAGCTCTCTGTTCAAACACTTCCTCAGCCTCCCCTCACCCTGACTCTGTGTTCCTATAATTCTGGTCTTTGTGCATTTCCTCTGCTTCCCCCTCCCCTGGTATGCTCAAAATACATGGGTGATTCTTGCTGCAGCTGTATAGGGCATTGGTGAGGCCGCAGCTGGAGTACTGTGTGCAGTTTTGGGCACCGCACTTACGCAAGGATATTTTGGCCTTGGAGGGAGTGCAGAGGAGGTTTACTAGGCTGATACCGGAGTTGAGGGGGTTGAGCTATGAGGAGAGGCTGAATAAACTAGGCTTGTACTCGTTAGAATTTAGAAGAATGAGGGGAGATCTCATTGAGACATATAAGATGATGGATGGGATGGATAGGATAGAGGTGGAGAGGCTCTTCCCGCTCAGAAAGGACAGTAGGACTAGAGGGCACAGCCTCAAGATAAAGGGGGGGCAGTTTAGAACGGAGTTGAGGAGGAACTTCTTCACTCAAAGGGTGGTGAATCTCTGGAATTCTCTGCCCGTTGAAGTGGTGGAGGCTGCCTCGCTAAATGTTTTTAAGACGCGGGTTGATGGGTTTTTGATAAGAGAGGGGATTAAGGGTTATGGGGAGAGGGCGGGAAAGTGGAACTGAGCCACGACAGATCAGCCATGATCTTATTGAATGGCGGGGCAGGCTCGAAGGGCTAGATGGCCTACTCCTGCTCCTATTTCTTATGTTCTTATTTCATCAGTTCGATGCAGAGATGCTACTTTGTCTGTTGGGGATCTGGAACTAGACAATTCAGGTGTGAAATCAAAAGAAATTTTTCATACAAATGGTACTGGAATGTGGAAGTCACTCTCAAAAAAGATTGTAGGTTCTAGGAATGAATTAAAATGATCAGAGCTGGTAAGATCTTAATGTTGCCTCTTCTCAAGAAGATCTGCTGCATCTTGTGACACTCAGGTATTTAACAGGCAAGGGATCGAGGACTCTGGGATGGAATTTCCACCTGCCAGAGGTTGGCAGTTCTTCTATATTCAGCAATGTCACAGAGGAGGCGATGGCTGCTGCTGGTGTTACACCTTGGATTGAAGAGTAGGTGCTGGGTGGGATTGTGGTCGGTGCAGACTCGATGGGCTGAAGGGCCTCTTTCTGCACTGTAGGGTTCTATGATTCCTTGGATCAAAGAGGCACCTGGCAAAGGTAGGCATTGGTGGAAGTGGGGTTCGCAGGAAAGGGCGGTGCAGGATGAGGCTGGAGGTTAGAGGGCTCAGCTGCAAGGGCAGTGGGGTGGCTCTCAGTGGGTACACCTTTCTGATGCCAGATCTCTCAATCAGGCTTTGAGGGCATTTGAAGGAGGAATAGCCCTCTGTGGGTGTTAGGATTTGCTTCTTCTTCTCCCAACTCATGCCTTTGGTTTTTGAAATTTAGCCAAGCACTCATACTGACCACTGCTATCCAAAACATTATTGTAACTGCAAGAACATGACATTGGATTTATCGTGCTGGTAAATCTCCTTTGCACCATCTCAAGAGCACTCACATCCTTCTTAAAATGCAATGGCCAAAAGCTGATGTCGACCTCTAGGTGGGGCTTAGCAGGTACCAGGACAGGTGTCCTCTCCATTTCAAAGCAGAACTTGTCAATAAATGGAAGGAGCAAATGCTCAGCTTTTTTCTTGCTGTGAAATGTATCTTCAAATTTTACTGCCAGACAATAAGGAGAGTTTATCAGTACATTTCTCCAACTTTTGAACACATGACATTTTCTCCAATGGATAAAGTTCTGCAAAGCACATTTCACAGAAATCATACAAACCCTCCAGTGTGGAAGGAGGCCATTCGGTCTGCACAGATAATAATCCCACCCAGGCCCTACCCCCACATCCCTACATATTTTACCCGCTAATCCCTCTAACCTACACATCCCAGGACACTAAGGGGCAATTTAGCCTGGCCAAACAATCTAACCTGCACATCTTTGAATTTATAAACCTTTATCGAGCTCTTTCTAAGCCCAGCCAGAGTTCTATATCCAGTTTTGGCCACTGCATTGTAAGTAGAGTGTTACTGCTTTTAAGGGGATCCAGATGAAATTTACCAGCAAGGTTCCGGGGATGAGGGGTTTTACTCGCTAGGTTAGTCGGACAAGCTGGGGCTTTTCTTCCTAAAGCAATTGGGACCAAAAGGAGATTTACCGGAGATGTACAAGGCCTTAAGTAAGGTAGACAAGGAAAATCCATTGGCTGATGGCAGAAGGACTAGGGGACACAGATTTAAGATTTTGCCCAAAAGCTGCAAGGTTTGTGAGCCTAAACTTGTTTTATTCAGTGACCTGGAACTCACTGCCCACAGACGTAGTGGAAGCAGAAGCAATTTATGATTTTTAAAGTAAATTACTCAGGCATTTGGAAGGAAATGAATTTCAGGGCTATGAGGATACAGCAGATTTGAATGGATTCTCCATGGAGAGTTGGCTTGGATTCGATGAGTCAAATGGCCGCCTTCTATGCTGGAAATGACTCTATGTCAACACTTACACTTACAAGAGTTGTCAACATATGGTTAACCTGCTGTGCAGAACAGGGCCTGTGATAAATAACAGCAGTCAAAACATAACGAGAACATAGAACATAGAACATTACAGCGCAGTACAGGCCCTTCGGCCCTCGATGTTGTGCCGACCAGTGGAACCAATCTAATGACCCTCTAACCTAAACTGTTCCAATGTTATCCATATGCCTATCCACTGACCATTTGAACGCCCTTAAAGTTGGCGAGTCCACAACTGCTGCAGGCAGGGCATTCCACGCCCTTACTACCCTCTGAGTAAAGATCGACATTACAGTACAGCATCTAACAGTGGCATCTGAAGGTGTGAAAACATTTTAAACTTACCTTTCAGAGTCTTTCCGACTCCTCAGCAGCCAGTGGTCACATTCTCCACAGAGGTGTGTTTTATTCAGAGCTTCCAAAACCCGCACAGGCACCAGAAAATAGTGTGCGTGAGGAATTATAATTTTCCTACAGCCCTCACAGTGGGGGCTCTGACCTCCAAAGTACATTTTGTACCCAGGGCCTTGCCAAACCATTAAAGGGCCACACAAAACTGGGGTCAGGAAGGCAACGGAACCTTCTTTCTTTGGCAATAAAAATCAAAGTTCAGTGTTTCATGAGCCGATTCCCACATCCATTTGGAGACAGGAATCTAGCCCAGAGATTTACATTAGCAGTATTCAGTATTATATGGTGTAAAACATACATTTTCAGCTGATTTATCTTTGCATCGACACAAATGTTTGGAGACACATTAATGAATCTTCAGGTGTCACACTTAAGAACATAAGAACACAAGAACATAAGAAATAGGAGCAGGAGTAGGCCATCTAGCCCTTCGAGCCTGCCCCGCCATTCAATAAGATCATGGCTGATCTGTTGTGGCTCAGTTCCACTTTCCCACCCTCTCCCCATAACCCTTAATCCCCTCTCTTATCAAAAACCCATCAACCCGCTTCTTAAAAATATTTAGCGAGGCAGCCTCCACCACTTCAATGGGCAGAGAATTCCAGAGATTCACCACCCTTTGAGTGAAGAAGTTCCTCCTCAACTCCGTTCTAAACCGCCCTCCCTTTATCTTGAGGCTGTGCCCCCTAGTCCTACTGTCTTTTTTGAGCGGGAAGAGTCTCTCCACCTCTATCCTATCCATCCCATTCATCATCTTATACGTCTCAATGAGATCTCCCCTCATTCTTCTAAACTCTAACGAGTACAAGCCTAGTTTATTCAGCCTCTCCTCATAGCTCAATCCCCTCAACTCCGGTATCAGCCTAGTAAACCTCCTCTGCACTCCCTCCAGGGCCAAAATATCCTTGCGCAGGTGCGGCGCCCAAAACTGCACACAGTACTCCAGCTGCGGCCTCACCAATGCCCTATACTTCTGAACTAAACTTTATAAAAATATGACTAACAACGACCATTTCCCTCTACCTTTTCCCCAGCCCTGCTTTAATGTTCTCCGTTAGGGGCTGTGGGTTTTAAACAAAAATAAAAGACATGGAACAGGATTTTCCTGTCCCGCCCACCATGGAAATCATAGTGGGTGGGACACAGACTATGTGGGTGGGATTTTGCAGTCTTGGGGCAGGCGTGATTGGAAAGTCCTGCCCATGATTTCAAACTAACACCAACAGATTTATTCTAGGAGATTTTTCCTGTATAGAGAGAAACTGAAACTAAAACAGCTTTACAGCACCCTAATGACAGCACAACCAAATCATGTGATTAGCTCTCAAAACAAGCATACCTGTTAAATATGTAACAGTTGGGGAGGTTTAGGAGCACCTTTAACTATAAGGAACATTGCTGGCAATAGAAAGCATTTTATAATCAAACACAAAATCTATTTACATGCGAATTATCTCTATTTGGCCTCAGAAAGCTTTTTTTTACAGCAGTTAGGACTTTGTAGCTTTAAATAGACAACTTAATTCCAGTTCCAGCTGAGCAACTGTGTGTATCTAATTGAAAGGTTTGTTAGTAAGTGAGCAGATATCCTCCATCCCTGTGATACCGATGACTTTTTATCTGGGATCTGGTCATCACTGGCTGGACCAGTATTAATTTCCCATCCCTAGTTGCTCTTGAGCTGAATGGCTTGTTAGGTCATTCCAAAGGGTAATTTAAGAGTCACCCACATTGTTGTGGGTTATATGTAGGCCAGACCAGGTAAGAACAGCAGATTTTCTTATCTAAGGGATATTAGTGAACCAGTTGGATTTTTACAAAAATCAGCAATGATTTCATGATCATCATTCCACTTTTAATTCCAGATTCAAATTTGCCATGGTGGGATTTGAACCCCTGTTCCCAGAGTATTACCCTGGGCCAACTGGATTATTAGTTCAGTGACACTAACACTGTGCCACCTCTTCCCCTAAACCTATATCTGTTATATTTAGGCTGGGGAAAACCCCTCTTTAGTAAATTTATTTAGCAGTTTTGTCCTCAGGTGAAAATATACAGAGGGTGATGTTTTAGCTGGTTCTCCCTGCTTATTTGTAACCTTGATGGGTAAACTACTAAAGCCTCTGGGCAACACACAATCATAGAGCCCTACAGTGCAGAGAGAGTCCCTTCAGCCCATCGAGTCTGCACCAAACACAATCCCACCCAGGCCCTACCCCCATATCCCTACATATTATACCCACTAATCCCTCTAACCTACACATCCCTGGACACATTTCTTAGCATGGCCAATCAACCTAACCCGCACATCTTTGGACTGTGGGAGGAAACCGGAGCACCCGGAGGAAACCCACGCAGACACGAGGAGAATGTGCAAACTCCACACAGACAGTGACCCGAGCCGGGAATCGAACCCAGGACCCTGGAGCTGTGAAGCAGCAGTGCTAACCCACTGTGCTACCGTGCCGCCCAAGAGCTCCAACAGACTCAGCCAGTCTCAGCCTTGAACCTGGTCTCTCAGTAATCTGATTTTTTTTTCCACTGGCCAGGACGTGCAGTGTGTTAGTGCAGCTTGAGGAAGTGTTAAGTCTGCAGGTTGCAATGAAACACTGACCTAATGGCTCGGATGAGGGTTTTCACAACAGGCTTTACGTCCTCCATACTGATATCACAGTGAAACGCCTTTTCATCATAGTTGTCGTCTCCCACATTCTCAGCTTAAAGACAAACAAAGAAAGAGTTATCGCAGTATCGAAAACACAGAAAGAAAATAAGACTTGCATTTCCAAAGCACCTTTCATGACCTCAGAGCATCCCAATGGTCTTCACAGCCAAAGATGGAGTCACAAAACAATTAAAGGGTCTGAACAAAAAACCCACTTTAAAAATAATTTCTGAGTCCCCAACTTTCCCCTTGCTTCCCATCACAGCTGTGTGAGCGTGAATATTGATAGACTTTATAACCACGGGGAGAGCATCAGTGAGGGGCCTGCCTTTACCCAAAATCCACAGGTTGTCTTGGTCAATGAGAGACAAGTACCTGGAAGGGACACTTCTGCCCAGTAACCTGGGGCCTCACTGAGGAAGTAAAGGTGTCTGCCAGGCCTCAGTCCTGTACACCTCAATTAAAGTGGGAACCCAACACAACTTTTGTGTCTTGAGGTTTTTCTGAAGAGATATTGGGGGTGAAATTGGTGGAACAGCACTGTGAAATAGAACCACAGAACCCTACAGTGCAGAAGTAGGCCCTTCGGCCCATCGAGTCTGCACTGACCACATTCCCACCCAGTACCTACCCCCATATCCCTGCACATTTTACCCGCTAACCTATGCATCCCAGGACACTAAGGGGCAATTTCTTAGCATGGCCAATCAACCTAACCCGCACATCTTTGGACTGTGGGAGGAAACCGGAGCCCCGGAGGAAACCCACGTAGACACGAGGAGAATGTGCAAACTCCACACGGACAGAGACCCGAGCCGGGAATCGAACCCAGGACCCTGGAGCTGTGAAGCAGCAGTGCTAACCCACTGTGCCCCAGGGAAATGGGCTCACAGCAAATTGGCAGCTGGTTTTTCAAACAGTTTGTGATTTTCCATTGATCTGGAAAATATTGTCAGGATTTTTAAGTTCAAACCACATAAAAGCAACAGGGCAGGAGTCCAATTAATGAGTCTGAAAGAATCTCAAAAACTGTGATTCTGTGAGTTTCAGTGGAAAGAAGTTCAAGTGCAGTGAGAAATGGACAGTCAATTTGTACTAGTGTTACTGACTTGGAACAATTTCACCACCAATGTCTTGCAGCAAAATTAGCATAGCTTGACCTCAGTGTTCGTGGGGAAAAGTTAACTGGACTTCCTGCTTCAGAGAACTGTTCAACAACCTGGTGACAGGGTGGGTGGCACAGTAGTACAGTGGTTAGCACTGCTGCTTCACAGCTCCAGGGTCCTGTGTTCGATTCCCGGCTCAGGTCACTGTCTGTGTGGTGTTGGCACATTCTCCTCGTGTCTGCGTGGGTTTCCTCCGGGTGCTCCAGTTTTCTCCCACACTCCAAAGATGTGTGGGTTAGGCTGACTGGCCATGCTAAATTGACCCTAGTGTCAGGGGGATTAGCAAGGCAAATTGTGGGGTTATGGGGATTGGGCCTGGGCGGGATTGTGGTCAATGCAGACTCGATGGGCCAAATGGCCTCCTTCTGTACTGTAGGGATTCTATGAGAACATGTACCACAGGTCAAGAAAGGACTCACAGTTGGAGCCAGGGAGTCAGACAGAGCAGTTGCTTTGCAAGTTACTCTGACCGTGTATATATTATTCTTTATTTGGCAATAAATCCTATTGAAGCTTCATTGAGTCACCCTCAATCTACCATACTGCCACTTAGAATCAAGGCTGACCATCCCAATTCTCCAGCAATGTTTAACACTGTTACAGCTTTCTCCTGGACCACTCTTTAGCAATGGTTCTGTTGACTTGTAAAGGGGAAAAGTGACTTGAGTCACCAATGCATTCTGAAAAAAAATTTAGGGAATGAATTAATTATTTGTGAAAGAGTGAGAAAGGAGTGAGGTGTGATGAAAGTTGCTCGCTTTAGTTACAGCTAGCATCAACAGACATATTGGACTGAGTGGGGGTTTTCATGCTGCAATTTTCATGTTGCTATCAAGGTGTGAGATGGAGATTTAGCATTTTAGACAGTCAGTGCTGCAGTAAACACAGTAAAAAGTCTGACAACACCAGGTTTAAATCCAACCGATTTATTTGATAGTAAACTCACTAGCTTTCGAGGTTGTTTCCCTCTTCGTCAGGTGAATGGAGAGCTCTGGCCTCAGACAGAGCATATAAAGCACAGACAGTTTACAGATTACTGATTAGAATGTGAATCTTTACACCTAACCTGCTGTTCAAGTCTTAAAGTGGCCAACAATGTGTGTGGAAGGAGCACTGATCACAGGTTACAGAGATGTGTATTGTCTCCAGACAGTACAGTAAGTGAGGTTTTGCAAACCCAGGCAAGTCACGGGGGTTACAGATAGTGCGACATGAACCCAAGATCCCTGTTGAGACCGTCCTCATGTGTGCGGAACTTGGCTATCAGTCTCTGCTCAGCGACTCTGCGCTGTCGTGTGTCGTGAAGGCCGCCTTGGAGAATGCTTACCCGAAGGTCAGAGGCTGAATGCCCGTGACCACTGAAGTGTTCGCCAACAGGAAGGGAACAGTCTTGCCTGGTGATTGTCGAGCGATGTTCATTCATCCGTTGTCGTAGCGTCTGCATGGTCTCCCCAATGTACCATGCTTCGGGACATCCGTTCTTGCAACGTATCAGGTAGACAATGTTGGCCAAGTATGTACCGTGTACCTGGTGGATGGTATTCTCACGTGTGGTGATGTCACACATTTAGCCTCTGACCTTCGGGTAAGCATTCTCCAAGGCGGCCTTCACGACACACGACAGCGCAGAGTCGCTGAACAGAGACTGATAGTCAAGTTCCGCACACATGAGGACGGTCTCAACAAGGATCTTGGGTTCATGTCGCACTATCTGTAACCCCCGTGACTTGCCTGGGTTTGCAAAACCTCACTTACTGTACTGTCTGGAGACAATACACATCTCTTTAACCTGTGATCAGTGCTCCTTCCACTCACATTGTTGGCCACTTTAGGACTTGAACAGCAGGTTAGGTGTAAAGATTCGCATTCTAATCAGTAATCTGTAAACTGTCTGTGCTTTATATGCTCTGTCTGAGGCCAGAACTCTCCATTCACCTGACGAAGAGGGAAACCTCGAAAGCTAATGAGTTTACTACCAAATAAATTGGTTGGATTTAAACCTGGTGTTGTCAGACTTCTTACTGTGTTTACCCCAGTCCAACGCCGGCATCTCCACATCATGACTACTATCGATGCAGTAAACACTGACAGGTCAGGTGCAGCACGGACAGACTCAGAATAAAGATGTCTCTTCAGTATCCCAGTGAAATCCCCCTCCCTTCACTCTCAGAACAACATCTCTACGTGTTTGTTCAGTGGGACAATTCTGTGTGAAAGATCCCATAATGCCTGTAATCCAATAGATGCAGCCAGTGCCAAGACCGCTGGGAGTTAGTCCATAAACTGTACATGAGGCTCATTAGAGATGTAAAAATGGTTTAAATGAAATGAGCTGGGTGGCCTTACCTCCATCTCTCTCAGGCCACATTACTTTTCTCTTATCCTACACTGTGGGCTCCGTTGTCCCAGATCCCCCCACCCCCTATGAATAGTTAATCAGCATCTGGAAAAGCTGCAGCACTCCCAAATTCCAGCCCTCGCACTCTGATCCTCCTCTGGCTATCCCAGCAAACATTATGGAGCGAGGTCAGCATACTCCTCCTTGGGTACAAAGAGTGTCTTAGCTAGACAGCAATACGGCATGTCATTAACTCTGCGGGCCAGTTTGGTAGCTCAGGTAACATTTACACACTGCTTTGAGGTTTCTCTCTTACTTTCTACTGTTGTTCTGGGCTTTAATCGGAGTGATGCTCGGAAACGGGTTCTGTCATTGAAACTCCAACTCTTCTGCACCTTAGTAGGGCTGACCTGTGCCGCGTTCTCTGTGCTGGGTGAGCGTTGGATACTTGGGGCTGACGTTTGCTTGCTTCGTATGCTCTGAATCCTTGGACTATTCATCTTCATTCTGTCTCTGAAGCCTAGCTTCTGGTTACTGAAACAAGGCAGAAGAGCATGAAAATCCTTGTATCCATCAAAAAAAGTACTTAACCATTACAAAACCAAAATATTTGTTTAAAATCTATTTATACTGTTCATAGAAATACGAGCAAAATAATTTAGGAACAGGGAAAGTTCATGACTATCAAGGAGTCTATCCTTATTAATCTCATGTATCTTCTCAACATATCTCTACTATGTCCATAAACACATCACATAGTTTGGTAATTTATTACAAAACTCAATCACATTTTGTGCGCAAATGTTTCCCAAGACTTCCCTTCTTACTCTTAGCAACTTTGTTTAAAACTTGTCTCCACCTGAGAGTTTAACCCACAGGGGACACTTTACTAAAATCATCTTCACAATCTTCAAATCTTCAATTGGCCCAACTTCTAGTCTAATTCTTTCCAAAGAAGAATTTCCATAACCTTTCCCCAGGATGTAAAGTTCCTAAAGAGTGTTGAAGATAAATTTCTAGTTTTTTTTATTCCTGATGCTCAAAACAGATCAACTTGTATAAAAATATTTGAATAAATTTGTATAAAAATATTTGTATAAAATTTGTATAAAAATATTTGTATAAAATTTGTATAAATATATTTGAATCTCTGGTATGAGTAGTATTGGATTTGAGCAGCCACTGAGTTGGAAAATACTCATAGAACCATAGAAAATTACAGCTCAGAAACAGGCCTTTTGGCCCTTCTTGTCTGTTGCCGAACCATTTTTTGCCTAGTCCCACTGACCTGCACTTGGACCATATCCCTCCACACCCCTCTCATCCATGAACCCGTCCAAGCTTTTCTTAAATGTTAAAAGTGACCCCGCATTTACCACTTTATCCGGCAGCTCATTCCACACACCCACCACTCTTTTAATTTTAATTTTAACTCTTTAATTTTCATTCCTTTCTTATAAGAACAGAAAATGCTGGAAAAACTCAGGAGGTCTGACAGCATCTGTGGAAAGAGAAACAGGATTAATGTTGAGTCCATATGATTCTTACTCCACTCTGAAGAAATTGTATGGACTTGAAATATTACCTCTGTTTCTCTCTCCACAAATGCTGCCTGTTCTGCTGAGAGATTCCAGTAATTCCTGTTTTATTTTACAGTATATCTTTCCTTTCATGTTTGTCCTTGATACGCTTGTTGACCAGTTTATCATGTTTCAAGATATCTATCCTTGATCAACATTTCCCAGGATGTAGCCTTGGTTCAAAATTACCATTTTATTGAAAGCTTTGGAATCATAAGTTAGCTGTTTGACTTTGTTTATTTTGTTGGAAGTTGCTGCAAAGTTGCTCCTGAGGCTTTTTGTCTTGTATTCATCAGGGCAACTGCTAGAAGGTCAAAGTTCAAAGGATTATGACAGTTTATCGTACAGGAGAAAAGGGGTGTTAGTTGGTTGTTTGGCTGATGGAGAAAGCAATGGGGAACTATAGGCTCCCTGTGCTTCTGCGTAATTTAAAAAAAGGCACAAGGCTTGAACATATTCCTTTTGTTTGCTGAGAATAGGTAAGAATGTATGTCATTTGTAACAAGTGAAAATGAGCCATGTTTTGAACTCGACTGATTTGTGGAATTGGTTATTAGTGTCGTTATTATCACACTCACGATTGTTCAGCAAGTGCTGCCCAATTGTGGTTATCTGTAAATAAAAGGAACATATTCACGCCTTTTCTGAATTACATGGGGAGCCTCGTGTTCCCCCATTGCTTTGTCTCTTGCAATGTCTTAGCCAATCAGAGTCAGTGTGTCAATGAATCAACATCCATTTCTCTGACCAATGAATTGTCTTCATTGTTTGAAATTTGGCATTCTTGTGCTTGTCCCAATGACGGCAAGATAAAAAGCTTCAGCAATGTGTCTCCTTTCTAGAAATATTTGAATTCTGTCCTCCCAAGCAGCTGATTATTGGAAATGTGTGGGGGATAGCACCAACTGTTCAATCTAAAATTAGATAATATGAGGAAATTGTCACTGTTATATGTGTAAAATGGATCAACAATTAACGCAACGATCAGGAGAGAGAGTCTGACCCACACACCAACTGGGAGAGACAGTCTCAATCACACACTGACCCTGAGAGAGAGTCTGACCCACACACCAACCAGGAGAGACAGTCTCAATCACACACTGACCCTGAGAGAGAGTCTGACCCACACACCAACCAGGAGAGAGACAGTCTCAATCATACACTGACCCTGAGAGTCTGACCCACACACCAACCGGGAGAGACAGTCTCAATCACACACTGACCCTGAGAGAGAGTCTGACCCACACACCAACCGGGAGAGACAGTCTCAATCACACACTGACCCTGAGAGAGAGTCTGACCCACACACCAACCGGGGGAGACAGTCTCAATCACACACTGACCCTGAGAGAGAGTCTGACCCACACACCAACCGGGAGAGACAGTCTCAATCACACACTGACCCTGAGAGAGAGTCTGACCCACACACCAATCGGGAGAGACAGTCTCAATCACACACTGACCCTGAGAGAGAGTCTGACCCACACACCAACCGGGAGAGACAGTCTCAATCACACACTGACCCTGAGAGAGAGTCTGACCCACACACCAACCGGGAGAGACAGTCTCAATCACACACTGACCCTGAGAGAGAGTCTGACCCACACACACTGTGGAGATGCCGGCGTTGGACTGGGGTAAACACACTAAGAAATCTCACAACACCAGGTTAAAGTCCAACAGGATTATTTGATAGTAAACGCCATAAGCTTTCGGAATATTGTTCCTTCTTCAGTTGAATGGAGAGTTCCGTGCTCAGTTCATTACAGGAAGGATGTGGAAGCTATAGAAAGGGTGCAGAGGAGATTTACAAGGATGTTGCCTGGATTGGGTGGCATGCCTTATGAGGATAGGTTGAGGGAGCTTGGCCTTTTCTCCTTGGCGAGACGAAGGATGAGGGGTGACTTGATAGAGGTGTATAAGATGTTGAGAGGTATTGATCGAGTGGACAGTCAGAGGCTTTTTCCCAGGACTGAAATGGCTGCCACAAGAGGACACAGGTTTCAGGTGCTGGGGAGTAGGTACAGAGGAGATGTCAGGGGTAGGTTTTTCACTCAGAGGGTGGTGGGTGTATGGAATGGGCTGCCAGCAATGGTGGTGGAGACGGATTTGATAGGGTCTTTTAAGAGACTTTTGGATAAATACATGGAACTTAGTAAGATAGAGGGTTATAGGTCAGCCTAGTAATCTCTAAGGTAGGGACATGTTCGACACAACTTTGTGGGCCGAAGGGCCTGTATTGTGCTGTAGTTTTTCTACGTTCTATGTTTAGTGTAGTGGTGATTATTTTGTTACACTCCTGAGTTTTCAGGAGGTTTTTATTCCTCTCTGTCCTCTTCCTCTTCATTTTCTTCTCCCCATCTGACTGTAAGCGATGGTTTGTGGGGAAAGAAATCTTCAACGTGTGCAGACTCTGGTTTGCAGCGAAGTCCTGAGTACCCATTCGGCTCTCTGAAGCTCCGTCTTTTCCCTCCATAAACACACACACTTCCCCGCTGACTATTATATCCCCTAAATTTTCACCTTTCCCCTGCCCATTCTTCCTACAAACATCATATGTTCTCTCCTTTGATCCTTCCACAATGGGGGGAGTGTGTGGGAGAAGGTGTAAAGATTCCCTACGTCTATAAATCAAATCCAGCTGTATTCCTCCTCTATCCCTCCCACCTGCCTGTCCTCACTGTTTCTTCAACTGCTGTTTGTAATTTTTATTAATGATCTGGATGAGGGTATAGTTGGGTGGATTAGTAAGTTTGCTGATGACACCAAAGTCGGAGGTGTGGTAGATAGTGAGGAAGGGTGTCATAGTTTGCAGGAAGACTTAGACAGGTTGCAGAGCTGGGCCGAGAGGTGGCGGATGGAGTTTAATGCGGAGAAGTGTGAGGTAATTCACTTTGGTAGGAATAACAGATGTGTCGAGTATAGGGCTAACGGGAAGACTTTGAATAGTGTGGATGAGCAGAGGGATCTAGGTGTCTGTGTACATAGATCCCTGAAAGTTGGGAGTCAAGTAGATAAGGTTGTTAAGAAGGCATACAGTGTCTTGGCGTTTATTGGTAGGGGAATTGAATTTAGGAGTCGCAGCATCATGTTGCAACTGTACACAACTCTGGTGCGGCCGCACTTGGAGTACTGTGTGCAGTTCTGGTCCCCACATTATAGGAAGGATGTGGAGGCTTTGGAGAGGGTGCAGAGGAGGTTTACCAAGATGTTGCCTGGTATGGAGGGGAGGTCCTATGAGGAGAGGCTGAGGGATTTGGGGTTGTTTTCGCTGGAAAGAAGGCGGCTAAGAGGGGATCTTATTGAAACATATAAGATGATTAGAGGTTTAGATAGGGTGGACAGTGATAGCCTTTTTCCTCTGATGGAGAAATCTAGCACGAGGGGGCATGGCTTTAAATTAAGGGGTGGTAGTTATAGGACGGATGTCAGGGGCAGGTTCTTTACCCAGAGGGTGGTGAGGGATTGGAATGCCCTGCCTGCTGCAGTTGTAAATGCGCCTAGTTTGGGGGCGTTTAAGAGATCCGTGGATAGGTTTATGGACGAGAAGGGATTGGTTTAGGTTAGAGGGTCATTGTTTTGTAACTGGTCGGCGCAACATCGTGGGCCGAAGGGCCTGTTCTGCGCTGTAATGTTCTATGTTCTATGTTCTATGCTTTCAAAAATCAACTTGTTTTTTTAATGCGGCTTAATTAAAATAAGAAAGTTGTCTTTCACTTTCTCTTGATATCTTTTTTGAACTGGTCTAATAGTATCCAAATTAAAATTAAAAATATAAGCAATTAAAACTGACCTTTATCGAAATGCCAGCAACACGGGCAAGATCATTATCTGGCTTTAAGATTCAGCTGCTTGAAAATTGAATTATTACATCAAACCGCGTGTGTTTGCATTTCTCAGCAGGGTCGAGTATAACGGTAAGGGAGACTTCTAACAACTCGACAGGGTGTAGGTGAGGCCACACCTGATTACTTCTTGTTGAGGGAAGGATACATCTACACTGGGAGCGACCAGAGAAGGTTCACCAGGTTAATTCCTGGCAGGAGGAGTCTGTCTCCTGAAGGAAGGTTGGAGTTTAGAAGGATGAGAGGTGATCTTATTGGAACAGTGAGTACCCTGAAGGGTTTCTCCAGGATAAATGGTGAGAGTTTCCTTTCAGGAGAATCTAGAGGAGGAGAGAAACTTTGAAAATAAAGGGTCTTCCATTTAAGATGGAGGTGAGGAGGAATTTCTTCGCTTAGAGTCTTTAATCTTCTGAATGCAGGTGCAGCGGAGGCTCTGTCCTTTAAATCTACAAGGGAGTCAAGGGTTATGGAGAGTGGGGTGGGGGGGGGACAGTGTGTGGGTGGGGAGAGAGAGAGAGAGAGTGGGCGGTGAGTGGGAGAGAGTGAGGGGGAAGAGAAAGTTGGGGGGGGAGAGTGTGTGAGGGGAGAGAGACAGACTGGGGGGGAGAAGAGAGTGCGGGGAGGAGAGGGGGGGTTGGGGGGAGAGTGTGGGTGGGGAGAGAGAGTGTGTGGGGAGGGGAGAGAGAGAGAGAAAGAGTAGGGGGGTGAGAGAGAGTTGGGGGGGAGAGAGAGTGTGGGGAGGGGAGAGAGAGAGAGAGAGAGAAAGAGTAGGGGGGTGAGAGAGAGTTGGGGGGGGAGAGAGAGTGTGGGGAGGGGAGAGAGAGAGAGAAAGAGTGGGGGGTGAGAGAGAGTTGGGGGGGAGAGAGAGTGTGGGGAGGGGAGAGAGAGAGAGAGAGAGAAAGAGTAGGGGGGTGAGAGAGAGTTGGGGGGGGAGAGAGAGTGTGGGGAGGGGAGAGAGAGAGAGAAAGAGTGGGGGGTGAGAGAGAGTTGGGGGGGAGAGAGAGTGTGGGGAGGGGAGAGAGAGAGAGAGAGAGAAAGAGTAGGGGGGTGAGAGAGAGTTGGGGGGGGAGAGAGAGTGTGGGGAGGGGAGAGAGAGAGAGAAAGAGTGGGGGGTGAGAGAGAGTTGGGGGGGGAGAGAGAGTTGGGGGGGAGAGAGAGTGTGGGGAGGGGAGAGAGAGAGAGAGAGAAAGAGTAGGGGGGTGAGAGAGAGTTGGGGGGGAGAGAGAGTGTGGGGAGGGGAGAGAGAGAGAGAAAGAGTGGGGGGTGAGAGAGAGTTGCGGGGGGAGAGAGAGTGTGGGGAGGGGAGAGAGAGAGAGAAAGAGTGGGGGGTGAGAGAGAGTTGCGGGGGGAGAGAGAGTGTGGGGAGGGGAGAGAGAGAGAGAGAAAGAGTGGGGGGTGAGAGAGAGTTGGGGGGGAGAGAGTGTGTGGGGAGGGGGGAGAGAGAGAGAGAGAGAGAAAGAGTGGGGGGTGAGAGAGAGTTGGGGGGGGAGAGAGAGTTGGGGGGGAGAGAGAGTGTGGGGAGGGGAGAGAGAGAGAGAGAGAAAGAGTAGGGGGGTGAGAGAGAGTTGGGGGGGGAGAGAGAGTGTGGGGAGGGGAGAGAGAGAGAAAGAGTGGGGGGTGAGAGAGAGTTGGGGGGGGAGAGAGAGTGTGGGGAGGGGAGAGAGAGAGAGAAAGAGGTGAGAGAGGGTGGAGGGGGAGAGAGAGTGTGGGTGGGGAGAGAGAGTGTGTGGGGAGGGGAGAGAGAGAGAGAAAGAGTGGGGGGGGGAGAGAGAGTGGGAGGAGAGTGTTGCGGGGGGGGAGAGTGTAGGGGGGAGAGTGGGGTCACAGTGGGGATCAATCATGATCTTCAGAGATGGAGGAACAGGCTCTATAGGCCAAATAACCCAGTCCTGCTCCTTTTTTTTATGTTCTACCGTCTCCAGTGCCACCTCCAGAACAAATGTGAGGAGTGAATGAGCAGCTTTATCACTACAATTGAGAGTGTTTGATTATCTGCCTCTGCCCCTTCCCTTTCTCTTCCCCCACTCACGGGGCCAAACTTCCTCAGAGGTGCCCTGAACTCATGTCTTTTTCCAGTTTCTCTCGTATCTCCCTTCATGCCTCTCCAAGCTCATGGCATCAATTTTCACTTGGTGCCCGCTAATCTGACTCAGCAGGCAACACTGATTCTGGCAGTCCCTGCCCACTGCATGGACATTGACCAGCAGCGGGCAGGAACTCCATCTGCCCTTGGAGAGTGTATCTGGGATGGTTTGCTGGACCAATACGGTTAGGAACCAACAAGGGAACAGGCTATCTTGGACTGGGTGTTGTGCATTGTGAGAGAACCCTTGGGGACAAGTGACCATGATAGAATTCTTTATCAATGTGGATAGTGAAGGAGATGGTTCTGAGACCAGAGTTCTGTACCTCAATGAGATAACCATGTGAGGCATGAGTTGGCTATGATGGACTGGGAAACATTAATGAAAGGAAGAACACTGGACTGGCAATGGCAGGCATTCAAGTGACAAATAGGTGGACTCCAAAAGTTGTTTGTTTCTATTTTGTACAAAAGTGAAAAGGGAACCGTAATCAAACATTCCACAACCATTCTCCGCTCTGACATTGGCAATCTCCACACCCCAAAAAATACAAATACACTGTAAATACACTGTAAATAGTGAATTTCATATAAAACGAAAATCTGAATTTAACTCAGAAACTGGATAGTTGGTCCCTTGTTTAGTTTTAGTGGATAGCAATGAGCTGGCTGGAGCAATAGCCCCAGTTCCATGCTTTGATACTGAGTTAAATCATTTCCCAAGTGTCTTTTGCTCATGTCAATTTTTCAATATTTTAAAAAATACATTCTCAATGTCGGATCACAAGAAAGGATATTTGGAAAACTGGTAAATCAAACACTTGAGAGGTGAAAATTACATTTCAGGGATCTTCTTCTACAGTTTATGCGAACAATGTTCCATGTCCCACCCATGAATCGTGCTAAGTTAACTAACCCCACTTGGTGTGATTGTAGAGATATCACAATTGACCTAAATGTTCCCTGCTGAAACCTGCAACTTGATTGGAAAACAATTGAGGGTGAATATTGGCAGTAACGCCTCCACTTGGAATAACCACATGGAGAATAGTCCCTCCAGAGAGACACTGGGGGACCCTGGTATTTGTACCCACATCAACAATTTCAGCACAGAAGGAAATAGAAACAAATCTTCAACTGTGCGCCTTTTGCTCCTTTTAAAACAGCACGATTACTGAATCAATCTCCTCTGGAATGGACTCTGGAGAAGATGGTTAGCATTATACAACGATAGGCATCATACCTTCCACCGTGTGTAGAGGCTCACCGAGTGTGTGGTGAGCATCACACGAAACAACACACCGCAACTGATACCCGAAAAGGTCATGAATATTCTGGAATTCCAGGTTGGTAACAACTTATATTGGAATTTCAGAAGGTTATATAAGATAGTACCTTGATTATCAAATGAATAAACCCATCAACCCATGCAAGAACAGGCATAAAAAAGTCATCTAACATCAAGCATCTAAAAGTCTACCTAATGGAGAGCAGGCTAGTCTCCAATGTGTGCTGAAGCAAGGAATTGGAGGACTGAGAGGGGAGGGGTTCATGCAGATTCAGTTAGCTGGCATTCCAAAGGATCAGATGACCTATCCAGGCGCTTGATACCTCTGTTTCCGTGTGGTTTGAATCCGGAAGAAATTCTTTTTACTATTAAAGAGATGACTAGGAGTCAAGAAGAAGATAAAAGCACAATGTTAATGAACATATTAGGGGTTTAGAGAAGAAAAGCAGATGCAGTGTTACCTGAATCCAACTGCAGCCTAAAAGCAGAGAAGTGAAAGAAATGGAAGTCCCTTCATTGTGAATTGTTCCTTCGTAAAATATAAGAACATGATTGCTTACAAAGGACAGGTGCTGAGAACGTCTGGCTGAGGATAAGCCTATGGTGGCTATTTACAATCCACAGGTCACATTTTTATTGAAATTACCTTTAGTTCATTGAGAATTCCAGATTATTTTAATACCCAGTGGACGAGAAGAAAAATATATAGTCCATCAGGTACCTAATTTAAGGCGTTGGCTGGTTTTTGACATTGTAATGCTGTTAATTTACCAAAACAGACCCCAACCAAGGAGATCAATAAACGGCTGTCCCTTTGCTGATTGAAGTGGGTAATGCAGTACATCGATTTGCACGACTGGTCCAGTGACTATCGAATAACTGATTTTCTGTATATGTGAAGAAGCAGACCCTGAAGAAACGTCCCTAACTGACCAGCTCCAAGTGAGAAAAATTAGACAGCATTCTTTCTGTCATGGATTGTCACCACATGTACATTGACTGTTTGTAGTAATAATAATTCTTAGTTAAAATAGATTATTACTTCAGGTTTCTCAGCACAGAAGGAAATAGAAACAAACAAATCTTCAACTGTGCGCCTTCCGCTCCTCTTAAAACAGCACGATTACTGAGTCAATCTCCTCTGGAATGGACTCTGGAGAAGATGGTTAGCATTGTACAACAATAGGCATCATACCTTCCACCGTGTGTAGAGGCTCACCGAGTGTGTGGTGAGCATCACACGAAACAACAACTGATACCCGAAAAGGTCATGAATATTCTGGAATCCAACTTATATCGGAATTTCAGAAGGTTTCCTTCCTGGAATCTGGATTGGATTCAAACCCAGTTTCCAAAAATGAAAGGCTAGTGTCCCAACTAATTCCTGACTAAAATGGGCGGCACGGTAGCACAGTGGTTCACAGTGCTGCTTCACAGCTCCGTTAGCATCCCAGATTCATTAACCCCAGACTCTGAGGGCAGCATCTGACCTTCACTGAAATGTTATGAATTCTGTCACTTCAGGATATGGTCAACGCCTTTGAATGTGAAAGTGGAGTTCAGGACAAGATCAGATCAGCAGTGATTTTACTGAATGGCTTGAAGGGACATATGGCCTACTCCTTTTATCAAAGTACGGGGGGATGGTCGGTAACATTGCAAAATATTACTACAGCAGTAACCTAGGCTGGAGGAATGAGTTTAAATTCCACCATGGCAGCTCGAGAAGCTTAAATGCAATTAATTAATAAAAAAGTCTGCAATAAAAGGCAAATCTTCATGAATGATGATTATGAAATTACAGGAAAAATGCTCTTTTGGTGATGTAGTCTCGATCATCCCAATGGCCTCATTCTGCACTGTAGGGATTCTATGGATTTACTTTGATTGACTTCTGCTCACAGCAATGTAATTAACTCTTAAATGTCCTCTCAGACGACCTGGCAACTCACTCAGCTGTACCAGACCATGACAGGGATGTCAGATAAGCACAAAATCCACCAACTACCTGACATTGGTCAAGGCACCAGAAGGAAAATGGCACATCCTGCCCTGTTGATCCTGCAAAGTCATCCTCATTGACATCGGGGGACCTGTACCAAAACTGGGAGGGCTGTCCCACAGACTAGTCAAGCAACAGCCTATCACAGTTATACTCACAGAATCATACCTTAAAGAACAGTCTCCTAGGCTTCTCCATTACCATCCAAGAGCATGTCCTGTCCCATCATCAGGCTAGCACCAGCAGATGTAGTACAGTACACTGCTATACTGTCAGGAAGAAGTGTCTGTGCCAAACCTCAGCATTGACCCTGGACCCCGTGAAGTTTCATGGCATCAGGTCAAGCTAATTACTACCTACCGCACCCAGATCCCTTCCTCAGCTGATGAGTCAGCATTCCTTTATGTAGAACATCACTTGTAAGGAGTACTGAGTGGAATCTGAGGAGGGTTTTCAATATCAATTGCCAAACGTGTCTCTGGTAGCACCATTGCGAACTGAACTGCTTGAGTCCTGAAGGACATATCCACCAGGTGGTGCGGGAACTAAACCAGCAAAATGGAATTTCATACAAGCACCTTATTTCAAAGACCTGAATTTCAAGGCAGCACAGGGGACATCAAACATTCTCCTGGTGGATACAGTAAAATCAGATATAGAGAAAAAGTCATTCTGTACTGTGACATCAGGCAGTGCCAGGTCACTAACAGCGAGATTGCTCTTTGGAAGTTGATTATTAGAGCAAAAGATTACCTGGTAAAGTACTCTTCCTGCTAAAGTAACAGCCATGTCCTAAGTCCCTAAACCTCTGTGCGATGTGAAACTGAACACTTCCAGATCAATAACCTTCAAAGCAGCTCCAAAACACATTTTCCACATGAATTTCTTCAGCGCCAAGAGTCAGTATTCCAGTTACTGAATTGTTAATGGAAAGTATTGGCACTTACTAATCCCCTGTGCAAAGTGCAGATACTATCTTGCCACATAAACACATCTCAGATAACTGGAAGTGTAAACTTCATTTTATACTTCTTAGTGATCTGTTCAATATTAATACACACTAAGGGTGGAACAGAGTTTGAATTCTCATGTGAAGGGGTGTCAATGTTGGGGATCAGGACAACTGTCCTGTAAAGTGTTTATTCAATTTTACTGTTCTCCATCAGGACATAGTAAAGTTAAAGTTAATTTAAATTTATTTATTGGTCACAAGTAAAACTTACATTAACACTGCAATGAAGTTACTGTGTAATTCCCCTCTGAACATATGAACCTTACATGTCTCTTACATTTTAGCGTCTTGTGCTAAAGAATAGTTTTGTCAAGTGGGCTTTTGTCACATTAAACTGAGCTGAGGTTGTTCTAAATGCTTACAATGGAAAGGGAAGAGAATTCCGTTCCTGGAATCTGGATTGGATTCAAACCCAGTTTCCAAAACTGAAAGGCTAGTGTCCCAAGTAATGCCTGACTAAAATGGGTGGCATGGTGGCACAGTGGTTAGCACTACTGCTTCAGGGTCCTGGGTTTGGTTCCTGGCTCGGGTCACTGTCTGTGTGGAGTTCACACATTCTCCTCGTGTCTGCATGGGTTTCAAAAGAACAACACAGCACAGGAAACAGGCCCTTCGGCCCAACATGGGTTTCCTCCGGGTGCTCCGGTTTCCTCCCACAGTCCAAAGATGTGCGGGTTAGGTTGATTGGCCATGCTAAAAAATTGCCCCTTAGTGTCCAGGGATGTGTAGGTTAGAGGGATTAGTGGGTATAATATGTAGGGATATGGGGGTAGGGCCTGGGTGGGATTGTGTTTGGTGCAGACTCGATGGGCCAAAGGGCCTCTTTCTGCACTGTAGTGTTCTATGATAAAATGAGCAAAGGAAACAAAAGCTTCCCTTTTGATGCAAGCAATAGTTAGCAGGGAGCATGGTACAGATGGCATAACGTTTTTGATAATAGCAGAATGCTAATTCACTAATAGGAGCAAGAGATGACAACATGTATTCCAAGTGAAATCTAATTCTGAAATAAACACAGGAAACACTGATCCTGAGTTAAAGATTCTATGCTGATGCACACAAACCTGCCAGTGCATTGCTGTGGTTTCCTTTCCACTAATGGACATGTTGGAAGGAGATATGAGAATCATTAACAGAGAGAGATATTCAGCATTTCTGTTAAACGCCCCAGTTCACACATTATACCCTGGTTAATTTGCTGCAAAGTTCCTGCCAATGATACTCAGTAATTGGCCACCAGGAGGCATGCCAGGAGCTTAGCCCCATTTGGGTAGCAGTGAGCTTGGGAACGGAGCTGGAAAAGTTGTCAATAAGTCATGGCCATTGGAGTCAACAATGCTCCTAAGATCTGTATGGTGTGAAACTGAACATTTCAACCTCTGTGCTTCAAGATATATTTTTCACTGCATTACTCCAATAAAAAACACAGCCATAAAGTCTAGCTCTTGGTTTGCTAATGGAAAGTATTGGACAATAACCAATCTCCTGAACATATGCAAGAAAAGACCTTATTTTGCAGATGTTTTGCTTTATAGTTAATTATATCTTGTTATATTTAATTATACTATTGTTTAATCTATTTGTACACCTGTCGATACCTTTTGGGAAAACAGAGAGAGGGACTGATGTATGTCTGTGCAGAAATACAGATTATTATAACATTTGATGCTCATCAGATACAGTACAGATGATATAAAGGCTACAACTCATTCTACATGCTCCATGAAGGAGTTTCAGCCCAAGGCTCGATACAAAATAAAGATCCCTCTCCACTTTCATCAAACACTCCCAGGACAGGTACAGCACGGGGTTAGATACAGAGTAAAGCTCCCTCTACACTGTCCCCATCAAACACTCCCAGGACAGGTACAGCACAGGGTTAGATACAGAGTAAAGCTCCCTCTACACTGTCCCCCCATCAAACACTCCCAGGACAGGTATAGCACGGGGTTAGATACAGAGTAAAGCTCCCTCTACACCATCCCCCATCAAACAGTCCCACGACAGGTACAGCACAGGGTTAGATACAGAGTAAAGCTCCCTCTACACCATCCCCCATCAAACACTCCCAGGACAGGTACAGCACGGGGTTAGATACAGAGTAAAGCTCCCTCTACACTGTCCCCCCATCAAACACTCCCAGGACAGGTACAGCACGGGGTTAGATACAGAGTAAAGCTCCCTCTACACCATCCCCCATCAAACACTCCCAGGACAGGTACAGCACGGGGTTAGATACAGAGTAAAGCTCCCTCTACACTGTCCCCCCATCAAACACTCCCAGGACAGGTACAGCACGGGGTTAGATACAGAGTAAAGCTCCCTCTACACTGTCCCCCATCAAACACTCCCAGGACAGGTACAGCACGGGGTTCGATACAGAATAAAGCTCCCTCTACACTGTCCCCCCATCAAACACTCCCAGGACAGGGACAGCACGGGGTTAGATACAGAGTAAAACTCCCTCTACACTGTCCCCCATCAAACACTCCCAGGACAGGTACAGCACGGGGTCAGATACAGAGTAAAGCTCCCTCTACACTGTCCCCCAATCAAACACTCCCAGGACAGGGACAGCACGGGGTTAGATACAGAGTAAAGCTCCCTCTACACTGTCCCCCCATCAAACACTCCCAGGACAGGGACAGCACGGGGTTAGATACAGAGTAAAGCTCCCTCTACACTGTCCCCCCATCAAACACTCCCAGAACAGGTACAGCACGGGGTCAGATACAGAGTAAAGCTCCGATTGTGGCCATTATGCCACTTTCCTCTCTGTTCCTATAACCCTTGACTCCGTTGTGAATGACACATTTGCCGAACTCAGCCTTGAATATATTCAGTGACCTGGCCTCCGCCGCTCTCTGTGCTGCAGTATTCTGCAGTTGCTCTACATTTCAATAATATTCTGCAGTTTCTATTCTTCCTAACAAAGCGGACAACCTCACATTTCCTCACATTATATTCCACCTGCCTTATTCTCTCTCCCTTTCCAGACTCTTTGTATCCTCCTCACAACTCGCTCCCCTCCTTATCTTCAAATCATCTATAAATCTAGCTGCAATAAAATCAATCTCTTCATCCAGGTCATGAATTCTGTTAGGGATCAGACCAAAGCTTCAAGGTATATTACGCAGTTAGCCTGGACCCCAACTTCTGTATTTGATTTTGGCAATAGGGTGAGCATAAGGGTTGCTCCAGATATGATGCAATTGACCCAGTAGGAAGTTGTATTAAAACAAACTTTATTTAAAAACATATTTAGAAAATAGCAAAAAGAATTAGCATAGCTTTTACCAATAAAATATGTAAAGATGACAAAGTTTAATTCTTAACTAGCAATATCTGTATTTCCAATATAAAGCAAAATCTCCAGTGACCTCTAGTGATCTTCAGAATTGCAGAGCACAAAAACAAGTGTGATCACATAATGGTAAATTTCCAGCTTTTTAACACTTCTGGACAGAGATCTAGGCAGCAGTGTCCAGAGAAGAATCTATCTTCAAACAGCAGAACTTCAGGGACGTTCTGGGGGAGTTTGCACATTCTCCCCGTGCTTGCGTGGGTTTTCTCCGGGTGCTCCGGTTTCCTCCCACACCCCAAAAACGTGCTCTTAGCCTGATTGGTGTTAACAAATTGTCCCTAAATTAGACCTCCCTTAATCTGGCTCACATATAATTCTCTAAATTTGTACCCCTTTATTATGGAGTCCAAGAGGCATAGACAAAAGTCGTAGGTGGAAGGATTGGAATGAGGCACTTACTGAGTGTTAAAATGGGCGGCGTGGGCTTGTGGGACTGAAGGGCTTGTTTCCTGTGCTGTGTTGTTCTTTGTTAAACCTAGTCTTTGGCAGCTCCCAGTCCCCTCCCAATTCATGGACAGAAAGGGATACTTCTCTCTGTAGCTTCCACACAGAGAAAGATACAGCAGAACCTCAGAGAAAGAGACTTATTCCAGTCTTCAATTTCAGCGAGGGGGAAAAGAGAAGCACTTCTCTCTTTCTCAACTCAAAGCAGCACCTAAAGTAGCAACTAACCTTGAATTCTCTGCGTAAACCTAGCTCCATCCAGTCTTATGACCTTACCTGACAATCAACCTAATCAAGTCCTCCTCTGCAAAACCCAGGGGAACCACTAAATACAACAGAACAACATTAGTCCAGATTAAAACAAACATTCTAGCAATTAGAAGCAATTACGCTGGTGCAGGAACAATATGGGATGCTGGTTATGGGCACCAATAATACAAAACAAATGACTAAAACAGAGCCTGCACAGAAACATGACTAAAATACATTTCTTAAAGGCACAGTATTGTCACAATGCTGATTGTAAATAGCCGAGGCCACAGCAATGACCCCTGTGACACTGCATTTGTTCCAGTTTTCCAACCTAAATAAACATCAGTCTTTTTTCTCAACTGTCTGTGTCTTGTTAGTTAGCCTACCCTCTATTTATGCTAATATATCACCAAGTACCATGAGCCAAATACCAGTTACTTTTTATGTGGCACTTTAGCGAAATACAAATACGCTACGTCAACTGGTATCCCTTTACCCATCCTGCTCACTACATAGAACATAGAACATTACAGCGCAGAACAGGCCCTTCGGCCCACGATGTTGCACCGACCAGTTAAAAAACAATGACCCTCTAACCTAAACCAATCCCTTATCATCCATAAACCTATCCACGGATCTCTTAAACGCCCCCAAACTAGGCGCATTTACAACTGCAGCAGGCAGGGCATTCCAATCCCTCACCACCCTCTGGGTAAAGAACCTACCCCTGACATCCGTCCTATAACTACCCCCCCTTAATTTAAAGCCATGCCCCCTCATGCTAGCTTTCTCCATCCGAGGAAAAAGGCTATCACTATCCACCCTATCTAAACCTCTAATCATTTTATATGTTTCAATAAGATCCCCTCTTAGCCGCCTTCTATCTAGCGAAAACAACCCCAAATCCCTCAGTCTCTCCTCATAGGACCTCCCCTCCATACCAGGCAACATCCTGGTAAACCTCCTCTGCACCCTCTCCAAAGCCTCTACATCCTTCCTGTAATGTGGGGACCAGAACTGCACACAATACTCCAAGTGCGGCCGCACCAGAGTTGTGTACAGTTGCATCATGACGCTGCGACTCCTAAATTCAATCCCCCTACCAATAAACGCCAAGACACCGTATGCCTTCTTAACAACCTTATCTACTTGACTCCCAACTTTCAGGGATCTATGTACACATACACCTAGATCCCTCTGTTCATCCACACTATTCAAAGTCCTCCCGTTAGCCCTATACTCGACACATCTGTTATTCCTACCAAAGTGAATTACCTCACACTTCTCCGCATTAAACTCCATCCGCCACCTCTCGGCCCAGCTCTGCAACCTCAAAGAACTCTAATAAAATTGTCAAATATGATTTCCATTTCACAAAGCCATGTTGACTCTGCCTTAAAGTATTATGATTTTCTAAATGTCTTGCTACAGCGGCTTAATAACGGAATCTTGCATTTCCCTAATGACAGATGTTGGACTAACTGGCCTGTAATTTCCTGCTTTCCTAATGTCATCCTCCTTCCTTCAATAGTGTGTTACACTTGCACCTTTCCAACTCACTGGAACCTTTCCAAATTCAGGAAACTTGGAAGATTTCAACAAATGTACTATTGCTAGGACTCAGGCATCTATGCCATCAGATCCAGTGGACTTGTCAGTCCGATTAGTTTCCACATAGACCCATTAGTTTTCCAGTTCACTCCTAAATACTTTAAGGTGCGGAACAATTTGAGATGGATACAAAGTAAACTTCCTTTATAACACCCATGTCAAACATTCCAAGTTCAGCATGCAATAAAGAATTTTATATATAGTCCCATCAAACAGTCCCAGGTCTGGAACAAGAATAAATCTGCTGTTATTTAAGTTGTATGAACCTCAGCCTTAGAAGGTTGCACACTACAAAATTCCCAACTTATTGTTTTATTTTTTACACTAGCCTCTCTTGTGGATACTCTTGATGAATCTGGTAATAAGACTATTTAATGATTTGAACTTCTGCTGAATAGATATGAAGAGGCTAAAATGGGTAAGCCCACTAAAATGGGCACAGCATGCAATGAGTGGCTAATATTCATTTTCAACTCTCTTCCTGCACCTCCTGGTACTCTCAGCCAGACTGTTGTCTGTTTCCACAGCTAGTAGTTCCCAGAACATGTTGCTAATCTGTCTCCAGCGGCTTATTGCTTGAAGGGTGCCAATCCCCATCGAGCATAGTTAACCAGGAATCTCTCCTGTTCTTACTGCCTGTCACTGGTATGTTGGGATGATTTCCTGGTTGACACACTCAACCTGTTTGATCACGTGAACACGCCTTTCTTGGTCGTGACGCCCTGGGGTGGGACTCAGTTGGAGTTGGAGGTTCTGGATCCTGCAGATGCAATGGGCCCTGATAACATTCCGGCTATAGAGCTGAAGACTTGTGTTCCAGAACTTGCTGCTCCCCTAGCTAATTCTTCCAGTACAGTTACAGCACTGGCATCTATCCAGCAATGTGGAAAATTGCCCAGGTATGTCCTGGAAACAAAAGGCAGGACAAATCCAATCCAGCCAATTAGCATCCCATCAGTCTATTCTCCATCATCAGTAAGATGATGGAAGGGGTCATCGACAGCGCTACTAAGCAGCACCTGCTCAGCATTAACCTGCTCGGTGGTTATTGCTTGGGTTTCACTCAGCTCCTGACCTCAGTACAGCCACGGTTCAAACATGGACAAATGAGCTGAATTCCAGAGGTGAGAGTGACAGTCCTTGACATCAAGGCCACGTTTGACCGAGTGTGGCATCAAGGAACCCTCGTGAAACTGGAATCAATGGATATCGGGAGGCAAATACTCCGCTGGTTGGAGTCATACCTGGTACATAGGAAGATGGTTATGGTTGTGGGGGGGTCAGTCATCTCAGCTCCAGGACATCTCTGCAGGAGTCCCTCAGTGTCCTAGGCCCAACAATCTTCAGCTGCTTCATCAGTGACCTTCCCTCCATCATAAGGTGATAAGTGGGGATGTTCACCGATGATTACACAATGTTCAGCACCATTCGCGACTCCTCAGATACTGAAGCAGCTCATGTTCAAACGCAACAAGATCTGGACAGTATCCAGGTTTGGGCTGACAAGCAAATAACATTCACGCCACACAAATGCCAGGCAACGAACACCATCAATAAGAGAGACTCTAAATACCACCCCTTGACATTCAATGGTGTTACCATCACTGAATCCCCCACTGTCAACATCCTTGGAGTTAACATTGACCAGAAACTCGATTGGACTCACCCCATAAACACAATGGCTGCAAGAGTAGAGTCAGTATTGCGGCGACTAACTCACTTCCTGACTCCCCAAAACCTACCCACCATCTACAAGTTATGGAATGCTCCCCACTTGCCTGGATGGGGGCAAATCCAACAACACCCAAGAAGCTCGACACCATCCAGGACAAAACAGCCCACTTGATTGGCACTGCATCTACAAACATTCAATCCCTCCACAACCAATGCTCAGTAGTAGCAGTGTGTCCTATCTACAAGATTCACTCTAGCAATTCACTTAAGACCCTTAGACAGCATCTTCCAAACCCATGACCACTTCCATCTAGAAGGATAAGGGCAGCAGAGAAATGGGAACACCACCACCTACAAGTTCCCCTCCAAACCACTCACCATCCTGACTTGGAAATACATCACCGTTCCTTCACAGTCACTGGGTCAAAATCCTGGAATTCCCTCCCTAACGGAATTGTGGGTCAATTCCCAGCATGTGGACTGCAGCGATTAGAACATAAGAACATAAGAAATAGGAGCAGGAGGAGGCCATCTAGCCCTTCGAGCCTGCCCCGCCATTCAATAAGATCATGGCTGATCTGTCGTGGCTCAGTTCCACATTCCCGCTTTCTCCCCATAACCCTTAATCCCCTCGCTTATCAAAAACCCATCAACCCGCATCTTAAAATATTTAGCGAGGCAGCCTCCACCACTTCAACGGGCAGAGAATTCCAGAGATTCGCCACCCTTTGAGTGAAGAAGTTCCTCCTCAACTCCGTTCTAAACCGCTCCCCCTTTATCTTGAGGCTGTGCCCCCTAGTCCTACTGTCTTTTTTGAGCGGGAAGAGTCTCTCCACCTCTATCCTATCCATCCCATTCATCATCTTATATGTCTCAATGAGATCTCCCCTCATTCTTCTAAACTCTAACGAGTACAAGCCTAGTTTATTCAGCCTCTCCTCATAGCTCAACCCCCTCAACTCCGGTATCAGCCTAGTAAACCTCCTCTGCACTCCCTCCAAGGCCAAAATATCCTTGCGTATGTGCGGCGACCAAAACTGCACACAGTACTCCAGCTGCGGCCTCACCAATGCCCTATACAGCTGCAGCAAGACCTCCCTACTTTTATATTCAATCCCCCTCGCTATGAAGGCCAGCATCCCATTCGCCTTCCTGACCACCTGCTGCACCTGCAAGCTGGGTTTTTGCGACTCATGCACAAGGACCCCGAGGTCCCTCTGCACCGTCGCCTGCTGCAGTTTTTCGCCCCATAAGTAATAGTCCTTCCTACCATTATTCCTACCAAAGTGGACCACCTCGTGCTTGCCATTCAAGAAGGCAGCTCACCACCACCTTCCCAATGGCAAATGGGGATGGGCAATAAATATTCATCCACGTCCCGTGAATGAATAACAAAAAAACTTGAACCTAGAGCTTCTGGCTCAGAGGCAGGGATGCTGCCCACTGTTGGGAAGACTCCCACTAACTTTCATACTGCCTATTTATTATCGTAAATGTACTGTGCAGTCAAGGTGAAAGTTGCTGTTAAGTGTCTGCGTGCCTCAGTGGGGGGCACAGTTTCATGCAAAGCAAATACCACTGAATGCTACACTGTACTGCTTAAAACCTGTTTGCATCTCTTAAAAAGGAGATGGCATTTTGGCAACAGCAAGTGCTGGATATAGCTGGGAAATCTGGAAGAACATGAGCCGATCAGAACATAGAGCCTGCTTCTTCAACAAAGCACTGAGGCCTTGGCGAAGGTGGTGGACAGGGACAGAGGAGGCCTCTGTTCATTGGGAACCAGGAGACCCTCCAGGCAGATGCTGGGAAGGAAAGGGAACAAGGAGCCGTCACAAGTCATATCCGCAGCACCGATGTGCAGTGCCACGGGAAGGTCAATGCCCTCACAGGTCAATGAATTAATCTTCAAATGCAATCGCCAAAATCATGCTGCTATACACATTAGCGAGTTCATATGGTCCACCAACACCGCACACCCACTGGGGGTTTCTCAGTGACGAGGGGTGTCAACAGTGGGACCATAACATTGTGCTTCCCACTGCTGGGAAATACACTGCAAAGAGAGAGAGAAAAATCCCACCAGATATGTTTACCAGTGAATTATAAGCCTCATTCCATCAGTGTATGGCCCACAACTAGAGGCAGCAGCAGCAAAATATTGGGAACTGGCGTGGCGACATGTCCTCACCATACTGGATGAAACTACGCTCAGCATCACTAGAGCAACTGTGTCTGAGGCTGTGACCAGAAGCAGGGCTGAAACCATCTAAAATAATGCTCTTCTCACACCTCATCCTTCCCACATCGGACTTCCTCCTCACACTCCAACCTCACACAGAGGCCTCTGTGATCGGCAGCCTGAAGATAGCTCAGTAAAAGTATCACAGTCTTGAGGATCGGCATATCCTTCAGTGCTGGATTTTATGATATGAAGCCCACACACAGCCTCCCAGACCTTCCTGTCCTCTCTCATAGAGGTCTGAGAGGACAGCGAGTGGGAGTCGGGACAAACTGTTAACTCGGGATGAACTAACGAGGCTGTCAAGTCCTTTGAGACGAGTCAAACTGCCAGAAATAACAGCTTAGCGGCTGCGTTGTACTTGGCTTTGTGGGACACGATCAGACTGACCTGGAGGGATACGAGAGTATGGTTTTGGACGGGAGAATAACAGAATCCATGAGGAATGGCCTCATCTACAAGCGGAAGGGATACAGGGAGATAATGAGAAATTGGTGACCCATTTCACTGTTGAATACGGACGATAAAGTTCTGTTCAAGGTCATCATTAATCAGGTCAGGTCCGCCTGGAGTTGGTGATGCACCCTGACCAGACCTGTGCTGTACCCGGCTGGAAGATCTCTGACAGTCTCGCACGACTCAGGCATACGATCGTCTGCGTGCGGGACAGAGATGTAGACGTCTGCTTCATCAGCCTGGACCAGGTGGAGGCGTCTGACAAAATATTGCACACATACACGATGGATGTGCTTTCCAAAATAGGGTTTGGGGATGGAATCTGCAATTAAATCCACTGTCCAATACAAACATCAGTAGCACAGTTTCAGTCAACCGGTGGGAATCAGAAAGCTTTCCAATTAAATCTGGAATTAGGCAGGACTGGCCACTCTTGCTGGTCCTGTTTGTGTGTTGTACAGAACCCTTTGCTGAGTCCATCAGGAAGGATTCGGGTATAAGAGGAGTGACCATCCCAGGCAGTCAGGTCAAAGCCTCCCTGTACGTGGACAATGTCATCACCTTCTGCTTAGATCTGCTGCTGGTCTGCAGGCTGATCAACATCTGCGACTAGTTCAAACTGGCCTTGGGTGTCAAGGTAATTCATGGCAAGAATGAGGCCGTGTTCTTTAGGAAATGGACTGACTGATCATTTGTCCCTCTCCATGGTCAGGTCAGACTGTCTGAAGGTGCTCGGGATATGGTTTGGAGGGACCAGTGAGTTTGTTAGATACTGGAAGGAGCAAGTAGCTATAATGAAACAGAAAATGGGTATGTGGGAGTGCTTTTAACCACAAGTCCATCAGACAGTGCTCTCCTTACAACATCCTAGAAGCTGAAGGAAAAGGCGATGGTGGCTCCTGTCGATGGTTCCCCGAGCAGACTGTCAAAATCATTTGGCAAAATGTCTCATCACCAGAACTTTCAGACAAGCACCAAGACCTAGTGTGGCTGCTGGTGAGAAAGGTTTTCCCATCCCACACACACTTGGAGTCTCACTCCATCCACACACTGCCCTTGAGGTGGCTGTGTTGGGGAAGAGATGGCTGTCCACCCCTTGTGGAACTCTGTGCTCCACAAGCTCTTCTTAGGTTCTGGAGAGTGATGCAGTGGCTTTTGTTGAAGTTCATCCCAAGCAGGCCCATGATGCAGGATTCTGTGCTCTCCAGGCTGTTCCCAGGGACGGGGACTCTGTCTTCCACGGGCTGTTCCCAGGGACGGGGACTCTGTGCTCTACGGGCTGTTCCCAGGGATGGGGACTCTGTGCTCTACGGGCTGTTCCCAGGGACGGGGACTCTGTGCTCTGTGGGCTGCTCCCAGGGACGGGGACTCTGTGCTCTATGGGCTGTTCCCAGGGACGGGGACTCTGTGCTCTATGGGCTGTTCCCAGGGACGGGGACTCTGTGCTCTATGGGCTGTTCCCAGGGTCGGGGACTCGGTGCTCTGTGAGCTGTTCCCAGGGACGGGGACTCTGTGCTCTATGGGCTTTTCCCAGGGACGGGGACTCTGTGCTCTATGGGCTGTTCCCAGGGACGGGGACTCTGTGCTCTGTGAGCTGTTCCCAGGGACGGGGACTCTGTGCTCTGCGGGCTGTTCCCAGGGACGGGGGCTCTGTGCTCTGTGGGCTGTTCCCAGGGACGGGGACTCTGTGCTCTGTGGGCTGTTCCCAGGGACGGGGACTCTGTGCTCTACGGGCTGTTCCCAGGGACGGGGACTCTGTGCTCTACGGGCTGTTCCCAGGGACGGGGGCTCTGTGCTCTATGGGCTGTTCCCAGGGACGGGGACTCTGTGCTCTATGGGCTGTTCCCAGGGACGGGGACTCTGTGCTCTACGGGCTGTTCCCAGGGACGGGGGCTCTGTGCTCTATGGGCTGTTCCCAGGGACGGGGACTCTGTGCTCTACGGGCTGTTCCCAGGGACGGGGACTCTGTGCTCTACGGGCTGTCCCCAGGGACGGGGACTCTGTGCTCTATGGGCTGTTCCCAGGGACGGGGACTCTGTGCTCTATGGGCTGTTCCCAGGGACGGGGACTCTGTGCTCTACGGGCTGTTCCCAGGGACGGGGACTCTGTGCTCTACGGGCTGTCCCCAGGGACGGGGACTCTGTGCTCTACGGGCTGTTCCCAGGGATGGGGACTCTGTGCTCTATGGGCTGTTCCCAGGGACGGGGACTCTGTGCTCTACGGGCTGTCCCCAGGGACGGGGACTCTGTGCTCTATGGGCTGTCCCCAGGGACGGGGACTCTGTGCTCTATGGGCTGTTCCTAGGGGCACACCAAGACAACCATCAGCTGATGCTGGAGGATCATCGGCTTGGTGGGTGACACTCCTTGGTCTTCCCGAAACCTGTTGATCTTCCAGTACAAGGAGTCATCCGTGATCAAGTGTTGCAGATGGGAAAATTCCAAAGCCCAGGACTCCGTGCTGAGGGATGCACTAAAGCTTTGGGCAGCCGCCACAGAGGCACAATGAGAGTGATTCACCATCCTTTTGACCACAGTGACCCAACGGGAGGGGAAATGTATCAAATGTCTCCAGCTGTTGGACTCAAAGTGAATGTTAATGGTGATAATCGCACATATCACATTCGTATCGAACCATCTCAGAAAACTTGATCTATGTAGACAACTGTCATTGCCAAAAAAAAGAGGAAGGGTTATGCAGGGATCCTCCAGGATAGTTCAGGTAATTGGAGTCTTACTTAAAATTCCCCAGTGGAATCTTCATTCATATTTCATATTGTAGCACGGCTTTCATTGTGGACATGAGGCCATTTGTACAAGGGCTGTGCACCAGAGTCACAAGCCAGAAGTCGGCGGATATCCCTTGTCACTAGTAATCATCTCAAAATGTTGGTGGCACTGTTGACAGCTGGAAAATAAAGGCATCAGGATTGTTGCCCAGGATATAAGTCATTGACCAGTAGACTCCTCACAGTCACACACCAGCTGGACGTTGAGGAAGGGAAATGCCTTTTGGTGGCTGTACATTTCTGACTTTACACATGGCACCCAAAACACAACGTGCGTTCAGTTAATAGCACACCATACAAAGGGGTAGCTGCAATCCTCATGATGCTTCTCTTAGCCAGAATAGAATGAAATGTATTCAGTTCTCCTTGCGTAGGGAACCTGATACAACAGTGAACAGCAAACTGGGATATTTTGGAAATATCGCCTGTTACAGTCTGTAAGAAGTCGAACAAAAACATTTAAATCCACAGTTATCATCCCAGCCCTGACAATGCTGTTCTCACCCTGCTTGGAGACCACAGTTCTGTCAACAACAGAAGGCAGATTTCAGTGAGTGAAGCTGAGACGTTGCTCACACTGTTCGTCACTGAGGTTGCAAAAAGATAAACACTCCTGAAATTCTAGGTGGATCATGTTCCCTTCTCCTCTCCCTCTTTAATCAATTTGTCCTCCTCCTTGTCCCCTCTGGGTCTTTGGAGTTTAGAAGGTTGAGGGGAGATCTTATAGAGACATATACGATAATGAAGGGGCTGGACAGGGTAGAATCAGCGAGGTTATTTCCACTTCGAAAGGAAACAAGAACTAGAGGGTACAGCCTGAAAATACAGGGGAGTCAATTTAGAACAGAGTTGAGGAGGAACTTCTTCTCCCAGAGGGTAGTGAATCTTTGGAATTCTCTGCCCAATGAAGCAGTTGTGGCTACCTTGTTTAAGTCACAGATGGATAGATTTCTGATCGATAAGGGAATTAAGGGTTATGGGGAGTGGGCAGGTAAGTGGAACTGAACCACTATCAGATCAGCCATGATCTTACCGAATGGTGGGGCAGGCTCGAAGGGCTAGATGGCCTACTCCTGCTCCTATTTCTTATGTTCTCTGCTTATTCTCATTGTGATACTCATGGATAAGGGGATAGAAACTACTGGGAGAAAATGGTCTGAGCAGAACTCAGAACTAACTTGACAGTGTTAATGCTCTCTTGAAGTTGTGCTGGCTGGGAATCGGGGTCCAGTTCTTTCTACTGATGAATGTGTTCATTGCTGAGATGGTGTTAGCTGGAGTGCCCAACTTGGAAATAGCACTGATAATATCAAATCGACATTACATTCCGACTGGTTTTCCGACTCTGCATTCTTTCCATACATGCTCCCAATGTTAATGACCCACTCAAAATGATGTCCAACAAATACTGCACCAGAATCTGCTATTTCAGGGCAAAGCGACAACCAAGGCACCAAAAATAAAGGCAATGCACAACCAAATTTTACAGAAGTCAGTCAAAGAAAAAATCACTTCAGTCCTTCATCCATCAACCTCAACTGGATTAAAATCCTGGTTTCCAGAGAGAAAAGCCTGACACTAACTGCCCCAATTTCTCAAATATCTTTAATTTTACTTCAATAAAGAAAACCATATCTTGCATCTCTCTTGAGAAGCACAGACCAAAATATGAAAGGCTCTGGACAGTCAGAGCAACAAGCTTCGAACAATATTACAGCTTTGGATGGAAAACTGCAAATAAAACGTAAGCAGAGCAAGGGAATAGTTCCAAAAATGTTGGCAGCAAGCTGTAATCAGTCTATCTTGCAATAATATTGATATTTTAAAAATAAATCACAGTTTAATGCAACATAGCAAATCCATTTTTCATTGGGACTGAAAATTAGAGAACATAACTTTGTGCTGATAGACACAAACCTGTCGTCCGACTTTTTTTTCCCACTGATGTTAATGAATGGAAGGATGGAAAGAGAAATGGAGATCAGTAATGTGATATGGTAAAGACAGGAGCGCAGCCAATGGGATGAGTGACTACTTTCTCTTCCCCAGTATTTTTGTATTTCTCTAATGATGTCTCCCACTTTCTACAGCCAGGAGAGTGAGGCAATGACCCTCTGAATATTTGGAGGGTAAAGCATTACCTCGTCACTGCATGTGTGTGTCCTAAAGGGAGACCTCAGTTCTCTGGTTTAACTGTAATGGGTGTCCTGTAAGAAGAAACATGTGGAAACTGAAGGCGTTCTGCTGGTATAGGCAACTATTTTTACCCAGTGTGAGAACTAAATGTCTTGTGAACGATAATCCAAATGCACAGTAAATATAACTGGTCTACAGGTGAGCAGAGTCAGAACATGCAGGATCCTGAAGTAATCCTTCTTGTTTTCCTCTGAGTTCAATTCTTCTCAGCTTCAAACCATCAATCAAGATTCCCCAACTGAGAAGGAAGCTAGGCAAATTATTCTTGGCAGTCAAACCCAGCTGGTTGACACTTCCTTTGAGGATGCTATCACCTGTCAAATATCCGCTCTCTTCCCCCATGTTCAGCAAAAGACTGGAGTTCATTGAGTTGGCAGCGTAATGGCGTTACTAAGTTATCACAAACACCTATTTTGCATTCCTCTGCCCTAAGACTTGCCAAATAAAAGACACAATGCAGCCCCTCATCCCATGCGCTGACTTTTAAGTCACAGATGAACAATGAAAACATCTCTGAAGAGAAACATACTTACACATGTAAACAGATGTGAATTTTAGCTTAAGGTAAATATATTTGTCACCTACCTCTCCCCCAAATTACAGGGGGGGACAATTAGTCTTTGACTTGAATGAAATGAATGTATCCGTGGGGATTCTTCTTGCAATTTTTTGCAGTCTGCATTTCTAAGTCCACCATTGCGCCAACGGCTCAGTGATTCAAGCATAACTGCCAGTTCTCTAGAGTTTGGTTTTAACAAATGAAAATGATCATTCCTTTCTGATGCCAAACATTCTGATTCACTTAAAGAGACAGTATCTTTCATTTCTTTGCATGGTGTCCAGGGGAAAAGCTGTTTAGGATTTTTTTGTGATAGAACCACAGTTTCCTGACATCACCCTCACTAACTGGAACCGAGGGACAGATTGAAAATGATGTTATCATGTGGGAACGCCACCCAGCTTTAACTCGGGAGGAAATGCTATTAGCTCTGGAGGCAGCACTTTCATGTACTTTAATAAAATAAGGCTGTCTCTAAATTGTCAAATAATGTGACTTACATCCAACACTGGATGTGCTAAAAATTTCACCACTTTGAAGCAATCAAACCCATTGTCTTCAGTTCCCAGAGCAAACCCTGCTCACCAGTTCCATTACCCTCTGTAGCAACTTTCTGAGGTTGACCCAGTCTATTTCTAATCTTGGTGTCATATTACACCCACAGGCAAGCATCCAATCACATATCAGTGCCATCATTAAATCTGCCTAATTCCACATCCTACAACATCACTCTCCTCTTCTCCCACCCCCGAAACCTCTCTGCTGCCAAAACCCTCATCCAAGTTTCTCTTGCCTCCGGAGCCAATTATTCCAATACTCGCTTCCCACATCCAACGCTCCACAAATCTGATTTGATTCAAACTCTCTTTACACCCACTGCCAGTCCCCCTCACCAGTATGCTCTCTGATCAAAACTGGCTCCACAGCTATGCAATGCCTCAATTTTTAAATTCTCACCCTAATTCATCTCTCCCTATTTCTGTAATCCCCTCCAGCCCAGTAACCCTCCAGATTTCAGCCCTCCTTCAATTCATATCTCTGATTTTAATTGCTTTGTTACTGGTGGCCAAGCCTTCAGCTGACAAGACTCTAAGCTCTGGAATTTCCTGCCCAAATCTCTCCAGCTCTCAACCACGATTTCTTCCTTTAAATTGATCCCTAGAGCCAACCGTTTTGGCCAAGCTCTGCCTTAGTACCTTATGTGATTCAGCGTCAAATTCTGATTACTGTTACCTCTGAGGATGTTTTACTAAGTTAAAAGCTGGTATATAAATGTAAATTGGCAGTGGCACTGTTGTTGATGTCAATAATCACAGCAATACTAAATTTCAGATATCAGGTCCCATCCCAGAACTGTGGTGGGTACCAGACTCTCTCTGGTGTTATGAGAATCTGAACTCAATGCTCTTTGTCACAGATTTCTTTCCTCTTCTTCTGAAGAAGCTGACTTTTGCAACAGGATGGTTCCAAAGGTGCCAGCCGCCCTCTAGTGCCTCAGCTAAGTGGCTCGTTCTCAAGTGAAAATCATCAACCACTGGGGGCTTTAAAACTAAGGCAATTTCTGCTGTTCCTCAAAGTTTCCAGCAAAGGTCATTGAGTGGACCATCGAGGGCTCTAATCCTGGGGGGCTTCCCCCTTCCCTAGCAAAGGACCTTTTGACCAATTGCAGTGCCTACCCTGGCATCGTGACAGATAATCAGAAATAATCTTCCTGGAGGGGCGGAAATCCCTTAATTAAGGGTTATGGGGAGAAAGTGGGAAAGTGGAACTGATCCACTTCAGATCAGCCATGATCTTATTGAATGGCGGAGCAGGCTTGAAGGGCTAGATGGCCGACTCCTGCTCCTATTTCTTATGTTCACAGTCGCTGCCATTCACCGAGACACCGAGCGAGGAAGAAGTTCAACAAAAAATTCAAACATGTTCAGAAAAAATGGAAATCATTCCATTCTAAGAGCAACCTATCAGATTTTTCCAGTAGAGTTTAGAAAGCTCTATTTGAAAGTGGGCATGAAGAAAATATATGTCCAACTCCCTTTTCTCTGTATCTCAATGTTTTAGTTGTTCAACAACAGATGTAGACTTCCTGTAGATGTACTTTGGCATTAGGACAGATTGGGGGTGCATCACTGGAGGGCTCTGATCCTTTTATATTTACTCAGAACCACCATATAGGAAAAAACAAATGGACTGGACTATTACAACCCACCAGTTTCGACTGGTGAATGAGTAATCAGTTGCTGATGGGTAATACAACTGAAAAGAAAACTTGGTAAGTTTAGGTAAGTTCGGGAAAGGATTTGGACAAAGGGAAGCAGCCAAGAATATGGATGCTTGAAAGAGAACCTCATCCATCTTCTGACTTTAGCCGCACTCATGGTCTGGTAACCCTGTGGATCAGGGTACTGGTGCACTCACTGGGTCAGAGAATGGACTGGCCCTTGCCTTGTCCTGAGTGGGGAATTTCTGGTTATGCTGAGTTAATCATAGACGCTTCCAAATATCCATAGGTCATGTCCATCTATTCATGTCTAGTTATAGAGTGACACAGTTAAGAGTTTTGGAAAGAAGTGATCTTACTGTTCTGGGGGAATTAAAAGATGGAGGGTGAATAAGATTCAGGAAGCTTAAGAAAGGGAAGGTGCTATACGGCATGGTTGTAGACTTAAGGCATCCTCCTATCTACAATTGAGAATTCTTGTGGCTTCTCACTCAAACAGCTCTCATCCAACATTTGCAGAATCCATCAAGAAGATACTGTCACTTTAATCCGTCAAAAATGAAACAAAAACATGTACTGAACGATTAGCTTCTCAGATTGTGGGGTTTCCGGGAGCATATCAGTGAAAGCATTCAGAGTGATTACCCTTGGTTGGTGCTTTGCAAAGCATGTGGTGCAGTGGAGCTGACAGGTAGGAGACAAATACTATTTAACCTTTGTGAAGTGAGCCAATTTAAGTAATGGCATATTTCCCTGCTTTCCCAGCGCAGATTGGGAAAATCAAGGGAAAGAGCCAGTGGATCATGAATTATCATCCAATCATGCAGTGACAGAGAACAGCCACAAGGTGAGGTAGGGAAAGGGATAGGGAGAGAGAGAGAGAGAGAGATGGACAGAGAGAAAGATGGGGGGAGAGAAAAAATGACGACATTGAAGTTGATAAGTTCAGGAGACTCACAGAGACAATGTTTTGGGTGGAATTATTTTAGCTGGCATTCCACCCCACAAACCTCTCCACCCCATAGTCACAGAGCCAAATGACATTAAGACATTGCCACTAAATTGCTTCAGTCATTAATCCTGCAATCTAGAGGCTTTCACTATAAGAGCAGACTTGGACATTGTATGACATGGTGCTACCCACCCTCCTCTGTAAATCAATCACTCTTCTAATCTTTCATGGGCCAAGATATTTGATCAGGAGAATAAAGAGATAAACTGTTGGAACTGTCTGTAGGACAATACCGTAAAGCAAAAGCATAGACATGCTCTACCAACCAATTCTGAAATCAAAAGATCCTACTGAGGCATATTTATACAGATTTTCCACCATCAAGTAAGCTCTAGAGTTTAGACATTTGTTCTTGTAGGCACTTATATGGCATTTTAGAACATTTTAGTTTGGTTAAATTCTCTTCACGTTCATCAATCTAACTTATTGTTGGAAAAAATGATCTTTTCTTTATGAGTTGTCCAAGGTTTAATCAACAGATGCAATTCCAGGGAACAGATAAACCAAAATAAGACTAGTGAATGATTCCACTAAGTAGAGGTTCACTTCCCTCAGGAATGGAAAGGGAAATGCTCATCAAAGGGGGAGGAACTTCTTCACTCAAAGGGTGGTGAATCTCTGGAATTCTCTGCCCGTTGAAGTGGTGGAGGCTGCCTCGCTGAATATATTTAAGTCATGGGTAGATAGGTTTTTGGTAGGCAAGGGAATTAAGGGAGAAAGCGGGAAAGTGGAACTGATCCACTTCAGATCAGCCATGATCTTATTGAATGGCAGGGCAGGCTCAAAGGGCTAGATGGCCTACTCCTGCTCCTATTTCTTATGTTCTTATGTTAAACTGTGCTATGTATAATTAAGGTTGGTGGTCAGGTCACTAAAAGTGACAGCTATAATGATATCACTCATACTACTACTGAATAAACCTGAAACTAAATTTCAAGTGGTTCTACAGAAAAATCAAAGCTAACGGGGCAAATAAGAAGAAGTTTGGGAACAGGGTGAGAGTGAAAAGGAGTGTAGAAAAAGAAAAACAGGGCTTTCAGTTGAACAATTCAAGAAGGGGCTTCTCATGCAGCAAAGGCTGGCACTGAAAGTAGAAGAGAAGATTAGTCACACTGAGCACAAAACACAGGGGAACGTGAAGGAGACAGTAACACCAGGTAATTACTGGGATGGAACTATGCAGATGGCACAGTGCAGTAAAGCTCCCAGTACAGGGGCAAGCATTCGGGTTCAATATCAATTTGTAGATCAAGTCTGCAGCATAAATTATAATGTGGATATGCCGGCGTTGGACTGGGATAAACACAGTAAAAGGTCTGACAACACCAGGTTTAAGTCCAACCGATTTATTTGATAGTAAATTCACTAGCTTTCGAGGTTTCCCTCTTCGTCAGGTGAATGGAGAGTTCTCTTAAACCTGGTGTTGTCAGACTTTTTACTGCATAAATCATAGTCCCAAATAAGAAAGCATTTTCCATTTAAACCACATGACTACTCAGAAATATACAGAACATATGTTCTCTCTTTGTTCCGTAACTTCAAAGTAAACGGTATGATTACTATTGATTACTCTGTAAATGTGTGGTAACTGGTAATAGTTATATTCTTCTTCAAATCACGAATGTACTTTGCTGTGGAATGTCAAAACTGTGGCCCCCAGATCACGGACAGCCCTGAGCCCCTGATCGAATCTCAGGACTTGTTATATTTTTATTTATTTGTTGGATAAACCTGAGGAAATTTTGTGCGCCTACTTGTTTGGAAAGTGTTATTCTTTCTGTTGTTGCCTTATTGGCAGGTAAAATCTGAAACTGGCCACTAGGACTCATTAATGATGGTAAAAGAAATAATGGTAACATGAATTTAAACTTCCTATGTGTCCTTAAAGGCAAAACCGCTTGGATTCTGTCTAATCTTAAGAGCAGGATCTGATATGCACGGAATTTTTATGCTTGTTTGCGTGGTTAGAGAGTGACACATACATGAAGACTTAATAAACCACAGCCTGACTTTCTTGGAAGTATCAACACTGAACAATTCAGACAGTTAGAATACTTCCTAAAGCATTAGAGTGTCAACAATCCACTGGGCCAAAGGATCTGGCAGGTGGTGAAGAAGGAAAGTGGTATGTTGGCCTTGAGAACAAGAGGATTGAAGTACAGGAGCATGGATGTCTTGCTGCAGGTATACAGGGCCTTAGTCAGACCACACCTGGAATGTTATATCCAGTTTTGGTCTCCTCATCTGAGGAAGATGTTCTTACCAAGGAGGGAGTGCAACAGAGGCTTCCCAAAATGATTCCTGGGATGGCGGGTCTGACAAACGAGGAGAGATTGACTTATATATTCACAGTGAACAATGTTTTCAATTAGGAGTTAGATACAGGCTGAGGGTGCAGGGGACCAAAGGATATGGAGGAAGGTGGGATTGGGTTATTGGGTTTGATCTTCACCAATGAATGGTGGAGCAGGCTCAAAGGGGCAAATGGCTGCTCCTACTCATATTTACTATGTTTCTATGGCGACAAGTATCATTTTTCTTCCTGTGGGAAGGACATGGCTCCAAATTTCCTCAGATATTCAATGTAATCTTGGCAGGGACTAGAACTGACCCCGGATCTAGTTGTGCTGGATTACTTGGCTTATTTGATTGTGTTCTGCAAAAGCGAATGGGATGTTGGCCTTTATAGCAAGGGAGATAGAATATAAAAGTAGGGAGGTCTTGCTGCAACTGTACAGGGCACTGGTGAGGCCGCAGCTGGAGTACTGTGTGCAGTTTTGGTCACCGCACTTGTGGAAGGATATTTTGGTCTTGGAGGGAGTGCAGAGAAAGTTCAATAGGCTGATACCGGAGATGAGGGGGTTGGACTATGAAGAGAGACTAAATAGACTGGGTCTGTACTCGTTGGAGTTTAGAAGGATGAGGGGGGATCTTATAGAGATGTGTAAGATAATGAAAGGGATGGATAGGGTAGAGGTAGAGAGATTCTTCCCGCTGAGAAAGGACAGCAGGACTAGAGGGCACAGCCTCAAGATAAGGTGGGGGGGCAGTTTAGATCGGAGTTGAGGAGGAACTTCTTCACTCAAAGGGTGGTGAATCTCTGGAATTCTCTGCCCGTTGAAGTGGTGGAGGCTACCTCGCTAAATAGAACATAGAACATAGAACATAGAACATTACAGCGCAGAACAGGCCCTTCGGCCCACAATGTTGCGCCGACCAGTTACAAAACAATGACCCACTAACCTAAACCAATCCCTTCTCGTCCATAAACCTATCCACTGATCTCTTAAACGCCCCCAAACTAGGCGCATATATATTTTAGTCATGAGTAGATAGATTGCCAATAGACAAGGGTTATGGGAGAAAGCAGGAAAGTGGAACTGATCCACTTCCAATCAGCCATGATCTTATTGAATGGCGGAGCAGGCTCGAAGGGCTAGATGGCCTACTCCTGCTCCTATTTCTTATGTTCTTATGATGAGTAGCTCGGGAAGAAACTGTTCCCATTGGTGGAAGGATTGATTGAAAACAAGATGCCACAGATTTAAGGGAACTGACAGAAAAAAAGCAATGAAGGCATGTTTCATACAACAAGAGATTAGGATCTAGAATGTACTGTCTGAGAGTGTGGTGGAGACAGATTCACACAGTGAGTGGTTAGGATCTGGAATGTACTGTCTGAGAGTGTGGTGGAGACAGATTCACACAGCGAGTGGTTAGGATCTGGAATGTACTGTCTGAGAGTGTGGTGGAGACAGATTCACACAGCGAGTGGTTAGGATCTGGAATGTACTGTCTGAGAGTGTGGTGGGGACAGATTCACACAGTGAGTGGTTAGGATCTGGAATGTACTGTCTGAGAGTGTGGCGGAGACAGATTCACACAGTGAGTGGTTAGGATCTGGAATGTACTGTCTGAGAGTGTGGCGGAGACAGATTCACACAGTGAGTGGTTAGGATCTGGAATGTACTGTCTGAGAGTGTGGTGGAGACAGATTCACACAGCGAGTGGTTAGGATCTGGAATGTACTGTCTGAGAGTGTGGTGGAGACAGATTCACACAGCGAGTGGTTAGGATCTGGAATGTACTGTCTGAGAGTGTGGTGGAGACAGATTCACACAGTGAGTGGTTAGGATCTGGAATGTACTGTCTGAGAGTGTGGTGGAGACAGATTCACACAGTGAGTGGTTAGGATCTGGAATGTACTGTCTGAGAGTGTGGTGGAGACAGATTCACACAGTGGGTGGTTAGGATTTGGAATGTACTGTCTGAGAGTGTGGTGGAGACAGATTCACACAGTGAGTGGTTAGGATCTGGAAAGTACTGTCTGAGAGTGTGGTGGAGACAGATTCACACAGCGAGTGGTTAGGATCTGGAATGTACTGTCTGAGAGTGTGGTGGAGACAGATTCACACAGCGAGTGTTAGGATCTGGAATGCACTGCCTGAGAGTGTGGTGGAGACAGATTCACACAGCGAGTGGTTAGGATCTGGAATGTACTGTCTGAGAGTGTGGTGGAGACAGATTCACACAGCGAGTGGTTAGGATCTAGAATGCACTGTCTGAGAGTGTGGTGGAGACAGATTCACACAGCGAGTGGTTAGGATCTGGAATGCACTGTCTGAGAGTGTGGTGGAGACAGATTCACACAGCGAGTAGTTAGGATCTGGAATGCACTGTCTGAGAGTGTGGTGGAGACAGATTCACACAGTGAGTGGTTAGGATCTGGAATGTACTGACTGAGAGTGTGGTGGAGACAGATTTACACAGTGAGTGGTTAGGATCTGGAATGTACTGTCTGAGAGTGTGGTGGAGACAGATTCACACAGTGAGTGAGGGCAGCACGGTAGCCCAGTGGTTAGCACTGCTGCTTCACAACTCTAGGGCTCTGGGTTCGAATCTCGGCTTGAGTCACTGTCTGTGTGGAGCTTGCACATTCTCCTCGTGTCAGCATGGGTTTCCTCCGGGTGCATTGGTTTCCTCGCACAGTCCAAAGATGTGCGGGTTAGGTTGATTGGCCATGCTAAGAAATTGCCCCTTAGTGTCCAGGGATGTGTAGGTTAGAGGGATTAGTGGGTATAATATGTAGGGATATGGGGGTAGGGCCTGGGTGGGATTGTGTTCGGTGCAGACTCGATGGGCTGAAGGGCCTCTTTCTGCACTGTAGGGCTCTATAATTCTTTGAGTGGTTAGGATCTGGAATGTACTGTGTGGGAGAGAGGCATTCAAGAAGGAACTGGATTATTATCTGTATTTATCCGTAAAGGAAGAATGTGTGGGACAATGAAGAGAAGGCAGGGGAGTGACACTGGGTAAACTCCTTCTTCAGAGGGCCAGTACGATGGTTTCATTGTGTGCTGGAACTATTCTGCGATTCTGTGTTGAAGCACAGTCCCATTATTTTATCCATCAGAATTACAACCTGCTCACAAAAAGGGATGTGTGTGACTTTGTGTAAGCAAGGAAGTTAGGCATCCTAATTTAATTTCTAATGGTCGTTCACTGGCACAGCTGCACCTAAGGGATGTTTGTATATCAATAACTATCCATGCTGTTCAGGGTATCTGGGTGATTTCTATTTACAAGGCCAGGGCTTCCTCAATGGTCACTGAGAGTTTCCCCATCTACCAACAAGAGGTGCCTTGCTGCTCCAAAAATAGATCTCTGCTGGAAATTTTTAACTGCAAAGTATCAGGAGGGGTTCAAGTAGAGGGCACTGCTTAGCTGTGCAGTGAAAGGAGAGGAATTTCAGTGCCTATCTGTATAAATTGCCAGGAAAATACTTCATTCTCATGAAACATTTAGTGCCCTGCAGCCAGAGAGTTTGGAAAGACTGATTTTAATGGAGGGATTCGGAAATTTCAGCATGGGATTCCATTCCATTTCTTGGAGGTCAGTCACCAGTGGAGTGCCCCAGGGATCTGTTCTGGGACCCTTGCTGTTTGTCATTTTCATAAATGACCTGGATGAGGAAGTGGAGGGATGGGTTAGTAAGTTCACCGACGATATGAAGGTTGGTGGTGTTGTGGATAGTCTGGAGGGATGTCAGAAGTTGCAGCGGGACATAGATAGGATGCAAGACTGGGTGGAGAAGTGGCAGATGGACTTCAACGCGGATAAATGTGTAGTCGTCCATTTTGGCAGGACCAATGGGATGAAGGAATACAATATCAAGGGCAGGAGTCTTAGCAGTGTTGAAGAGCAGAAGGATCTTGGGGTCCGGGTCCACAGGACTCTTAAATCGGCCTCGCAGGTGGAGGATGTGGTCAAGAAGGCGTATGGTGTACTGGCCTTCATTAATTGAGGGATTGAGCTTAGGAGTCAGGAGGTAATGCTGCAACTTTATAAGACCCTTGTCAGACCCCACTTGGAGTACTGTGCGCAGTTCTGGTCGCCTCACTATAGGAAGGATGTAGAAGCTATTGAAAGGGTGCAGAGGAGATTTACAAGGATGTTGCCTGGATTGGGAGGCATGCCTTATGAAGATAGGTTGAGGGAGCTGGGACTCTTCTCCCTGGAGAGACGAAGGTTGAGAGGCGACCTGATAGAGGTTTATAAAATGTTGAGAGGAATAGATAGGGTGGATTCTCAGAGGCTATTTCCCAGGGCTGAAATGGTCGCTACGAGAGGACACAGGTTTAAGGTGCTGGGAAGCAAGTTCGGAGGAGATGTTCGGGGTAAGTTTTTCACTCAGAGGGTGGTGAGTGAGTGGAATCGGCTGCTGTCAGTGGTGGTGGAGGCGAACTCGCTGGGGTCTTTTAAAAGACTTCTGGATGAGTATATGGGATTTAGTGGGATTGGGGGTTATAGATAGGTCTGTAGGTTGGTAGGTGTTGATGTGATCGGCGCAACTCGTGGGCCGAAGGGCCTGTTTGTGCTGTAGTGTTCTATGTTCTATGTTCTTGTAGCCTTCTAGTGGGGCTCAGGGATGGATCTCCTTTCTATCTCCTCACACCCATAGGTCGTGTATGGGAGAGGATAAACCCAATGGAGTTCACTCCAGCTGAGAGTAGGCACCATAGCTTTCATTATTGGCCTCGTGATAGTCCCAATTTTTTACTGATTCCACTATGAGGCCATTGAAAATTCAGGGTAAAATGTTATCAAAGAGGATCGATAAGACAATTTTGATGCGCTGAGGGCAAAGAGATTTTCTTTTCAGTCTTTTTTTCCTTAGTCCAGTCGAGCTTGCCACATATCAGGCAAACTGTCATAGTTCACTTCATCTCTGGCAGGGGCACTGGGGCAGGAAGAAATTGTGCAGGGACAATTCTCTCACCTTTCTCATATCTTTGACAAGGGATATGGGAAACTGCTTTACTGACTTGAGCCTGTAGGCAGAGGCGAGGAGTTTCAGGGCTTTAGTTTTTAGTTATGGGTCAGCATACAAATATTAGGTGGGCAGGGTCTCTTTGTCCTATCCTTGTCTGAGCACATGGACAGTGGTAGTCTTCAACATATTTTCCCAAATAGCTATTCTTCATGTTAACATTTGTTCACTAGGTTTATACGTTATTTGACTAAGCAATCAAGCTCCTGCTAGTTAATAAGACATAAGTTTCATTTATACTACGCAATCAATTGCAGCCTCTACTTCCGAATAAATACAGCCTACAAATAGATTGTATAATCAGCTGTAGTATTTTAAAATGCTGTTAAAATAGCAAAGTATTGGATGCTGCCTGGTATGGAAGGATTGGGTTATGAGGAAAGATTGAGCAAACTGGGGCTATTTACCCTTGAAAGAAGGCGACTGAGGGGAGATCTAATAGAGGTGTATAAGATTATGAAGGATATAGATAGAGTAAACAGTGGTAAGCTATTTCCTAGATTGGAAACGCACATTACGAGGGGCCACGGGCTTAGGGTGAGTGGGAGGCGAGGTATAATTCGGATGTTAGAGGGAGGTTTTTCACACAGAGGGTTGTGGGGGTATGGAATGCTCTGTCAAGCAAGGTGGTGGAGGCAAACACGCTAGAGTTGTTTAAGAGTTACTTCGACAGGCACATGAGTGGGATGCAGATGGAGGGATATAGGAGATTGTTTTAAATAAGATTCAGGAGCTTTGGGACGTCCCTGGGAATCAATTGATTCCTATGGACCTTCCAACATATTTTCTGGCTCAGTTGTTTTACTTTTGAGCTTCTGGGGATTCCCTTGAATGTTTGTATAAGGATGTGCATGTTATTGATGTTTTTCTCTTTTAATCCACAGGTGTTTCAGTCCACCTTGCTGTCCAACGAGAGGCGTACACGCGATGGGTCGTGCGAGGGCTGCTCTTGGATGTTCGAGAGTGGCCTAGTGCTTCACGTCATTAGTGTACGCTTAAACTGGACCAGATGCTGGACAACACGACAGCTCAGTGACTATCACTGGTTGCTGTGCAGATACATGGATTTGGGCTGGTGTCTGTGGGAGTTTGTGCATTCTCCCCGTGCTTGCGTGGGTTTTCTCCGGGTGCTCTGGTTTCCTCCCACACCCCAAAGATGTGCTGTTAGGCTGATTGGTGTAACAAATTGTCCCTAAATTAGTTTCCCTCAATGTGGAATGCCATAAGCATTGACAAGGGTCATGGGTGGAGGGGGGACTTGTAATGTTAAAATGGCGGCGCAGGCTCGTTGGGCCGAAGGGCCTGTTTCCCGGGCTGTTTTGTTCTTTGTTCTTTATTCATATCCAAAGACAAGAGTGATCCTCTGAGAACACTGCATAATAGAAGTTCCAGAGATAGAGCTTCTCTGTAGGACAGGACTCCATCTTATATACATCGTAAGGTTGGATCAGTATATTTATTTGTGTCTCTGGTAGTTGAAAAGGTTGCGAGTGAGACTTGGGAGGATGATTAATTTATTTATGGCCGTGGATATTGGTTAAGAAAATAAAAGAATAGCAATGGCTGTGACTGTGGCTTTGGAGGAATCTCCAGTTACAGATCAAGTATCTTTTATCTGTAAATTGGAAAACTGAACACGTCCAAAAATTGGATTTTTTAAAAACCATTTGTACAGGAGGTCCGTGATCTGAATCAACATGAATCTCACCAACCATACCCTGCATTTATTATTCAGTGATACATCTTAGTTTAGACTAAAGCTAGCCTAGGATTCGGTCACTGTGATGTATTCAATATCGGAAAACAAAAAATGGACTGAAACCCTGAACGGAATCAGCCCCAAGGTTACGGATAATCTGTATGACAATGATCATAACCCTGATTTTTCAATTTCCAGTTGTTTTTTTTGGCAGGTTTATTAGCAGGAAAATAAAAGTTTTTTGGTGAACGAGTGCCAAATGAAAACTATTTTGATTTCTTTCTGATTTGTTTGCTGGGGTCCTCTTCCCAATTTCATGAAAATCTACGGTAACTTCCACCATCAAAACAAACAAGAAATTGGTGACAATGGGAATTAGTCAGTGGAAGGTTCAGACTGCCCAGTCCTGCTCTGTGATGTCCCATTCAGATTGTAAATTGCAGGATTGCCTTGAACAAGAGTCAGAGCACTGCAATAAGTGCCTACTTTAACTCAAAGAGTGAAACGTGGAAGGGGCATTATTTTATTTCGGAGCTTACAAAGGAGATTTAATAGAGCTGCTGCTTTATGAGGGCAGGCCATTTTGGTATCCGAACACGGATTCAAGCTGAGCTTGTGGGGAAAGGTTTTCTTGCATCAGTAACATGTAAACAGCTAAGGATGGGCAATAAATGCTGATGATGTGGAGACGCCGCTGTTGGACTGGGGTAAACACAGTAAGAAGTCTGACAACACCAGGTTTAAGTCCAACTGATTTATTTGATAGTAAACTCACAAGCTCATAGTTTAGAAGGATGAGGGGGGATCTTATAGAGACGTATAAGATAATGAAGGGGATGGATAGGGTAAAGGTAGAGAGATTCTTCCTGCTCAGAAAGGACAGCAGGACTAGAGGGCACAGCCTCAAGATAAGGAGGGGCAGTTTAGATCGGAGTTGAGGAGGAACTTCTTCACTCAAAGGGTGGTGAATCTCTGGAATTCTCTGCCCGTTGAAGTGGTGGAGGCTACCTTGCTAAATATATTTAAGACACGGGTAGATAGGTTTTTGGTAGGCAAGGGAATTAAGGGTTATGAGAAGAAAGTGGGAAAGTGGAACTGAGCCACTTCAGATCAGCCATGATCTTATTGAATGGCGGGGCAGGCTCGAAGGGCTAGATGGCCTACTCCTGCTCCTATTTCTTATGTTCTTATGTTCGAGTTTATGAGGTTACTCTCTTCGTCAGGTGAATGGAGAGTTCTGGCCTCAGACAGAGCATATAACTGTCTGTGCTTTATATGCTCTGTCTGAGGCCAGAACTCTCCATTCGCCTGACGAAGAGGGAAACCTCGAAAGCTTGTGAGTTTACTATCAAATAAATCGGTTGGACTTTAACCTGGTGTTGTCAGACTTCTTACAATAAATGCTGGCCAGCCAGTGACACTCATGCTCTACGAATGAATAGAAAAAAGCCGCAGCTTCTGACAAAGAAATGTATTTGCAGTGGAGAGAAGGACTTCTTCCAAGTGAAATTGATGTTTATAAAGCCAACTCTCCTGCTGTATGTGTGCTAGGCGAATGCCGTGGAAGGTTGGGGCAACTCAGGGAAAAAAGTAAGCATTTTCCTGCAGTCCTTCTTCATTGCAAGCAGACATTGAGCAACTGGAGCACTGCTCAAGACTTCCAAATACATTATAGAGACACAGCATTGCTTACTCAGTTGCAAGCCCATACTGAGCTGGTCAGAAGGCTGCCAGATGCAGCAATGCTGGCTGACCACACTGTGGTTTGTTCGGCACATTGGGTGTGTCAGTCTCAGGTCTCTTGAAAATATAAGGAGCTGTGCTCAAACCACACGAGGGCAGTAGGTTCCAGGTATTGCAGGATAAGCTTTAATACGCCTCTGTTGATTTAAAGAGGAAAGATCCAAGGAGAATCTGTTCCAAACCAAGTACATCCCTTTCAGCATGTTTGAAAAAAAATGTTTGTAACAAACTAATCTTTATTTTTGGGTGTTGGTGCAGGTTCCAGTCTTCTTCAACTGTTTCAGTAACATTCAATGGAAGCAGAGACAGTTGTGATTGAGAGGATCTCATACATCTAAATGGGAACTGCGATGTGGGTCTGAGCTAGAATCCCACTCCAAATCACCTGTCTTATAAAACTTTCCACTGTTCAAGTATAGGGCAGAACTTAACTCCTGTTATACAGACCTCAGCCCTTGGCGCTGTTGATACTTCAATATCATTACAGGACTGGATGAGGAAGTGGAGGGATGGGTTGGTAAGTTTGCCAATGACACGAAGGTTGGTGATGTTGTGGATGGTCTGGAGGGTTGTCAGAGGTTGCAGGGTGACATAGATAGGATGCAAGACTGGGCGGAGAAGTGGCAGATGGACTTCAACTCGGATAAATGTGTAGTGGTTCATTTTGGCAGGTCAAATAGGATGAAGGAATATCGTATTAAGGGTAAGACTCTTAGTGTGGAAGATCAGAAGCATCTTGGGGTCTGGGTTCATAGGACCCTCAAATCAGCTTCGCAGGTGGAGGATGTGGTTAAGAAGGTGTATGGTGTACTGGCCTTCATCAATCGAGGGATTGAGTTTAGGAGTCGGGAGGTAATGCTGCAGTTTTATTAGACCCTGGTCAGACCCCACTTGGAGCCTGTGCTCAGTTCTGGTTGCCTCACTATAGGAGGGATGTGGAAGCTATTGAGAGGGTGCAGAGGAGATTTACAAGGATGTTGCCTGGATTGGGTGGCATGCCTTATGAGGATAGGTTGAGGGAGCTCGGTCTTTTCTCCTTAGAGAGACGAAGGATGAGAGGTGACCTGATAGAGGGTGTATAAGATGTTGAGAAGTATAGAGCGAGTGGATTCTCAGAGGCTTTTTCCCAGGGCTGAAATGGTTGCCACAAGAGGACACAGGTTTAAGGTGCTGGGGAGTAGGTACAGAGGAGATGTCAGGGGTAAGTTTTTCACTCAGAGGGTGGTGAGTGAGTGGAATCGGCTGCCGTCGGTGGTGGTGGAGGCAAATTTGATAGGGTCTTTTAAGAGACTTCTGGATGAGTACATGGGATTTAGTAAGATTGAGGGTTATAGGTAAGTCTAGTTGGTATGGATATGTTTGGAACAACTTGTGGGCCGAAGGGCCTGTTTGTGCTGTAGTTTTTCTATGTTCTATGACTACAACAACATTGTAACTTCTCCCCCTTTCCTTCTCCCTTACTTATAGGTTTCATCATGAAGAAGGTAATATTGGGTGCACACTTTGACATCATGTGGCAACATCATTGGTTGGCAGACCCAATTTCCGCAGGAAACTTCACCTTTCTGACGAGGCATCATGTGCGCTTGAAGAAATAACCACCAATCTTGAGAGAAATGCCGGTCTCTACATCAGCTGCGGGAAGGCCAACACAATGGCAACTGGGCAGCAACACGCCATTACCATTGAACAATAGAAGGAGCAGATTCAGAGAGGGTAATGTGGAGATCAAGGTCTTCACTCACAAAAGCAACATCAGTTTTCCAGCGGCTCTACATGCAACCAACACCATCAAGAGAGCCATGAAGCTATGACTCTACGCATCCACCATGTCAACTGATGTCTACGCCAATAGATGAGAACAGCAAAGGTGTCACTCAAGTTGTACACCTTACACCAATGTGTTTACGATGATCCTGGGTTTCGCACGGAAGACAGCATCACCAACAAGAAAGTACTACATAGATCTGACTGCTCAGAAGCATCTATGAGTGACATGATGGAGAGACAACTGGTGTTGGCAGGGCACCTCTTTCACCTCGTGGACATTCACTATTCCAGATTGGTATTAGTGTGGATACCAACAGCCGGAATAAGAAGACAGGGCTATCTAAAGAAGACCCATCAAAGTCCAAATAAGGATGGCCTCCAAGATCACGTGGGCTGTAATAAAATAGATTGTGACGGCAGGACTGGTGGCAAAATCTTGCTGCTCATTGACCCACGTGGGACCAGTGCAACCAAGACTAAATCCTGATGTCAAACTTTAGCCCTGGTGTCCAGCCCTTGGGTGTTTGCTGTCCAGCCCTCGGGTGCTTGCTGTCCAGCCCCAAGGCCCTGGTGTCCAGCCCCAAGGCCCTGGTGTCCAGCTGTTGGGTGCTTGCTGTCCAGCCACTGGAACTGGTGTCTAGCCCTTAGCCCCCGGTAGTGTGTTTCCAGAAAGTGTGTCTCTGATTTCATTCCTGGCTTTGCTTTGACACTCACCCCAATTATGAATGCTCTCAGAAGTTTCAGGAACCTCCCTTGTGACTGATGTCAGTGGACCAAGAGGGGAGACATGGGGTGGGAAGATTTGATCGAAGGAAATGTATGTTTTAATAATCGTATATTTTTCTTCAAGCACAGTTTGTACAGAAAACTTTTTTCCTGGAGTTTTCTTCCTCTTTAACTTCACCAGTCAGGACATTGAGTATAGAAGTTGGGAAGTTATGTTGCAGTTGTACAGAACGTTGGTGAGGTCGCACCTGGAGTGTTGTGTTCAGTTTTGGGCGCCTCGCTAAAGGAAAGATGTTATTAAACTGGAGAGCGCGCAGAAGAGAATGGTGCCAGGACTCAAGAGACTGTGTTACCGGGAGAGATTGGACAGGCTAGGACTTTTATCTTTGGAGAGTAGGGAACTGAGGGATAATCTTATAGAGATGTGTGAGATTGGGAGAGACATGGATGTGGTGAATGCACCCAGAGGTGGGGAATCAAGATCTAGAGGACATGAGTTGAAGTAAAGAGGGGAAAGAATTAATGGGAACCTGAGGAATAACTTTTTTTACACAGAGAATGGTACGTGTGTGGAATGAGCTGCCAGAGGAAGTGGTTGAGGCAGGGACGTTGACAATATTTAAAAGGCATTTGGACAGATACATGGATAGGAAAGGTTTAGAGGGACATGGGCCAAATGCAGGCAAATGGGGTTAGCTTAGATGGGCTTTTTGGTTCGCATGGACCAGTTTGGGCCAAAGGGCCTTTCTTTGTGCTATAGATCCCATGATTCTAACTGAAGCTGAAGTTCAGAGTTTGACAGGCTCTATTAATCTTGTGTGTGCAATAACGGGTAAATTCCAGCAATTTCCAGCTTACAACATGTGAATGAAAACTTGGGGTGTCCTGAGATAAACAAACCTTTCAACTGGAACAGTTTTTGTATGATTCAGTGCTCTACACCTAGATGAAACTAGCATTAAATTGCATCAATCTCATCTCTCCATTGTTAATCCATAGGCTGGGGAATTCATTATAAAACCTATCATCATTCCTGAGTAGTCATGGGTAGTTCATGGAAAATAAGTGGACACAAGTAGATTTTACACAATATCAGGGCAACGTGGGGTCGGAGCATTAAAACTGTGACACAGGTTGTTGCTGTCTCTTTTCCCATTGCAAGGCAATGAAAATACACAAAGTCTTCGATTATCAGTGAGTATGGCAGTAATATAACAGCAAAATGCACAATAAAGAGAAAGAAACCTTAATTCTTGGTCTGCCATGGCCACAGTTACATACGAAAAACTTTAAAGAGAATGCTATGCTGCCTTGCCATTATTGAAGAACCTGATTTCACTCAGGGCTCAGGGATTACCCATTAGTAATGGTCACTTGGGCAAAGTAATGGCTTGCGTTTGTGGCCCACCAGCAATAAGCCAATAAACTAAATGAAAAAGGAGGACCAGGAAACTAGAGAAATGTTTCACTCCATATTTGGAAGGCGTGCATTAATGCTGGAGAAGGATTCTGGTCGGAGTCTATGTGTGAGCCCAGAAAATGAGTATTGATAAGCTGGCTGACTCCGAGAGGATGGACGTCAAGCCCAGATCCATTCATTCAAGTACACCCACAGCAGTGGACTGAGGAGTAGAAACATAGCCTGATATTATCCCTTCTTGGGCACTAAGGCTAATAGAGGGCCTTTTTAAGAATTCACTTGAGATTTGGAATAAAACTATTCCTGGAATTTCCAAGTTATATATTTGTCAAGTTTTCTGGAGTCTAGAAATGATACCAATCCTACAGGATCTCAAAGGACAGCCTGGCAGACCAATTTAACTAATGTTTTCTCTTCATTGGAAGCAACACAGATTAGACAGAGTGAATACTGAGGTCAGGTAGATTCTGAAAGGCAGATGGATACAAAGTACTTCAGTGTTGTGTGGGTACATGCCTGAACGAAGGTAGGACACTGTCATAGTAATACCAGGTGGCCGTCAGGTAAGGCCGACTCACATCCGTAGAGTAGAGACGCCAAGCAGCCTGGATAAATAAAAACAGAGAAAGACACACACCAACAGATCAAACCATCAAACAGGACAGGACAAGAGAAGCAAAATAAAAAAGGAGGCACACAAACAGAATGTAAGATAATGGGGATTTTGTGTGGAGGGCAATATCATAGCTGAATCAAACATCGCCTCTTTGTGTGTGAAAAAAACAGTAAATACAATTATCGGTAAACACTTACTGATCTCAAACGTTCTGTGAAATCCCAAAATTAATTTCAAATCTGTAATTAAAGGGGTTTAGATTTTTGGTGTAAGTGCAGTGAACAGTGACTACTCACCTTAATGGGTTCTAAGGCTTTTCCAATTAAATAGCAGCCCCGTCTAAACTTTCTCGCTCTGTCAAGACAATAGCACCTTATGGGATGACGCTATAAAGAGTGCCGTCACCCTCAGCTCCGAAATGCCCGACCTTCATTTATGAGCACTGTTTGTGAGTGCTTAAAGACTATCCAATGATGGAAGGGCTCACATTGTTCAGCACAAGGCAAATATATTGCCCTCTGAGCGATATTGATAGAGATGTGCCGACATCTGTTCCTTGTATGTGTCAGGCAACTCTGTCACGTCTTACACCCTCACACATATATATATATAGTGTAAATCTGTAATGTAAATACCATTCCAATTTCAGCACTTTTCCTCTCATTAGATTCCATTAGGAGCTGCTCTCCTCGAGGGTCTGAACACATGACCTATTCTGGCTCTGCAGTACTGAAGAGGGTGCAGCAATGTCAATGTTGTACTTCAGCTAAGTGCTAAATTATGGCCCCCTCTTCTTCCAATCCATATTCCAGTTAAAGATTTCATGACATCTGTTTGAAAAAGAGGGAAGTCATGGCCAACTTTCCTCTCTCAATTTTTCATTGTATCCCTTTGATGTTTTTATTTCTCTCCATTATTTCCATGGTAATTTTATACTAACTCACACCTCTCCTGTTGACCAAGATTATCTCATTAATCCTGTAGGGCTGCCATCTTTCAGGGCTTTGTACAGTTCTTATGTTGCAGCAAAAACTCCTTTGAGCATGTCCCATTGTTGGCCTGTAGTTTATACATCAATAATTGGTTTATCATAGTCAATTTCTCTTTCTTCCCTCCAAAGTCAGCCTTACCTAAATTTATGATTTATGACTCACCCTTCTTTCTCTCAAACTTAATACTGAATTCAATCATAGAATCCCTACAGTATGGGAAGATGCTATTCAGCCCATTGAGTCTGTACTGACCATAATCCCATTCAGGCCCTATTTCCACAACCCCATGCATTTACCTGCTATGCCCCCTGATACTTGGGCAAATTTAGCATAACCAATAAACCTAACCCGCATATTTTTTGACTTAGGGAGGAAACTAGCGCACCTGGAGGAAACCCATGCAGACACAGGGAGAATGTGCAAACTCCACAGAGACAGTGATCCGAGGTCGGAATTGAACCCGGGTCCCTGGCACTGTGAGGCAGCAGTGCTAACCACTATGCCACCGTGCCACCCTGATGATCACTGTTAGCTAGCTGTTCTTTTACTACATTCAGGCTCATTACTTAACATTAAAGTTAAACAAATAGATTCATCTAACAATAACATTGGCAGCAGCATGAAGTGAGAAAAATCTGTCCTCAAAATAAGCCTTTGGGTTGAGATCTGATGCAAACTTATCAAACAATGAAGGAAATGAAAACGGAACAGAAATATGTCTAGACAAGTGATCAAGAACCACAAGTGTGGTTTTCCATCTGGGATTGGGAAGCCAATCATAGAACCCTACAGTACAGAAAGAGGCCCTTCGGCCCATCGAGTCTGCACCGAACACTATCCCACCCAGGCTCTACCCCCATATCCCTACATATTATACCCACTAATCCCTCTAACCTCTGCTACCCTGGACACTAAGGGGCAATTTCTTAGCACGACCAATCAACCTAACCCGCACATCTTTGGACTGTGGGAGGAAACTGGGGTATCCGGAGGAAACCCACGCAGACACGAGGAGAATGTGTAAACTCCACACAGACAGTGACCCAAGCTGGGAATCGAACCCAGGACCCTGGAGGTGTGAAGCAGCAGTGCTAACCACTGTGCCACCCCAATGCCCCAATCATTTCCCTGTTTTACCCATGTGCCACTGTCTTCAAATTCAGATGGTTTAATTGGTTTAGAGGGTGAGCTTATTGTCCTATTGCTAGCATGAGTGTTGCCAGGAGATGGAAGCAGACTCTGGAATAGAATCCTCAAAGAATGACAGCAGCCGTGAGTAGGTTTGTCGCTGTCATGCAAAATAAAGGATACAGGCTGAATGTTAGTCTGATTCATTTCTTATAGTTAAACTTTATTGTTAAATAAAGCTTGTTTTGATAAAAACTTCCTAGTGTTTCAATAGAATTACACCTGAAGTGAAACACCTTATCCTCAGGTCAGTGCCAAATAGTTGAGGTCTAGTCTAACTTCACAATATACCTTGGAGTTTCTGATCCGTACTCTAACAGGTATCCTGTGAGAAGAAGAGTAGGAAATTCCATCACGTCCCATCCTGCTCACCCTATTATACATGGTGTCAGTGCCCACCTCGCCTCAAACCATAAATTCTTGGAAAATGAAAAAAAAAGAGAAAAAATCTGTGGTCAATTGACCATTTTTCTGAGACACCAGGCAACATTCCAGGAAACTACAATAGCTGAATTGTTTGACATCACAATTAAAGAACAACCTAATGACCATAATTGAATTTAGGAGTCGCAGCGTCATGTTGCAACTGTACACAACTCTGGTGCGGCCGCACTTGGAGTATTGTGTGCAGTTCTGGTCCCCACATTACAGGAAGGATGTGGAGGCTTTGGAGAGGGTGCAGAGGAGGTTTACCAGGATGTTGCCTGGTATGGAGGGGAGGTCCTATGAGGAGAGGCTGAGGGATTTGGGGTTGTTTTCACTGGAAAGAAGGCGGCTAAGAGGGGATCTTATAGAAACATATAAGATGATTAGAGGTTTAGGTAGGGTGGATGGTGATAGCCTGTTTCCTCGGATGGAGAAAGCTAGCACGAGGGGGCATGGCTTTAAATTAAGGGGGGGTAGTTATAGGACGGATGTCAGGGGTAGGTTCTTTACCCAGAGGGTGGTGAGGGACTGGAATGCCCTGCCTGCTGCAGTTGTAAATGCGCCTAGTTTGGGGGTGTTTAAGAGATTGGTGGATAGGTTTATGGACGAAAAGGGATTGGTTTAGATTAGTGGGTCAATGTTTTTTTTTAAAATAAGACTGGTCGGCGCAACATTGTGGGCCGAAGGGCCTGTTCCGCGCTGTAATGTTCTATGTTCTATATCTCTCAGGAAGCTGGGAGGAGTGAATCAATAATTACCAAATGTTCAGGGAGTCTATTCCAGAGCGTTTCTTGTGATCTTGCCTTTAACAGGCTGACCAGGTCATTCTCCTGCGAGCCATTTCCTTTACTCTTCACCTCAGTGAGATTGCCCTGATTTGATTCCCCTTTTCCTCTCTGATCGTAATTACATCATTTACAACAAAGGTTTCAATTCCAGGCTTTTCACCACTATCTTTGGAATAGCCTAACAACAGTCATTAGTCATCCCCTCTTCCATATCTGCATGTTGTCTCTTGGCAATACCATATGAAGACATAGGCCCAGATTTCTGCTAACAGGGAGGCTCTCCATTGTGATGACATTGGCAGAAATGCCCGAAAGTCCCCAAGATCTGCCCGCAAACACGGCACTTCCTATTTTCACAGGAGTGGGGCTGGGGTTGGCCTGTTGTGCACATAGATCATAGAATCATAGAACCCTACAGTGCAGAAAGAGGCCCTTCAACCCATCGAGTCTGCATCGAACACAATCCCATCCAGGCCCTACCCCATATCCCTACATATTTATCCATTAATCCCCTCTAGCCTACGCATCCCTGGACACTAAGGGGCAATTTCTTAGCCTGGCCAATCAACCTAACCCGCACATCTTATATATATATATATATATGGATTTTAGTAAGGCGTTTGATAAGGTTCACCATGGTATGCTTCTGCAGAAAATGCAGATGTATGGGATTGGTGGTAATTTAGGTACTTGGATCAGGAATTGGTTAGCAGATAGGAGACAGAGGGTGGTGGTTGATGGTAATTATTCATCATGGAGTTCAGTTACGAGTGGTGTGCCTCAGGGATCTGTTTTGGGGCCACTGCTGTTTGTAATCTTTATTAATGATCTGGATGAGGGTATAGTTGGGTGGATTAGTAAGTTTGCTGATGACACCAAAGTCGGAGGTGTGGTAGATTGTGAGGAAGGGTGTCGAAGTTTGCAGGGTGACTTGGACAGGTTGCAGAGCTGGGCCGCGAGGTGGCGGATGGAGTTTAATGCGGAGAAGTGTGAGGTAATCCATTTCGGTAGGAATAACAGATGTGTTGAGTATAGGGCTAACGGGAGGACTTTGAATAGAGTGGAGGAGCAGAGGGATCTAGGTGTATGTGTACATAGATCCCTGAAAGTTGGGAATCAAGTAGATAAGGTTGTTAAGAAGGCGTACGGGGTCTTGGCGTTTATTGGTAGGGGGATTGAATTTAGGAGTCGCAGCGTCATGTTGCAACTGTACACTACTCTGGTGCGGCCGCACTTGGAGTATTGTGTGCAGTTCTGGTCCCCACATTACAGGAAGGATGTGGAGGCTTTGGAGAGGGTGCAGAGGAGGTTTACCAGGATGTTGCCTGGTATGCAGGGGAGGTCCTACGAGGAGAGACTGAGGGATTTGGGGTTGTTTTCACTGGAAAGAAGGCGGCTAAGAGGGGATCTTATAGAAACATATAAGATGATTAGAGGTTTAGATAGGGTGGATGGTGATAGCCTGTTTCCTCGGATGGAGAAAGCTAGCACGAGGGGGCATGGCTTTAAATTAAGGGGGGGTAGTTATAGGACGGATGTCAGGGGCAGGTTCTTTACCCAGAGGGTGGTGAGGGACTGGAATGCCCTGCCTGCTGCAGTTGTAAATGCGCCTAGTTTGGGGGCGTTTAAGAGATTGGTGGATAGGTTTATGGACGAAAAGGGATTGGTTTAGATTAGTGGGTCAATGTTTTTTTTTAAAAATAAGCCTGGTCGGCGCAACATTGTGGGCCGAAGGGCCTGTTCCGCGCTGTAATGTTCTATGTTCTATCTTTGGACTGTGGGAGGAAACCGGAACACCCGGAGGAAACCCAAGCAGACACGAGGAGAATGTGCAAACTCCACACAGACAGTGACCCGAGCCAAGAATCGAACCCAGGACCATGGAGCTGTGAAACAGCAGTGCTAACCCACTGTGCCACCGTGCCACCCCAATGTGCAGTTTACGGAGAATGTAGGCCATTGAAATGATCGGCTGCCTGTACAGAACTGGGATTTTGGTAGGTCAGGAACGCAAAACTTGAAGTTGTCCATCTCAAGAGCAATAGGGTAGGGTCATTAAAATTACTGGCCTAGCCAGCGATGACCAGGCCCAATTAATGAAAAATGAAGTGTGTAGATTACAGGCCCAGTTAACTTAACATCAGTCGTTGGGAAAATGTTTGAATCGATTGTTAAGGAAGACACTTAGAAAGCACTGAATATTTAGAACAAGTTAACATGGTTTTACTACAGGGAAATCTTGTTTGACAAACTTAATCGAACATCTTGTCATTAGTACAGTTGATAAAGGAGAACTTGTAGATGCGGAGTATAAGGTCCATGTAGCAGGTGGAGAGACAAATATTGGTGGGAGGGGTGTGTGAGGAGTTATAGGGATGGGCTTGGGGTATTGCAATTGCAAGTTTGGCATGGATGAGGCCATGGGAGTGCATAGCGGGTGAAAGGATGTTTCATGCTTAAATCTTTCTTGTTAATATTTGGATGCAGTGCTGGATCCCAGGGCAGGTCACCTCCGCACCTGGCATCCTCATAAACTTTTAATGCAGTCCACTCACCCTCCATCAGAATGAAAATCTAATATCCAATGAGTTTACAGAACTGGGAAATCTTCCAACTCTTTGCACCTGACCTCAGGACAAAATTCTGGGCAAGGTGTTGGATTACGTATGCACAATAATAAGGTCTAACTCTATTTCTCTGCCACCTTTCTCAACCTCTCCATTGCTTGTGTTATCCAATGTCAAAAATTGAATTAAACACATTTTCCTTCAGTTAAATATTGAGAAGACTGAACATTTTGGGCACGATCTTATTGACACATAACAAGAAGTCAGGTTTGCGCCTGGTTTCTTGATGCACCCAATGTAACCAGCGGGAAAAGTGTGCAAAACTGATATATAACTGATAAGTGTGCAAAATTGCATATTAATGACAGACTTAGCATGTCATTAATACAGTTGGCATGTCATTAATACAGTTGGCTTCACTAGACTGACCTCTTTACCAGTGAGAATCATAGCTGGTTTCCCCTAGCAGAGATCAGACGTGATGGCCTCATTGGGGAGGGGGGAATCGGAGGTTACAGGAGACTGGGGGCCTGGCCAAGCAGCGCCCGTAGACTGGTGGTTCCCAACTGGCAATGCCACTGTGCCAGGGAAACGCCAAAGGGGTTGGGGCCTGAGTGGGGAGGGGGCTATGGTGGGGTGGGAGGAGAGGGGGAGGTCGGCAGGGGGTGGAGTCCTGCAAGGGAGGTGGTGATCCAAATCATTAATAGGGCATTTCAAGTTTAAGGGTTGGGGAAAATATGCCACCGTTTATATGGAAAGCAGAATGAAAAAGACCTTCTGTTTCTGGAAGAGCAGAGAGAGGGGGGAGATCAGGGCAGTTTAATTTTTTAATTAAAAAAAAAACAAACTGCCGTTTAAAGAAAACAATATCACTATTTCACTTTTCTCCGTGCACCTGAGAATTGTGATAGAATTTGTGCTATATGTCTAATTTCACAACATATCATTACCACTGTGGGGAAAATCATCAGTTCGCAGTTTGATTAAGGGCTCTAAATGATTATAAAGTCTTAAATGTGAGCTATGAATACAAATATTTGTTTTTATAAGGAATGAAGCACCTGAAATAATAGTTTTTACAGGAATTATGTAGTTGAAAGAATTTAAATAGAACATAGAACATAGAACATAGAACATAGAACACTACAGCACAAACAGGCCCTTCGGCCCACGAGTTGCGCCGATCACATCAACACCTACCAACCTACAGACCTATCTATAACCCTCAATCTCATTAAACCCCATATACTCATCCAGAAGTCTTTTAAAAGACCCCAGCGAGTTCGCCTCCACCACCACTGACGGCAGCCGATTCCATTCACTCACCACCCTCTGAGTGAAAAACTTACCCCTAACATCACTTCTGAACTTCCCTCCTTGCACCTTAAATGTGTGTCCTCTCGTAGTAACCATTTCAACCCGGGGAAATAGCCTCTAAGAGTCCACCCTATCTATTCCTCTCAACATTTTATAAACTTCTATCAGGTCGCCTCTCAACCTTCGTCTCTCCAGGGAAAAGAGTCCCAGCTCCCTCAACCTAACTTCATAAGGCATGCCTCCCAGTCCAGGCAACATCCTTGTAAATCTCCTCTGTACCCTCTCAATAGCTTCTACATCTTTCCTATAGTGAGGCGACCAGAACTGCGCACAATACTCTAAATGAGGCCTGACAAGGGTCTTATAAAGTTGCAGCATTACCTCCCGACTCCTAAACTCAATCCCTCGATTAAATGTTGTAAATGTTATTTTTTTAATGAAGCTTTCACCCGGGAAGGTAGTGGGAGCCTGGACAATTGTAGGCTCAGCCCACTTGTCTCCGGAGGAGATGCCAGCAAAGACGGGCTCTCAGTTGGTGTGGGGGCTGGTGAGGTGCAGTCAGACAGGCCGACACGTCAAAGAGGTTGGAGGCAGTCAGAGGGTGCCGGTTGCAGAGGTAGGCTGCTCAGAAGGCCTACCTTGCTGCTGTGGTACTTTGTCCCAGTTAAAATACTGACAGAAAGGCATTCCATCGCTCGCCCCCACCTGAATCTCCTTGCCCTATCCATGCCACCTTTTGTTTCCAGTGCCTATCCACCTTCCATTGCCCCTTAACGCCCCAATACCAAGCAAGAGTCTCACTGATTCTGTCCTCTGGGAAACTGGAATAAACAGATCAGCCCGAGAATGACCAATTTCTGTTGTTTTAAAGGATCTGTATGATTGATACTTTTATTGGACTGCAGCATAATAGAACCATTATCACTATAGGGGTTGTACAGTGCACAGTGGGTGAATGGCATGAAGTGTCATAACTTGGCATAACTAACTAAGGGGATGTTAGGCGGTGGCTTATCTTGACATAGGGGACGTGAAGGGCAATGGAAAACTCTTAAAATTGTGTAAATGAACATTGTGCAATTGACACCAAAGATCAGACAGCCAGGACTGTGAATCAAACAATACTTTCCCTGTGACTCAGGTGTTTGATAGAGGAGTGGATGTCCGGGCTCTCAGCCAAGAATGTAGAGTGAGGCTTAACTTGGACTTTTTTAAAGGCACACTCATGCAAACTATGGTTCACAATGTCTCTGAGGTAGCGTGAATCAAGATTCTTTTGAAAACTTGTTATGACTCCACTGAATTTTGGAGAAGTAGGAGATGCCTTCCCTGCAATGGAGCCAGCCAGGTTGGGGGTGTTTAGTTTCAATTCATGAGCCCAAAGCAGCCTCCAGCCTTAAAAGACACTCCTGAAAAATTACATAGCCCAGGAATGCGATCTACACTCCCAGAGTGATTCATCAACCATTTTTAAAGGGGTCCCAACTTGCTAAAAACCTTGACCAGAATCTGCAATTTACACTAAGAACTTTATTTATTTGTTTCTCGGCAGGGGTTCTGAGGTCTGAGAATGGTGGATACTAGGTGGTGTTGGGCTGGCATGAGTTGGCATTAATTTGGCATAAGGTGATAGGTAGAGGCATAGGCTGGCATGTGGGCTTGAGATTTCAGGGGTGGGAACTTGAGGTGGCATGGCAGTTGTGTTGTGGTGTGACTGGTGAGGTCTGATAACAGCCAGGACAAGGTCCTAAATCAGAGTCCGACCTTTTGCACAGTTCACCTCCATCCACGGGAGCTTCTGGAGCTGATTTCAAATTGTTTCTGGGAGTGAAGAGCTTGAGTCTCAATCCCATCCAGAGCATTTTCTCCTGAGTCAGGTTCAGAGGGCCAGGAATTTTCCTGACTTTTGGAAGGTGAAAATTTAGGCCAGTGAATCAACAGTGATCTGACTCAAAGCATGTGACAGTGGGGACAAGCAGGAGGGTAAGTTCAGGCTCAACAAGTCAGGTTTAGCAAGCGACACCCGATTCAAGGTGAAAGGATTGGGACAGATTTGAAATTTACACTCTGGGAACAGATTGCAGACGAGCTCACAGCTCCGATTAATTCCTAACCTCAGTCACAAAGCAGGAGACACTGAACACAGCAAGCAGTACTTCCTGACAAGACAAAGGAAAAATTACAGAACAGATCGTGGCCTGGCAGTCCCTGATTCCATAGGATCAGAGAGACGGTTTAGGAGCAAGCCATACACCCCCTGTAAACTCAAAGTATGATGTGGGTATGCCGGCGTTGGACTGGCGTAAACACAGTAAAAAGTCTGACAACACCAGGTTTTAATCCAACCGATTTATTTGATAGTAAACGCACAAGCTTTCGGGGTTAGTCCCTTTGTCAGGTGAATGGAGGGACTAACCCCGAAAGCTTGTGCGTTTACTATCAAATAAATCGGTTGGATTAAAACCTGGTGTTGTCAGACTTTTTACCAACTCAAAGTATCACAGAAGACAGGGAAATCAGGGGAGAAAAATGATGGCATATTGGAGAATGGAGATAATTGTACATGATGTGGAGATGCCAGCGTTGGACTGGGGTGAAACAGAAAGAATTCTCGCAACACCAGCTTAAAGTCCAACAAATTTATTGTACACCCATAGCAAAAGAAAAGCTAGGGCACTTCTCTAGAAAAGACTATAATAAGGATGAGGATCCTTCTCTCATTTCACTGTTCGTTACCATAAATTTTCCCCTCACTTTATATTATTCTCATTATTTTAATCTCTAAATTTTCTTCACTTATTTGCCCAGACATTGCGCCTGAATGATGGGGACGTATCTTCCTTCACTAGATCCTTGCTATCAAAGTCAAATGTCATTTTCTTGACCTGGGATCTGAAAGATTTTGGAGTCCTGTCCTCCGTGATTCAAATATTAAAGGGACCTGATGGACTAGAGACAGAAAAATTATTTTCTCTGGTGAGGAAATCAAGAATAAAGGGACTTAAAAATTAGAGCGAAGCTAAGCTAAAATTAGAGTAAAACCAGGAAGCATTTTCCACACATTGGGTGGTGGAAATCTAAAACTTGGAACCAACCCTGAGGCAATTCGAGCTTCAACGGCCGAAACAGTTACATTTTTATTAGGTACTGTCTCAAGGGATTCTGTAGCAAAGGGAGGAACCAGAGTTAAGATACGATTCAGCCATGATCTAATTGCATGGTAGTGCAGGTTCAAGGAACTGGATGACCTCAGACAGTTCCAAATGTTATCCTCCGAAATGTTTTGCAGATTTTGAAATGTAAACTCCTGATTTATACTTCCTATTTGCTCATTTTTGCACTCTTTGCACTTACTGTGATATAAGTCTTGAACTTCCATTTTGGGATCTCAAGAAAGCAAAAGGATTGTAGCAAGCCAGGATCAGTTATAGCTGGCAAGATCGAATTTGCACACTTGTTCCTTATAAGATCTCTAGGTGCCAATTCAATCAGATCTACAAAGGTATGTCTGAACATCTTGTTCACAATAAATAAAGCAGCAGATATTTTAGAACTGTACTTGCTGTCACAGAGATTGGTCAGAGCATCTTGTCAGAACACTGAGATACCCTTAGATAAATATTGCACAATGGCTGTTTCCACAACATTGGAATTCTAGTGTTGTTACAGATATTGGCACAGAGCTGAACTTTAAACATAAAGCCCAGAGATGATTGGAAAGTTTCAAGTTGTTGTGTCCTTTCACTTAAGATGACCACAGATGCTAAACCACTAAAAATCACATTATTCAGATAGTTTTATTTTTGGGAGGCAGGCCTTCTTCCCTTGTAGCCAATCTTGTTCCTACTCCATAACTCCCAGCTCTCCTCCATTGCAGCTGCTTCCCATTCAATCATCCCTACCTCTTTCCCATTCCATTCCATGGGATCAATGGAACAGGAGTAGGCTATTCAGCTCCTCAAGCCAAATCATGGCTAATCCTTGACCTAATTTCAGACATGTGTCTTTGCCCCGTTACCCTTAATAACACTGGCTAACAAAAATCTAGCAATTTCAGATTTAAAATTATAACTGATCAAAGTTAGGCTCTAAATTTTGAACTGCACCTAGTCATAGATATCTGAGCCAGCAGAAATATTTTCTCTCTATTTACCCAATTGTTCCCTCAATATCTTGAAAACTTTAATCAAATCACTCCTAAATTGTCTAAATTTCAGAAAACACAGCACTAGTTTATGCAATCTTGCCTTGTAATTTAATGCTTGGATTCCAGGTATCATTCTGGTAAATCTACGCCACACTCACTCCAAGGTCAACATGTCCTTCCTAAGATGTGGTGCCCTGAACTGTTCACAGTAACTCCAGGTATGGTTTAACCGGGGTTTTGTAAAGCTGAAGCATGACTTTTACCCTTTTCAATTCCAGGTTTCTAGATATAAAGGTCAGTGTTCCATTAGCCTTCAGTTTGTGACATTTTTATGATCTATGTACTTCTACGAGCCCCCAACTCTCTTTGGATTCTCCTCTATTTCTATTTTTCTACCATTTAGAAATTGCCCTGTTTTACGCTTTTGTTTTGGTCCAAAGTGGATAACTTCACAGTTGCTTGCTTGGAAATCCACTTGCACCAGATTTTCCTATTCGCCCTATCAATATTGCTTTGTAAATTAGGATATGTGGCTTTCGTGAATAGTTGAGGTCACAACACAGATTCTTGCAAGATACCCAATCACATCGTACCCACTAACTCTACTCTCCTGCCACTCAGCCAAATTCCGAACCTTTTTTCATAGAAAGTTCCTTTTTCATAGAGCCCTACAGTGCAGAAAGAGGCCCTTCGGCCCATCGAGTCTGCACCGGACACAATCCCACCCAGGCCCGACCCCCATATCCCTACATTAATCCCCTACACTAATCCCTCTAACCTACGCATCCCTGGACACTAAGGGGCAATTTCTTAGCATGGCCAATCAACCCAACCCGCACATCTTTGGACTGGTCAATAATTCTTCAGTTCCATAGGATTCAACTTTACCTAACGGTCTTTTGTGAGGTTATTATCCTTTGAGAAGTCCATATTATAGACATTCTCCTCTCCACCACTTTCATCACCTCTTTGAATAATTCAATCACCTTCGTCAGGTAGACCTAATTTCTGGTCCTATCCAATCAACTGAAAAGTTTCAAGATGTTGATTTGCCTTATCCTTAATTATGGATTCTGGTAATTTCCTAACATTAGATGTTAGGTTAACTCACCTATAACCATTCTCAAATGGTGGTATGACTCATCATTTTCCAATCTAAAAAAACAGTTCCTTGGTCAAGAAACCAATGCAAATGCTCTTAACTGTAATTTCTTTTTTATATAGAAATCCTGCAGTACAGAAGGAGGCCATTCGGCCCATCGAGTCTGCACCAATCACAATCCCACCCAGGCCCCATCCCCATATATTTACTCACTAACCCCTCTAACCTACACATCCCTGGACACTAAGGGGCAATTTCTTAGCATGGCCAATCAACCTAACCTGCACATCTTTGGACTGTGGGAGGAAACCGGAGCACCCGGAGGAAACCCACGCAGACACGAGGAGAATGTGCAAACTCCACACAGGCAGTGACCCAAACCAGGTATCAAACCCAGGACCCTGGAGGTATGAAGCAGAAGTGCTAACCACTGTGCTACCGTGCCACCCGATACTCCAATACTCCAATATTCTCATCAACTAACCTTAATGGTGGTAGCCATTACAATTATTATTTCTCAGCTATAATGGATTCCAGAATGAGTGTGGGGTTGTGCAGGTAAAAACCTTTCCTATATTCCTACTGCAAGCGCACGTTCTCACTGCAATGTAACCTATCCGTGTTCAAAACCATTCTCCAGCGTGGGGTCTTATGCAGCAAAGCATAATGGCAGTGTTTGACCTGTTAAACGGCTTGTCATGCCTGTAATGTGCACTGATCTGATGTTGCATGATGTTGGCAAGAGTGCAGATTTCTTCACTCACCTGAATGAGATTGGCAGCAGGGGTTCTTCTTTTTTCAAAGTGTTTCTGCCGATGTTGTTCTTGAACTTTGAGAGCAAACCCTGAACCCAGAATTCCCTGCAGATAACAAACACATCACCGTCAGTTACTAGTTGGAGACCCAGCAATGTTCTAAATTGCACACTGCTGATATTGTGAATGGCAAGCTATCAGAGGAATTAAAGTATTCTTTGTTGCTTTCTGGCTTTCTATCCTTCCTTCCTGGACGTTGCTAACTCTCGCAGAAAGTCATTCCGCGAGGCCCGGTATACCTCCAAAATCTCGCTCAACAGTTCATTTTGCACACGTCAGCTTGGACTGCAACTGATGACAGACCATTTAACCACGGGTCAGCAGAGGCAAACACAAACCTGTTCTTACCGAATATACACTGGATGTGTTGAGTATAGGGCTAACGGGAGGACTTTGAATAGAGTGGAGGAGCAGAGGGATCTAGGTGTATGTGTACATAGATCCCTGAAAGTTGGGAATCAAGTAGATAAGGTTGTTAAGAAGGCATACGGTGTCTTGGCGTTTATTGGTAGGGGGATTGAATTTAGGAGTCGCAGCATCATGATGCAACTGTACACAACTCTGGTGCGGCTGCACTTGGAGTATTGTGTGCAGTTCTGGTCCCCACATTACAGGAAGGATGTGGAGGCTTTGGAGAGGGTGCAGAGGAGGTTTACCAGGATGTTGCCTGGTATGGAGGGGAGGTCCTATGAGGAAAGACTGAGAGATTTGGGGTTGTTTTCGCTGGAAAGAAGGCGGCTAAGAGGGGATCTTATTGAAACATATAAGATGATTAGAGGTTTAGACAGGGTAGATAGTGATAGCCTTTTTCCTAGGATGGAGAAAGCTAGCACGAGGGGGCATGGCTTTAAATTAAGGGGGGGGTAGTTATAGGACTGATGTCAGGGGTAGGTTCTTTACCCAGAGGGTGGTGAGGGACTGGAATGCCCTGCCTGCTGCAGTTGTAAATGCGCCTAGTTTGGGGGCGTTTAAGAGATCTGTGGATAGGTTTATGGATGAAATGGGATTGGTTTAGATTAGTGGGTTAGTGTTGTTTTTTTTTTAAAAGCTGGTCGGCGCAACATCGTGGGCCGAAGGGCCTGTTCTGCGCTGTAATGTTCTATGTTCTATGTTCTATGGACAGTAATCGATAGAAGAACCCCGAGCTGACTTTTCTCCTCCCTAGCCTAGGTTGCTGAGGTGAGTTATGGTATCTCTACCACAGCCGCTGCTCCAACTGAGATAATCAAATTCAGAAATTGGAACTTAGTATGCAGGTAATAAGGAAGGAAAACGGAATTTTGGCATCAATTGCAATAGAATAGAGTATAAAGTAGGGAAGTGGTCAGGAAGGCGAATGGGATGCTGGCCTTCATAGCGAGGGGGATTGAATATAAAAGTAGGGAGGTCTTGCTGCAGCTGTATAGGGCATTGGTGAGGCCGCAGCTGGAGTACTGTGTGCAGTTTTGGTCGCCACACTTACGCAAGGATATTTTGGCCTTGGAGGGAGTGCGGAGGAGGCTTACTAGGCTGATGCCAGAGTTGAGGGGGTTGAGCTATGAGGAGAGGCTGAATAAACTAGGCTTGTACTCATTAGAGTTTAGAAGAATGAGGGGAGATCTCATTGAGACGTATAAGATGATGAATGGGATGGATAGGATAGAGGTGGAGAGACTCTTCCCGCTCAGAAAGGACAGTAGGACTAGGGGGCACAGCCTCAAGATAAAGGGGGGACGGTTTAGAACGGAGTTGAGGAGGAACTTCTTCACTCAAAGGGTGGTGAATCTCTGGAATTCTCTGCCCGTTGAAGTGGTGGAGGCTGCCTCGCTAAATATTTTGAAGACGCGGGTTGATGGGTTTTTGATAAGCGAGGGGATTAAGGGATTGGTTTAGATTAGTGGGTCAGTGTTTTTTTTTAAAAAACTGGTCGGCGCAACATCGTGGGCCGAAGGGCCTGTTCTGCGCTGTAATGTTCTATGTTCTATTTCTATTAAGGGTTATGGGGAGAGGGCGGGAATGTGGAACTGAGCCACGACAGATCAGCCATGAACTTATTGAATGGCGGGGCAGGCTCGAGGGGCCAGATGGCCTACTCCTGCTCCTATTTCTTATGTTCTTATGTTATGTAAGTGCTTTTGCATCTGTTTAGGATATTGGTGAGACCACGTCTGGAGTAATGCATTCCCTTACTTGAGGAAGCAAGGATATAAATACGTTAGTGGCCATTTGGAGAAGGTTCATGGGATTAGAGCAAACAAAGAACAACCCAGCACGGGAAACAGGCCCTTCGGCCCAACGAGCCCGCGCTGCCATCTTAACAAAGCATTTTCCTACACCTACCTTGCCCCGTGTGTACCCCTGTTGCGAATGGTACCCCTATTGTAACCAGATTCAGGGCAGAATAGTGCAGGGACAATTTGGTACACCAATCAGCCTAAGAGCACATCTTTGGGGTGTGGGGGGAAACCGGAGCACCCGGAGGAAACCCACGCAACCACGGGGAGAATGCGCAAACTCCCACAGACACAGGCCCAAATCCATGTATCTGCACAGCAAACAGTGATAGTCACTGAGCTGTTGTGGTGCCCATCTGCTGGTCCTGGTTTAAGCACACACAACGACACAAAGCACTAGGCCACTCTCGAAACATCCAAGAGCAGCCCACGCACAACCCACCATGTGCATACCCCTCGTTAGACAACAAGGTGGACCAACACACCTGCGGATTAAAAGAGACAAAGCATTAACATGTAGTATTACACTTCCAGTATCGTCCCGAGGCTCTGACCCTTTTTAAAACCGTCTCCTATAACCCTCCATCCCTGTTTCACTCATGTGTCTATCTAAGTAAACCTTAAACAAGTCCAGTGTGCCTGCCTCCACCACCTTACTTGGTAGCGCATTCCATACCCCCACGACCCTCTGTGTGAAAAACCTCCCTCTAGTATCCAGGGATGAAGAACTTGTCTTATGAAGAGAGATCGAGCAGTGTAGGCTTATTCTCAGTGTAACTTAGAAGGAAAAGAAGAGATCTAATCGAGGTATATAAGATGTTAAAGGGGATTGACAGGGTAGATGTAAAGCAGATGTTTCCCCTTATTGGGCATTCTAGAACAAGAGGACAAAGTTTGAAGCTAAGGTAGATTTAAAACAGAATGAGGAGGGAAGAGATATAAATTTGTGGAATTCACCCAGAGTACAGTAAACAGGTGGCACAATGGTTAGCACTGCTGCCTCACAGTGCCAAGGTCTCAGGTTCAATTCTGGCCTTGGATCACTGTCTGTGCTGTGTTTGCACATTCTCCCCGTGTCTGCGTGGGTTTCCTCCGGGTGCTCTAGTTTCCTCCCTCAGTCCAGAGATGTGTGGGTTAGGTTGATTGGCCATGATAAATTGACCCCTAGAGTCAGGGAGATGAGCAGAGAAATGTGTGGGGTTATGGGAATAGGGCCTAGGTGGCATTGTAGCTGGTATAGACTCGATGGGCCAAATGGCCTTCTTCTGTACTATAGGGATTCTATGGTAAATACTAAACAAATTTGAGGAGATAGGTTTTTAATTAGTAGCAGGATGAAGAGTTATGAGGAATGGGCAGGAAGATGGAGATGAGGCAAAGATCAGCTATGATTGCATTGAGCGGCGGAGCAGGTTCGATGGGCTGAATGGCCTACTCTTGCTCCTGTTTCTTCTGTTCTAACTCAAGACCATCTGGTACGGTTCAGGAGCACAGAGGGCAGCCCATTTCGCCACTGACTCACTGAGGTCCATTAATCCAGCCAATCGGAATAATTAATAAGATAAAGGTAACGAGAAAAACATTTTTAAAAAACAATATTTATGTGTGTTTTGTGTATATTTTGGTTTGAGTTTAAGAATGAATCCACACCTTGTCATTCGGTGCTTGTGCCTGTTTTAGAAACCAGGTCTAACAGAGAGTAAAACCTGCCATGTCTCAGCACCTTGTGTTGCTGCACTTCTGCTGGGAAATGCTTTGACATTTAGCTTTTTAAAACTAACTGCGAAGGAGTGAGGGTCAAGATCACAGGGATTTGCACTGGGAACTCTCCAAACTCGTTTTACCTGTTTGGTCGGGCTACATTTTGAGCCTGGGTTCCAGAGTTGGCAGGACTATGTTCTAATTACAGGAGAGTCACATGTACATGTCAAAACAGATTCTTCATGCAGCAAATTAATAATGACCCAAATACAGAGGGTGATTCCCCCCCCAAAAAATACCAATTCGGGTGAAAATAGTGCAAATTGTGATTGTTTTTCCAGTGGGAGTTCACACTTGAATCTCCCACATGTTGTGTAATGAGGAGGTCACAATTGTGGATATCGTTATAAGCTCGGGAGAGGGCCTATTCGCTCCGGACTCTGATAGTTCCGGACATCTGCCCAATCTATCAGATTCCCCTTTTGCTGATCAACCCAGGACCCCCACAGTGCTGCCTCTCCAGCCCACCCCACAGCCCAATTGCAGCTCCCACTAGAATTCTCAGGCCAGCCCTGATCCTCCCCTTCCTGTCTCAGAGCACCCCGATTTCCAGCTGCCCCCACCCCCCCAGCAATGACAATGTTCCCCCCCACAATGGGAGGCAGACCCTCGCCCTCCCTGGGAGCCATGCAGATCCCCCCATCCGGCAGACCACCCCTCAACCCCTCAGACCCCATCTCCCCCGCCCCAACAGAGCTCCTACCCCCACACTCTTCCCCCACGGGAGGCAGACACGTCCCCTGCCCGCCCTGACCACTGGCCTCCCTCCAACTGATCCTGTCCACAGAGTGGCAGCAGACCACTCCCCCACCCCCACCTATTGCCCCCCTAGGCTCTGCCCCCAGCTGACCCCACCTCCTAGGCCCTGACCTCTTGGCACTGCCCCACTAGGCACTGCTGCCTTGGATCACCCTTTGGCACTGCCAGGGCGCCCATCCCCAGGGAGTACCACCCCCCCTTGCTGCCCAACCTCCTGGGGTTGGAGGGTCCCGATTCACTCCAGCAGGGTCTCCTGCTACGTCCCTGAAAGTGGGGAACTACTCTAAACCCTGCCGGAGTGAATTTGTCCCGGTGGGGTAGGAGATGCTATCGGGTCCCGAGAACTCAGTGCGTGGACTGGATAGGTTTATGGACGAAAAGGGATTGGTATAGGCTAGTGGGTCATTGTTTTTGTAACTGGTCGGCGCTGTAATGTTCTATGTTCTACGTTCTATGGACAAACAGGTTAAAAACTGAGCAGGTTGGAAAGGGAGAATCGCTCCCCCCGACACTGTCTATAAAGGTGGTGGAGGCAAATTCAATAACAATATAGCCCGGGAAACAGGCCCTTCGGCCCAACGAGCCTGCACCGCCATTTTAACATTGTGAGTCCCCCCTCCGTCCATGACCTTTGTCTATGCTTATGGATCTCCACATTGGAAACCAGATTGAGGGGAGACTAATTTAGGGGCAACTTTCAGAATGGAATCGAATGCAGTTTTCAAAAGGAAGAGAATGCTGGACGATAGGGCAGAGCTGGAAGGTGGACTGGTTCGGCAGCTCTTTCAAAGGCACCGTGAGCCAAAAGGCCTCCACTTTTATTTTTCCAGCTGTCTTCACCAGCCCCTGGACTATAACAGGCAGCACTCACAGGATATTTCAAGCCACCGCCTCAATAACCAACATTCTAGCGAGAGATGAAAATAAACCATAAAGTAGAACTGAAAACTGAAAGTGTTCAATTTCTGAACTGCTGAAGCTTCAATTTAAGGCAGCGACTCCCAGTTTAACTCAAAGCCATTTGTTGCAGTTGTTGCCAGGGGTCCTGTATACTTACAGCTGGTAGAGCAAAGAAGGAAACTCCCAATAGTGCAAATCCTGCTGCCAGCATTCGACCAAGCCACGTTTGTGGAGTTTTATCACCATAACCGATTGTTGTTAGTGTCACCTGAAAAATTAGACAAGTCTTTTTTTAATTGTCTCAGTCTGAATCTATTTAGTGTTCTTAAAGTGTTTCTTGCCTAATCATCTCGACTGTGTTGAGTAGAGTTGGGGAGCGCAGTGTAACTGGTCAGGCACCCAGGCACAGTACAACCTCCTATCCAAGCTACTTCCCAAAGGGCAGCACGGTAGCACAGTGGGTTAGCACTGCTGCTTCACAGCTCCAGGGTTCTGGGTTCGATTCCTGGCTCGGGTCACTATCTGTGTGGAGTTTGCACATTCTCCTCGTGTCTGCGTGGGTTTCCTCTGGCTGCTCCGGTTTCCTCCCACACTCCAAAGATGTGTGGGTTAGGTTGATTGGCCATGCTAAGAAATTGCCCCTTAGTGTCCAGGGATGTGTAGGTTAGAGGGATTAGTGGGTATAATATGGGGGTAGGGCCTGGGTGGGATTGTGTTTGGTGCAGACTCGATGGGCTGAAGGGCCTTTCTCTGCACTGTATGTTTCTATAATTCTATGAAAATGGATTGCTGAGAGAGGTTGAAAAAACCCTGAGATGCAGGAGGGACGGGAAAACATTGGCATAAAGATGTAACAGAAATGGAAGCTTTCTTCACACAAGCTCCTGCAATGCAGTGTGTGAAGGAATGGAAAAATAACTCCTGCAATCAGGATTCTATATACGCGTGGGAGGTAAACAATTTACTTCTAGAAAGAACTTACAACGCTAAAGAATAATACTAAGACGAGCAATGAGAATTGCTGTACAAAGACACAGCTGTCAATGGTTTTACATTGCCATCTGCAGGATGACTGCAAATTACTTTTTCATTGACAGAACTGCCTATCCGAGGAGGGTTACAAGTGATAGATTACTACTGAAACAACAACTTATTGAAAAGGGAGCATTAAACAAAGGGAAATAGGGTACTTCAGCAATTTTACAAACTTGGAAAGGGAGATATTCAAATAATCAGCTAAGGAAGCTTGCTCATTAACTATCCGGCACAGATAACAATGACTACACGGTATATATGTACTGTAAGAACAACAACTATATTTATACCATGTATTGTCAGTGCACACACCAAAATCTGGTGACAACCTAGAGAAGCTACAGCCCAGGACTGCATGTGTGCTACACAAGAAGCAGGACGATATAAACAGTGGGATAATCCCCTAATTCATTAATGAACAGAGACTGATAGCCAAGTTCCGCACACATGAGGACGGTCTCAACAGGGATCTTGGGTTCATGTCGCACTATCTGTAACCCCCGTGACTTGCCTGGGTTTGCAAAACCTCACTTACTGTACTGTCTGGAGACAGTACACATCTCTTTAACCTGTGATCAGTGCTCCTTCCACTCACATTGTCGGCCACTTCAGGTCTTGAACAGCAGGTTAGGTGTAAGGATTCGCATTCTAATCAGTAATCTCTAAACTGTCTGTGCTTTATATGCTCTGTCTGAGGCCAGAACTCTCCATTCACCTGACGAAGGGGCTAACCCCGAAAGCTTGTGAGTATATTATCAAATAAATAGGTTGGACTAAAACCTGGTGTTGTCAGACTTTTTACTGTCATTAATGAATGCCAGCTCTGCCATCCTGTTACATACACTAATGAATGAATGAGTCAAATTAAGTAAGTTCCACCCAGACATCTGATGCTGTCTGCAAACTTTACGACACATGTCCCAGTGAGGAGGCTGTCAGAACATCTCCATTGGCAACGATGGCTGAGTCCACACGAGGCTGAAACAGTCACAATTGGAAGTACCAACTGGAGATTCTCGCCCGACTTTCTCTTGAGCTTCTCACCATTAGAGATATTGGGGGGGGGTGAACGTTCCTGTCCTGCCCACCATGGGAACTGTAGCGGATGAGGGACGGACCATGAAAAGGTCCGTTGACCTCAAGTGGGATTTTCGGGGCGAATGCGGCCAGAGAATCTTGCCCACCAACTCTTAGCCAAATATTTAAGTAAAAAATCCAATGGTACTATCCAAAGAAGAGGTGGGGACTTCTCTCCAGACTCTTCGTTAGTATTTGTCCTGTGACCAACACCAAAAGTAAACGATCTAATTTGGCTAAATGGTCCTTTCCTGCTGTATATTGTATCTCATATCTTACTGCCATATTTGGAACACAAATGCCATGTCATATTTCCTAATAAAATTACAACAGTGATTACACTTCAACAGCCTTTCATCCTGAGCTTGTGAACACTGCATTATAAAGGCAAACTCTCCTTATTTAATGCAATTCACTCCAAGTGATATCATAGATAGCTGAGTGCATTGGAAACTGGCAGTGTATGGAAGTTGGGGGTCGCTCAAAGGTTTTTGCTCATGACCCTGACCCTTAGGGAGTCCTCTGCTCCAGTGTGATCTGAGTCCTCAGCGTCCCTGCCAAGCCTGAGCTCGCTCTCCCAGCGCAGCGCTGGTCCTTCCACCCAACACCAAGCAGGCCCTCCCACCACCAGGAGGTTGAGTAAACCTCCAGCTTGCAGTGTCCAGCTGGATTTCACCCATGAGCCATCAACAGCACGACGCCAGTCGTGGTGGATTTCCATGCAAGTTGGTGCAATGCCTGCCACGATCCTGCTCCGAGGTTCGGGAAGGTGGTGGCGAAACGGGAAGGGAAGGTCGTAATGGCAAAAGTTGACGTAGAAGATGACACAGAGTTGACCATCAAGTGATTGCGATCCTGACAGTATTAGCTGTCAAGGAAGGGGATGTTGTGGGCAAATCCATAGGCACAATAAATGAAAATGACCTGGGGGTCTCCATCAGGAAGTTGGTTTGATAGTGACTGGACTGATAGCCTGTACAGATTTTATTGTGTGACTATCATGTGATCGTCCATTTTCCAACTACATGTTTCCTGTGTTTTGTAAAGTAATGATGTGGATATGCCGGCGTTGGACTGGCGTAAACACAGTAAAAAGTCTGACAACACCAGGTTTTAGTCCAACCTATTTATTTGATAATATACTCACAAGCTTTCGAGGGACACCCTCTTCGTCAGGTGAATGGAGAGTTCCATTCACCTGACTCTCCATTCACCTGACGAAGAGGGTGTCCCTCGAAAGCTTGTGAGTATATTATCAAATAAATAGGTTGGACTAAAACCTGGTGTTGTCAGACTTCTAACTACTTTTATTTTGTAAAGTAAGTCAGAGATGCTGCTATTAATCACCTGTCTGGCCTGTGATTCCTGTCTCTACCCACATTCCAGCTTGTAAATCTTGCCATAATTGAGAAAAAAAAACATCCCAACTGTGCTGAATATTTGTGCCCCTAAGCTAGCCACAGCCCGAGACAAACCGTTCCTGTAGTTACAACACCGGCTTCTGAATGACAAAGTGAAACTTATTCAGGTACTTCCTGGTACTTATAATAAGACAGGGCAAATCAAATCCAGCCAATTACTCTATGAATCTACTCTCAATCATGAGGAAAGTAATAGAAGGGGGTCATCAACACGGTTATCCGAATTGTTTCATGTTGCAGAATGACCAATTTCATTATTGTAAACTAACAGAATATGGTTTCAACTTATATTTACGTGGGCTATTTGACTTCTGACCCTCAGATCGGGTGATCCTATGAATTATTGAGTATATTGTAATATATTTAATATTGGAGTCCACTAACGCAATCACTCTAATACCATAGAGACCCTACAGTGCAGAAAGAGGCCATTCAGCCCATCAAGTCTGCACCGACCACAATCCCACCCGGGCCCAACCCCCATATCCCTACATATTTAGACACCAATCCCTCCAACCTACGCCTCCCAGCACCCGAAGGCCAATTTTTTTTTAGCATGGCCAATCAACCTAACCCGCACATCTTTGGACTGTGGGAGGAAACTGGAGCACCCGGAGGAAACCCACACAGACACGAGGAGAATGTGCAAACTCCACACAGACAGTGACCTGAGCCGGGAATCGAACCCAGGACCCTGGAGCTGTGAAGCAGCAGTGCTAACCCACTGTGCTACCGTGCTGCCTGTATCATGACGCTATGAAGCAGCAATTATTTGTTAATAAAACAAAAGCAAAATCCTGCAGAAGCTGGAAATCTGAAATAAAAAATGGAAAATGCTGAAAACTTTCCGCAGGCCTGGCAGCATCTGCAGAGAGAGAAACAGAGCTAACATTTCGAGTCCACTATAATCTGGAGTGAGAGATCAGTGCAGTTTTATGTGCACACAGTGCACTGGGAGATCAGGGTGCATGCGCAATAGTGCCCCTAGCAGTCAGCAGCCAGCTTCCCAGCATGAATAGGTTCTGTCCACTTCCCCTACTAATGACAATCACTTTTGGGGGCTCGCACAAAAATGGGTGCGATTTTCCTGTCTTCATGCTCGTTCGACATTTCAAATTGTTTTGGTGAGGTCGTATCCCCCATGTTTGATCTCTACTTCAACTCTATTTGCTTGCTTCCGATCCATTTGCATTCATATCCTTGCTACCAATTAATATACTCAAACGCTGTTATCACACAGTATATTTCCTGCCCACTGCCAAAGCAAAATAGTGCAGGTACAGGAATTGTGAAAAGCAAACAGAAAATTTTGGAAATGCTTAGTTGTCCAGGCAGCACCTGTGGAGAGGGAAATGCAGTTAATTCAGCATTTCAAAGCCTTCCAGATTCAAAACCAAGGTCAACAATTTCAGACTCAATTTTGACCAATAACAAACAACTCCCTTCCAATAAGAAAGGAGTTCTTTGCAAGTTATCTCAATTTTCCAGGGCTTTGCCCTCTGTATTTTCCTCTTCGGAGTGTTTCACCTCTGGGACTCTGCCCTCAAGATTGCACTCTCCGAGACTGCACCTTCCAGGGATTACACGAGGAATCTGTGCCCTTTGCTCCCTTTGCTGGTTATGCAGTTTTGTTTTTCCATTTTCTTGTGGTAGGTGCTCTTCATTCTGCCAGTCATACCTCTTTTATTTCATTGTTCGACTGATTACCACTTCTTTTGGAATTAACTCTTTTATCATCTAATGTCTCACTGGGGGACACTGTGGCATAGAGATATTGTCACTGGACAGTAATCTAGAGACTTAGGGCAGCGCTCTGAACACTCGAGTTCAAATCTGGAATTTAAAGTCCATGAAACCACTGTTATAAAAACCCATCTGGCTCACTAATGTCCTGTAAGGAGGAAATCTACCCGAGCTTTACCCGGTCTGGCTTACATGTGACTCCAACAATGTAGTTGTCTCTTAAATGCCCTCAGAAATGGCCTGACAAACTCCTCAGTTCAAAGATAATTGCGGATGGGCAACAAATGGTGGCCCAGTCTGTATCCTATGGGTGAATAAATTGAAAAATGCCTTCTCCCAAGCCCCGTGGTATTACATCTCTAACTTTTCCCAATTCCGATGAAGGCAACTGTGATCAAGAAGGTGAATGGAATGTTGGCCTTTATAGCGAGGGGGATAGAATATAAAAGTAGGGAGGTCTTGCTGCAACTGTACAGGGCACTGGTGAGGCCGCAGCTGGAGTACTGTGTGCAGTTTTGGTCCCCGCATTTGCGGAAGAATATTTTGGCCTTGGAGGGAGTGCAGAGGAGGTTCATTAGGCTGATACCAGAGATGAGGGGGTTGGACTATGAAGAGAGATTGACTAGACTGGGTCTGTACTCGTTGGAGTTTAAAAGGCTGAGGGGGGATCTTATAGAGATGTATAAGATAATGAAGGGGATGGATAGGGTAGAGGTAGAGAGATTCTTCCCGCTCAGAAAGGATAGCAGAACAAGAGGGCACAGCCTCAAAATAAGGGGGGCACAGTTTAGAACAGAGTTGAGGAGGAACTTCTTCACTCAAAGGGTGGTGAATCTCTGGAATTCTCTGCCCATTGAAGTGGTGGAGGCTGCCTCGCTGAATATATTTAAGTCACGGGTAGATAGGTTTCTGATAGACAGGGGAATTAAGGGGAGAAAGCGGGCAAGTGGAACTGATCCACTTCAGATCAGCCATGATCTTATTGAATGGCGGGGCAGGCTCGAAGGGCTAGACGGCCTACTCTTGCTCCTATTTCTTATGTTCTTATATTCTTATGAAAGGATGTGTGTTTCTCTCTACAGATGTTGGCCACCCCCACCACATCAACATGTTCTATTTTTCTTAGCTCTTACTCATCACAGAACTATTACCAATCACTCCAAAGCAAAATAATAAACTAGTACGAGTATCTGGACTTACTGTACCCCACCAGAGGGAATCTGCGTACGTTGAAAATTGAGTATTTGCCTCCTTCTCAGCAAGATAGACGAGGAAAGAGGAGAATATCAGGATTAAAAAACCAATGTACCAGGCTGTAATCAGCTCCTGTAACAGAACAAGAGAATGTCTTACTACAGTGAACCAAACAATTTTGTTTTGAACAAACAAATAACTAATATTCCTGATTCCTCAGTTAGTACATACATAAGCAGCTGAGTTTCTGACCATCTAGACTAGGACAACATGTACTAGGTGCGAGGTCTCTCTCCCTGAGTTTCATATCTTTATCCTCATTCTCTTGGGTGAAGATGGATGTAAAGTATTCTCTACGGGTGGCACAGTGGTTAGCACTGCTGCCTCACAGGGACCCGGATTCGATTCCCAGCTTGGCTCACTGTCTGTGCGGAGTTTGCACATTCTCCCCATGTCTGTTTCCTCCGGATGCTCTGGTTTCTTCCCACAGTCCGAAAGACATGCAGGTCAGGTGCATTGGCATGTTAAATTCTCCCTCAGTGTACCCAAACAATTGATGTTAGGGGTAAGTTTTTCACTCAGAGGGTGGTGAGTGAATGGAATCGGCTGCCGTCAGTGGTGGTGGAGGCGAACTCGCTGGGGTCTTTTAAAAGACTTCTGGATGAGTATATGGGGTTTAATGAGATTGAGGGTTATAGATAGGTCTGTAGGTTGGTAGGTGATGTGGTCGGCGCAACTTGTGGGCCGAAGGGCCTGTTTGTGCTGTAGTGTTCTATGTTCTATGTTCTATAAACAGGTGCCAGAGTGTGGTGACTAGAGGATTTTCACAGTAACTTCATTGCAGTGTTAATATAAGCCTACTAGTGACGCTAATAAAATAAACTTAAAAAAACTTAGCTTAAACTTAAAAATGACATGTCCACCCACAGATTGTCCACTTGGTCTTGAATGGGTCCTACTCTTTTTCCCTAGTTATCCTCTTCCTATTGATATATTCAGAATATCTTGGGATTTTCCCTACTTTAACCAGCCAGAGCTTTCTCAACACTGATCATCTGGTATGGATCAATAAAATGTTAGCTCTTGCAGAAACTATGGCAGGTGGACAGAAAGTAGCTCAACAGTGCATCCTTTGAGTCTTCAACAAATGTAATAAGCTATCTTAATGACCTTGGTTAGATACAAAAGCACATCACTGATGCATATGAACAGTAGACAGTAAGTTAGATGTGCAGTCGGTGCTGAGTTAGTTCATATCCCTGAGGCAGTATTGGCTAGAAGATACCTGAAGGGAGCTATAATCAGCGTTAGTGGTTTTACACTAGGGAAGTGGGAAAAGCCAACTCATGTTATTGGTCCTGATCATCATAGAGAGACAACTGCTGGAAGCAGGCAGTATATGGACTGTAGAGATAGTGATGGCTTATAGCAACAAAGCCCTTCAAGGCAATCAGTTCAATTACTGACAAATTTAAACACAAACATAAAGAAAAGGTTTCTCAATGGATGTCAGTAAGCTATCCTATCCCTCTGGGACTTTACCCTTGGAAGTCACCAATATTTTCAGAAAAGGAGAAGAGAAAATTGGCAAGATAATGTTGCAAAACTGAAGTTGGGCAGGATAGAGGAGAAAGACGGAAACCCACAAAGTTTGGACTGACCTTACTGTGAGCATACACGACAGATCCCAACAACTTCCAGGTTCCTCCCCTACGATCCATCCGTACCATCCGGAGAATCTGTAGGAATCTCATGCTGCGGAGTGCTGAAGTGGCAAATATGTTCCCCTTGGTCCCAGCAGCTATCACGGCAACAGAGGCAATAAATACAATAAAATCTGAAAGGCAAGAAAGAGATTGGAAATTCAGAGTTGGAAGTTCAAGTTACCAAGATCACTGCTCTCTCTCTACTCAGCTAAAACTGTTGACCTGTGCCTTGGTATGGATTCCATGGAGACTTTTAGTGTTCCAGAATCTTGCCCAAGAGATCAATGTTCATATGCGAATGTAAAGAGTTAAATGTTGGAAGATTATTTGATTATGTGTGGCCATCAAAATGAAGCTCAATGTTTTGCCACTGCAACCCACAGGAACTGATCCTTGGGGTGTCACTATCTCAAAGTGGAATCCTGGCTCCTTCTCCCTTCACAAACACACAGGCACTGATACCCCCACTGACCCCTTGGCTGAAATAATCCAATAGTAAAAGAAATCAAACCAGATGTATAATGCAGTACCTTCCTGGCCATTCATCAACCTATGAAAATGCATAGCAAAGGAACCCCTACCCACTAGAATATCTCTTATGAACCCAGCACACAACCGCTCAGTCCTCTGCTCCCTTCCATTAAACTCACAGCAGGGCAGAAGTTCAAACAGAAGTTGGAACAAGATTGAACAAGTGTAAATAATTTAGAGGAGGATAAGTCTGAGCTTTTAAGAGCCTATACATGAGAGAAGGGCCAAAAAAACCTGAGGGGCCTTGGGATGCTGGGAAAGCATCATAAGAGTAGAAAACTGGGTGATGAATCTTGATTTTAAGACAGTGTTATTGGAAGGAGGAGGAATGATTTATATAAATGAAGAAGAGGGAAGAATTCAGAACAGCAAGGTACTGAGGCTGACAAATGATGTAGTGAGAGGCAAGAAAGATTCAGATGGATGTAGGTTAGAGACTGGAGTTAAGACAAGATCACTTATATTCTGCTACCAATCCATGGAGACCAGCAAGGCCCATTGACTGAGTTAGATATTTCAGACATGTTTGTGATAGCCCTGTGACTAATTTTTGCATTAAGGAGACCAGAAGATTAGCTTGAGTTAATGCTTGTGACGACTTTCCACTGAAATAACCCATATTTGTTAAGGTGGAAAAAAAATCTCTTGAGCTACTATTTACTTGGACTGAGTTATTGAAACCTTAAGGGGATTTAGCTCATGCATGCTAATAGGAGAGACAAATTTTGAGTTATGGCTATTGGGAATTTCGATTTACAATGATGGCTGTGGCACTTGAATAAACAAACAAAACATGCTAAAGTCTGGAATTAAATGGAATGTTTGATTTTGTAAAGGGAAAAAATATTGTATTGGACAGTGGAGCATTTTCAATGCTTTACACAAGATAGGATGATAAATAATGGGATTTCTAACTGTAAATTGTATAAAGGAAAAGTGATTGAGTAAGATAGAGTAATGAGAGATTTCACACGACAAATTGGGATTGATTATGGGTGTATTCTATTTTCAATGTGAATTGTAACAAAAGTCAGGAAAGTGTGGCGTAAATTAGTAATATGATGGGTTTCTCTTGGTTATGTTTGTGTTCTTATCTATGAGGTTTTTTTAAGAGACTTGTATTTGATAGTTTTGCCATTGTCTAAGGAATTGAGACCATGAAGTGGGAGGTAAACAAACACTCTGCCATAGAGACCCTTCCATACATACACACACACACACACACACACATACACACACACATATGCATACACATACGCACACATAGGCACACACACACACACAAACACACATACATACACATACGCACACACATACATACACATACACACACATGCACACACAGACATACAGACACACAGACACAGACACACACACACATGCACACCCACACACACACATGCACATGCACACACAGACACATACATACACATATGCACACACACACGCACACACACACCCACAGACACACAGACACACACACACAAACCACACACACATACGCACACACACACACAGACACACACAGACACACACCCACACGCACCCACACACACAGACACACACATGCATACACACACACACACACACACACGGACACACGGACACACATTACACACACACACACACACACACACGGACACACATTACACACACTGGTCTTTCAATAAAATAACCAGAAAGGATGTCCAGAAAGGATGACAAAATGTTGAGATACCGTTACAAATGTGTAGGTTTGGTTGGATAATCATACAATCCCTATAGACTAGAAGGCGGCCATATGGCGCCTAGTTTGGGGGCGTTTAAGAGATCCGTGGATAGGTTTATGGATGGAAAGGGATTGGTTTAGGTTAGAGGGTCATTGTTTTTTAATTGGTCGGCGCAACATCGTGGGCCGAAGGGCCTGTTCTGCGCTGTAATGTTCTATGTTCTATGTTCTAAGTCTGCACCAACTCTCTGACAGAGTAACTTAGCCAGGCCTCCTACACAGCCTATCCCTGTAACCTTACACATTCTAAGAAGTCGGACAACACCAGGTTAAAGTCCAACCAATTTATTTGATAGTAAACCCACAAGCTTTCGGAAACACTGTTCCTTCGTCAGGTATGTAGCTTACCTGATGAAGGAACAGCGTTTCCAAAAGCTTGTGAGTTTACTATCAAATAAATTGGTTGGACATTAACCTGGTGTTGTGAGACTTTTACTGTGTTTACCCCAGTCCAACGCCGGCATCTCTACATCACCCTGGACATTCACCATGGCTTATCCTCCTAACCTTGGGACACTAAGGACAATTTAGCATGGCCAATTCACCTAACCTGCATATCTTTGGACTGTGGGAGGAAAACCCACACAGACAAGAGGAGAATGTACAAGCTTCACACAGTCACTCAAGGCTGGAATTAAACCAGCGTCCCTGATGTTGTGAGGCAGTAGTGCTAACCACCGTGCCGCTAAGCCACTATGGGTTAGATGCTGAGTAAAGGTTCGCTAAACTGTCCCATCAAACACCATCAGGACAGGTAAAGTGCAGGTTACATACACAATAAAGATCCATCTGCATTCTTTCCATCAAACACTCCCAGGGCAGGTAGAGCACTGGTTAGATTAAAGTCCTTCTACACTGTCTGACCAAACATTACTAGGCACATTCAGCATAAGTTAGATAAAAATAAAGCTCCATCTGCACCATCCCATTAACATGATGAAATGTCCCAAGGATTTGACACTGAACCACATAAGGAGATCTTTGTGGCTGATAAAGAAAAGAGCTAAATTTTAAGGAGCAACTTGAAAGAAGAAAGAAATGTGGAGAGGCATAAAGGAAGCAAATTCCAGAGCTGGGACCGTGTCTGTTAAAGTCACCGTTGCCAACATAACAGAAAGAATGATTAATGTCAGGGGTGCTCATGAAGCTGGAACTGGAGGAGATCGCTCAGAGAGTTAGAGAGAGGGGTGAAATTCCTGAGATCAGGTGGATCCATCAGATCTGGTACTGCAATGTTTAGTTACAAAATGCTGTTTCGGTGTCCCATAAAACACTCTCATGGCAGGTATAGTATGAGATGGGTACAGGGGAAAGCTCCCTCTAGGCTGTTCCATTAAAAACTTCCATGGAAGGTATAAAATGTGTTAAATACAGGTTAATATTCCCTCTAGACTACCATCAAACATTTCTAAGGCAGCAACAGTGTGGGTTAGATACAGGATAGCGTTCCCTCATTACTCTCCATCAATAAACAGATTAAAACAGTCTCCTGCACTAGTGAGTTATTTTCCACTTGTTGACCAGACATAGACAAATAAATCGCATCTCTAACCTGATACCAAGTCATCAGCAGTTTGATACTGTGGGCACTCAGAACTGAGCCCATTAACTATCATAGACACTAATCCAATTTTTGGGACCAATTTTTTAGATCAATTATTATGAGGTTGATTTGAGTGTGAGATTGCGTTTTACTGGACTCTCGAGTAGTTAATTCGGGAAAGTGAGCAGTGCAGAAGACAGGGATTGTAAAACGACTCTCAAAGGGTGCAGTGGGTAAATGTGAAATAATTTGAAAAAGTTTTCTTGGTCCCACTATTTTTTAATGCATTTCGTTAATACAGTCTGTGTGAGGACAGCTTTGTGTACATTGGATGAATGTCATTGCAAACCGCAGTAAAAGCACAGACAGAATGCTTTTGGCTTTGGATGAAGTTCTGGTCAACCACGATTACACTCTCCAGTCTGAAAGCACAATGCATCACTCTGTACACTTCTCCAGAGGATGGAGTGAATTCCTGAGCAGCATGTGTCTGTCATCCTGCGGGAGTGCCAGTTACAGACTGCCGCTGCTCTGCCTGAGTAGGAGCTGGAACTCTGTCCTGACAGACAGATACAAAGGCAGCATTAGAGACACACCATTCTGAGTGATGGCAGCACACAGCTGTTTCCCAGCTCAGTGACTTAGAGTCCTTTGTGGGAAAATGGACCCTTTTTTCCTTGGAATCAATTCTGAGAGGCAGGATAAACTGTCGCCTGGAAAGGCATGGATTAATCGAAGGAAGTCTGTTTAATAATGAATTTTTTGTCTCCACAGGCATTTAAGTCCAGCAAGGGGCATGCATGCGGCAGGTTGTAGTGGGCTGCTCTTGGACGTTGCTTCGGGAGTTGCCTATTGCTTCATGTTGTTAGTGTGCTTAAACTGGACCATCTCGAGGGCAACATGACAGCTCAGAGACTATCTCTGTTGCTGTGCGGACACATGGATTTGGGCCTGTGTCTGTGGGAGTTTGCACGTTCTCCCCGTGGTTGCGTGGGTTTCCTCCGGGTACTCCGGTTTCCTCCCACATCCCAAAGATGTGCTTTTAGGCTGATTGATTGGGTAACAAATTGTCCCTATATTGGACCTCCCTGATCCTCGCACATTAGGCGTAGACTAAAATCATGAATAGGTCACTGAGACAATGGGACGGCGGCGCGGGCTCGTTGGGCCAAAGGGCCTGTTTCCCGTGCTGTGTTGTTCTTTGTTCTTTGTAAGTCAGCATTTGAATTTAACTCCCGATGTGATTGTGATATATGTGTATGTTGTATGTTGGGATTTGGGATGCATACTGCTCTGTTAGGAGCGCGGGTCAGATGGTCCTTAGGAGTTTAGCTCCTCTCAATGTGGGACCTGGTTGTGCAGTTTTAGGTCTGACTACGGAACAGTGCACACCAACAATAAAAAGCTCCCAATGTTCAAGTTACCAAGCCTACCCCATAGTTCTTTGTGCACCATAAGTCGAAAGGGGAATACATAACATTGGTCTCCAGAGACCAAACAAGACTTCATTAATCGAGGGATTGAGTTTAGGAGTCGGGAGATAATGCTGCAACTTTATAAGACCCTTGTCAGATCCCACTTGGAGCACTGTGCACAGTTCTGGTCACCTCACTACAGGAAGGGATGTGGAAGCTATTGAGAGGGTGCAGAGGAGATTTACAAGGATGTTGCCTGGATTGGGAGGCATGCCTTATGAAGATAGGTTGAGGGAGCTAGGACTCTTCTCCCTGGAGAGACGAAGGTTGAGAGGCGACCTGATAGAGGTTTATAAAATGGTGAGAGGAATAGATAGGGTGGATTCTCGGAGGCTATTTCCCAGGGCTGAAATGGTAGCTACGAGAGGACACAGATTTAAGGTGCGGGGGAGCAGGTACAGAGGAGATGTTAGGGGTAAGTTTTTCACTCAGAGGGTGGTGAGTGAGTGGAATCGGCTGCCGTCGGTGGTGGTAGAGGCGAACTCGCTGGGGTCTTTTAAAAGACTTCTGGATGAGTACATGGGATCTAATGGGATTGGGGGTTATAGATAGGTCTATGGATTGGTAGGTATAGAAGTGATCGGCGCAACTTGTGGGCCGAAGGGCCTGTTTGTGCTGTAGTGTTCTATGTTCTAAGATAAATGGTTACCCAGTAAATGGGAGAATACTGAGAGGTGTAGAGAACAAAGAGCAAAGAAAATCACAGCACAAGAATAGGCCCTGTGGCCCCCCCCCGCAAGACTGCCCCAACTATGATGCCTGAGTAAGTGAGAGGCCTTGGAGTGAGTGTCCACAGATCCCTGAAGATAGCAGGACAGGTTGATTCATGGTTAAGGAGGTAAATGGAATCCACTGATTTATTACCCGAGATGCAGAATATAAGAGCAGGAAGGTTATGCTGGAACACTATAAAACATTAATTAGGCTAACTTGAGCTGTGCGTATAGTTCTGGTCCCCTCATTGCAGAAAGGATGCAATCACATTAGAGAGGGTTCAGAGGAGATTTATGAGGATGTTGCCAGGACTGGAATATTGTAGCTATCAGGAAAGATTGGAGAGACTGGGAGTGTTCTCCTTGATGTGGAGATGCCGGCGTTGGACTGGGGTAAACACAGTAAGAAGTCTGACAACATCAAGTTTAAGTCCAACCGATTTATTTGATAGTAAACTCACAAGCTTTTGGGGTTTGTCCCTTTGTCAGGTGAATGGAGCATACTGGCCTCAGACAGAGCATATAACAGCAAACCAAATGGAGGCAAACCCCGAAAGCTTGTGAGTTTACTATCAAATAAATTTGTTGGACTTAAACCTGGTGTTGTCAGACTTCTTACTGTGTTCTCCTTGGAACAGAGGAGGTTGAGGGGAGATTAGATTGAGATGCTCAAGATTGTGAGGGGCCCGGATAGAGTGGATGGGAGATCAGTAACTGGGAGGCAGAGATTTAAAGTGATTGGTAGATTAGAGAGGAGGTGAGCTTTCACCCAGAGGGTTTGGGGGGTCTGGAACTCACTGCCTGAAAGGGCAGTAGAGGCAGATATCTTCAACTCATTGAAAAGGTGTCTGAAGATGGACCTAGGAGATTCTCACAATAACTTCACTGCAGTGTGGATATAAGCCTACTTGTGACTAATAAATTAACTTTTCACGTGCTGTAACCTGCAGAGTTATGGAGCAAATGCTGGGAAGTGGGATTAAGCTGGCTGGCCCGTTTATTTGACTGGAGCAGATACAAGGGACCAAGCTGTTCCTTTCTCTGCTGTAAACTTTCTATCATTCCCCTCTACACTGCATCACTTCTTTGGCAGCTCAATAAAGTTCAGGACCTAAAAATAAATGTGTGTCAAGGTTGACGTAATGAAACAAATTGTGTTTAATATAGGCTTACTCATCTCAGGCTAAGTCTCTGCATTCACATTTTACACGGAACTCGGGTGATGGCTCTGTAAGTGTGAGAAAGGGGCTCTTAATTATGGGTGAGATTTTCCATTCCAGGATCGTGTCCTGTGGCAGAAGCAGGGATAGTTTCCCTGCAGAGGTCAGTGGGAATTTGCATTATTTTGCACAGTCCTGGCCTAATTAGTTATATAGCTGAGGGTTTCCTTATGCTTTGTGGAGTGGGCTCAATGGTTTGCGTCCCATCATTATATCTGGGTGCCATTTTTTAACAGTGCCCAGAATTTACCCATTATTTAAGGTGAAGATTCATTTCTTGGATGGTCCTGAAATTAGGAGATTCATGTCTTGGGTGGTTCACCCACTCACTGCTGTAGATAATAAATCATATAATCCCTACAATGCAGAAGGAGGCCATTTGACCCATTGAGCCTGTACCAACAATAATCCCACCCAGGCCCTGTCTCCATATCCCCATGTATTTACCCCACTAATGCCCCTGACACTAAGGGACAACTTAGCATAGCCAGTCCACCAATCGGCACATCTTTGGGCTATGGGAGGAAAGCAGAGAACCTGGAGGAAACCCACGCAGATACAGGGAGAACATGCAAATTCTGCACAGACCATGACCAAGCCATGATTTGAACCTGGGTCCCTGACACTGTGGGGCAACAGTGCTAACCACTGTGCCTTCCGTACTCCAGAGTCCAGTTGTTTGAAGCCCCCATCTTCACTTACGACCTCTGCGAGCTGCCCCCTGATATTTGTATACCGCTTTGGTCTAGATGTTGATAAGTTCATAAGCAGAATTCAGCCCATTAAGTCTGCTCTGCCATTGGATCATGGCTCATATGCTCCTCATTCCCTGCCTTCTCCTCATGACCTTTTAACCCATTACCAATTAAAAATCTGCCTAACTCCCCCTTAAATTTACTCGATGTCTCAGGATCCACTGCACTTTGGGGTAGCGAATTCCACAGATCCACAACCCTTTGGGAGAAGTAGTTTATTCCTCAACTCCATAGTAAATTTGTTGCCCCTCATCCTAAGACGATGACCTCTCGTCTTAAAGTGCCCCGTAAGAAGAAGCATCTGCTACACATCTACTTTATCCATGCCTTTTATCATCTTGTATACCTCAATTTGATTTCCCCTCATTCTTCTGAATTCCAGAGAGTATCGGCCTAAACTCTTCAAGCTCTCTTCATATGACAAGCCCCTCACCTCTGGAATCAATCTAGTGGAACTGCTTTGAACTGTCTCCAATGTCACTACATCTTTCCTCAAATACGGAGACCAAAACTCCACAATTTATACTTTATAAATACATAAAAAGGAAGAGGCTGGCGAGGGTGAACATTGGACCCTTAGAGGATGAGAGGGGGGACTTAGTGGTAGGGGATGGGGAAATGGCTGAGGCCCTGAATAACTTTTTTGTTTCGGTCTTCACGGAGGAGGACGTGAATAATTTGCTGGGTGTTAGCGATGGAAAGATGGTAGGACTGGAGGGTCTCAATGACATTATTGTTACTAGAGAGGCGGTGCTTGACAGATTGGAGGGACTGATTGTGGACAAGTCCCCAGGACCGGATGGAATGCATCCAAGGGTTCTGAAAGAAATGGCGGAGGTGATGGTGGATGCCTTGGTGGTTATTTTCCAAACGTCGCTGGATTCCGGGGAAGTGCCAGAAGATTGGAAAACGGCTAATGTTACGCCGTTGTTTAAGAAGGGTGGCAGGCAAAAGGCAGGGAATTATAGGCCGGTTAGTTTAACGTCTGTTTTTGGTAAAATGTTAGAATCTGTGATCAAGGCGGAAATAGCGAGGCATCTTGAGGGGAATTGCTTGATAGAGCAGACGCAGCACGGTTTCGTTAAGGGGAAGTCGTGTCTGATGAACTTATTGGAGTTCTATGAGGATGTGTCTAGGGCGGTGGATAGAGGAGAGCCGGTGGATGTGGTGTTTCTTGATTTTCAGAAGGCGTTTGATAAGGTACCTCACAAGAGGCTATTACAGAAGGTCAGGGGGCATGGAGTTGGGGGTAAGGTGTTAGCGTGGATAGGGGATTGGCTGTCAAAAAGGAGGCAGAGAGTGAGGGTCAATGGGTGCTATTCGGATTGGCGGTTGGTGACTAGTGGAGTGCCCCAGGGATCGGTGCTGGGGCCTCAGCTATTTACCATTTATATAGATGATCTGGAGGAGGGAACCGAGTGTAGAGTGTTGAAATTTGCTGATGACACCAAGATTGGTGGAACGGCAAATTGTGCGGAGGGTGTGGAGAGTCTGCAGAAGGATCTAGATAGGCTGGGCGAATGGGCCAGGAAATGGCAAATGGAATTTAATGTTGGCAAGTGTGAAGTTGTCCACTTTGGTAGGAATAATGGTAGGAAGGACTATTACTTACTGGTGAAAAACTGCAGCAGGCGACGGTGCAGAGGGACCTCGGGGTCCTTGTGCATGAGTCGCAAAAACCCAGCCTGCAGGTGCAGCAGGTGGTCAGGAAGGCGAATGGGATGCTGGCCTTCATAGCGAGGGGGATTGAATATAAAAGTAGGGAGGTCTTGCTGCAACTGTATAGGGCATTGGTGAGGCCGCAGCTGGAGTACTGTGTGCAGTTTTGGTCGCCGCACTTACGCAAGGATATTTTGGCCTTAGAGGGAGTGCAGAGGAGGTTTACTAGGCTGATACCGGAGTTGAGGGAGTTGAACTATGAGGAGAGGCTGAATAAATTAGGCTTGTACTCGTTAGAGTTCAGAAGGATGAGGGGAGATCTCATTGAGACATATAAGATGATGAATGGGATGGATAGGATAGAGGTAGAGAGATTCTTCCCGCTCAGAAAGGACAGTAGGACTAGAGGGCACAGCCTCAAGATAAAGGGGGGGCAGTTTAGAACGGAGTTGAGGAGGAACTTCTTCACTCAAAGGGTGGTGAATCTCTGGAATTCTCTGCCCGTTGAGGTGGTGGAGGCTGCCTTGCTGAATATTTTTAAGACGCGGGTTGATAGGTTTTTGATAGGCAAGGAGATTAAGGGTTCTGGGGAGAGGGCGGGAAGGTGGAACTGAGACACGACAGATCAGCCATGATCTTATTGAATGGCGGGACAGGCTCGAAGGGCTAGATGGCCTACTCCTGCTCCTATTTCTTATGTTCTTATGTTGTTATGTTCAGTACTCCAGGTACAGTCTCACCAATGCCTTGTATAGTTGCAATAACACTTCCTTACCTTTATATTCTGTTCCTTTAGCTATAAATACCAATATTCTATTCATTTTCTTTATTATCTGCTGTACCTGCATGCTAGTTTCATTTGACTCATGAACAAGGACACCCAGATCCCTCTGCATTGGAGCATCCCAAAGTTTCTCCCCATTTAGGTAATAAGTCACCTTCCCATTTTTCCAACCAAAATGCATGACCTCACACTCATCCACATTAAACTCCATCTGCCACATTTTGGCCCACTCTCCTATCTATATCTGTTTGTAAGGTTCTTATTTCCTCATTGCAACTTACTATCCTCCTGTATTCTGGATTTTCCCGTTAATGGGATACAAAAGGATTTGATGTCAGCCTCTGGCAGGAATGATGAGCGATCATAGCGAGTGGTAATGCACATTCCTGCCTCATTTTACACCAGCGAGAAACCAACTTTTTGACAAAATGCCCCTAGTGGGCCACCTGATGCCATGCAGTTGGTTCAAAGTAACAATGATCACACAGACAGTCAGTCTGCTTCAGTCAACTTTGAACAAAAGCGAGCTTTTGTAGGTCTTAATCTCCCATTATGGCGCTCGTGCCAAAGCATCAGCAGTTCGAACACAACGGTTTCAGCAACTGTGCTTCAGTTTACCAACCAAAACCAGTGTTTCCTCAAACAAAGGAACCCTGTCTCGAATTAAATACCTCAAATATACAACCATGGAAATGTGCATCCTTTCTCCATCATTGAGGAGGTACGTCACATGACCAAGCTTCACTGTAATATTGTCTGGTGGAATTGAACTAAGGCAGTTACAGTTTGACCTCCAACTTGAACCCCAGGCAACAGCCTGTACTGTCTACCATCAAGCCAGTGGCTGCATCTCATCAAACCTGCCAACTGCTAGAACTTTGGAACTTATGCCTTCAGGCTAACTGACTCCAAGTCTCTTCTGCCTTTGTGTAAATCACGCTCTGTAGTGATGGAGCACTCTACAATTCAGTCTTTCTTCGGAAAAAACATTCCAGTTTTGGAACAGTCTGATTCTGGAGTGTCGACACATCTGAAACCCCGTTCTACTGTATATTCTGTTGTGATCGTGCCCTGACTCTTCCTTATTCCCCATTTATTGTACAAGTATAAAAGAGGCGGACATTGCGAAATGTGTGTGTGTGTGTAAAAATATACCAACCCTTTTGTTTTTATCTTACCTCGAGACTGCAGTGCAAGGTATTCGTAGAGGAATGGAACGTTTCCAGATTGAAGGGTTGGGGATAATACCCCACCATTTATAAAGGAGGAAATCAGAATAAAAAAAAACCTTTCTGTTTATGGATGGATAGAGAGTGGGGAAATCAGTTAAATTGCCTCTTCCCCCTCTCCTGCCCGTAACCCATTGATGGCCAGGAATGTTATGTGCCTCTATATTGACAATGGAGGAAGGAGAAATTCCCTCATTATTGGAAGTAAAAGTGTGCATATATTTCAGCAGAATAAGCAAATAGAAGAATCCTGCTTCTTTATTATAACTGTTTGCTTGCTGCGATCGAGATGTCTATTAAAGTTTGCCACGTGGTGCAGCAGTTTTTACCTATTACACAGAACGGTTTACGAGCAAACCGGAGCCTCCCCTGCAATCCTCTGTACCGGCAGCAGCAGCCAGCTGCCCAAATCCGGATCACATACTCCAGGCCAAATACAACGATCATCACGAATTCCTAGAGAACAGGACAACAAATTAAGCAGCATTAAGTGTTTTCCTCCACTCTAAATGATCATGTTTCAGTTCATCCACTACACACCCAGTCAGGTCAACTCTACACATGAATAACATCAACATGTAGTTCATCCATTTCCCAGTAGCAAATTCAACCGCAGCTTCATCCACTGCCACATCTATCCACTCCTAAATCAGGCAGAAATCGCCGTCCAGTGATGTTGCTGGAACTGGTACTATCCTGTGACAGCAGGAAGATCTCAGTGTCTCCTCTCAAAATCTTCCACTGCCATTTTATCAGCCTCTACTCTTATTCCTATCAATGTGAGGTTGTCCAATTTGGTAGGAATAATGGTAGGAAGGACTATTACTTACGAGGTGAAAAACTGCAGCGTGCGACGGTGCAGAGGGACCTGGGGGTCCTTGTGCATGAGTCGCAAAAACCCAGCTTGCAGGTGCAGCAGGTGGTCAGGAAGGCGAATGGGATGCTGGCCTTCATAGCGAGGGGGATTGAATATAAAAGTAGGGAGGTCTTGCTGCAGCTGTATAGGGCATTGGTGAGGCCGCAGCTGGAGTACTGTGTGCAGTTTTGGTTGCCGCACTTACGCAAGGATATTTTGGCCTTAGAGGGAGTGCAGAGGAGGTTTACTAGGCTGATTGCAGAGTTGAGGGAGTTGAACTATGAGGAGAGGCTGAATAAACTAGGCTTGTACTCGTTAGAGTTTAGAAGAATGAGGGGAGATCTCATTGAGACGTATAAGATGATGAATGGGATGGATAGGATAGAGGTGGAGAGACTCTTCCCGCTCAGAAAGGACAGTAGGACTAGAGGGCACAGCCTCAAGATAAAGGGGGGGCGGTTTAGAATGGAGTTGAGGAAGAACTTCTTCACTCAAAGGGTGGTGAATCTCTGGAATTCTCTGCCCGTTGAAGTGGTGGAGGCTGCCTCGCTAAATATTTTTAAGACGCGGGTTGATGGGTTTTTGATAAGCGAGGGGATTAAGGGTTATGGGGAGAGGGCGGGAATGTGGAACTGAGCCACGACAGATCAGCCATGATCTTCTTGAATGGCGGGGCAGGCTCGAGGGGCTAGATGGCCTACTCCTGCTCCTATTTCTTATGTTCTTATGTTCTTATGTTATGTTCTCTTCCATTTTTGCCAACAGAGCTGGTAAAAGGCAGCCATCTCCCCACCCAAGCCTGCCCAGAGTCTCAGGGTCTCTGAGTTCCCGCGCTCGGACATCTATCAACTCTTAAGCATTCTCATGACAAAAGCAAACAAAAAATGGTGACCTTGAAAGTTAGATATTGTCTTGATTCCATCTACATTTGGGCCTGAGATTCTACAAAGGTGTTTATCTATTAATTCTCGCACAGCAGTCTGCCTGTTTTTGCATTCTGTTAGATTTCTGCTGAAGTTTATTTATGACCATTTTGTTCCTTTCAAATCTTTGGCACCAGTAAAACATTTTATTGATAAAGGCCTAAATCACTGATTCCCATCAAGTTACCACTGCAGTTATACAGGGTCAAATCACCTGTATATATAACTGCAGTTATATATTGTCAAATCACTGCTTGTGCAAGCTCTAATGTACCATGTAAAATTAAAGAACGTATAATCAGTTAAATTAGCTATTGTGAATTACCAAGAAAATTTAACAGGACTTTGCAGGGTGCTTAGATTGCTAATCTGGTCAGATTACAGCCTGTCCATTCGATGCTAGTGAGGTCAACTTGCAAATTGTGTATTTCACCCCAACACATCCTGACCTGTGATTTGCAGAAGAAATGCCTATAAACTGTTACAAAAGTGATTCCAAGATCTACAAACTGCCTGAAATATGTTCTCAAAATGGGGTTTTAGCCCGAAAGCTGCCCAGAAGATAGTGTTACTAACTGAACTGAGTGCTGGGAAGTACGCTTAAAAGAGAAGTTACAGACCATCCAGGCTTTTAAGCTAATTAACCATAAATATTTGAAATTAATTATTCCGTGGAGACTTATATAAACTTGCTCCTTGCAAATGATGCAAAAACATTTGCAAGTGAGATGTTACATCTCCTCACATTTGTGAGACCCATGGTAGACAAAGATATTGGATTATAAATCAGAGGCACACAAGGTCAGATTTCCAACTTAGAACAGCACAGTAGCGTAGTGGCTAGCACTGCTGCCTCACAGCGCCAGGGACCCGGTTCGATTACCAGCTTGGGTTACTGTCTGTGTTGAGATTGCATGTTCTCTCCCTGTCTACATGAGTCTCCTCTGAGTGCTCTGGTTTCCTCCCGCAGTCTGAAAGACATGCTGGTTAGGCTGCATTGGCCATGTTAAATTCTCCCTCAATGTACCCAAACAGGCTCCAGTGTGTGGCAGCTAGGGGATTTCACTGCAGTGTTAATGTAAGCCTACTTTTCAATGGATGTACAAATTGAGTTGTGAGATGTTGAACATAGTTTATTTTGCAGGAGAAACAAATTTCCTCTGCCTTTCCTGATCTTCGGGTAAGTGTTCTCCAAGGCGGCCTCCACGATACACGACAGCGCAGAGTCGCTGAGCAGAGACTGATAGCCAAGTTCCGCACACATGAGGACGGTCTCAACTGAGATCTTGGGTTCATGTCGCACTATCTGTAATCCCCATGACTTGACTGGGCTTGCAAAACCTCACTGTCCTGCCTGGAGACAATACACATCTCTTTAACCTGTGCCTAATGTTATCTCCACTCACATTGTCTGCACCTTTAAGACTTGTATAGCAAGTTAGGTGTAAAGACTTGCATTCTAATCAGTATTCTGTAAACTGTGTGTGTCTTTATATGCCCTTCTCTGATCAGAACCTTCCACACACCTGATGAAGGGACACGGTTTCCGAAAGCTTGTGGGTTTACTATCAAATAAACTGGTTGGACTTGAACCTGGTGTTGTGAGACTTCTTACTGTGTTTTCCACACCATTTTCACGTGGTCTTTTCACAGGTCAGGAAGGTTGGAGTCCCTTTGTGAGAACTAAAGAAAAATTGAGTTTCCTCTGACATACAATTTTCGTGTGTTTGTATGGATTTTGGAAACTGTAAATCCTTGGAGAGTTTGTGACCACTGAAGGAGAACTGCTGAGGGTTTGGGAACATCCTGAAAGGTGAATGTTTTCGCACATTTAAACATCACTATTAAATGCTGTATTGTAATGTTTTTAATCTTAGAAATCTGTTCTGCAATAGTAAATTGGCCTTTACATTGATTACTATCATGCAGATCTCGGCAGTTTCAACTAATGTTGCTGGAAAATTTAGTCATGACAACTGTACTATTATTAATGCTTAGTGTGTTTCATAAACCATAATGGCTTCAGTTCAACAGGTTAATGCAAGGGTAATTGATACTTTTAAAGCTATAATGACTGAATATCTCTTTGTGTTATTGCTTATTTGCAAACCTAATCGACACTTACTGTATTAAACTTTATTTTGCATTGGGAGAGTTTTTTTCTCTGGTATCAATGATAGTAGGTTTGAATTCAAATTTTTATTTGATTGTTTGTGATTTAATTCTTCTTCTATTATTTTAAGATCATTCTCATTGTTATTGCATTGCTCCTGTGGACTATACTTGGTTGTGATTATGGAGGGTACATGGGGAAGGCATAGAGATAGCAGGGGTGAACTGATGGGGAATGGGTGGCATTGGGGATGGATGCGGGTGAAGTGTTAGATGATCCAGACTATATTAGTTTTATCTGTCAGTTGCCAGCGCACTTGTTATTCAATTTGCACTTTTGTAGTCAACCCCTTGACCTTACCTTCTGAGCTCCAGGGTGTCATACTGTGGAGGGGGTCGGGGTTGGGGGTTACATTAGCCTAAAGGTGTGCTAGGAAGTTCCTGGGTAATGTTTGCATGGCAGTTATTGCATGGTAACTATTGCATAGACCCACACCAAGCCCCATAGGACTCACACCCCATGCACAAACAACCAGGGTTCTTCCCCCAGCCACCCTAAGGAGACACCCCCTTCCACCTCCCCGTGGGACATCCCACCCCATGGGGACTCTTCCCACAAAACCCTCCCTGGCCCAAATTGACCCCACGTCAGAGCTGACACATCCCTAACCGCGTCACAAGACCCACACACCCCAAAGACAACTCATTGACCTTATATACTTACCTTCTCCTTGCCTACTGAGGACCATTAAACTTCATTGGACCTTTAAATATATTTGCTTTATAGAAACTAGTGTTGTAAAGAAGAAACTGTGCTGTCCTTCCGATCGATACACCTATACTCAACGCTCGGCCTCAGGATGTATTGTGTTCCTCAGATCTTATCCAGCCTGAGTTGGAAGGTCAGGTGAGACCAGGCTTTCATATAAGAAGCTGGGTTTGGATTGACACTGATGCCACTCTGAGGGAGTCCAGACCCAATAGTTTTAATGTGTGACTTACCTGACTTCTTCCTTAACAATTCGACAAATATTCATTCAGCTGCGGCTATCCAAGAGTTGGCAAAGAAATTCCAAATAGGATGATTTAAAGTGTCAACAATCCAATTTCTGCCTCATTCATTCTTTGACCAGAAACTCGGTGGTAAATCTCAGACAGTTCCAGTAAAGGAAGGGTTAAAGAACCATCCAGTCCTTTAGTATACATTTGTCGTCATACCCAAATTCAGTCCTCCTGTAGTCCATGCTAGCAAGGTTACATTTCCAGCGCTCTATCCACATACTGTCGTATCAATAGAATTATGTCAGTGAACTCAGTGTTTCCCTTCAGTTTCCAAATGATAGTGAGACTCAGGTTGAGAGGCACATGAACATTTGGAAAGGGGATGAGTGTGTTTGGCATGAGAAAGAATCCTTGTCATCAAGGGAATATGAGGCCAAGGTTGGGGGGGAGAAAATCAAGATAAACAGCCAATCCCACCCACACAGAATTCGAAAGTTCAGAGTGACTAAGAAACCATACTTTATTCCCACGAGTACCCAAGGTGCACAGAGCTGGATTTGTATGCTAGTGAATTAGAGGGCAGGCTCGCTCTCTTCAGATAAATATTTGAGAATCCACCAGGAAACAGAATGAAATGCTGCAGAAATACAATTTTTTGCATTCCACTGCATCCCAACATTCTTATATAAACAGATGTATTTACACACTGGAAGCAGTAAGAAATTTACAGTGAATCCTTTATATCCTTTCAGCTTTTCTGAAATTTGTGTTCAGTCCAAAATGCCTCGGAATTTCTTTTACCAATTCCATTCTTCTTCTGAAGGAGATTTCGTCCAATTATCGCAAACATTTTGTTGGCGGATTATCTTGGTGTGCTGGACATCAGAACTATTTTAACCTGAGGTCACTCACATTCCAACATGTGCCACTAGATCATGATTAGGAATTCCATCGTAAACTGAGCAAAACTGAACACAGACCTGGGACACCTACTTTAACTCGGTTAAGATCAGCTAACTCATCACAAACAGGAAATCACACTTGGGACCTCGACGATCTCTAGCAGTGAATCACAAACTGTCATGAGCCATTAGATGATATATTAAGATAGAGTTCGGTTACTGTTTGGGTATGATCCAATGGATTAAAACATGATTACACCATCCTAAGCAATGCTCTTTGAAACCACAAAATATTCCACAGCTAGTGAAATAAATATTGAATAAAAATTCCAGTGATCTAATGACAGCCAAGGTCTCAGAAAGAGAAAGAGTTGTAATAAATATAGATCTTAACATTTTAACTGGAATGACATGTTAGTGCCTATGAATGGTCAGAGAGCCCTGCGTCCAAATTGATCTCCTTGACTCATTTTCCATTAACTGAATTAAGAGTAACTCTCCCCAATCCAATAGTTGAATGGAATGAAGTGGGAAAGAAAATTACTGGAGGGAGGAGACAATAAACAAAAAGCAAGAAACACAGAGTACATGAAAGAGGAATGAAGTAAGGTTTTGTTTCATTACTAATTTTATCCCTGTTTTCTCAAATCGAATCCCATCAGTAGGAGTCACTCCCAATACTCCATAATCAGGTATGTACACGGTGGTGTGAGGCCTGAGTCCACCATGCTGCTGATGGGTGAACGCAAGCCCGAACCTTCCAACATTAACCCAATATAGGTAATTCTTCAAGTATGAACTTACACGATGGGTGAAGTTTCCTGCCACTGATGTGAGTTTCTAGAATTAACCTGGGATCCACACAATCGCACAACGAGCAAAAATTGGGGGTGAGAGCCTGGCTGATATTCTCCTTCGCAACTCAGACACTGTTGAGGCCAATAAATTTAGTCCTTCTGCATATTGAGATCAACTAGATCAGCACAACTGGACTCAGTTAACTCACTGAATATCTGCAGCCCACGTGAAGGATACAGATTAGAATCATAGAATCCTTGCAGTGTAGAAGCAGGTCATTTGGCACATCAACTTACCCAGACACTGTCCCTCTTACCTCACACTGCTAATCCCTCTAGCCTACACATCTTGGGACACTAAGAAGCAATTTAGCATGACCAATCCACCTAACCTGCACATCTTTGGACTGTGGGAGGAAACTGCAGCACCCAGGGGAAACCCACACTACCTGCGGAGAATGGGCAAATGTGACCCGAGGCCGGAATTGAACCCGTGTCCTGGGAGCAGGAGTCGGCAAACTCAGCTATTTGAGCCTACTCCCCCCATTCAATCAGATTACTGCTGATGTTGGACCCTTAGAGGATGAGAAGGGGGACTTAGTGGTAGGGGATGGGGAAATGGCTGAGGTCTTGAATAACTTTTTTGTTTCTGTCTTCACGGAGGAGGACGTGAATAATTTGCCGGATGTTAGAGATGGAAAGGTGGTAGGACTGGAGGGTCTTAATGACATTACTGTTACTAGAGAGGCGGTGCTCGACAGACTGGAGGGGCTGATTGTGGACAAGTCCCCAGGACCGGATGGAATGCATCCGAGGGTTCTGAAAGAAATGGCGGAGGTGATAGTGGATGCCTTGGTGGTTATTTTCCAGATGTCGCTGGATTCCGGGGGAGTGCCGGAAGATTGGAAAACGGCTAATGTTACGCCGTTGTTTAAGAAGGGTGGCAGGCAAAAGGCAGGGAATTATAGGCCGGTTAGTTTAACGTCTGTTGTAGGTAAAATGTTAGAATCCATCATCAAGGAGGAAATAACGAGGCATCTTGAGGGGAATTGCTTGATAGAGCAGACGCAGCACGGTTTCGTTAAAGGGAAGTCGTGTCTGACAAATTTACTGGAGTTCTATGAGGATGTGTCTAGGGCGGTGGATAGAGGAGAGCCGGTGGATGTGGTCTTTCTTGATTTTCAGAAGGCGTTTGACAAGGTACCTCACAAGAGGTTATTGCAGAAGGTCAGGGGACATGGAGTTGGGGGTAGGGTGTTAACGTGGATAGAGGACTGGTTGTCAAATAGGAGGCAGAGAGTGGGGGTCAATGGGTGCTATTCGGATTGGCGGTGATTGGTGACTAGTGGAGTGCCTCAGGGGTCGGTGCTGGGGCCTCAGCTTTTTACCATTTATATAGATGATCTGGAGGAGGGAACCGAGTGTATGGTGTCGAAATTTGCTGATGACACCAAGATTGGTGGAACGGCAAATTGCGCGGAGGGTGTGGAGAGTCTGCAGAAGGATCTAGATAGGCTGGGCGAATGGGCCAGGAAATGGCAAATGGAATTTAATGTTGGCAAGTGCGAGGTGGTCCACTTTGGTAGGAATAATGGTAGGAAGGATTATTACTTACGTGGCGAAAAACTGCAGCAGGCAACGGTGCAGAGGGACCTCGGGGTCCTTGTGCATGAGTCGCAAAAACCCAGCCTGCAGGTGCAGCAGGTGGTCAGGAAGGCGAATGGGATGTTGGCCTTCATAGCGAGGGGGATTGAATATAAAAGTAGGGAGGTCTTGCTGCGGCTGTATAGGGCATTGGTGAGGCCGCAGCTGGAGTACTGTGTGCAGTTTTGGGCGCCGTCCTTACGCAAGGATATTTTGGTCTTGGAGGGAGTGCAGAGGAGGTTTACTAGGCTGATGCCAGAGTTGAGGGGGTTGAGCTATGAGGAGAGGCTGAATAAACTAGGCTTGTACTCGTTAGAGTTTAGAAGAATGAGGGGAGATCTCATTGAGACGTATAAGATGATGAATGGGATGGATAGGATAGAGGTGGAGAGACTCTTCCCTCTCAGAAAGGACAGTAGGACTAGGGGGCACAGCCTCAAGATAAAGGGGGGGCGGTTTAGAACGGAGTTGAGGAAGAACTTCTTCACTCAAAGGGTGGTGAATCTCTGGAATTCTCTGCCCGTTGAAGTGGTGGAGGCTGCCTCGCTAAATATTTTTAAGACACGGGTTGATGGGTTTTTGATAAGAGAGGGGATTAAGGGTTATGGGGAGAGGGCGGGAATGTGGAACTGAGACACGACAGATCAGCCATGATCTTATTGAATGGCGGGGCAGGCTCGAAGGGCCAGATGGCCTACTCCTGCTCCTATTTCTTATGTTCTTATGTTCTCTTCCTGGTCTCGAATCCACCTCCTCACCTGTTCCCCTTATCCCCTTATCTCGTTTCCTATCAGAAATATATTTATCTCCTTCTTGAAACCGTTCAGTGGTTCAGGCTCCACCACGCCATGGGGCAGCAGGTTCCACAAATTCACCACCCTCTGTGGGAAGTAGTTCGTTCTCATCTCAGTTTTAAATCTACCGCCTCTCAGCCTGTACCTGTGCCCTCTTGTTTCGAGACTGCCCCATTCTATCAATCCTTTTCTTATATACCTTGATCAGATCCACTCTCATCCCTCTAAACTCCAACAGGTACAAACCCAAGCATTTTAATATCTCCTCATATGTCAACCCTTTCATCCCCGGAATGAGTCTGGTGAGGCAGCAGTACTGACCGCTGTGCTTTAGAATATTAGATTCAGTATTTATGAATTATGAATTATTCGCAGCATGGTGCCCGAGATGTAGAGTTAATAACTAAAAGCCTCAAATCCAGAGTTTGTCCAAGGTGGTAATTACGAAAAACAATGTGAATGAAAACTTGCAGATTTCATGTGCTTTTTAAAGATCTAATTGGCATTTCTGATTTATTACTTAATTAGGTTCTGTTTTTTACCGGATATGCAGATTTTGAAATTCCTAATTAAGAGGGAAACAGGCAGGAATCTGGTGCCAACAGTCTGTGTGGGAGAAATTCCCTTTACATGGCAGGAAGCTGGAGTAATACATTTGGAGTATTTATGTACTCTGTACCAGAGCTCCCTGAGCAGGTTTTACTACTGTCAGCACAATACAGATTACAGCTAATATTCCTTACATAAACTTAGCATTCTGCTTACTGATTATGAATGCTGGATTAGTCAGGTATTCTGCAGTGTTGAAAGGATTCTTACGAATGATAATGAGAAAGGAAAGGATTGACTCCAAGGCAATTAACACATCGTGTGCACAAGGCAAAGTAAAACATTTTGCCCCGCTCTGGTTTTGTTCTGTTCTTGTGTGCCCCAGGAGCTGCTCTGTACATGATTAATACAAATGGGGTAAAAGGGAATATTTCAGTGCCATCTGATACTATAAAGTTTGTGTACATCACACACTGTCTTTGGATGTGTTGAATGCTGGGGCCATTTCTGGATTATGGGGGTGTGGTATCTTAGAAAGACGAGCGATCGCAAGTAGATTAATGAATGAAGGGTTTATTAAGGGAAATAACCATCTCCAGAGAGTGACTAAAGGCTACCGTACGCTGCTTTCATGACTTCAGAACATAGAACATAGAACATAGAACATTACAGCGCAGAACAGGCCCTTCGGCCCACGATGTTGCGCCGACCAGTTACAAAAACAATGACCCACTAGCCTATACCAATCCCTTTTCGTCCATAAACCTATCCACAGATCTCTTAAACGCCCCCAAACTAGACGCATTTACAACTGCAGCAGGCAGGGCATTCCAATCCCTCACCACCCTCTGGGTAAAGAACCTACCCCTGACATCCGTCCTATAACTACCCCCCCTTAATTTAAAGCCATGCCCCCTCGTGCTAGCTTTCTCCATCCGAGGAAAAAGGCTATCACTATCCACCCTATCTAAACCTCTAATCATCTTATATGTTTCAATAAGATCCCCTCTTAGCCGCCTTCTTTCCAACGAAAACAACCCTAAATCCCTCAGTCTCTCCTCATAGGACCTCCCCACCATACCAGGCAACATCCTAGTAAACCTCCTCTGCACCCTCTCCAAAGCCTCCACATCCTTCTTGTAATGTGGGGACCAGAACTGCACACAATACTCCAAGTGCGGCCGCACTAGAGTAGTGTACAGTTGCAACATGACGCTGCGACTCCTAAATTCAATCCCCCTACCAATAAACGCCAAGACACCGTACGCCTTCTTAACAACCTTATCTACTTGATTCCCAACTTTCAGGGATCTATGTACACATACACCTAGATCCCTCTGTTCATCCACACTATTCAAAGTCCTCCCGTTAGCCCTATACTCAACACATCTGTTGCTCAGAGGCATGGAAAAACATATACTCAGCTCCAGGATTCATGTGCCGATTGGCCAAACAAGTCATATGTCCCTCCAAGAGGGATTAGTGCCTCCAAGAGGGATTAGTGGGTATAATGTGTAGGGATATGGGGGTAGGGCCTGGGCAGGTTTGTGTTCGGCGCAAACTCGATGGGACGAAGGGCCTCTTTTTGCACTGTAGGGTTCTATGATTCTATGAAGAGCTTGCCGTAAGGGGACACGCTACCATTGCTGTAATATTGAGCACTGGAGAACTGTAGAATGGTTACAGCACAGGAGGATGACAATCAGCCTATCATTCTGATCTGACTCTCTCCGAAGTTTTTTTTAATTAAAAAGTTTTAAGTTTAATTATTCGTGTCACAAGTCGGCTTACATTAACACAGCAATGAAGTTAATATGAAAATCCCCTAATCACCACACTCTGGTGCCTGAGGGAGAACTTAGCATTGCCAATGCGCCTAATCAGCATGTCTGTGGACTGTGGGAGGAAACTGGAGCACCCAGAGGAAACCCAAGCAGACACAGGGAGAACATGCAGAATCCATGCAAACTGTGGCCCAAGGCTTGAATTGAACCCAGGTCCCTGGTGCAGTGAGGCAGCAGGGTTAGCCATCTGCCACCATGGTTTTTGGTGCTTTGTCTGCATGGGTTTCCTCCAGGTGCTCCAGTTTCCTCCCACACTCTAAAAGCACGCAGGTTAGATGGATTGGCCGTGCTAAATGACCCCTTAGTGTCCCAAGATGTGTAGGTTAGATGGATTAGCCATGGTAAACGTGCAGGGTTACGGGGATAGGGTGGGAGAGAGGCCCTAGGTAAGACAATTTGTCTGAGAGCTGGTACAGACTCAATGGGTAAAGAGCCTTCTTCTGTAGGGGGTTTACAATTCTATAATTTGTGGTGATTGTCCTTTTAAAAACAACACAGCAGAGTAAGGCTCACCCGGATTGGGGGAAAACTGGGATTCAGACTGGGTAATCACCCCAGGGAATGCAGTCCTCTTGGGAAGGAGACATGTAGGAGCTGGGTGCAGGGTGATGTTTTCTTATTAATACATTTTTTTGTATTCTGAAGTCTGGGATAGTGCATCATTACAAGGTGTAATTCACCCAGTGTGATTCAGAGTGAATGGGGGGCACAGCGGCACAGTAGGGTGGCACAGTGGCATTGCTGCCTTACAGCACCAGGGACCCCATGTCAATTCCCCGCTTGGGTCACTGTCTGTATGGAGTCTGCATGCTCTGCCTGTGTCTGCGTAGGTTTCCTCCAAGTGCTCAGATTTCCTCCCATAGTCCAAAAAACATGCTGGCTAGATGAATTGGCCGCGCTAAATTCTCCCTTGGTGTACCCGAACAGGTGCAGGAGTGTGGCAACTAGGGGATTTTCACAGTAACTTCATTGCAGTGTTAATGTAAGCCCAATTGTGACTCTAATTTAAACAGAACATCATTTCTTCAATAGAACCATGGAAGGAACAAAGCAGAACATGATTAGCATTTATCAGCACTGCTCATTCGAATCGCAAAGCACAATGTGACACCCAACAAAGACAAATGTACATCTGAGATTGACTTTCCAGGGGACAGAGTAAAAGCATCTGGGGGTAAAGCCTGCAACTGACAACACCAAAACCATTCATACACTTCCAATCCATCTAACGTGAAAAGGTTGGCATTATTAACGCAAATTCATTCCAAAGAACACAGTGAATGCACAACCTCCACAAAGATGCATAATGCAAATCGACAATCGGACAGCAAACAGAGTTTGATACATGAAGAGAGCATGTCCCTCAGTCCCTGAGCATTTCAACCACATGTGGAAACATACGTCCCAATAGATGTGCAGAAAACGCAATAGGAGCTGTACTCTCACAGTGCGCTGTAATAAGGATTGAACAATCGCTTACATGTTATACCACTGTTGGGAATGGAATGTAAAGACTCAGCTGGAGGGTGGGAAGCACTAGCCTACATCTACACTTAGCACATTGGTACAAAATTTCACTCTCCACACTAATCACCAAGCAATTATTACAGTGTTAGCGACAGCAGAATCCGGTATTTGATCGTTTTGCATCTACAGATGACCAGATCATCAACTTCAAGCACAACTTTGAGATAGAGCATCTTGCAGTTTCACACAGCTGACAGTTGGAACGGAACCACTACCGCAAACTATATCAATGAAAGCGAGGTGACTTGTGATGTTGAAAACTGCACAATCACAGTGATATCACATGCGAGCGTTAATTTAGTTATGCGAGTGGAGTGGAAGGCAGAATCGATGACAGACTGCATACTGCAGAAAGTAATTAAACCGCAAGTGGCTTTGTGAAACAAAGAAAGAACTGATCCCGGACTAGAGGACAGAATAAACTTACATTGCTTAATAATATCTGTAAAGCACGCAGAACCTGAGCAATTATCCCAAAAGCACTACAGCAATGTGTATTGCATTGTGCCCATGATAGAAATCCAGATATTATTAAGATGGAACAATAGTCCCTTGAAGCAATCTAGTGTCCAGCAATAGATCACTGAATAGAACAGTTCCTTGCAAACTACGTAGCTTTGTACATTCAATGAAAAATCTGATAAAACATGTCCTGTACCTCTACAATGGACAGCACAGTGGCAAGTGGTTAGCACTGCTGCCTCACAGTGCCAGGGACCCGGGTTTGGTTCCTGACCTGGGTCACTGCCCGAGTGGAGTTTGCACATTCTCTTTGTATCTTGTGTTTCCTCCGGGTGCTCCAGTTTCCTCCCACTGGCTAAAAGATGTGCTGGTTAGCTGGATTGACTGTGCTTATTTCTCCTTCACTGTGCCCGAACAGGCTCTGGAGTGTGGCAACTAGGGGATTTTTCACAGTAATTTCATTGCAGTATTAATGAAAGCCTAATTGTGATACCAATAAATAAACTTAAACTGATGGCACGGTAGCACTGCTGCTTCACAGCTCCAGGGCTCTGGGTTCAATTCCCGGCTCGGGTCACTGTCTGTGTGGAGTTTGCACATTCTCCTCATGTCTGCGTGGGTTTCCTCCGGGTACTCCGGTTTCCTCCCACAGTCCAAAGATGTGTGGGTTAGGTTGATTGGCCATGCTAAGAGATTGGCCCTTAGTGTCCAGGGATGTGTAGGTTAGAGGGATTAGTGGGTATAATATGTAGGGATATGGGGGTAGGGCCTGGGTGGGATTGTGTTCGGTGCAGACTCGATGGGCCGAAGGGCCTCTTTCTGCACTGTAGGATTCTGGGATCTGTGATTGGTGACTGCATGGACACTTAAACCATGGCAACAACACCAACTAGATATTTTTGGATAAGTGCAATCAGCCCTCGCAATACATGTTTTTTGCGTGTTGTTCATGATCTCATTACTCTCATCACCCTCTCTATAACCTTATCAAAAGTTCAAGCAAATTAGTTTAAACATGATTTGCCCTAAACAAATCCATACTGGCTTTCCTGAAGTAACTTGCTGTTGCTCAAGTGACCATTAATTTTGTCCCAAATTATCCCTTCAAAACGTTTGCCCAGCACCAAGGTTAAACTGAGCGTCCTGCAGTTGCTGGGCTTATCTTTGCACCCTTCTTTGATCAAGGATACAACAGTCCCAATTCTCCAGTCCTCTGGCACCATCACTGACTTGAAGACTGAAGAATTATAGCCAGTGCCTCCACAAGTTTCATTCTCACTTCTCTCACTTCCTTGGATGCATTTTATCCAACCCTGGTGCCTTCTCAACTTGAAGTACAGCTAGCCTATCTAATAAATCCTCCTTACCAATTTTAAACCATTCAAGTGTCCGAGCTACCTCCACTTCCACTATGACCTGGACAAAATCTTCTTCCTTCATGTAAAGTGTTAATTTAATTCCTCAGTTTACTCCCTGCCCCCATGTGTAAATTGCTTTTTTGATACCTAATTGGAAACACTCCCCCTTTCACTGCCTTTATACAATTTGTATGCACATTGAAGAATTTTGGATGTTCTTCTATGTTGGCTGACAGTCTATTCTAATACTCTCTCTTGGCTTCTCTTGTTTTTTTCAATTTCCTTGGAGCTTCTATATTCATCCTGGTTCTCAATTGTTTTATCCACCGGATATCTGCCATATACCATGGACTATAAGCGGAAAGAGATCTTCCTACAATTCTACAGAGCTATAGGGTGCTGTGCGCAGCTTTGGTCTCTTTATTTCTCTTTCAGGAAATACTTGCCTGAGTCGGAGTGCAATGAGTGTTCACAAGACTGGTTCTTGGATTGTCCTATGAGGAGAGTTTAGAACATAGAACATAGAAAAACTACAGCACAAACAGGCCCTTCGACCCACAAGTTGTGCGGATCATATCCCTACCTACCAGGCTTACCTATAACCCTCAATCCTATTAAGCCCCATGTACTCATCCAGAAGTCTCTTAAAAGACCCTATCAAATTTGCCTCCACCACCACCAATGGCAGCCGATTCCACTCACCCAGCACCCTATAAGTTTGAGGAGGCTAGGCCTACATTTCTTGGAGCTGAGGAAAATAAGAGGTGATCTGATTTGACACACATAGTAGTTTTAAGAGTTAGAACATAGAACATAGAACATAGAACATTACAGCGCAGAACAGGCCCTTCGGCCCACGATGTTGCGCCGACCAGTTAAAAAAAAACAACAACAATGACCCACTAACCTAAACCAATCCCTTTTCGTCCATAAACCTATCCACAGACCTCTTAAACGCCCCCAAGCTAGGTGCATTTACAACTGCAGCAGGCAGGGCATTCCAATCCCTCACCACCCTCTGGGTAAAGAACCTACCCCTGACATCTGTCCTATAACTACCCCCCCTTAGTTTAAAGCCATGCCCCCTCGTGCTAGATTTTTCCATCAGAGGAAAAAGGCTATCACTATCCACCCTATCTAAACCTCTAATCATCTTATATGTTTCAATAAGATCCCCTCTTAGCCGCCTTCTTTCCAGCGAAAACAACCCCAAATCCCTCAGCCTCTCCTCATAGGATCTCCCCTCCATACCAGGCAACATCCTGGTAAACCTCCTCTGCACCCTCTCCAAAGCCTCCACATCCTTCCTATAATGTGGGGACCAGAACTGCACACAGTACTCCAAGTGCGGCCGCACCAGAGTTGTGTACAGTTGCAACATAACGCTACGACTCATAAATTCAATCCCCCTACCAATAAACGCCAAGACACTGTATGCCTTCTTAACAACCTTATCTACTTGATTCCCAACTTTCAGGGATCTATGTACACATACACCTAGATCCCTCTGCTCATCCACACTATTCAAAGTCTTCCCGTTAGCCCTATACTCAACACATCTGTTATTCCTACCAAAGTGAATTACCTCACATTTCTCTGCATTAAACTCCATCCGCCACCTCTCGGCCCAGCTCTGCAACCTGTCTAAGTCTTCCTGCAAACTATGACACCCTTCCTCACTATCTACCACACCTCCGACTTTGGTGTCATCAGCAAATTTACTGATCCACCCAACTATACCCTCATCCAGATCATTAATAAAAATCACAAACAGCAGTGGCCCCAACACAGATCCCTGAGGCACACCACTTGTAACCGAACTCCATGATGAATATAGGTGCACTGACTCCGAGTAAGGGGTCTGCCATTTGGAATTGAGGCGAGGAGAAATTTCTAAACTCCAAGGGTTGCAGCTTTGTAGAATTCTCTACCTCAGCATGTGCTCAGTCATTGAATATATTCAGGACAGAGATTAGTAGCTTTTGGGGTACCCATAGGGAATTAAGACATGTAGGGAAATTGCAGGGAATGGAGTTGCGGTAGAAGATCAGCTGTTAGTTTGTTGTCAGTTTGTGAAGCCTTGTTGGATCAAATAGCCTGCTCCAAATCCTATTTCTTGCATTTTTTCATTCTTGCCAGCAATGCTGTTAATCATAGTTCTTTTCTCATAATTCCGGGGATTTTCTGAGATCTGATTCAATGTCTTGCCCTGGATGGTGTTCCATAACAGATCAATGGGGAAAGTGATCTGTATTTTTTACACCCTGGTTGGATTATTACTTGTGTTGTGACACTTTTCATAATTAATGTTCTAGCCATTTCTCTCTCAATCAATTATATCAAGTTAATAAATAATATTGAATGTAACATGGCTAATATGTATACGCTCTGTTAAACCTTCCCCTGCTGTTCCTTAAAAAGCCGTGCTGGTTAGGTGCAGTGGCCGTGCTATATCCTCCTTCAGTGTACCCCGACAGGAGACCGAGTGCGGCAACTGATGACACCAAAGTCGGAGGTGTGATAGATTGTGAGGAAGGGTGTCATAGTCTGCAGGGAGACTTAGATAGGTTGCAGAGCTGGGCCGAGAGGTGGCGGATGGAATTTAATGCGGAGAAGTGTGAGGTAATTCACTTTGGTAGGAGCAACAGATGTGTCGAGTATAGGGCTAACGGGAGGACTTTGAATAGTGTGGATGAACAGAGGGATCTAGGTGTATGTGTACATAGATCCCTGAAAGTTGGGAATCAAGTAGATAAGGTTGTTAAGAAGGTGTACGGTGTCTTGGCGTTTATTGGTAGGGGGATTGAATTTAGGAGTCACAGCGTAATGTTGCAACTGTACACAACTCTGGTGCGGCCGCACTTGGAGTACTGTGTGCAGTTCTGGTCCCCACATTACAAGAAGGATGTGGAGGCTTTGGAGAGGGTGCAGAGGAGGTTTACTAGGATGTTGCCTGGTATGGTGGGGAGGTCCTATGAGGAGAGACTGAGGGATTTAGGGTTGTTTTCGTTGGAAAGAAGGTGGCTAAGAGGGGATCTTATTGAAACATATAAGATGATTAGAGGTTTAGATCGGGTGGATAGTGATAGCCTTTTTCCTCGGATGGAGAAAGCTAGCACGAGGGGGCATGGCTTTAAATTAAGGGGGGGTAGCTACAGGACGGATGTCAGGGGCAGGTTCTTTACCCAGAGGGTGGTGAGGGATTGGAATGCCCTGCCTGCTGCAGTTGTAAATGCGCCTAGTTTGGGGGCGTTTAAGAGATCTGTGGATAGGTTTATGGACGAAAAGGGATTGGTATAGGCTAGTGGGTCATTGTTTTTGTAACTGGTCGGCGCAACATTGTGGGCCGAAGGGCCTGTTCTGTGCTGTAATGTTCTATGCTCTATGCTCTATGTTCTAACTAAGGGATTTTCACAGTAACTTAATTGCAATGTCAATGTAATCATACTTATGACAAATAAATAAACTTTAACTTTACTTCTTACCAGGATAAAGAGTCCAGCGTTTGCCATATCCTGGTGGCTGGGTATGGTGGAAAACACAGACAGGACGAGACAGCTGAAGACCAGCAGGAATCTGTTGGAGACAGATAGAGTTTAACTAAATTAAGCAGCGGTAGTGGAGGATACAGCGGACAAACAGAAGCTGCAGGCCAGAATTTAACTGTGTCAGTGTTTGATGCCAACACCCCACAGCTTCTAACAATTTACAGATTCAGTGATCTATACCACAGAGAGAAAACTGATTCAGCAAACAAGCTTAAGTATTAATTGACAATTCCTCAGCGACTGTCTATTATATAATACAGCACTGGAATATTATAGGAAGGATGTGATTACACTGGAAGGGGTGCAGTCATCAGAGCAGCCTGATCGAGGTGTATGGGGTTATGAGAGAACCATAGAAACCCTACAGTGCAGAAAGAGGCCCTTCGGCCCATCGAGTCTGCACCGAACACAATCCCAGCCAGACCCTACCCCCATATCCCTACATATTATACCCACTAATCCCTCTAACCTACACATCCCTGGACACTAAGGGGCAATTTCTTAGCATGACCAATCAACCTAACCCGCACATCTTTGGACTGTGGGAGGAAACCGGAGCACCCGGAGGAAACCCACGCAGACACGAGGAGAATGTGCAAACTCCACACAGACAGTGACCCGAGCCGGGAATCGAGCCCAGGACCCTGGAGCTGTGAAGCAGCAGTGCTAACCACTGTGCCACCGTGCCGAGCGACATGGACAGAGTGGATAAGGAGCAGCTGTTCCCTTAGTTGAAGGGTCAGTTACGAGGGGGACACAGGTTCAAGGTGAGGGACAGGAGGTTTAGGGGGGATGTGAGGAAAAATATACTTTTATTCAGAGGATGGTGATCGTCTGGAGACTTGTCTGGAGAATGGTGGAATCGGGTTGCCTCACATCCTTTAAGAAGTATCTGGATGAGCACTTGGCACATCACAACATTCAAATCTATGGGTCAAGTACTGGTGAATGGGATTACCTGGGAGTTTCTCATGTGTTGGGCCTCTTCTGCATTGCATGATTCTCTGATAGTTTCATGGTCATCATTACTAAGACTGCTCAATCCCTGATTATATGAACTGTGTCAGATGACCAAGTGGCTCCAGGAGAGCTATGTGCAGAATTATCTGTGTCCTGAAGACCATGTACTAACCCTGCATGAGGCCCCTTCAAATACTTCTTAATAGATTGCTTCAGGCAAAATTATACTGACTATCTTAACCCTGATGTGGAGATGCCGGCGTTGGACTGGGGTAAACGCAGTTAGAAGTCTCACAACACCAGGTTAAAGTCCAACTTTGAGGTCCCACTTTACTTATCTGACGAAGGAGCAGTGCTCCGAAAATAGTCTTTTGCTACCAGATAAACCCGCTGGGTTTTAACCCGATGTTCTGAGACTTCTCACTCTGCCACAGGATGAGAAAAGCCCTCATCAAGGTACGGTGAGACAATGAGGCACGGTAACAGTGAAACCTCACCAAAGCTCAGTGACAACACCAAACACTGTCCGTGCTTTCAGAAGGTCTCTCGATTACTAGTCCAGTTGCATTATCACTTCATAACCATCTTCCCCATTCTCAGTACACAATACTCATCACTAGAGTATAATTACCAGAAACTATTCTGTAACTGACACCGTGCAAAGGTACTATTGCAAATGATAACTGTGCAAAATATTCAGCATCAAAATACATTTATCAGGATTACTGTACAACCGATATTGTGTGATCAGACAAATGTTAGTGATTATTACACAACATTCACTGAAAGAGTGGAAATTATCAGAGACAATCATAAAATATGACATGCAGATTTTAAAAAAAAGCTTCACAATATGTGTCTGGTAATGAAGTTGTGTGGTACTATGTAACTCAACATTTTCCCACCAAGGACCTGATGAAGTTTATCCCAGGACATTGTAGGAGGCTAGGGAGGAAATTGCGAGTCCCCTAGCCAAGATATTTGAATCACCGATAGTCACCGGTGAGATGCCTGAAGATTGGAGGATGGCAAATGTTGTGCCTTTGTTTAAAAAGAGCTGCAAGGAAAAGCCTGGGAACTACAGGCCAGTGAGCCTCACATCTGTGTGGGTAAATTGTTGGAAGATATTTTGAGAGACAGGATCTACAGGCATTTAGAGACGCAAGGACTGATTAGGGACAGTCAGCATGGCTTTGTGAGTGGGAAATCATGTCTCACAAATTTGATTGAGTTTTTTGAAGTGGTAACCAAGTAGGTAGATGAGGGCAGTACAGTTGATGTTGTCTACATGGACTTTAGCAAGGCCTTTGACAAGGTACCGCATGGTAGGTTGTTGCATAAGGTTAAATCTCACGGGATCCAGGGTGAGGCATCTAAGTGGATACAAAATTGGCTTCTTGACAGAAGCCAGAGGGTGGTTGAAGAGGGTTGTTTTTCAAACTGGAGGCCTGTGACCAGTGGTGTTTCTCAAAGATCAATGCTGGGTCCACTATTATTTGTATTTTAATGATTCAGGTGAGAATATAGGGGGCATGGTTAGTAAGTTTGCAGATGATACTAAGATTGGTAGCATTGTGGACAGTGAAGAAAGTTATCTCCAATTGCAACGGGATCTTGATCAATTGGGCCAGGGGGCTGACAAATGGCAGATGGAGTTTAATTCAGACAAATGTGAGGTGATGCAGTTTGGTAGATTGAACCAGGGCAGGACTTACTCAGTTAATGGTAGGGCACTGGGGAGAGTTACAGAACAAAGAGATCTAGGGGTACATGTTCATAGCTCCTTGAAAGTGGAGTCACTGGTGGACAGAGTGGTGAAGAAGGCAGTCAGCATGCTTGATTTCATCGGTCAGAACATTGAATACAGGAGTTGGAATGTCTTGTTGAAGTTGTACAAGACATTGCTAAGGCCACACTTGGAATACTGTGTGCAGTTCTGGTCACCCTATTATAGAAAGGATATTATTAAACTAGAAAGAGTGCAGAAGAAATTTACTAGGATGCTACCCGGACTTGATGGTTTGAGTTATAAGGAAAGGCTGGATAGACTGAGACTTTTTTCTCTGCAGAGGGCTGAGAGGTGACCTTATAGATAGAGGTCTATAAAATAATGAGGGACACAGATCAGCTAGATAGTCAATATCTTTTCCCAAAGGTAGGGGAGTCTAAAACTAGAGGGGATAGGTTTAAGGTGAGAGGGGAGAGATACAAAAGTGTCCAGAGGGGCAATTTTTTCACACAGAGGGTGGTGAGTGTCTGGAACGAGCTGCCAGAGGTAATAGTAGAGGTGGGTACAATTTTGTCTTTTAAAAAACATTTAGACAGTTACATGGGTACAATGGGTATAGAGGGATATGGGCCAAATGTGGGCAACTGGGATTAGTTTATGGGTTTTAAAAAAGGGTGGCATGGACAAGTTAGGCCGAAGGGCCTGTTTCCATGCTGTAAACCTCTTTGACTCAAAGTTGGTGCCTACTTTGTCTTGGACACCTGAGAACAGTATTGAGGGTTCATGTTGTTAGAGGTGCTGTCTGTCAGATGGGACATAAAGCTAAAGCACCATATGTCCTGCCATAAATTCAATGGTGCCAAGCACTTTGACCCTTTGATTGCAATGCAATCAGCTCACCAACTTTGCATTCCTTACTCATTTCAACGATTTAAGTGCCAGGCCACACTCAAGTTTTGTGACAAGGGACTCAGATGATGGCAATGGGCAGCTGATGGAATAAGGACGATGGTTATGTATAACTAAATACTCGGTGCTTTGGGAAGCCTGTCACAAAACCTTCAGTCAATGCAAGAGTCCAGCATTAACTTGGCACAGGCCTTTGCATGGACCATCCCTGCCAGCACAGGAATAGTGACCAACTCCATTTTCATACTTGTGTACCCAACCTTACAAGAGGCAATGTTCAATGCTGCAGCTTCCATTGCAGCACAGTCAGTGGCCACCCAATGCCTTAGTACTGCCACTGAAATCATACAATAACAGCTTGCTGATATGCCCGCTCAAACTGATGCCATCAAGGCTACGGATCACAGTGTGGAACGGTGCTTGCAGAGTGTCCAATACATTATTGGGTTACTAAGGCAAGACCCTGGGAGAATAAAGCCCTCTCTCTCTCTCAGGAAGCCAGCCTCCTGTCAATGCCACTCCGCCAATGTCCTTGCTGCTGCCTATCAGTCAGACTGCTATCACCCATCCTGAGGAGGGCAGTGCAAAGTCAGAGCTTAAGAACAAACAGCAAAGAAAATTTCAGCACAAGAACAGGCCCTTTGGTCCTCCCAGCCTGCACCAGCCATGCTGTGTGAACTACAACCCCCCACCCTTCCAAGGACCACATCCCTCTATTCCCAACCTATTCATGGATTTGTCCAGACGCCCCTATCTGCTCCATATCCGCTTCCACTCCCTCCCCCGGCAGCCAGTTCCAGGCACCCACCACCCTCTGTGTAAAAAACTTGCCTCGTCCGTCACCTTTAAACCTTATCCCTCGCACCTTAAATCTATGCCTCCCAGACACTTCTCGCACACATTCTCACTGCAAGTCAGCGCAGAATTCCCCTAACCAGCCCGTGATGGGATTGGTGACAGACGGGCATGGGGAATATGGCGGGAGCTAAAATGCCAGTAACGTGCAGGCGTAAAATCGTGTTGCAATTCTCCCAATGGTGGGTTAATAACAAAGAACAAAGAACAACACAGCATGGGAAACAGGCCCGCGCCGCCGTCCCATTGTCTCAGTGACCTATTCATGATTTTAGTCTACGCCGAATGTGCAAGGATCAGGGAGGTCCAATATAGGGACAATTTGTTACCCAATCAATCAGCCTTAATGGTGGGTTAGACTTCCTGTTGGCAGGTGGTACAAATATCATTTACATTCATTGACATCTCATGAATGCTCATTAAAGTAACTGCCTACTGACACCCCATCAGGCCGTTCAAAGAACAAAGAACAACACAGCACAGGAAATAGGCCCTTCGGCCCAACGAGTCCACGCCGCCATCTTAACAATATGAGTGCCCTCCTCTACCCATGACCCTTGTCTACGCTTGTGGCACTCCATATTGGAAACCAGATTGAGGGGAGACTAACTTAGGGACAATTTGTTACACCAATCAGCCTAAGAGCACATCTTTGGGGTGTGGGAGGAAACCGGAGCACCCGGAGAAAACCCACGCAAGCACGGGGAGAATGCGCAAACTCCCGCAGACACTGCCCCAAATCCATGTATTTGCACAGCAAACAGTGATAGTCACTGAGCTGTCGTGTTGCCCAGTATCTGGTCCAGTTTAAGCGTACACTAACGACGTGAAGCACTAGGCTACTCTCGAAACATCCAAGAGCAGCCCTCACACGACCCATCGCGTGTACGCCCCTTGTTGGATAACAAGGCGAACCGAATCTCCTGTGGATTAAAAGAGAAAAACATCAATACCATGCACATCCTTATACAAACATTCAAAGGAATCCCCAGAAGCTTAAAAGTAAAACAAGTGAGCCAGAAAATATGTTGGAAGATCCATAGGAATCAGTTGATTCCCAGGGACATCCCAAGGCTCCTGAACCTTATTTAAAACAGTCTCCTATATCCCTCCATCTCCATCCCACTCATGTGCCTGTCTAAGTATCCCTTAAACAATTCAATCTTGTGTCACGCCAACAGCAAATTTCAAACACCAAAGATAATTACAGCACAGGAACAGGTTCTTCAGCCGTCCATGCCCATGTTGAACAAGCTGCCCGACTGAACTAAAACCCTCTATTCCCATCCCATTCATGTACTTGTCCAGACACCCCTTAAAAGTCACTAAAAGTCACCACATTGGTAAGTAACGTGCACAAGGTTACTGTGGGGAGACCGGTTCCTGTCTCCAGCTCCGTGCTGAGCTGGTCTTCATGGCCAGCACCATGCTGCTGGTCCCATGGACCCTCCTGTGTTCCCGAGTTGGATCAGTACAGTGCCTGGTTCAGGGAATACAAGGAGCTCCTTTCTTCTGCTGTCCCACGGCAGTGGTTAACTGGACAGCATCATGCTGCAGCTGTTATGCAGGCACCAAAGTTTATCCAGGGGTGGAGTGCGAGGTGAGGCTGGGGGGTGAGGGAGGGAGGGTGCGCCTAATGAAGGCAAAGGGGACAGTGTGGAAGGAGGGCCATGCAAGGAGGGAGGAGGTATAAGGTTTACAATGACAGACAGAAGGGCAAGAAGATGGATGAAGAAGTTACCCCACTTGGAGTACTGTGCGCAGTTCTGGTCGCCTCACTACAGGAAGGATGTGGAAGCTATTGAGAGGGTGCAGAGGAGATTTACAAGGATGTTGCCTGGATTGGGAGGCATGCCTTATGAGGATAGGTTGAGGGAGCTCGGTCTCTTCTCCCTGGAGAGACGAAGGATGAGAGGCGACCTGATAGAGGTTTATAAAATGTTGAGAGGAATAGATAGGGTGGATTCTCGGAGGCTATTTCCCAGGGCTGAAATGGTCGCTACGAGAGGGACACAGGTTTAAGGTGCGGGGGAGCAGGTACAGAGGAGATGTTAGAACATAGAACATAGAACATTACAGCGCAGAACAGGCCCTTCGGCCCACGATGTTGCGCTGTCCCCCTTCTTAAACAATGGGACAACATTCACTAACCTCCAATCTTCCGGTACTATACCAGAGGCCAACGATTTATTTAATTATAAATTAAATTTATAAATTAATTTATAAATTAGGGGTAAGCTTTTCACTCAGAGGGGGGTGAGTGAGTGGAATCGGCTGCCGTCGGTGGTGGTGGAGGCGAACTCGCTGGGGTCTTTTAAAAGACTTCTGGATGAGTATATGGGATCTAATGGGATTGGGAGTTACAGATAGTTCTATGGATTGGTAGATATGGATATGATCGGCGCAACTTGTGGGCCGAAGGGCCTGTTTGTGCTGTAGTGTTCTATGTTCTGTGTTAAAAGATGGAAGGCAGAAAGATGACTGAGATGATGGAATCTGAAAACTAGGGGGTCAAACAGATACTGCATCGTTTACTTGTGAGGGGTGGGCAAAGACTCCTGATGTGGTGGGTAGAGGTCCAGATGGTATATGGGCACCACGTAGGTGGTGGTCTTGTGTGGGGGCTGGTTGAAACAAGGGACAGAGTTGGTCAAGGCTTCTAGCCTTTGTTTTCTGGGTTGCTGGCATCCTGCACACTCTCGCAAAGGCAGGAGGGCTGGACAGGGTGATATGAATTTGCTGACTGGCGTTTAAATATGGCACTGGGACTGTCAACTGAGAGTGGGCGGACAAATCAGCTGACAGGCTGCCAGAGAGTTAGCGGGGAACTCTTATAATGAGATGCCAAGTGCAGCATCCGGCACTGGATCACGCTGTACGGGTCAGTGGGACAGATACTGCTGGAGTCACCCAGGAGAATTCAGCCTCTGCCTTCCTCATGAGGGTTTCCAATCTCCATTTTCAAACAGCCCGCCTCGGAATTCTCTCCAAATGTCACTCCCACTCAAATGGCTTCAACAAGGATCTGACTCCAATCTCACTGTCTGAGATTCCTCTCCCACATACAGTCCAGCCTCACCTTTCATCCACAATGTCAGCCAGGCCAAACAGAACACCACTGCTCCAAAAGGTCCACAGTAAGGAGTCCCAATCTTCAGCTGCCTCCTTGGATCTTCAGGGCTTCTCTCAAGTGTTCTTTGCTTCAAGTCTGCTCCCTACTGCTCTCTGTCCTCAGTTACGAGCCTATTGCTCCTCTCCTTTCGCTTTACTTCACAGGATTTGTTTCTCATCTCTGTCCTTGTCCCTTTCCTGGACCAGGGACATCTTTCTTTCCCACTCCCTGGTTTGGAAGTTCTTCTTGGTTTGATCTCCCTCTCCATGTCCTGATCCTCTGGGCACCTTCTCTCTAATGGCACTCTGACCTGTTTTTCACGCTGTTTTCTTCTCCTGCGCGTGTGCACAGATCTGGCCAAGAAGATGAAATTAATAAACTGTGTGTGTGTGGCCAGTTGTGACCTTGGGAACTCCGTGCATGCACCAACTGGGAAATGGTCACACACGTGTGCAGTTTTGTTTTATGGGCTTTGGGTCTTCTGTGCGAGTGCTCACACAAAAGACCCAAAACCCATAAAACAAAACTGCACACGTGTGACCATTTCCCAGTTGGTGCATGCCCAGAATTCCCAAGCTCGCCGGAATCTGTAGTTCCTGATCTGCAGTTTCTGCTTAGGGAAGCATTTGGAGTTTCATCGCATTAACACACCAGTTTGAAGTTTAGGAAGTGAGATCCTTTTCTGGGCTGATATACGGCAGGGTTGGCCTGTGCCTGATGTGGTTGCAGCAAATGCAACCCTGCACCATGGGGAGTCTGCAGTCGCAGTGAAACTGTGGTCACTTTCTCATTTTTCCATCTGCCAGCTCTCACTGAATGGCGCCTTCTTTACATAACTGGAAACAGCAAATGGTGAGATAGGGCAAATATTTTCAGCACCAGACTGGAAAGTAGCAGACATGTAAAAGTAATTGTTCAGATGCCTTCAAAGCCACTGGAATGCCCCGTTCTATGATTGCAATTGTGGCTGCAAATCTCAGGAATTATTGAAGCCGATATCTCTCACATATTGTTCTTCATTGAGGATTGCTCTTTGAAAACTCCATGTAGATATAACACCCTTAATTCCTTCTCCTCTCTTCCTCTTCCCTCTCCCAGTAGCTTTTCTTGCTCTACAGATCCTCTGTACATGTTCCAAAGCTGTATACCAAGGGAAACACTCATTAATGCACCAATATCTAAGAGCAATGGATTTGTGTTGAGGTCAGCAAAAACTCCAGCATCTGCTACACATCTCCCTGCAGGCTTTCTCATTTTAAACAGTTACAGAATACACCAAAGGCTTGTAGATTTGAATCAGTGGCCAGAATCAAATTGATTTACGTAAGAACATAACAAATCGGACCAGGAGCAGAGCATGCAGTTCCGTAAGACTGTCCAACATTATTACAACCAAAAATCTCTCCGCCTTGAATATCTCAAAGATGGAGCTTCTACAGCTCTCTGAGGTAAAGAATCCTAGAATATAACCAATAAAAAAGTTTCCTCATGTCTCTGTTGGTTCTTTTGCCAAACACCATAAATCAGTGTCTCTGGCTCTCAACCTCAGCCAATTCCCTCATCATGGTGACATAATTGACTTTGTTTAAGTTTCAATTCTTTGACTTGCACTAGAGAATGTAATTTTCAAATTTAACATGAAATTTAATTGTATTATGACCACTTTTTCACAAAAGATCTTTTATGAGATTGCTAATAACCATATCTCATTACGTAGCCTTACTGAGATGTTCCAGGAAATCAATTGATTCCTATGGACTGTCCAACATATTTTATGGCTCACTTGTCTTACGTTTGAGCTTCTGGGGATTCCGTGAACATCTGTATAAGTTGTGCATGTTTATTGATGTCTTTCGATCCACAGGTGATTCGGTCTACCTTGTTGTCCAACAAGGGGCATACACGCGATGGGTCGTGCGAGGGCTGCTCTTGGATGTTACTTCGAGAGTTGCCTAGTGCTTCACGTCATTAGTGTACGCTTAAACTGGACCAACTGACAGGCAACACGACAGCTCAGTGACTATCACTGTTTGCTGTGCAGATACATGGATTTGGGACGGTGTCTGTGGGAGTTTGCACATTCTCCCCGTGCTTGCGTGGGTTTTCTCCGGGTGCTCCGGTTTCCTCCCACACCCCAAAGATGTGCTCTTAGGCTGATTGGTGTTAACAAATTGTCCCTAAATTAGTCTTCCCTCAATCTGGTTATGGTTCCTTTATTGTGGAGTCCAACAGGCATAGACAAGGGTCATGGGTAGAGGAGGGAACTCACAATGTTAAAATGGCGGCGTGGGCTTGTTGGGCTGAAGGGCCTGTTTCCTGTGCTGTGTCGTTCTTTGTTCTTTGTACATAATACTACATCCAAAATATCATTATCCCTGGCTGGTTCCACAAAATATTGTTCTAGCTAAGTGTCACGTAAACATTCTATAGACCTTTTTCCAGAATGTCTTTGTCAATTTGATTTATACAGCTCATATGAAGGTTACAGACCCCCACAATTATTACATTACCTTTCTAATAACTTTAATATTCTGTCCAACTGGGTATCTATGTTGGGGGCCTATAAATAAGGTAGTTAGGAAGGCACACGGTGTCTTGGCGTTTATTGGTAGGGGGATTGAATTTAGGAGCCGCAGCGTCATGTTGCAACTGTACAAAACTCTGGTGCGGCCGCACTTGGAGTACTGTGTGCAGTTCTGGTCCCCACATTATAGGAAGGATGTGGAGGCATTGGAGAGGGTGCAGAGGAGGTTTACCAGGATGTTGCCTGGTATGGAGGGGAGGTCCTATGAGGAGAGACTGAGGGATTTGGGGTTGTTTTCGTTAGAAAGAAGGCGGCTAAGAGGGGACCTTATTGAAACATATAAGATGATTAGAGGTTTAGATAGGGTGGACAGTGATAGCCTTTTTCCTCGGATGGAGAAAGCTAGCACGAGGGGGCATGGCTTTAAATTAAGGGGTGGTAGTTATAGGACGGATGTCAGGGGTAGGTTCTTTACCCAGAGGGTGGTGAGGGATTGGAATGCCCTGCCTGCTGCAGTTGTAAATGCGCCCAGTTTGGGGGCGTTTAAGAGATCCGTGGATAGGTTTATGGATGGAAAGGGATTGGTTTAGGTTAGAGGGTCATTGCTTTTTAATTGGTCGGCGCAACATCGTGGGCCGAAGGGCCTGTTCTGCGCTGTAATGTTCTATGTTCTATGTTCTAAACCAGTAGTCCTCAAAGTGTGGTCTATGGGCAGATATAAAAAGCAAGACACTCATGTGTAACTCCCAGGCTAATGGGAGTTCTGCACCACAATGTTCCGATGAGACAGGGAGGTTTTGGTAGGTTACGGGAACCACGGTGCACGAAAGTTGCGATGAACCTAGTCCTAGAAAAGGAAAGTGTACAAAAGGTTCAGGGAGCTAGGAGATGTTAGGAATCTAGAGGAGTATACGACCTGTAGGAAGGAACTCAAGAAGGAAATTAGGAGAGGCAGAAGGGGTCATGAGAAGGCCTTGGCGGGTAAGATTAAGGAAAACCCTAAGGCGTTCTACAAATATGTGAAGAGTAAAAGGATGAGATGTGAAAGAATAGGACCTATAAAATGTGACGGTGGGAAAGTTTGTACAGAACCGGTAGAAATAGCAGAGGTGCTTAATGAATACTTTACCTCGGTATTCACAGTGGAAAAGGATCTTGGTGGTTGTAGTGCAGGTTTGTGGTGGACTGAAAAGATTGAGTATGTGGACATAAAGAAAGAGGATGTGTTGGAGCTTTTGAATAGCATCAAGATAGATAAGTCACCGGGACCGGATGGGATGTTCCCCAGGATACTGTGGGAGGTGAGGGAAGAGATTGCAGAGCCCCTGGCGATGATCTTTGCATCGTCGATGGAGACGGGAGAGGTTCTGGAGGATTGGAGGATTGCGGATGTGGTTCCTATATTCAAGAAAGGGAATAGGGATAGCCCAGGAAATTATCGACCGGTGAGTCTAACCTCAGTGGTTGGTAAGTTGATGGAGAAGATCCTGAGGGACAGGATTTATGAACATTTAGAGAAGTTTAGTATGCTCAAAAGTAGTCAGCTCAGCTCTGTCAAAGGCAGGTTGTGCCTTGCGAGCCTGGTTGAGTTCTTTGAAAATGTGACTAAACACATTGACGAAGGAAGAGCTGTAGATGTGATTTATATGGACTTCAGCAAGGTGTTTGATAAGGTCCCCCACGCAAGGCTTATTGAGGAAGTGATAGGGCATGGGATCCAAGGGGGCTGTTGTCTTGTGAATCCAGAACTGGCTTGCCCGCAGAAGGCAGAGAGTGGTTGTGGGTGGGTCTTTTTCTGCATGGAGGTCGGTCACCAGTGGAGTGCCCCAGGGATCTGTTCTAGGACCCTTGCTGTTTGTAATTTTCATAAATGACCTGGATGAGGAAGTGGAGGGATGGGTTGGTAAGTTTGCTGACAACACAAAGGTTGGTGTTGTAGATAGTCTGGAGGGATGTCAGAAGTTGCAACGTGACATAGATAGGATGCAAGACTGGGCGGAGAAGTGGCACATCAACTTCAACACGGATAAATGTGTAGTGGTCCATTTTGGCAGGTCAAATGGGATGAAGGAGTACAATATTAAGGGTAAGACTCTTAGCTGTGTAGAGGATCAGAAGGACCTTGGGGTCCGGGTCCACAGGACTCGTAAATTGGCCTCGCAGGTGGAGGGTGTGGTTAAGAAGGTGTATGGTGTACTGGCCTTCATCAATAGAGGGATTGAGTTTAGGAGTTGGGAGAAAATGCTGCAACTTTATAAGACCCTGGTCAGACCCCACTTGGAGCATGGTTCAGTTCTGGTCACCTCATTACAGGAGGGATGTGGAAGCTATTGAGAGGGTGCAGAGGAGATTTACAAGGATGTTGCCTGGATTGGGAGGCATGCCTTATGAGGATAGGTTGAGGGAGCTAGGTCTTTTCTCCTTAGAGAGACGAAGGTTGAGAGGCGACCTGATAGAGGTTTATAAGATGTTGAGAGGAATAGATAGGGTGGATTCTCGGAGGCTATTTCCCAGGGCTGAAATGGTCGCTACGAGAGGACACAGGTTTAAGGTGCTGGGGAGCAGGTACAGAGGAGATGTCAGGGGTGAGTTTTTCACTCAGAGGGTGGAGAGTGAGTGGAATGGGCTGCCACCAGTGGTGGTGGAGGCAAATTCGATAGGGTCTTTTAAGAGGCTTCTGGATGAGTACATGGGATTTAATAGGTTTGAGGGTTATAGGTAAGCCAGTAGGTAGAGATACGATCGGCGCAACTTGTGGGCCGAAGGGCCTGTTTGTGCTGTAGTTGTGTGAAGGTACAAAGGATACAGGGGGAGAACATCGAGTCCTTTTGTATCCAGGCCTTGATTTCCTTTGCAGAAACCAGCAAGGTGTCCAAATAATTGGGAAGTGGTGGAACCCATGTGAAGTATCTCCAACCATTTGGAGTGCCTTCACCAGAATTAACAACATAGAACCCAAAACAGGCCTGGCGAAGGTTATATGCACTTCCACCCTTTAATCTATATGTCTGCCAACGAAGAAAAGCTTTCCGTATGCTTTCTTCATCACCTTATCAACTTCTACCTTTAGGGACCGATACACTTGCCCACCAAGATCCCTCACTTCATCTACCCCCCTCTCACTAGATTTGCATTTATTGTGTATTCTCTTTTACAGTTTGACCTCCCTCATTGTATACATTACCTCATGCTTAACTCCATCTGCCGCTTTCCTGCCCACTCCACGAATCCATCTAAATCATTCTGCAGGTTACAGTTATCCTCTACACGGTCAACCTGCAAATTTTCCAATTGTCACCCTCCCCCAAATTCAGGTACAAATAATTAAAAGATAAAACAAACAGCAGGGGTCTCAACACTGAGCCCCGTAGGAAACCACTTCAAACAGGTTCCCATTTGCAAGTGCAGTCATTGACCATTATTCTCTGAGTTTTGTTACCAAGATCCAATTTGTCACACTTACTGTGTACCATGGACTTTTAATTTTTTGACCAGTCTCCACGTGAGACCTTGTGGAGTCTCACAAAAATCCCTGTAGACAACATCCACTGCACTCCCCTCATCGATCCTCCTTGTCACTTCCTCAAAGAACCCAATCAAACTTGTACGGCATGACCTTCTCTTAAAGCCATGCTGACTATCCTTGACTAGTCCAGACTTTTCTAAGTGACAGCTTATCCAATCCCGCAAGATTAATTCTAAGAATTTGCTCACCATCGGAGAGAAACTAACTTGCTTATAATTGTGTGGTATTTCCTTTGTACCCTTTCCAAATAACCAAACCGTATTTGTATTTCTGCAATCCTCACCTGTGTTGAGTGACGATTGGAAAATAATTGTCAGAGTATCTGCTATTCCCTCCCCAATCACCTTCAACATCCCAGGGAACAATCCATCCAACCTGGCGACTTATCCACTTTCCAGGTTACAACTCCTCTAACGCTGCCTCTCTCACTGAGAATCTTTGATCCAATATTACACACTGCACCTGTTGAATTAATATATCCCTTTCCTTTGTGAATGCAGAGACAAGAAGTTTATTTAAAACTCTCTTATTTAAATCTCTGACCATGGCAAAGCTTTCACCAGCACCAAGTTTCAGACGTTCATGCTTTCCAATAGAATCAAACCCATTAAGTGAGCACCCTATCATCTGTCATTGAATGGGTTGGCCGAACGAGTGGTGCAGAGTTTAAAGCTTGGTATGAAGTAATAACCTGCTGTGTCCAGAGAGATAGAGGATGATGCCACTTGCTTTTCATCGTCCAGTAATGCTTCATTTCAAAGGAAAAAAGAACAAAGAACAGCACAACACAGGAAACAGACCCTTTGGCCCTGTGAGCCTGTGCTGCCCATTTTAACACCCAGTGAGTGCCTCATTCAAGTCTTTCTTCTACCTACGATTTTTGTCTACCTCTGGTGGACTCTACAATAAAGGGGTGCGAATTTCCTCTGAGCACTGTCCTCTGAATCCCCTACGTAACATGCTTTTTAATTTAGACAGGACTGAGTCCTTCTGTGTCTAGGCCTTGATTTCCCTCGCAGAAACCAGCAAGGTGTCCAAATAATTGAGTTGGTACTTCCACAGCTGGTAACGAAACAGGAATTATGGGCAATGCCAGGCAACTTGAATAGTGTGGAGGGGCAGAGGGATCTAGGTGTATGTGTACATAGGTCCCTGAAAGTTGGGAATCAAGTAGATAAGGTTGTTAAGAAGGCGTACGGTGTCTTGGCGTTTATTGGTAGGGGGATTGAATTTAGGAGTCACAGCGTCATGATGCAACTGTACACAACTCTGGTGCGGCCGCACTTGGAGTATTGTGTGCAGTTCTGGTCCCCACATTATAGGAAGGATGTAGAGGCTTTGGAGAGGGTGCAGAGGAGGTTTACCAGGATGTTGCCTGGTATGGAGGGGAGATCCTACGAGGAGAGACTGAGAGATTTGGGGTTGTTTTCGCTGGAAAGAAGGCGGCTAAGAGGGGACCTTATTGAAACATATAAGATGATTAGAGGTTTAGATAGGGTAGATAGTGATAGCCTTTTTCCTAGGATGGAGAAAGCTAGCACGAGGGGGCACGACTTTAAATTAAGGGGGGGTAGTTATAGGACTGATGTTAGGGGTAGGTTCTTTACCCAGAGGGTGGTGAGGGACTGGAATGCCCTGCCAGCTGCAGTTGTAAATGCGCCTAGTTTGGGGGCGTTTAAGAGATCTGTGGATAGGTTTATGGACGAAATGGGATTGGTTTAGATTAGTGGGTTAGTGTTGTTTTTTTTTTAAAAACTGGTCGGCGCAACATCGTGGGCCGAAGGGCCTGTTCTGCGCTGTAATGTTCTATGTTCTATGTTCTATGTTCTAACTCAATGCATCAGCATTCGCTATCCAGGTCCAGGGGGCAATCCTTTCGGAGGTGTTCATAAGCTGCTAGTAACAAGGTGCTGAGGTCAGTCGCAGTAATCCAGCCGCTCATACTTCACACAGATCAAGAATCTAACCTGCGTTCCCTGCTTTGGTATAAACGATGTGGAGATGCCGGCGTTGGACTGGGGTAAACACAGTAAGAAGTCTGGCTTAAACCTGGTGTTGTCAGACTTTGTACAAATGAACATTGCATGGGCACTGGAGTTGGATGGACCAGTTTTAAAAAAGACATAAAAAAAACTAGCTGGAAGCAATATCAAATATTCAGTGTATAATAATATCCCCCCCCACTCCGACTCTCCACTCTTCACACACTCCCCACAACCAGTTTTCCAATTTTCATTAATTCCACATACATAATATATATAATATATTTGACTATATTGCATACATAATATATAGTGAAATATTAACAAGAATTAGGGCTGGGATTTTTATAAAGTTGTTTGGAAAGTTTTCTGCAGCACGATACAACCAGTACATATATTGCTTTGAAGTTTACTTATTAGTGTCACAAATAGGCTGACATTAACACTGCAATGAAGTTATTGTGAAAATCCCCTAGTCGCCACACTCTGGCACCCGTTCTGAGGGAGAATTTAACGTGGCCACTGCACCTATCCAGCACACCTTCCGGACTGTGGGATATAGCTCAAGGGATCAAAGGATATTGAGCGGGAAAAGCAGGATCAGGATATTGTATTTGAGGATTAGCCATGATCATAATGAATGGCGGAGCAGGCTGAAAGGACCAGATGACCTGACTGTGCTTCTATTTTCTACATTAACCATGTGGCATGAAATGAATAAATGCCAACAACAAGAGGGATTGGGTAACATGCATTCATTCACCGGAACTGTTTCTAAGTCTGCAGAGCAATGTTCAGATCCAGAGCGCAGGCAACAGACTAAACAAATATTCAACCAAGGTATAAGATGTGGCACAGTAGGAAGGGAGGACAAAAAGGTAAATAATTAACAAGTTTACTGAAGTAGTTATGGAGGAATGTTGAGCAATCAAATGTTCAAAATGTGACTCCTATCAGATACACATGCAACAAACTGTCTGACCTCTTTTCAACTGAGCTTCCACTGGACATGTGAGATTTCAATTCAAAATTATTTATTGCCCCAAGCCTTCTGCCAATTCCAGCTTCTTTCCCATCACAGACCTCCTTTCGAGGCTCAATGTGCACTCCTCCAAACGCCCCCTGTCCTCCAACCCTGTGGTGATGTTCAATTGCTAGGGTCAGTCCTTGGTGCTGGGCTTTGCTCTCGGAAACTAACTGGTCGGTCAATTTGGAAACAGATCCAAAAAATAAACAAAGTTCTGCATTGTCCCTGGCCTTGACGACTTCTTAAGTCATAAATCTCCCTCAGAATCTGCCCTTTAGCACGGCGGCACAGTGGCTATCACTGCTGCCTCGCAGTGCCAGAGACGCGGGTCCCATTCCTGGCTTGGATCACTGTCTGCAGAGTTTGCATGTTCTCCCCATGTCTGCATATGTTTCCTCCCACAGTCTGAAAGAGGAGGTTAGGTGCATTGGCCATTCTCCCTCAGTGTACCCCCCCCCGGAACAGGCACCGGACTGTGGTGACTAGGAGATTTTCACAATAATTTCATTGCAGTGTTAATGTAAGCCTACTTGTGACGCCAATAAATAAACTCTAAACTTTAATTATCAGTAATAATGCAGCACTCTGTACTACACCACAGTGCTAAATTATATTCTTAAATCCAGGAGTAATGCAATGCAAAATAATGTAAGTTGGAGGCCAGCTCACACATCTCAGCCAAGCAGATCAAGAGCATTGTACATCTGGCCAAAGATTACCATCCACCACCTCTCCAGTTTGCACCATGAGATGACTGAAATCTATGCTAATTAAATGACTGAGTGAGTAATTGAACTTTTGACTCAAACTCAGCAAGCTCCTTCTTGTAAAGTACTTTTTTTCCACAGTACTCCTTTGTACAGCATCTCTTTTGGTGTGAAGAACTCCAGAATCCTCTGTACAAAACACAGCTCCATTGTTCAACTCTGTCCCAATGTAAGAAGGCTCCTTCAGCCACGCTTCCGTTTTTCTGGTGAGCCTGTTGGTAGTTCTTATTTACTTAACAGATTTTTCTCTGTAACTTACGTCCAAACTGCTCATTTATAATCATCTATGGTGGAGTGGGAAATATAAATGACAACTCAAGTGAAAGGGAGCAATTGACTCCCATTTAATTCTGTTTGTCTTTAGGCATCAACTAGGAGAACTCTCACTACTAAGTTAGGAAGTTATGTGTTCAAGTACCGTTCCAGAGACTTGAGTACAAAATCTACATTGATATTCGGATGCAGTGCTAAGGGAGTGCTGCGCTGTCAGAGGTACTATATGTTGGACCAGACGTTAATCTGAAGTCCTTTCTGGTCTTTCAGATTGGTGTAAAATATCTTATGGCACTATTCCAAATATATCCAAGGAGTTATCCCCAGTGACCTAGCCAATACTTATCCTCAATCAACAAAATAGCAGATTACACAGAATATATGAAGAGAGACTGAATAGACTGGGTCTGTACTCGCTGGAGTTTAGAAGGATGAGGGGAGATCTTATAGAGACATATAAGATAGTGAAGGGGATGGATAGGGTAGAGGTAGAGAGATTCTTCCCGCTTAGAAAGGACAGCAGGACTAGAGGGCACAGCCTCAAGATAAGGGGCGTGCAGTTTAGAACGGAGTTGAGGAGGAACTTCTTCACTCAAAGGGTGGTGAATCTCTGGAATTCTCTGCCCGTTGAAGTGGTGGAGGCTGCCTCGCTGAATATATTTAAGACACGGGTAGATAGGCTTTTGGTAGGCAAGGGGATTAAGGGTTATGGGGAGAAAGCAGGAAAGTGGAACTGATCTTTGGGGGCGTTTAAGAGATTGGTGGATAGGTTTATGGACGAAAAGGGATTGGTTTAGATTAGTGGGTCAATGTTTTTTTTTAAAAATAAGACTGGTCGGCGCAACATTGTGGGCCGAAGGGCCTGTTCCGCGCTGTAATGTTCTATGTTCTATGTTCTATGATCCACTTCAGATCAGCCATGATCTTATTGAATGGCGGGGCAGGCTCGAAGGGCTAGATGACCTACTCCTGCTCCTATTTCTTATGTTCTTATAGGACATTGAACCCTACAGTGCAGAAAGAGGCCCTTCGGCCCATCGAGTCTGCACCGAACACAATCCCACCCAGGTCCTACCCCCATATCCCTACATATTATACCCACTAATCCCTCTAACCTACACGTCCCCGGATACTAAGGGGCAATTTCTTAGCACGGCCAATCAACCTAACCCGCACATCTTTGGACCAGATTATCTGGTCATTATTATATTGCTGTTTGTGGGGGTTTGTTGTGATCAGATTGGCTGCCACGTTTCCTATATTTCAACAAACAACAGCACTGGTTCTGATAGCAGCCGTGATGCTCCTATTATGAGCTTGGTGGAAGAAGAGGGTGTAAGAATTAGCCACTTTTCCAACTCTGATAGCTATCCATTGACTCCTTCTAAAACCACGGGTACTAAGTTAGGACACCACTGCACTGGGATCAGCTCATCACGTTGAATACTCTGCCATCTGGACCCACGTGACAAAATGGACATTTGAACAAGGTAATTAACATGCATGGAATTGGCCATCCGTGGAACCAGCAACCCACCGAGCCACAACACTTTCAGAACAATACTCATCATGGAACCATGTAAAGATACGTAGAACTGTAGCAACTACCAAACTGTAATATCTTTGAAATTAGCCATTGCTGAAAATGGACACTGATGGAATTGGCCACTAATGGAACTGTAATACCTACTGCACAAGTCACTGGTGAACCTAGCTCTGAATCAGCACTAACATGACAGGGAGAGACAAAATAGAGATAATAAAAGTTAAATCTCAAATTCGGAGACATTTGACTGGTTGAAACACTCTTCTCGTTAGTTGGCATCAATGCAAGACTAGCAATCAAACCAAACCCAATATTTTCTTTTGCATGTACAGCTTAACTTATATCTGTTGATGAAGTTATGATTACATTTATTACAGTGAGCACAAGGAACTGAACAATACAAGACATCTCAGAGGGTTCCAGGCAACATAACTTCAAGCACCACCACTAGACTCTAAGAGGGGAGAAGTAGTAAATTACTGCTAAGCAGATTCTAAATCACTTAAACGACTCTTTAAACAAACTGAGTGTTTCTAAAGCTTTATTTCCACAAAACATATAATAACTTACTGATTAAGGAAAACTAAGAAAAAGTTAGAAGCCCTTTTTCAGCCTTGAACTTTGTCAGTTTGGCCAAACTCCAAAGCACCGTAGCGTTGCTGTGATAGACTGATCTTCTGGGATGGACCAAGGACCCCCGACAAGCACGAGAAGATGGAAGCAATCAGATAAATTCAAGGCTGGTGGGTATGTGACCCCAAATGCTGGTTTTAAAAGCCTGTATAGGCAGGACGGCTGGAGCGGCAAAAGAGTCCAGTAGCTTTGTGATCCTGACTTTGAGTAGGAAATGGTGAAATAATCTTGATTTAAATAAAGGAGGAAAGAAGTGAATGCAGGATAGAGTATCTGGAACTTCAGGCAAATCATGGAGGGAACCAGTGTAAAGAAATTGTAGCTAAAATTAATAGGGTGATGGACTGCAATGATACACTCATTCAGTTTAATTTAAATGATACCATACGGTATCTGAATTATTGTGCCCCAGCCAACTTGGGTTATTTATAGTGTTTGAAAAGATTCAGAGATATATCGGAACAGGAATGGGCCATTTAACCCTTCAAACCTTTCCGCTATTCAGTGAACCTAGCTCCATTTACCAGCCTTTGTCTCATATCTTCTAATACTTCTGGATAGCAAAATACTATTAATCTCAGCTTCAAAATTTACAAGTGATCCTGAACCAATTGCTGTTTGGGAAATAGTTCCAACTTCTCCCAAACTTTGCAGATAGATGCAGATTCATAACTTCAGTTCTGAAGGATCTGCCCCTTATTTTTAGACTATCTCCCCCCTAATATGAGATTGGAAAACAAGTGGAAATAGAGATTCCCTATTTATCCAATCTGTCCGCCCTCATATCTTTAAAACTCCAATCAAATCAGCTTCATCCTTCTAAATTCCACAGAATTCAATCTGATTTTGTAATCGCTCTTCATAACTTAACCCATGGAATCCAAAAATCATTCTGGTAGACCTACACTACACACTCTCCAAGGCCAATTCTATATCCTTCCTCAGGTTCGTTGCTCACTGTAACTCCAAGTATGGTGTAACCAGGTCTTTGTTAGCTAAAGCTTGACTTCTACACCACTAAGTATAAAGGCCATCATTCCATTAAACTTCTTGACTATTCAGAGAAGACTAATATTGAGAATGAGCTTGTTCCATTTAAACGAGGGTACACGACTCTGGTATACACATCTGTCATTGCAAAACACTGAGATATAGTACTGGTGGTATAGGTCTGTCACTAAACACTGGGGTACAGTCACTGTACAACAATATGGTACAGTAATGATGAGTGTGGGTATGACTCCATATAACTGGGATGCTGCACTAACTGATTGGAGCATTCTGAAATCCCATTGGTGCTGCACCCCAGACTTGCCTGCTTGAAAAAAATCCACAACATGCTCATTCCAGCAAGCTTCATGTGAGAAATGTGCCTACAAAGCTGAAATTTTCCCATTACAACCCATGTTGATTTTGATTTGATTTATTATTATTGTCACGTGTATTAACATACAGTGAAAGCATTGTTTCTTGCACACAATACAATTAAAACATACAGTTCATAGAGAAGGAAATGAGAAAGTGCAGAATGTCATGTTACAGTCTTAGCTAGGGTGTAGAGAAAGATCAACCTGATGCAAGATGAGTCCATTCAAAAGTCTGACAGCAGCAGTAGACTAAATAGCCAATTTATGGACTGTCAGTTTAAGCCCAGGGGAAGAGGACCAGAATGTGGGTGTAAAGATTATGAGTGAAGACTTGGGAAAAGTGAATAGTTTCAAGTATCTGGACTCAGTTGTGGCTGAAGATGGAAGTATGAAAATGGAAATTAAACATTGGATTAGCTCTTGTTGGAATATTTGGAAGAAATACAGTGGAGTATTACATAATTGAGAAGCATTATTCAAACAATTGTGAGACCTTTGTAGCTATGTCATGCAGAAACTCCAAGAAGAGAGGAGCAGTGTCTGGATGCAATAAGATATGGATGTGGAGATAAATGTGTGGGGTAACAAGAAAGGACAAAGTGAGAAGCCAGCACATCAAGGGGGTCAATGAAGATTGTGGGAGCATCAAAGAAAGTAACCAAAAAGATAAACATGGGATCAGCTGTTGTGGAGAGAGAGGAAAAGCGGGGAGGGGAGTGATGGAACCGAGACTGTTAGAAAGGAGAACAGGAAGGTCTAAGAGCAGATGGAATGATGCAGTGGTGAGAAATTTAAAGTAAAAAGTCTGACAACACCAGGTTTTAGTCCAACTGATTTATTTGATAATAGACTCACAAGCTTTCGGGGTTAGCCCCTTCGTCAGGTACACAGTGGAACTGGGTTAGAAATGTGTAACTGGAGGGAGGTGATGAAGGGTGATTTACCAGCACTGCAGTGACCAAAAGTATATGGGAGAAGCCAAAACAAGAACAATAAAAACTAAAGACAAACTGTGGATTAATTATTAAGTAAAACTGAGCAACATGGAGATGGCAGTGCACCAAAACTGCCATATCTGTAATGTGAGAGTTTGCAGACAGCAACTTGATCCCAGGAAACCACGTTTGATATGGATGTTTGCAACTAAATGAACTTTCATTTTTTTTCAAGAAGAGGTATAGAACAGAGAAACAAAGTACAATACAGTGACGGACTCCCTCCCACTCCTCTGTAAACAAGTAAAGAAGCAAAAACTGTGCAAAAAAAATATATCTGGTCTTCTCTAAATAAAGAAAATATATTATGTCTTCTAACCAGAATGAAGTAGTGGGTGGCTTGGGGACCTTCAAGTAAATAGAACTGACAAATGAGATATCAATGAAGTGAATGCAATGGCATCGTAATCTTAGTGAGAGGTGCAAGTTCAGAAGGGACCCCAAATAAGGTTACCAAAGGACAAGACTACAAGTCAAAATCGAGAACTTCAGAGAGGAACGTCACAGGGAGGTGACCAAAAACCACCCAGTTTCAAGCATAACCAGAACATGTGGGTGTGGTCTGCAGGGGCGTGTGATCACCTGTCACATTTGCTGTTTGTGTTGGAAAAAAACAGGCTAATGCTGGTCTTTGTGAAGTGAATTTTGTCCAGAACTTTAAATTGAATGAAGCTTAACAGGGCACAGGAGGATGTGGAGTTGACCCTAAGGAGAGCCTTCTTTCCAGTCGCCCGCAAGACCAAGCTCAAGTTCAGCTACCCAGTCATTTCCTATCTTGTCGAGAGAAGAGGGTCCAGAGGATAGCATGAGATCATACAATCATGAAATAAAATCTCCGTGAGTTTTGAGGCAGTGACAAAATCCCATTCAATGATGTATTTAGAGGTAGTTCAGGAAAGGATGATCAATGAAAGCGATCTCTAGACTTGAAAATAATGGTAAAGATTAGATTGAAGCTGGTTAAATTTGGTTGCAAGCTTGCTGGAACTGGTAAAAGTTCTTTCCATCAACAAACGTGCATAAAGCATTCAAGTCCCTTCTCTCTTCACAAGGCCAAGTCAAGCAGGGAACATAGAACATAGAACATTCCAGCGCAGTACAGGCCCTTCGGCCCTCGATGTTGTGCCGACCAGTGGAACCAATCTAATGACCCTCTAACCTAAACTATTCCAATGTTATCCATATGCCTATCCACTGACCGTTTGAATGCCCTTAAAGTTGGCGAGTCCACAACTGCTGCAGGCAGGGCATTCCACGCCCTTACTACCCTCTGAGTAAAGGACCTACCTCTGACATCAGTCCTATAATTACCACCCCTCAATTTAAAGCTTTGTCCCCTTGTGTTAGCCATCACCATCCGAGGAAAAAGGCTCTCACTATCCACCCTATCCAATCCTTTGATCATCTTGTATGCCTCACTGAGGTCACCTCTCAACCTTCTTCTCTCTAATGAAAATAACCTCAAGTCCCTCAGCCTTTCCTCATAAGACCTTCCCACCATACCAGGCAACATCCTGGTAAACCTCCTCTGCACCCTTTCCAATGCCTCCACATCTTTCTTGTAATGCGGCGACCAGAACTGTACGCAATACTCCAAGTGCGGCCGCACCAGAGTTTTGTACAGTTGTAACATGACCTCACGGCTCCGAAATTCAATCCCTCTACCAATAAAAGCTAACACACCGTACGCCTTCTGAACAACCTTATCAACCTGGGTGCCAACTTTCAGGGAGCTATGCACATGCACCCCGAGATCTCTCTGCTCATCAACACTACTAAGAGTCCTTCCATTAGCCCTATATTCTGTACTCCTGTTACTCTTACCAAAGTGAATCACCTCACACTTTTCCATATTAAACTCCATCTGCCGCCTCTCAGCCCAGCTCTGCAGCTTACCTATGTCCCTCTGCAAACTGTAACATCCGTCCTCACTGTCTACAACTCCTCCAACTTTGGTGTCATCAGCAAATTTACTAATCCATCCTTCTACACCCTCATCTAGGTCATTTATAAAAATGACAAACAGCAGTGGCCCCAAAACAGATCCCTGAGGTACACCACTTGTAACTGAACTCCAGGTTGAATATTTCCCATCAACCACCACCCTCTGTCTTCTATCAGCTAGCCAATTCCTGATCCAAACTGCTAAATCACCCTCAATCCCATGCATCTGCATTTTCTGCAGTAGCCTACCATGGGGAACCTTATCAAACGCTTCGCTAAAATCCATATACACCAAGTCAACTGCCTTACCCTTATCCACCTCTTTGGTCACCTTTTCAAAAAACTCGATAAGGTTTGTGAGGCACTACCTACCCTTCACAGAACCATGTTGACTATCCCTAATCAATTTAGGAAGGCAAGAACAAGTGGTTATAACAAAAATGGCCAAAAAGCAAAGGAGAGTTAAGTTAAAAATGTTGACAAAATTGTTTCCATATTTTTAAAGTAGAAATTACAACGGGGTTTGGTGTGTATTTAGAAGGAGATGAGGATTGCAAGGCACAAATTAAGGCAGAAATTGAGGATGAGCAGCAGGAATGCGCTCCCATAAGTCACCAGTTTATACTTGAATCATGTTACCATATTAAAACCTTTTGGATATTGGTTGCCCAATAATAGGTTCGATAGTGCTAGCCTACTACCCCGTTTCCCTTTCTGAAATATTGCTCTACAAGTTCTTGGACTCCTGCCTGCCCAGACAACAGTTAATATCAGTTTGCTTACCCTAACAAAAAAATGATTTTAGTAACAAGATCAGAGTTAAAAAACAAACAAGAACTTTGCCAGAATGTACATTTTTATAGATTGAATTCTGCCAGCTCAGGGAAGAGGCAACTTATCCCAGTGCATCTTCATTTTGGTGACCAGATTTGTAAAGTTTATTTTGTGAAGAGCGTAAGAGAGTGTGTTATGTTCACACCCAAGTAGCAAAAACCAGCAATAGAAATATGAAATGGGAAAGCTTTTGGGGAAATCTGTTTGGCAATCGGGTTGTTTGATTGATATTTAATTTATAGCTGGAGAATGAGCCAAAGGTGCTGAGAATATCCCTTATTTTTGTCAATATCGGCAATAGGGTCAGTAATATATTAAAGTTGGTCATCAGCACATAAGGACACACAGCACTCCACACTGGCTCTGTGGATATCTTTGAGCAGTGTTGATATCTGTAAGGCAGGGATTCTCTCACCAGGGCAGAGGAGTGGAGACAAAGAGCACCCTTTCCGGGTTCCTTGGGTAGAGGGTGGGTGTAGAGAGTCGTGTATACACTTGCAGTAGGACAGCTATAGAGAAGATAAATCCATGGCATCAATTTTGAAGCGAATTGATCCACCTGGTCAAAAACCTTTTCCTCAACTAGCGAGACAGCAATTTCAGGGCTGGTCGAGACAGTTGGGGAAAACATAATGTTGAGAAGACAACGTATGTTTGAGAATAATTGGTATCCCTTCAGAAAGTTTGATCCCTTCAGTTTGATCATTAGTTATTACACTAGGAAGACAAGGCTCCAATCGGTACAACAATACCTTAGCTAACAGCTTTATATCAGCGTTTAAAACACAGATAGACCAACATGAGCCACATTTCACAGGGTCTCTGTCATTTTTGAGTATAAGTGAGATGGCAGCTTGAGTCAGTACTGGGTGTAGCGAACCTTGAGACAATAAGAAATAGGAAATAGGAGCAGGAGTAGGCCATCTAGCCCTTCGAGCCTGCCCCGCCATTCAATAAGATCATGGCTGATCTGTTGTGGCTCAGTTCCACTTTCCCGCCCTCTCCCCATAACCCTTAATCCCCTCTCTTATCAAAAACCCATCAACCCGCTTCTTAAAAATATTTAGCGAGGCAGCCTCCACCACTTCAACGGGCAGAGAATTCCAGAGATTCACCACCCTTTGAGTGAAGAAGTTCCTCCTCAACTCCGTTCTAAACCGCCTCCCCTTTATCTTGAGGCTGTGCCCCCTAGTCCTACTGTCTTTTTTGAGCGGGAAGAGTCTCTCCACCTCTATCCTATCCATCCCATTCATCATCTTATACGTCTCAATGAGATCTCCCCTCATTCTTCTAAACTCTAACGAGTACAAGCCTAGTTTTAATACTAAGGGAGCAAGTTGAACAAAGAACTTTTTATAAAACTCAATAGGAAAGTTAACAGGGCATGAGGCGTTGCCACTTAGCATTGACCCAATGTAATTTATTATCTCATCCAGAGGCAATGGATTGTCCAAGTCTCTACTCATGTCAGTGTGCAGGGATGGGATGTCCAAATTATTTAGAAAGTCAGCCATTGTCACGTTATCCTACGGGATTCTGATTTATAATGGTTACAGTCGAGACAAACAAAGGCCAAATTAATATCAAAGGGTGTCAGTGGTAAAATTATGGGAGGAATTGTAAACTTGGGAGATAAACAGAGAAGCAGACAGGTGTCTGAGTTGGTGGGCCAGCTTTATCCCTGTATGCACTAAACATCCTCCTTGACTTTTGTAACAAATACTCGGCTTTACTTGTGGACAGCAGACTGAAGTTTTAGCCTGTCTGCGTATAACACAGGAATGGGGCTGATGGAATAGTGACAGACTATTTCTAAAATTGAATCCACCAATTCTTGCTGTTTAAATTTTTTTTGTTTGGTAATACATGCATTGTAAGAAATTATTGTCCTCTGAAAGGGGGGCATGGTAGCACAGTGGTTAGCACTGCTGCTTCACAGCTCCAGGGTCCTGGGTTCGATTCCTGGTTCGGGTCACTGTTTGTGTGGAGTTTGCACATTCTCCTCGTTTCTGCGTGGGTTTCCTCCAGGTACTCCGGTTTCCTCCCACAGTCTAAAGATGTGTGGGTTAGGTTGATTGGCCATGCTAAGGAATTGTCCCTTAGTATCCAGGGATATGTAGGTTAGAGGGATTAGTGGGTATAATATGTAGGGATATGGGGGTAGGGCCTGGGTGGGATTGTGTTTGATGCAGACTCGATGGGCTGAAGGGCCTCTTTCTGCACTGTAGGGTTTCTGTGATCACTTTGAGGGTCTCCCACAGTACTGATCGTGAAGTGGAATCATATTTTATTGTTTTAAGAAAACAACTATACTCACGATATAGATTTACAAAAATCTTTGTCAGTTAGTAAGGTTGTGTTCAATCTCCTTGGCCTGGAGCCAGATTGAGGGAGTGGGGTGTGTGGTCTGATATGACAGGGGAAGGATACTTAGCAGTTTTAATTGTGGGGAGAAAAGCTGTATTTGAGAAAAAGTTGCTGATGCAGAGAAGTAGGAGAAGTCCCTCGTGGCGGCCTGGGGGAAACAGTAAAGGGTCAACATAACCCATTTGAATCATTAATGTGGAGAGAGCCCTGGATGTGCTAGAAGGGGTGAAATCATTGGAATTGAATGATTTAGCACTGAATCTATGACAGCTTAGACACTCCCCAAAAATAAGATAGTGGGTGCCTATATTGGGAAGGGAGGACAGAAGCAATGTAATAAATTTTGTATTGTCCCGTTTAGGGATATAGATGTTCACCAACACTACAGCGGTTTGGAAAAGTGTGCCACTAACTATTGCATAACACCCTCCAGGATCTGACACTATGTTTAAGGGGGAGAACTGTATTCTTTTGTTAAACAAGATTGCTGCTTCCCCAAACTTTATCATTAAAATTGGAAAGAAACACCCAGCCAACCCACACTTTACATAATCTGGTGTGATCATTAATGCAAAGCTGCATCTCCTGAAGGAATACAATATCAGTGTTAAGTTTCTTCAAATGTGAAAACATTTTGAAACATTTTACTGGCCATTCAACCCCCTAATGTTCCATGTAGCTGGTCTGACTGAGAGCCCTGCACCACCCTGACCACCTGAACTAGTCACACGTAGAGGACGGCTTTACAACGGAACAGTAAACTGAGTCGGGAAGGATAAGAGGACCCATTACCCGATGAGAATGGACAATTACAAGAAGCTTCTTGGTTACTATCAGCATGAAAAATCCCTCTCACCCACTTCCGTCCCCAAAACAATCATCACACTCCCAAACCACCAGTACAAAAGCTGAGCAGTGTAGTAATATTTGGTGGAAATAAACTTTTAACTAACTAAAGCCGTTAATCAAATCTTAAACTCGCCATTATAAATAAAGAGGTATTCCCTCTTACATAGCATCCGTTGACTAAACAACCTTGTTAGTGGGCACATGTCCCCAGCACAATAACATTGTGGCATACACCAGTGAAAAGTCACTAGTTATTACCACATAGTAAGAGCTCTAATTCAGTCAAACAATCAGACATGTCCTTAAGTGGCCAATATAGGCCTCCAAGCACATGATAACCCAAAACAACATCAAAAACTTACCAATCTTATGGCTAGTTCAGGAATTAAACTAGGTTATAAACAAAGAATGAAGAAAACTACAGCACAGGAACAGGCTCTTCTGTGTCCAAGCCTGCGGCCCATCTAACTAAAACCCACTATACTTCCAGGGACCATATCCCTCTATTTCCATCCTATTTATGTATTGTTCAAGCGCCCCTTAAAAGTTACTATCATATCTGCTTCCACTACCTCCCGTGGCAATGAGTTCCAGGCAAATGTTATGTCTAACATTTCGACTTAATCTGGAATAGCCAAATATCTTGACCACAACTGTAAGGATCTCCTTACAGGAACATTGCAGCATTGAAATGCCGTGAAAATATAAATCCTACAAGTTCGATACTGTAATTCCCCACAGATGGAGGATGATCCGAGATAAAACTGGTCCAAAGATCCTCATTTAACAGATCCGGCTTTAGTGACCCTGCGTGTAAGCAACAATGATCACATATCGAAAAGGTATAATTTGCAGTCAATACCCCTATAAAATCAACCAAGGTGTCAAACAAACACCCAATCAAGAAAGAATCCACCTTGCCTTGTGTGACAAGGAAATAATCTTCTCCATTATGAGTGATGCAAAGATAACAGGGTGAAGCTTATTTCTTCCTGATACAGCGTGGACTTAATGTTGTTGAAACTGCTGCTGCCTCCTTGCCAGATCTGATTCTTGCGTGCCATTAAATCCTGATTGGGTGTTCTTGGTAAGTGACGTTGCAGTGCTCCTTTGCCCCCACCCCAAAGAAAAAGCTCCTTCTCTTTGTAGAGATGGAATTGTAGTACAGTGGCTCACAAGGGGTCGCCTGGGTGAGGTTTCGGTCGAAGGGTTCAATGGGCCCTATCTAGCCCCAAGGGTTTGGAAAAAGTATTCTTGCCCAGTACCCTTCCGAATAAATCCAACACAAACTGCGTTGGAGTTCAGCTCTTGGTCTCTCCTGGTATCCTAAGGGTTATAGGTAAGCCTAGTAGATAGGGATATGTATGGCACAACTTGTGGGCCAAAGGGCCTGTTTATGCTGTAGTTTTTCTACGTTCTATGTTTGTTGTCTTGACTGGTTTTCCAAGTCATCGGCTTTGGCTCAGTGCAACATGCTCTCCTTAATTGCCGCAGTTAGTTTGGACTCCAATGTACAGATCTGTGGTTTGACAGGGCCATCTCAATGTTGGTAAGAGTGTTGGCAAGAGAATCAATAATTAGACCGAGAGATGACCAAATCAGAGCCAACAAATCTTCCAATAAATTTTTCAGCCCCAGTGTCAAACTTCATCAGGATTTGTCGAGCTCAGTGACAGGATTTCACTCAGGGTTTCAGTCATCAAAGGCGTGACTGAACTTGTCACCATCTAGCTGAGGACATCTCGGCAGACCTGTACTTCTTCGATCTTTTTCCACTTGTGCTTTGAATTCCTCACGTTTGGATAAACTTGGCATCTGAGTGTTCAGGTTAGTTTTTGCAGTAGCAATTCAAAAAGAGTTCAGAAACAACAAGCAAAAACTATTCACATGTTAAGATAATTAGACTCTTTCCGGAGAAATGGTTTTGTGGCAATTGATAGGTTTGAAGGTGGATAAATCTCCAGGCTTGCAAATCTTCATCCCAGGATACTTAAGGAAATGGACCTGGAAATAGTCAATCCATTGGAGGTCATTTTCCAAAATTCTTTGGATTCTGGACTAGTTGAAGTAGTTAATGTAAGCCCGCTATTCAAAAAGGGAGGTAGAGATAAAACCGGGAACTATAGACCAGTGCACCTAACGTCAACTCCAGTCTCATTGCTAGAGTCCATTATCAAGGATTTGGAAAGCAGTGGTTTAATCGAAAAAATGCTTGATGAATCTACTGGATTCCTTGAGGATGTAACTAATAGAGTTGACTGAGAATGCTTGGTTTCATTGGTCAGAACATTGAGTACAGGAGTTGGGACATCTTGTTAAAGTACTACAGGACATTGGTAAGGCCACACTTGGAATACTGTGTGCAATTCTGGCCACCCTAATATAGAAAGAATATTATTAAACTAGAAAGAGTGCAGAGAAGATTTACTAGGATGCTACCGGGACTTGATGGCTTGAGTTATAAGGAGAGGCTGGATAGACTGGGACTTTTCCTCTGGAGCGTAGGAGGCTGAGGGGTGATCTTATAGAAGTCTATAAAATAATGAGGGGCGTAGACAAGTTAGATAGTCAATATCTTTTCCCAAAGATAGGGGAGTCTAAAACTAGAGGGTTTAAAGTGAGAGGGGAGAGATACAAAAGTGCCCAGAGGGGCAATTTTTTCACACAGAGGGTGGTGAGTGTCTGGAACAAGTTGCCAGAGGTAGTAGTAAAGGTGGGTATAATTTTATCTTTTAAAAAGCATTTAGATAGTTACATGGGTACAATGGGTATAGAGGGATATGGGCCAAATGGAGGCAATTGGGATTAGTTTAGGAGTTTTAAAAAGAAAGGACAGCATGAACAAGTTAGGCTGAAGGGCCTGTTTCCATGTTGTAAACCTCTATGACTCTAACCTCTAAGAACCAGGATCATAGTTCATTATCAGAACCATGATGTGTTTTATTTAGACTTTCAGTAGACTTTCAACATTGTCCCATATGATGTGGAGATACTGGGCTTGGACTGGTGTGGGTGGCCTTCACAGCGAGAGGATTGGAGTAGAGGAATAGGGATGTTGTGCTGCAGTTGTATAGGGCTTTGGTGAGGCCACACCTGGAGTATTGTGTGCAGTTTTGGTGCCCTTATCTACGGAAGGGTGTCTTTGCTATAGACCGAGAACAGCAAAGTTTTTACCAGGTTATTCCTGGGATGGCAAGTCTGTCATATAAGGAGGGACTAAGTCAATTGTGTTCACTGGAGTTTAGAAGAGTGAGAGGGGATCTCATAGAAACTTACAAAATTCTAACAAGGTTAAACAGGGTAGATTCAGAAAGAATGTTCCTGATGGTGGGGGAGTCCAGAACTAGGGGTCATAGTTTGAGGATAAGGGGTAAACCTTTCGGAACTGAGGTGGGGAGAAATTCCTTCACCCAAGGGGTGGGGAATGTGTCAAATTCACTCCCACAGAAAGTACTTGAGGCTAAAACGTTTCAAGAAGAAATTAAATGTATCAAGGAACATGGGCGGGGATTGGTGGGGGAGAGAAGGGTGGGATCAGGATTTTGAATTTGATGATCAGCCATGATTGGAATGAATGGCACAGCAGGCTCACAATCGGCTGGATTTTACCCAAGTTGTTGCTCTGTTTTTACAGCCTTGACTTCTCTTCAATTTTAAAAATTTCCTCTTACCTGGAACTTCCCTCCATGATTATTTTAAACCTTGGCTCAAGGACCTATAAGAACATGACATGATAATCAGCGGTGGTCAGACAAGTGGCAGCAAGATTAAGTTTAGGTATAACATGATGAACAACCTTAGATCATGCTACACAACCTGAGACCCTGGTGCCACTGATCCCAGTCCTGGTCTAAGTTGAGCCCGTACTAATGTAACCACTCCCTCTTTCCCCAGTGACACAGTGCTTAGCACTGCTGCCTCACAGCACCAAGGACCCAGGTTCAATTCTGGCCTTAGGTAACTGTCTGTGTGGAGTTTGCACATTCTCCCTGTGTCTGTGTCAGTTTTCTTCTTTGCTGAATTTTAAACTGCTCCAAGTCCTCACGTCTATTGTTTTTTTTCTTGCCAATTTGAATGCTTCTTCCCCGAAGGATGGGTGGATATCGCAGATTGTTTTAAATAAGGTTCATTAGCACTGGGACGTCCCTGGTAATGTAAATGGATATGGTATGATAATAATGTTTTTCTCTTTTAATTCACAGGTTTTAAGTCGGTCCACCTTGTTGTCCAACGAGGGGCATACACGTGATGGGTCGTACTTGGGCTGCTCTTGGATGTTTGAGATTGGCCTCGTGCTTCATGTCGTTAGTGTGTGCCTAAACTGGACCAGATACTGGGCAAGACGACAGCTCAGTGACTATCACTGATTGCTGTGCAGACACATGGATTTGGGCCGGTGTCTGTGGGAGTTTGTGCAGTCTCCCCGTGCTTGCGTGGGTTTTCTCCGGGTGCTCCGGTTTCCTCCCACACCCCAAAGATGTGCTATTAGGCTGATTGGAAGTAATAAATTGTCCCTAAATTAGTTTCCCTCAATGTGGATTGCCATAAAACAATAGACAAGGGTCATGGGTGGAGGGGGGACTAGTAATGTTAAAATGGCGGCGTGGGCTCATTGGGCCGAAGGGCCTGTTTCCCAGGCTGTTTTTGTTCTTTGCTCTTTGAATCTAATACTATCTCCAATTTCCTTTGTGAGAAAATACTTCCTCTGATGGTATTTTCTTCTGTAGTTTGAGTAATGCTTCTATTAAGTTTTCCTTGTTTGACTCAGGAGCTCAAAAATAGATTTGGCCAAAATTCCCTTACTATTCTTGTGCCAAACAGGAATAAAGAACTTCTGGAATTCACCTATCCATTCTTTAATGCCTGCCATTGCCTGTCCATTGTCTTTCCTTTCAGTAATGTTTCCCAGTCCATCGCGGCCAATTCATGTCCTATACCATCATAGTTCCCTTTACTGAGATTCAGGACCCTGGTCTCAGAATCAACAACAGCACTGTCCACCTTGACAAAGAACTCTACCATATCATGGTCACTCATCCCCAAGGGTTCTCTCACAACTAGGTTGCCAACTAATCCTTTCTCATTGTACAACACCCAGTCCAAGATGTTCCCTTGTTGGTTCCTCAATGTATTGCTCCAGTATACCATCCTGTATACACACCAGAAACTCCTCCTCTATTGTACTGTGACTAACTTGACACTCCCAATCTATATGCAGATTAAAGTTGCGCATAATCACAGATGTTCTTTTAACACACGTACCTCTGATTTCCTGTCTAATCCCATTACAGTTTGATGGTCTGTATCAAATGGTTTTTGTCCTTTTGTGTTTCTGAACTTGACCCATACAGATTCCACCTCATTGTGTTAATATCTTTCCTCAATTTCATATCAATATCTTCTATAATCAACAATCAGAAACGGATAGAAAGTTTAATAATGGCAATTAATTTTATAACTGACTGAGTCTACATTAGAGAAAATAGTAGAAAGATAAAATTAAAGGTGCTATATCTGAATACAGGAAGCATTTGTTACACAGTAGATGAATTAATGGCAAATAGATTTGGTCCAGTCACCAATACTGAGACATGACTTCAGGTTGATGAAGGTTTTTCTCTTTTAATTCAGAGGTTTTAAGTCGGTCCGCTTTGTTGTCCAACGAGGGGCTTACACGCGATGGGTTGTACAAGGGCTGCTCTTGGATGTTCAAGAATAGCCTAGTGCTTCATGTCGTTAATGTACGCTTAAACTGGGTCAGATACTGGGCAAGACGACAGCTCAGTGACTATCACTGTTTGCTGTGCAGACACATGGATTTGGGTCGGTGTCTGTGGGAGTTTGCGCATTCTCCCCGTGCTTGCGTGGGTTTTCTCCGGGTGCTCCGGTTTCCTCCCACACCCCAAAGATGTGCTCTTAGGCTGATTGGAGGTAATAAATTGTCCCTAAATTAGTTTCCCTCAATGTGGATGGCCATAAGCATAGATAAGGGTCATGGGTGGAGGGGGGACTGGTAATGTTACAATGGCGGCGCGGGCTCGTTGGGCCGAAGGGCCTGTTTCCCGGGCTGTTTTTGTTCTTTGTTCTTTGTTGAGAACTAAATATTGTAAGACATTTGACATTAAGAGAAGATAAGCAAAATGGAAAACAAAGTGAAGTAGTCCTGATGATAAAAGATGAAATAAAGGATTTCAGCCTGGGTCAGAATGGATGCAATTAAAGAATAACAAAGGGTAGAAAACACTGGTGAGAGTAGTTTATGGGTCCTCTAACAGTGATCATCAGACAGAATTCTCCAGCACTTCCCTCTGATAGGATTTTCAGTCGCGCCAATTTCAATCCCCGCACCAGGCTCCCTGGTGGCAACAGGGATGAGAAATATAAATTGACTTTGGTGGAACCGGAAGGTCTCACTGATGAGCTGCCTCCACCATGGGAAAGCCATCAATGGCGGGCAGGAGAATCCCACCCATAGCGTCTGTCAGGAAATTAACAAGGTCAACATAATACTCGTAAAGGATATTAATCTTCATATAGAAGGATGTGGGGGTGGGTGTTGGTAAACTAAATTAGTAAAAATAGTTAAAGGACTGAGTCCTGCAGTGCACTCCAAGATAGCTTTGTGCTGAGGAACGAACTAGAGAGCAGGCTATTCCCAACCTCGTACTAGACATTAAAAAGGAAGCAAATCCTGTTTTCCTGAATCCCATTTCCACATTTGCTCCAAATTTCCAAAGTTCATCTGTTCAGTCACATGAGGAAACATGGCCAAAATTGAATTATACAATTCCTAAATGCAAAAGGAGGCCATTCAGCCCATCGAGTCTGCATCAACTCTAACAGAACATCTCACCCAGGCCCTATCCCCATAACCCCACACATTTACCATGACTAGTTCCCCCAATCTATACATCCTGGGACTCTAAGGTCAACCTAACTTACGCATCTTTGGAGTGTGGGAGGAAACCGGAGCATCCAGAGGAAACTCACGCAGACATGGGGAGAACATGCAATCTCCACACAGACAGTCACCCAAGGCCAGAATTGAATCTGAGTCCCTGGCGCTGTGAGACAGCAGTGCTAACCACTGTGGCTCCCTTAATCATGGAATCGTAAGTAACAACACTGTGGCTGCAGTGATATACACAGTTTAACATTTATTTTGGTAGTGTTACAAGCAGGCTTACATTAACACTGCAATTTACTAGTTACTGTGTTTGCAGTGTTAATGTAAGCCTGTGTCACAGGCCTACATTAACACTGCAATTTACTTGTTAGTTACTGTGAAAATCCTCTAGCTGCCACACTCCAGCGCCTGTTTGGGTACACTGCAGGAGAATTTAGCCTGGTCAATGTACCTAACCACCATGGACTGTGGGAAGAAACCGGGGCACCTGAAGGAAATCCACGCAGAACCGGGGAGAGCGTGCAAACTCTGCACAGCCAGTAACCCAAGCCAGGAATCAAACCCAGGGCTTTGGTGCTCTGAGGCAGGAGTGCTAACCACTGTGCCATCATGCATGTGTATATCATCTACAGGATGCATACATTCTGTAACTGCACCTTACAATCCTGTGACGTCTACCATCTAGAAGGACAAGGTTAACTGGCACATTGGAAAACTGCCACCTGTAATCCCCTCCATCGCACACCATTCTGACTTGTAAATATAATCACCATACCTTTATCAGTGCTTGGTCAAAATCCTGAAATTCCAGATTAACAGCTCTTGTGGGAGGACCTACACCACGTGGATTACGGCATTTTACGAAAGTTGCTCGCTACCACCTTCTCAGCAGCAACTGGGGGGTGGGTGGACACTAAACATTGACCTTGCCAGTGAGGGCCTTATCCCATGGATTAATTAATAATTTGCAGTAAGAGTGATATTGAAAGGATCTTTAAATCAACCCAACTACAAAGGTGCGTTGGTAGATTGGAAAATGAGATTAAAGTATATAACAGTGGAAAAGTCATGGCAAATATTTAAATATTTAAAGTCATGGCAAATATTTATACTTCTCAAAAAACACACATGCATTCTCTTGAGGAATAAAATGTCTGCTGTAAAGTGCTGCGGCCATAGATAAGTATGGAGATTAAGGATATTATTAAATTAAATTATTACGGTATTAAGTTAAAATAAGTCCACAATGTTGGCAAAAGTAATATTAAGTCTGAGGATTGGGAGGGTTTAAAAATCAGCAAAGGCTACCAAGAAATTGGTAAAGAGTGAAAAAATAGTACGTGAGGGATATGAGTATAATGAGAGTGAGGAACTTCAGAGTAAATAATATTAGTAAAGAAAAAGTACTTGAGAAACTTGATGAATATCAGGGAAGCAAAGTGACACAGTGGGTTAGCACTGCTGTCTCACAGCGCCAGGGACCCGGGTTCGATTCCCCGGGGGCACGGTGACACAGTGGGTTAGCACTGCTGTCTCACAGTGCCAGGGACCCGGGTTCGATTCCCCGGTAACACGGTGACACAGTGGGTTAGCACTGCTGTCTCACAGTGCCAGGGACCCGGGTTCGATTCCCCGGTAACACGGTGACACAGTGGGTTAGCACTGCTGCCTCACAGTGCCAGGGACCCGGGTTCAATTCCTAGCAGCACGGTGACACAGTGGGTTAGCACTGCTGCCTCACAGCGCCAGGGACCCGGGTTCAATTCCTAGCAGCACGGTGACACAGTGGGTTAGCACTGCTGTCTCACAGTGCCAGGGACCCGGGTTCGATTCCCCGGGGGTACAGTGACACAGTGGGTTAGCACTGCTGCCTCACAGTGCCAGGGACCCGGGTTCGATTCCCCGGGGGTACAGTGACACAGTGGGTTAGCACTGCTGCCTCACAGTGCCAGGGACCCGGGTTCAATTCCTAGCAGCACGGTGACACAGTGGGTTAGCACTGCTGCCTCACGGTGCCAGGGACCCGGGTTCGATTCCCCGGGGGTACAGTGACACAGTGGGTTAGCACTGCTGCCTCACAGTGCCAGGGACCCGGGTTCGATTCCCCGGTAACACGGTGACACAGTGGGTTAGCACTGCTGCCTCACAGTGCCAGGGACCCGGGTTCGATTCCCCGGGGGTACAGTGACACAGTGGGTTAGCACTGCTGCCTCACAGTGCCAGGGACCCGGGTTCGATTCCCCGGTAACACGGTGACACAGTGGGTTAGCACTGCTGTCTCACAGTGCCAGGGACCCGGGTTCAATTCCTAGCAGCACGGTGACACAGTGGGTTAGCACTGCTGCCTCACAGTGCCAGGGACCCGGGTTCGATTCCCCGGGGGTACAGTGACACAGTGGGTTAGCACTGCTGTCTCACAGTGCCAGGGACCCGGGTTCCATTCCCTGGCAGTACGGTGGCACAGTGGGTTAGCACTGCTGTCTCACAGTGCCAGGGACCCGGGTTCGATTCCCCGGGGGTACAGTGACACAGTGGGTTAGCACTGCTGTCTCACAGTGCCAGGGACCCGGGTTCGATTCCCCGGGGGTACAGTGACACAGTGGGTTAGCACTGCTGCCTCACAGTGCCAGGGACCCGGGTTCAATTCCTAGCAGCACGGTGACACAGTGGGTTAGCACTGCTGCCTCACAGCGCCAGGGACCCGGGTTCAATTCCTAGCAGCACGGTGACACAGTGGGTTAGCACTGCTGTCTCACAGTGCCAGGGACCCGGGTTCGATTCCCCGGGGGTACAGTGACACAGTGGGTTAGCACTGCTGCCTCACAGTGCCAGGGACCCGGGTTCGATTCCCCGGGGGTACAGTGACACAGTGGGTTAGCACTGCTGCCTCATAGTGCCAGGGACCCGGGTTCAATTCCTAGCAGCACGGTGACACAGTGGGTTAGCACTGCTGCCTCACAGTGCCAGGGACCCGGGTTCGATTCCCCGGGGGTACAGTGACACAGTGGGTTAGCACTGCTGCCTCACAGCGCCAGGGACCCGGGTTCGATTCCCCGGTAACACGGTGACACAGTGGGTTAGCACTGCTGCCTCACAGTGCCAGGGACCCGGGTTCAATTCCCCGGGGGTACAGTGACACAGTGGGTTAGCACTGCTGTCTCACAGTGCCAGGGACCCGGGTTCGATTCCCCGGGGGTACAGTGACACAGTGGGTTAGCACTGCTGCCTCACAGTGCCAGGGACCCGGGTTCGATTCCCCGGGGGTACAGTGACACAGTGGGTTAGCACTGCTGTCTCACAGCGCCAGGGACCCGGGTTCCATTCCCTGGCAGTGCGGTGGCACAGTGGGTTAGCACTGCTGTCTCACAGTGCCAGGGACCCGGGTTCGATTCCCCGGGGGTACAGTGACACAGTGGGTTAGCACTGCTGTCTCACAGTGCCAGGGACCCGGGTTCGATTCCCCGGGGGTACAGTGACACAGTGGGTTAGCACTGCTGCCTCACAGTGCCAGGGACCCGGGTTCAATTCCTAGCAGCACGGTGACACAGTGGGTTAGCACTGCTGCCTCACAGCGCCAGGGACCCGGGTTCAATTCCTAGCAGCACGGTGACACAGTGGGTTAGCACGGCTGTCTCACAGTGCCAGGGACCCGGGTTCGATTCCCCGGGGGTACAGTGACACAGTGGGTTAGCACTGCTGCCTCACAGTGCCAGGGACCCGGGTTCGATTCCCCGGGGGTACAGTGACACAGTGGGTTAGCACTGCTGCCTCACAGTGCCAGGGACCCGGGTTCAATTCCTAGCAGCACGGTGACACAGTGGGTTAGCACTGCTGCCTCACAGTGCCAGGGACCCGGGTTCGATTCCCCGGGGGTACAGTGACACAGTGGGTTAGCACTGCTGCCTCACAGCGCCAGGGACCCGGGTTCGATTCCCTGGTAACACGGTGACACAGTGGGTTAGCACTGCTGCCTCACAGTGCCAGGGACCCGGGTTCAATTCCCCGGGGGTACAGTGACACAGTGGGTTAGCACTGCTGCCTCACTGTGCCAGGGACCCGGGTTCGATTCCCCGGTAACACGGTGACACAGTGGGTTAGCACTGCTGTCTCACAGTGCCAGGGACCCGGGTTCGATTCCCCGGGGGTACAGTGACACAGTGGGTTAGCACTGCTGTCTCACAGTGCCAGGGACCCGGGTTCGATTCCCCGGGGGTACAGTGACACAGTGGGTTAGCACTGCTGCCTCACAGTGCCAGGGACCCGGGTTCGATTCCCCGGGGGTACAGTGACACAGTGGGTTAGCACTGCTGTCTCACAGCGCCAGGGACCCGGGTTCCATTCCCTGGCAGTACGGTGGCACAGTGGGTTAGCACTGCTGTCTCACAGTGCCAGGGACCCGGGTTCGATTCCCCGGGGGTACAGTGACACAGTGGGTTAGCACTGCTGTCTCACAGTGCCAGGGACCCGGGTTCGATTCCCCGGGGGTACAGTGACACAGTGGGTTAGCACTGCTGTCTCACAGTGCCAGGGACCCGGGTTCGATTCCCCGGGGGTACAGTGACACAGTGGGTTAGCACTGCTGCCTCACAGTGCCAGGGACCCGGGTTCAATTCCTAGCAGCACGGTGACACAGTGGGTTAGCACTGCTGCCTCACAGCGCCAGGGACCCGGGTTCAATTCCTAGCAGCACGGTGACACAGTGGGTTAGCACTGCTGTCTCACAGTGCCAGGGACCCGGGTTCGATTCCCCGGGGGTACAGTGACACAGTGGGTTAGCACTGCTGCCTCACAGTGCCAGGGACCCGGGTTCGATTCCCCGGGGGTACAGTGACACAGTGGGTTAGCACTGCTGCCTCATAGTGCCAGGGACCCGGGTTCAATTCCTAGCAGCACGGTGACACAGTGGGTTAGCACTGCTGCCTCACAGTGCCAGGGACCCGGGTTCGATTCCCCGGGGGTACAGTGACACAGTGGGTTAGCACTGCTGCCTCACAGTGCCAGGGACCCGGGTTCGATTCCCCGGGGGTACAGTGACACAGTGGGTTAGCACTGCTGCCTCACAGTGCCAGGGACCCGGGTTCGATTCCCCGGTAACACGGTGACACAGTGGGTTAGCACTGCTGTCTCACAGTGCCAGGGACCCGGGTTCAATTCCTAGCAGCACGGTGACACAGTGGGTTAGCACTGCTGCCTCACAGCGCCAGGGACCCGGGTTCGATTCCCCGGGGGTACAGTGACACAGTGGGTTAGCACTGCTGTCTCACAGCGCCAGGGACCCGGGTTCCATTCCCTGGCAGTACGGTGGCACAGTGGGTTAGCACTGCTGTCTCACAGTGCCAGGGACCCGGGTTCGATTCCCCGGGGGTACAGTGACACAGTGGGTTAGCACTGCTGTCTCACAGTGCCAGGGACCCGGGTTCGATTCCCCGGGGGTACAGTGACACAGTGGGTTAGCACTGCTGTCTCACAGTGCCAGGGACCCGGTTTCGATTCCCCGGGGGTACAGTGACACAGTGGGTTAGCACTGCTGCCTCACAGTGCCAGGGACCCGGGTTCGATTCCCCGGTAACACGGTGACACAGTGGGTTAGCACTGCTGCCTCACAGTGCCAGGGACCTGGGTTCGATTCCCGGGGGCACGGTGACACAGTGGGTTAGCACTGCTGTCTCACAGTGCCAGGGACCCGGGTTCAATTCCTAGCAGCACGGTGACACAGTGGGTTAGCACTGCTGCCTCACAGCGCCAGGGACCCGGGTCCATTCCCTGGCAGTACGGTGGCACAGTGGTTAGCACTGCTGCCTCACAGCGCCAGGGACCCGGGTTCGATTCCCCGGCAGTACGGTGGCACAGTGGCTAGCACTGCTGTCTCACAGCGCCAGGGACCCGGGTTCAATACCCGGGGGCACGATGACACAGTGGGTTCGCACTGCTGTCTCACAGCGCAGGGACCCGGGTTTGATTCCCGGCAGCACGGTGACACAGTGGTTAGCACTGCTGCCTCACAGCGCCAGGGACCCGGGTTCGATTCCCCGGCAGCACGGTGGCACAATGGTAAGCACTGCTGCCTCACAGTGCCAGGGACCCGGGTTCGATTCCCCGGGGGTACAGTGACACAGTGGGTTAGCACTGCTGTCTCACAGTGCCAGGGACCCGGGTTCGATTCCCCGGGGGTACAGTGACACAGTGGGTTAGCACTGCTGCCTCACAGTGCCAGGGACCCGGGTTCGATTCCCCGGTAACACGGTGACACAGTGGGTTAGCACTGCTGCCTCACAGTGCCAGGGACCCGGGTTCGATTCCCGGGGGCACGGTGACACAGTGGGTTAGCACTGCTGTCTCACAGTGCCAGGGACCCGGGTTCAATTCCTAGCAGCACGGTGACACAGTGGGTTAGCACTGCTGCCTCACAGCGCCAGGGACCCGGGTCCATTCCCTGGCAGTACGGTGGCACAGTGGTTAGCACTGCTGCCTCACAGCGCCAGGGACCCGGGTTCGATTCCCCGGCAGTACGGTGGCACAGTGGCTAGCACTGCTGTCTCACAGCGCCAGGGACCCGGGTTCAATACCCGGGGGCACGATGACACAGTGGGTTCGCACTGCTGTCTCACAGCGCCAGGGACCCGGGTTCGATTCCCCGGCAGCACGGTGGCACAATGGTTAGCACTGCTGCCTCACAGTGCCAGGGACCCGGGTTCGATTCCCCGGGGGTACAGTGACACAGTGGGTTAGCACTGCTGTCTCACAGTGCCAGGGACCCGGGTTCGATTCCCCGGGGGTACAGTGACACAGTGGGTTAGCACTGCTGCCTCACAGTGCCAGGGACCCGGGTTCGATTCCCCGGTAACACGGTGACACAGTGGGTTAGCACTGCTGCCTCACAGTGCCAGGGACCCGGGTTCGATTCCCGGGGGCACGGTGACACAGTGGGTTAGCACTGCTGCCTCACAGCGCCAGGGACCCGGGTTCCATTCCCTGGCAGTACGGTGGCACAGTGGTTAGCACTGCTGCCTCACAGCGCCAGGGACCCGGGTTCGATTCCCCGGCAGTACGGTGGCACAGTGGCTAGCACTGCTGTCTCACAGCGCCAGGGACCCGGGTTCAATACCCGGGGGCACGATGACACAGTGGGTTCGCACTGCTGTCTCACAGCGCCAGGGACCCGGGTTCGATTCCCCGGGGGTACAGTGACACAGTGGGTTAGCACTGCTGTCTCACAGTGCCAGGGACCCGGGTTCGATTCCCCGGCAGCACGGTGGCACAATGGTTAGCACTGCTGCCTCACAGCGCCAGGGACCCGGGTTCGATTCCCCGGCAGCACGGTGACACAGTGGGTTAGCACTGCTGCCTCACAGCGCCAGGGACCCGGGTTCGATTCCAGCCTTTGGTGACTGTATGGAGTTTGCTCATTCTCCCTGTGTCTACACATTCTCCCCGGGTTTCTCCAGGTGCCCCATAGTCCAAAGACATGCTGGTTAGGTTGATTGGCCATGCTATATTGACCCTAGTGTCAGGAAGATTAGCAGGGCAAATATGGGAGTTTACAGGAATAGGTCTTGGGTGGGATTGTGGTTGGTGTGTACCTGATGGGCTGATTGGCCTCCTTCTGCACTGTAGGGATTTTCTGAATATTTTCTGTGAATATTGTACTATTTACACCATCAATATATAAATATCCTTTCCTCTATCTACACAGCAAGTATTCTGCAGCGTACAATTTGTAAATCCGAACACAATCATTAGTATTTCCCTTTCGACCTCCCAGAGGAATACAAAGCACAATGTTTGACACCGGCTTGGTCACCAGAATTACTGGAAAGATAACAGATTGAGACATCAGTCTACCTTTGGACTGCGTTCCAGCTGTTTTAATCAGGGTTTACATCCTTAGTCTTTAAAGAATTCACTCAGAGGATTGTGATTCATTTAAAAGGTTGTGAATTTTTGGAGTCTCTGCCCCAGAGTGTTGTGGAAGCCCCATCATTGGATACACTTAGAACATAGAACATTCCAGCACAGTACAGGCCCTTCGGCCCTCGATGTTGTGCCGACCAGTGGAACCAATCTAATGACCCTCTAACCTAAACTATTCCAATGTTACCCATATGCCTATCCACTGACCATTTGAAAGCCCTTAAAGTTGGCGAGTCCACAACTGCTGCAGGCAGGGCATTCCACACCCTTACTACCCTCTGAGTAAAGAACCTACCTCTGACATCCGTCCTATAATTACCACCCCTCGATTTAAAGCTATGTCCCCTCGTGTTAGCCATCACCATCTGAGGAAAAAGGCTCTCACTGTCCACCCTATCTATCCCTCTGATCATCTTGTATGCCTCAATTAGGTCCCCTCTTAACCTCCTTCTCTCCAATGAAAATAACCTCAAGCCCCTCAGCCTTTCCTCATAAGACCTTCCCACCATTACAGGCAACATCCTGGTAAACCTTCTCTGCACCCTTTCCAATGCCTCAACATCTTTCTTATAATGCGGCGACCAGAACTATACACAATACTCCAAGTGCAGCCGCACCAGAGTTTTGTACAGTTGTAACATGATCTCATGGCTCCGAAACTCAGATAGTCACTACCTTTTTCCAATGGTAGGGGAGTCTAAAACTAGAGGGTATAGGTTTATGGTGAGAGGGGAGAGATACAAAAGTGTCCAGAGGGGCAATTTTTTCACACAGAGGGTGGTGAGTGTCTGGATCAAGCTGCCAGAGGTAGTAGTAGAGGCGGGTACAATTTTATCTTTTACAAAGTATTTATGACAGTTAATGGGTAAGAGAGATATGGGCCACATGTGGATAACCAGAATTAGCTTAGGGATTTAACAAAAAGGTGGCATAGACAAGTTGGGCTGAAGGACCTGTTTCCATGCTGTAAACATCTATAACTCTATAATCTCCCAAATTTTAAAACTTGCAGCGGTACTACACAACAGCCTTTCCATGCTTCCTCATCTTAAAATAATCTGCAAGGCAACGATGGCAATATCTCCAACTGAAAACAACACAACAGATTAATTTTGGAGGGCAACAAACTTGTTAACCCCGGCAATGTTATATATTAAAATTCGTAAAGAAAGTGAAAAGTTGAAGAGTTTAAGTTCCGCATTAATTGAAATAAGTCACAGAGATGTCTGTGAGAGCAATTTTCATTTAAAATGCCTTCAAACCCATGCGTGTTAGTCCTGTGTTCCTTTCTGGTGCATTTCACTGAATGTCCCTTCTGTTCATTTTACACTCAGCAGTATTGATTTTAGCAAACCCCAGAATGGTTCTGCGCTGAAATCAGAGCCAGCACCTCACTGCCTCGGAATTTAAAGGGACGGTATAACTGGATAAGACTCCGCGGAAAACCCTTCACTATTTTACACTGACAAGGAGGATAACTGCTTTTCTTAATTCTTCTGAAGGCCCAATGGGTAACATATTCTTTCATGATGTGGGCATTGTTGGCAAGGCCAGTGTTTGTTATTTCTCCCTTATTGTACTTGAGAAAGTCGCGGTGAGTCACTTTTTTGAGCCATTGCAGTCCATGTAGTGTAGACAGACCAATAATTGAACAAACTAGTGGTAGGAAGGACTATTACTTACGTGGCGAAAAGCTGCAGCAGGCGACGGTGCAGAGGGACCTCGGGGTCCTTGTGCATGAGTCGCAAAAACCCAGCTTGCAGGTGCAGCAGGTGGTCAGGAAGGCGAATGGGATGCTGGCCTTCATAGCGAGGGGGATTGAATATAAAAGTAGGGAGGTCTTGCTGCAACTGTACAGGGCACTGGTGAGGCCGCAGCTGGAGTACTGTGTGCAGTTTTGGTCGCCGTACTTACGTAAGGATATTTTGGCCTTGGAGGGAGTGCAGAGGAGGTTTACTAGGCTGATACCGGAGTTGAAGGGGTTGAACTATGAGGAGAGGCTGAATAAACTAGGCTTGTACTCGTTAGAGTTTAGAAGAATGAGGGGAGATCTCATTGAGACGTATAAGATGATGAATGGGATGGATAGGATAGAGGTGGAGAGACTCTTCCCGCTCAGAAAGGACAGTAGGACTAGGGGGCACAGCCTCAAGATAAAGGGGGGGTGGTTTAGAACGGAGTTGAGGAGGAACTTCTTCACTCAAAGGGTGGTGAATCTCTGGAATTCTCTGCCCATTGAAGTGGTGGAGGCTGCCTCGCTAAATATATTTAAGATGCGGGTTGATAGGTTTTTGATAGGCAAGGGGATTAAGGGTTATGGGGAGAGGGCGGGAATGTGGAACTGAGACACGACAGATCAGCCATGATCTTATTGAATGGCGGGGCAGGCTCGAGGGGCTAGATGGCCTACTCCTGCTCCTATTTCTTATGTTCTTATGTTCTTAAATAAATAAAGTGAATCTGTATAGCAGGATAGGTGTGTCACAACTGCAGATATCCTGGATACCAGACTGTTCCAGCAGAAGCACATCTGCATTAAGTGTCTGTGACCTAAGAAGCTTCAGGTCAGAGTCATTGAGCTGGAGACTGAGCTGTAGATGTTGCGAACATTAGGGAGGGTGAGAGTTAGGATGCTTTGTACCAGGAGGCAGTCACACCTCTTGGGATAGGGACACCAGGGTGTGATGCAGCTGCATCAGATAAAGAGATGACTTGGAGATGCCGGTGTTGGACTGGGGTAAACACAGTAAGAAGTCTCACAACACCAGGTTAAAGTCCAACAGGTTTATTTGATAGTAAACTCACAAGCTTTCGGAAACACTGTTCCTTCATCAGGTGTGTGGAAGGTTCTGATCAGAGAAGGGCAGATAAAGTCACACACAGTTGACAGAATACTGATTAGAATGTGAGTCTTTACAGCTAACCTTACAGCTTCACAGCTAAGCTGTAGGTTAGAATCAGTTTGGGTTGAGATGAGAAGTGATCAAGGCAAGAAGTTACTTGTGAGAGTAGGACATGGGCTGACTAACTGAAACCACACAGTAGGACAGAGAATGAGGGAAGAGATAATGGGAGACTGTTAGAAAGGTACAGTGATAATCATGGGGCATTTTAATCCACATATAGATTGGAAAAGTCAGGTGGGCAAAGGTAGTGTAGGTGAAGAGTTTATAGAATAGATTCAGGATAGCTTCTTAGAACAACACATTCAGAAACCAACCAGAGAGCAGGCTATACTAGATCTGGTACTGAGCAATCAGATAGGATTAACTGATAACCTCAAAATGAAGGCACCCCGAGGTAATGGTCATAATATGATTTAATTTTACATTCAGCTTGAAGGAGAGTGTGTTGAAGATTGGTATTTGAATAACGGCCATTATGAAGGCATGAAAGTGAGGCTAGCTAAAGTGGAGTGGAAAATCAGATTAAGCACTAGTTCAGCAGAGGTACAGGGGCAGATATATCTCATAATACACAGAACTGATACATTCCAATCAGAAAGAAAAATCCCAACGCGAGGACCCATCACTCCCGCTTAATGAAAGAAGTTAAGGACAGTATCAGACTTAAAGAAAAAGCGTATAGTTCTGGGTCAACAGAATGGACGGAACAAATGACAAAAAAGGAGGGAAAAACAAGAGTGCAAGAGAAAGATGGCTAGAATTATAAAGAAGGATGGAAAAGGTTTCTATAGATATTTAAAACTGTTAAATGGGCAGCACAGTGGCACAGTAGTTAGCACTGCTGCCTCACAGCGCTGGGGTCCCAGGTTCAATTCCAGCCTCGGGTCACTGCCTGTTTGGAGTCTGCATGTTCTTTCTGTGTCTGTTGGGTTTCCTCCGGGTGCTCCAGTTTCCTCCCACAGTCCAAAGATGTGCGGGTTAGGCTGATTGGCTATGCTAAACTGCCCCTTAGTGTCAGGAGGATTGGCAGGGTAAATGCATGGGGCTGAAGGAATAGGCCTGGGTGGGATTGTGGTCAGTACAAACTCGATGGGCCGAATGGCCTAGTTCTGTAGTGGAGGGATTCTTTGATTCTATGATTAAGTAAGAAAAAAGTATCGGTTCTATAGGAAGTGTATCTGAGAAATTGATAATGGAAAATAGGCAGATGTTCTATGAATTGAATAGGTATTTTACACCAGTATTCACTGGGAGGATACAAGTAATATCTCAGAATTAGAATAGAAAAAGAGAAGTCATGGAATTCCTACAACGCAGAAAGAGGCCATTCAGCCCACCAAGACTACACTGACAATAATCCCATCCAAGCCCCAACACTGTAACACCACCACGGTCATCATGTGTGCTTAAACAGGACTCTCCATGATATTTCTGGGTTATTTCCTGGTTGGCAGGATGTAATGATGGGTACGTCACAGAGATCAGTGCTGGGGCCTCAACGATTCACAATTTAAATAAATTAGTTGGATGAAGCGATTGAAAGAACGGTTGTGAAATTTGCTGATGACGCAAAGATAGGTAGGATAATAAATTGACAAGACATAAGGAGGCTACAAAGGGACATAAGTTAAATGTGTGGACAAAAATCGAAATGGAGTATAATGTGGGAAAATGTGAAATAGTCTATTTTGGCAGAAAAAAAACATATTTAAATGGTAAGAGATGTCAGAGCTCTGAGATTCAGACTGACCTTGTGCATGAAACAGAGATCTGCAGGTACAACAAATAGCTAGGAAAACCAATAGAAAGTTGTTGTTTATCAGAAGGAGAACTGATTACAAAAGTAGAGAGGTAATAGAACATAGAACATTACAGCACAGTACAGGCCCTTCGGCCCTCGATGTTGTGCTGAGCTTTGTCCGAACCCAAGATCAAGCTATCCCACTCCCTATCATTCTGGTGTGCTCCATGTGCCTATCCAATAACCTCTTGAAAGTTCCCAAAGCTTGTATCCACAGGAGATTAGAAGAGTCACAGGTGACTTGAAACCTTTAAGATCCTGAGGTGTCTGGACAGGGTGGATGTGACAAATGTTTCCTCCAGTGGGAGAATTCTGAACTCGGGATTGCTGTATAAAAATAAGTGGTCGCTCAGTTAAGACAGAAGTTAGAAGAATTTTTTTTCTCTCACAGGGGCATGAGTCTTTAGAACATAAGAACATAAGAACATAAGAAATAGGAGCAGGAGTAGGCCATCCAGCCCTTTGAGCCTGCCCCGCCATTCAATAAGATCATGGCTGATCTGTCGTGTCTCAGTTCCACTTTCCCGCCCTCTCCCCATAACCCTTAATCCCCTCTCTTATCAAAAACCCATCAACCCGCGTCTTAAAATATTTAGCGAGGCAGCCTCCACCACTTCAACGGGCAGAGAATTCCAGAGATTCACCACCCTTTGAGTGAAGAAGTTCCTCCTCAACTCCGTTCTAAACCGCCCCCCCTTTATCTTGAGGCTGTGCCCCCTAGTCCTACTGTCTTTTCTGAGCGGGAAGAGTCTCTCCACCTCTATCCTATCCATCCCATTCATCATCTTATACGTCTCAATGAGATCTCCCCTCATTCTTCTAAACTCTAACGAGTACAAGCCCAGTTTATTCAGCCTCTCCTCATAGCTCAACCCCCTCAACTCCGGTATCAGCCTAGTAAACCTCCTCTGCACTCCCTCCAAGGCCAAAATATCTTTGCGCAGGTGCAGCGCCCAAAACTGCACACAGTACTCCAGCTGCGGCCTCACCAATGCCCTATACAGCTGCAGCAAGACCTCCCTACTTTTATATTCAATCCCCCTCGCTATGAAGGCCAGCATCCCATTCGCCTTCCTGACCACCTGCTGCACCTGCAAGCTGGGTTTTTGCGACTCATGCACAAGGACCCCAAGGTCCCTCTGCACCGTCGCCTGCTGCAGTTTTTCGCCACGTAAGTAATAGTCCTTCCTACCATTATTCCTACCAAAGTGGACCACCTCACACTTGCCAACATTAAATTCCATTTGCCATTTCCTGGCCCATTCGCCCAGCCTATCTAGATCCTTCTGCAGACTCTCCACACCCTCCGCACAATTTGCCGTTCCCCCAATCTTGGTGTCATCAGCAAATTTCGACACCCTACACTCGGTTCCCTCCTCCACATCATCTATATAAATGGTAAATAGCTGAGGCCCCAGCACCGACCCCTGGGGCACTCCACTAGTCACCATCCGCCAATCCGAATAGCACCCATTGACCCCCACTCTCTGCCTCCTATTTGACAACCAGTCCTCTATCCACGCTAACACCCTACCCCCAACTCCATGTCCCTCGGCCTTCTGCAATAACCTCTTGTGAGGTACTTTGTCAAACGCCTTCTGAAAATCCAGAAAGACCACATTTGGAACTCTCTCCCTCTAAAGAGGGTGGAAGCAGAGCTGGATAGATTCTTGGTGAAAAGAGGTTGTGGGGATTGAGGTTACAGTCAGATCAGCCGAGTTCCTATTGAATGGTGAAGCAAGCTGGAGGGGCCCGGTGACCAATCCTGCTCCCAATTCATCTGTTCGTAGGGAGTTCCTGCATTTTGACCCAGCAACAGTGAAGAAATAGTGATATAGTTCCAAGTCAGGATGGTGTACGCCTTGAAAAGGAATTTGCTGATGTTGTGGTGTTCCCCTTTTTTTTCAAGGGGGTAGAGGTTGTGGGTTTGGAAGGTGCTATCAAAGGAGCCTTGCTGAGTTGCTGTGCCATGTTGTAGATGGTATACACAGCTGCCACTGTGTATCGCTGTTGGAGGAAGTGAATGTTTGATGTGCTAAATTGAGTGTTGGTCAAGATGGTTATTCAAGGTTTAAAGAGCCAAAAGGCCTACTCCTGCTTCTATCTTTTGTATGTTAGTTGCTTTGTTCTGATAGTGTCAAATTTCTTTAGTGTTTTTATGTCTGCACTCATCCAAACAAGCAAAGAGTATTCAGTTGCATTCTTAACTTGTGCCTTGTAGATTGTGGGCAGGCTCTGGAGAGTCAGGAGTTGAGTAACTCATTCAAAATTCTCAGCTTATGACCTGCTCTTTAGCTAGGATATTTTATGTAAATCATCCAGTTATATTTCTGATCAATGGTAACCACCCCTACCCCTGCCCCTGCCCCATCCCGGATGTTGAGGGTGGGGATTTCAGTGATGGTAATACCAATGAATGTTAAGAAAGGGTGGTTAGATTCCCTCCTGTTGGAGAGGATCATTGACCGGCCCTTGTGAGGTACAAATGCTTCATGGCATATATCAGCCCAAGCCTGAACATTGTCCACCACGTCTGCATCAGGACACGGACTACTTCAGTATCTGAAGAGTTGGCAGCGGCACTGAACGATTTGTAATCACCAGGGAAGAGCCACTCTTCTGACCTGATGATAGAGAGAAGGTTATTCATGAAGCAGCTGAAGATCGTTGGGTCTAAGATATCACATTGATGTTTGGGGATTGAGATGATTGGCCTCCAACAAGCACAACCATCTTCCTTTCTGCTAAGATTAACTCCAACCAGTAGAAAGCCAGTTTTGATGGGCTCCTTGATGCCACACTTGTTTGAATGCTGCTTTGATGTTACTGTTGCCTCACTGCTTGAGTTCAGCTCTTATTCCAGGTTTGGGCCAAAGCTGCAGGTTACTACTTTTTAAGTTCTGCTTGATAGACGGCATCTTCCATCACTTTGCTGACATTCGAGACAAATAGGGCAGCGATTGCTAGAATTAATTTGTCTTGGTGAGTAGGAAAAACCTGGGTGTTTTTTATTGTTTGATGGGATGTGTGTGTCATTGGCAAGGCCAGCATTTGTTGGCTACAAATAAACCTGTTTGGACTTTAAACTGGTGTTGTGGGATTTCTTTCTGTTTCACCCCAGTCCAATGCCGGCATCTTCACATTATCAGCATTTGTTGTCCAGCCCTAATTGCTCTTGAAGTGAATAGTGTGCAAGACCATTTCAGAGGGAAGTTAAGAATCAGCCTCATTACTGTAGATCTCGAGTCACATGTACGCCAAACCAGATTTGCCACATTGTTGGTAGGTACCAGTGCTGTAGCTATTCTGGAACAACTTGTCTTGGGCTACGGTTAATTCTGGAGCACAGGCTCCGGTTCAAATGCTGTCAGGGCTCATAGCCTTTGCTGTATGCAATGCCTTTAGCAATTTCTTAATATCACGTAGTGTGAATCGAATTAGCTGAAGACTGGCATCTGCGTTTCTGGCTACCTCAGGGAGAGATCAAGATGGATCATCTGCTCGGCACCTTTGGCTGGAGTTGGTTGCAAACGTGATGCTAATTGATCTCAGACTAATTGTTCCCATGTTCAAGCTCTCATCTATGTTCAGTTACTTAAGATTAACTGTGATGGCAATAAGGAGGTGTATAACATTTGCATTTGATATCCTTGAATTAGTGCTGGTGAATTAAGCATGGCAAATGCCCCTGAGTGTGTGTATGAACAGGCAGTGACTCTTGATGGGAAGTGTATGCAGACACAGGTGTATGATGGTCCTTCTCTCCATGTCCCTCCTTCCCACCGCCCCCTCCATCCACACACCACCCCCCCAGCCCCAACATCCCCCCACAGCTCCCCATCGTAACTTATAGTTTGCCAGTTACTATTCTAACAAGGTATTAGACAGAGGACAGTGGAGGGCAATTGTTTCAAAAATGAGTTTGTGCAAATGTAACTCAGAGGGTGGTGAGTGAATGGAATCGGCTGCCGTCGGTGGTGGTAGAGGCGAACTCGCTGGGGTCTTTTAAAAGACTTCTGGATGAGTACATGGGATTTAATGGGATTGAGGGTTATAGATAGGCCTGGTAGGTAGGGATATGATCAGCGCAACTTGTGGGCTGAAGAGCCTGTTTGTGCTGTAGTGTTCTATGTTCTATGTAACCTCTGATAAAGCAGCCACTGGCAAAGCAGTTTAGAAAAAGCAGCTTTGTCAATCCAAATATTGTACCGGTTTCAAACTCCAGTTCAAAAACATCCTTATTTTAGGTCATAAGAACATAAGAACATAAGAAATAGGAGCAGGAGTCGGCCATCTAGCCCTTCGAGCCTGCCCCGCCATTCAATAAGATCATGGCTGATCTGTCGTGTCTCAGTTCCACTTTCCCGCCCTCTCCCCATAACCCTTAATCCCCTCTCTTATCAAAAACCCATCAACCCGCGTCTTAAAAATATTTAGCGAGGCAGCCTCCACCACTTCAACGGGCAGAGAATTCCAGAGATTCACCACCCTTTGAGTGAAGAAGTTCCTCCTCAACTCCGTTCTCAACCGCCCCCCTTTTATCTTGAGGCTGTGCCCCCTAGTCCTACTGTCTTTTTTGAGCGGGAAGAGTCTTTCCACCTCTATCCTATCCATCCCATTCATCATCTTATACGTCTCAATGAGATCTCCCCTCATTCTTCTAAACTCTAACGAGTACAAGCCTAGTTTATTCACCCTCTCCTCATAGCTCAACCCCCTCAACTCCGGTATCAGCCTAGTAAACCTCCTCTGCACTCCCTCCAAGGCCAAAATATCTTTGCGCCGGTGCGGCGCCCAAAACTGCACACAGTACTCCAGCTGCGGCCTCACCAATGCCCTATACAGCTGCAGCAAGACCTCCCTACTTTTATATTCAATCCCCCTCGCTATGAAGGCCAGCATCCCATTCGCCTTCCTGACCACCTGCTGCACCTGCAGGCTGGGTTTTTGCGACTCATGCACAAGGACCCCGAGGTCCCTCTGCACCGTCGCCTGCTGCAGTTTTTTGCCCCGTAAGTAATAGTCCTTCCTACCATTCTTCCTACCAAAGTGGACCACCTCACACTTGCCAACATTAAATTCCATTTGCCATTTCCTGGCCCATTCGCCCAGCCTATCTAGATCCTTCTGTAGACTCTCCACACCCTCCGCACAATTTGCCGTTCCCCCAATCTTGGTGTCATCAGCAAATTTCGACACCCTACACTCGGTTCCGTCCTCCAGATCATCTATATAAATGGTAAAAAGCTGAGGCCCCAGCACCGACCCCTGGGGCACTCCACTAGTCACCATCCGCCAATCCGAATAGCACCCGTTGACCCCCACTCTCTGCCTCCTATTTGACAACCAATCCTCTATCCACGCTAACACCCTACCCCCAACTCCATGTCCCTCGACCTTCTGCAATAACCTCTTGTGAGGTACTTTGTCAAACGCCTTCTGAAAATCTAGAAAGACCACATCCACCGGCTCTCCTCTATCCACCGCCCTAGACACATCCTCATAGAACTCCAGTAAATTTGTCAGACACGACTTCCCTTTAATGAAACCGTGTTGCGTCTGCTCTATCAAGCAAATCCCTTCAAGATGCCTCGCAATTTCCTCCTTAATGACAGATTCTAACATTTTACCTACCACAGACGTTAAACTAACCGGCCTATAATTCCCCGCCTTTTGCCTGGCACCCTTCTTAAACAACGGCGTAACATTAGCCGTTTTCCAATCATCCGGCACTTCCCCGGAATCCAGCGACGTCTGGAAAATAACAACCAAGGCATCCACTATAACCTCCGCCATTTCTTTCAGAACATAGAACATAGAACATAGAACATAGAACCCTCGGATGCATTCCATCCGGTCCTGGGGACTTGTCCACAATCAGCCCCTCCAGTCTGTCGAGCACCGCCTCTCTAGTAACAGTAATGTCATTAAGACCCTCCAGTCCTACCACTTTTCCATCGCTAACACCCGGCAAATTATTCACGTCCTCCTCCGTGAAGACAGAAATTTCCAATTTGATGTGGAATGCTCTGTGTCTTTCTTCTGTCTTTTACTATCTTAGATATATTGTATATATAATATATACATATTTATATATAAATCTTGCGCACAGTTTGGGATGGATTTTACCAGCCTTTTTGTGTGGACTGTATGAGGAGCCTGTAAAATGACAAGTAAAGGAGTGCGGAGAGACATAGAACATAGAACATAGAACACTACAGCACAAACAGGCCCTTCGGCCCACGAGTTGCGCCGATCACATCAACACCTACCAACCTACAGACCTATCTATAACCCTCAATCTCATTAAACCCCATATACTCATCCAGAAGTCTTTTAAAAGACCCCAGCGAGTTCGCCTCCACCACCACTGACGGCAGCCGATTCCATTCACTCACCACCCTCTGAGTGAAAAACTTACCCCTAACATCACTTCTGAACCTCCCTCCCCGCACCTTAAATCTGTGTCCTCTCGTAGCAACCATTTCAACCCGGGGAAATAGCCTCTGAGAGTCCACCCTATCTATTCCTCTCAACACTTTGTAAACTTCTATCAGGTCGCCTCTCAACCTTCGTCTCTCCAGGGAAGAGTCCCAGCTCCCTCAACCTAACTTCATAAGGCATGCCTCCCAGTCCAGGCAACATCCTTGTAAATCTCCTCTGTACCCTCTCAATAGCTTCTACATCTTTCCTATAGTGAGGCGACCAGAACTGCGCACAGTACTCCAAGTGGGGTCTGACAAGGGTCTTATAATCCCCTTTCTGCCAGCGTGCCTTTTTACCAGTGGTAGAAAAGATACAGGATGGTCCTTTGACTCAGAGACCAATTGAACCATACAAGTACCCATTAAGGGCCTTCTCTACAAAGATGATTAAGTAAATCCTGGTCATGTCCTAGCAAGACAAGAACAAGATCGGGTCCTCTTGTCCATACACTGAAGCAGTGACCACCCCAGTGGCGACAGCACCTACTGCCTTTACCGAAACCCCTCGTTCCCCTCAGCAGGGCTTGCCTGACAGGCCCCAGGGACGTCAAGTCCTATTTGCATGAGGGTGACACCCTTCCATGGTGCCCTTCCAAGTGCGGTTTCAACCCGTGGCTATTGCTCCTTATAGGTTCTGAGTTGCCAGCCCTCCAATTGGCCAGAAACTCCTAAGGGTTAGGCAGCCACCTTTTAAAGGAACAGTAGCCCCAAAGGCAACCAATTAGTTGCTTATCTTCCTCTGGAAAACATGGCCAGGAATTTCATAGATGGCCAGAGCCTCCAGCTGATTTCAGGCACATCTGATAAAATTTGGTTTTTTTTTGTCTACTTATACATTCATAGAACATAGAACATATAGAACATAGAACATTACAGCGCAGAACAGGCCCTTCGGCCCACGATGTTGCGCCGACCAGTTAAAAAGCAATGACCCTCTAACCTAAACCAAACCCTTTCCATCCATAAACCTATCCACGGATCTCTTAAACGCCCCCAAACTGGGCGCATTTACAACTGCAGCAGGCAGGGCATTCCAATCCCTCACCACCCTCTGGGTAAAGAACCTACCTCTGACATCCGTCCTATAACTACCCCCACTTAATTTAAAGCTATGCCCCCTCGTGCTAGCTTTCTCCATCCGAGGAAAAAGGCTATCACTGTCCACCCTATCTAAACCTCTAATCATTCCTTCCTGTTGCCAAATTTTGGAAATTTCTATCAGCCTGTTCCATGATAAATTCTTATATGCATCTGCACACTGGTTATGCAATCTTATTTAACTATAAATATCTACAAAAAATGGATAGAACTTTGATCTTGTTTGCATGTTGCGGCTAAATTATCCTTTGCCAATTAACCATCATCATTTCTTATATGTAATGCAGAGGAGAGCAGATGTAATGATATAAAAGAAAGTATGACTTCAAATTAATGACTCTATGATATTATACACCCTGATTCATTTCTTCCTCATTCTGTATTCCTGCCTTCAGTGAAGGCTTGGTCAGGAATCCCCATGTACAATGCCACTATTTTTAGAGAAAAATGCTGAAAACTGTATCCATCGCCCTTCCAGGTTATACTTTGTCAGATGGACAAATTTGAGTCACAATTTCAAAATATTTTAACAAAGGAAAAGAGAGCCGATCGATGGAGGAACGGAACGATTTCAGAGATCTCCGGCTGTTACAGAGAAATGAGCCTCTCAATGTCTGATCCACTTCAGATCAGCCATGATCTTATTGAATGGCGGGGCAGGCTCGAAGGGCTAGATGGCCTACTCCTGCTCCTATTTCTTATGTTCTTATGTACTTGTGGGGTGAAGCACTGGTGCTGTGACAGGCCCTGAGTGGAGGACAGGGATACAGTTACTCTTGACCTGTGGTTCTCTTGCTGCATTTCTCTTAAATCAATGGCCTTATGAGACCTTAGAGGAAACTAATGCAGAGGATTTCTCATGTCCTTGGCCTTTCTGATGGCTTCCCACTGATTCTGGAGCAGTCAATTGTAGGAACAGTTACACAAATTCAGGAGCGTAATTATTTAAGAAAACAAACGTGTGTGGATGAAACAATGAATGTTCCAACCTATCATAAATAATGCTATTGGAGAGTAACTAACAACTTTGTGTATAATTACGGTTGGAGATATTGTGATTGGAGCACATTGGAGTTTAATGTGGAAAAGTGTGAGGTAATTCACTTTGGTAGGAATAACAGATGTGTCGAGTATAGGGCTAACGGGAGGACTTTGAATAGAGTGGAGGAGCAGAGGGATCTAGGTGTATGTGTACATAGATCCCTGAAAGTTGGGAATCAAGTAGATAAGGTTGTTAAGAAGGCGTACGGTGTCTTGGCGTTTATTGGTAGGGGGATTGAATTTAGGAGTCGCAGCGTCATGTTGCAACTGTACAAGACTCTGGTGCGGCTGCACTTGGAGTATTGTGTGCAGTTCTGGTCCCCACATTATAGGAAGGATGTGGAGGCTTTGGAGAGGGTGCAGAGGAGGTTTACCAGGATGTTGCCTGGTATGGAGGGGAGGTCCTATGTGGAGAGACTGAGGGAATTGAGGTTGTTTTCGTTGGAAAGAAGGCGGCTAAGAGGGGACCTTATTGAAACATATAAAATGATGAGAGGTTTAGATAGGGTGGATAGTGATAGCCTTTTTCCTCGGATGGAGAAAGCTAGCACGAGGGGGCATAGCTTTAAATTAAGGGGTGGTAGTTATAGGATGGATGTCAGGGGTAGGTTCTTTACCCAGAGGGTGGTGAGGGATTGGAATGCCCTGCCTGCTGCAGTTGTAAATGCGCCTAGTTTGGGGGCGTTTAAGAGATCCGTGGATAGGTTTATGGATGGAAAGGGATTGGTTTAGGTTAGAGGGTCATTGCTTTTTAACTAGTCGGCGCAACATCGTGGGCCGAAGGGCCTGTTCTGCGCTGTAATGTTCTATGTTCTATTTACACAAAATAGTTCTCAGTCTCAAAGCCACATTTACAGTGGGAGTGGCCTGCTGTCATCTGAACTGAAGTTCATGGCAGTAATTTCCTGGGAAAAGCAGGAACTGATCGTGGTTGAATCATGGAAGCTTTGCCTCAAACAGGTGTTTGCGTCACTATTACAAACTGTGAAAGTGCTTCACTCTCTTACAGCAGATGTGAGGAAATCTCTCCCACATCAAAAGGTTCTGTTCCTGACTGAGCTCTCTGACTTTTGTCAACAGCTACTGTTGAGTAAGCCTACAAGTTAGTGCTTGAAACAAGAAAAGACTCCTTTGTCTAGAAGCCAACCACATATCCTTCAGCCGTACTTCTGGGGAAAAAAATTAATCCAAATAAATGAGTTTGTGGCCTAGCTCTGTACAAGCATATTCATAAAATAATACAGATCATAGCAAATGGAAATATTGCAAGCTTTTTCCATTTCATTTCCAATCTAAAAACTTACTGGGAGAAATGCCAAAACTAAAGACATCTACACAAGGTATGTTTTGATTCGTAACTGAGTTAAACAGTTTCGCCACCTTTCTCTCAAATTTCTCATCCTGAAGGTGCTGACTCTCACTGGGATACAGTTCCTGAAGGTGCTGACTCCCACTGGGATACAGTTCCTGAAGGTGCTGACTCTCACTGGGATACAGTTCCTGAAGGTGCTGACTCTCACTGGGATACAGTTCCTGAAGGTGCTGACTCCCACTGGGATACAGTTCCTGAAGGTGCTGACTCTCACTGGGATACAGTTCCTGAAGGTGCTGACTCTCACTGGGATACAGTTCCTGAAGGTGCTGACTCTCACTGGGATACAGTTCCTGAAGGTGCTGACTCTCACTGGGATACAGTTCCTGAAGGTGCTGACTCCCACTGGGATACAGTTCCTGAAGGTGCTGACTCTCACTGGGATACAGTTCCTGAAGGTGCTGACTCTCACTGGGATACAGTTCCTGAAGGTGCTGACTCTCACTGGGATACAGTTCCTGAAGGTGCTGACTCTCACTGGGATACAGTTCCCGAAGGTGCTGACTCTCGCTGGGATACAGTTCCTGAAGGTGCTGACTCTCACTGGGATACAGTTCCTGAAGGTGCTGACTCTCACTGGGATACAGTTCCTGAAGGTGCTGACTCTCACTGGGATACAGTTCCTGAAGGTGCTGACTCTCACTGGGATACAGTTCCTGAAGGTGCTGACTCTCACTGGGATACAGTTCCTGAAGGTGCTGACTCTCACTGGGATACAGTTCCTGAAGGTGCTGACTCTCACTGGGATCCAGTTCCTGAAGGTGCTGACTCTCACTGGGATACAGTTCCTGAAGGTGCTGACTCTCACTGGGATACAGTTCCTGAAGGTGCTGACTCTCACTGGGATACAGTTCCCGAAGGTGCTGACTCTGACTGGGATACAGTTCCTGAAGGTGCTGATTCTCACTGGGATACAGTTCCTGAAGGCGCTGACTCTCACTGGGATACAGTTCCTGAAGGTGCTGACTCTCACTGGGATACAGTTCCTGAAGGTGCTGACTCTTACTGGGATCCAGTTCCTGAAGGTGCTGACTCTCACTGGGATACAGTTCCTGAAGGCGCTGACTCTCACTGGGATACAGTTCCTGAAGGTGCTGACTCTCACTGGGATACAGTTCCTGAAGGTGCTGACTCTGACTGGGATACAGTTCCTGAAGGTGCTGACTCTCACTGGGATACAGTTCCTGAAGGTGCTGACTCTCACTGGGATACAGTTCCTGAAGGTGCTGACTCTCACTGGGATACAGTTCCTGAAGGTGCTGACTCTCACTGGGATACAGTTCCTGAAGGTGCTGACTCTCACTGGGATACAGTTCCTGAAGGTGCTGACTCTCACTGGGATACAGTTCCTGAAGGTGCTGACTCTCACTGGGATACAGTTCCTGAAGGTGCTGACTCTCACTGGGATACAGTTCCTGAAGGTGCTGACTCTCACTGGGATACAGTTCCAGAGGAAGGTGCTGACTCTCACTGGGATACAGTTCCTGAAGGTGCTGACTCTCACTGGGATACAGTTCCTGAAGGTGCTGACTCTCACTGGGATACAGTTCCTGAAGGTGCTGACTCTCACTGGGATACAGTTCCTGAAGGTGCTGACTCTCACTGGGATACAGTTCCTGAAGGTGCTGACTCTCACTGGGATACAGTTCCTGAAGGTGCTGACTCTCACTGGGATACAGTTCCTGAAGGTGCTGACTCTCACTGGGATACAGTTCCAGAGGAAGGTGCTGACTCTCACTGGGATACAGTTCCTGAAGGTGCTGACTCTCACTGGGATACAGTTCCTGAAGGTGCTGACTCTCACTGGGATACAGTTCCTGAAGGTGCTGACTCTCACTGGGATACAGTTCCTGAAGGTGCTGACTCTCACTGGGATACAGTTCCTGAAGGTGCTGACTCTCACTGGGATACAGTTCCTGAAGGTGCTGACTCTCACTGGGATACAGTTCCTGAAGGTGCTGACTCTCACTGGGATACAGTTCCTGAAGGTGCTGACTCTCACTGGGATACAGTTCCTGAAGGTGCTGACTCTGACTGGGATACAGTTCCTGAAGGTGCTGACTCTCACTGGGATACAGTTCCTGAAGGTGCTGACTCTCACTGGGATACAGTTCCTGAAGGTGCTGACTCTCACTGGGATACAGTTCCTGAAGGTGCTGACTCTCACTGGGATACAGTTCCTGAAGGTGCTGACTCTGACTGGGATACAGTTCCTGAAGGTGCTGACTCCCACTGGGATACAGTTCCTGAAGGTGCTGACTCTCACTGGGATACAGTTCCTGAAGGTGCTGACTCTGACTGGGATACAGTTCCTGAAGGTGCTGACTCTGACTGGGATACAGTTCCTGAAGGTGCTGACTCTGACTGGGATACAGTTCCTGAAGGTGCTGACTCTCACTGGGATACAGTTCCTGAAGGTGCTGACTCTCACTGGGATCCAGTTCCTGAAGGTGCTGACTCTCACTGGGATACAGTTCCTGAAGGTGCTGACTCTCACTGGGATACAGTTCCTGAAGGTGCTGACTCTCACTGGGATACAGTTCCTGAAGGTGCTGACTCTCACTGGGATACAGTTCCTGAAGGTGCTGACTCTCACTGGGATACAGTTCCTGAAGGTGCTGACTCTCACTGGGATACAGTTCCTGAAGGTGCTGACTCTCACTGGGATACAGTTCCTGAAGGTGCTGACTCTCACTGGGATACAGTTCCTGAAGGTGCTGACTCTCACTGGGATACAGTTCCTGAAGGTGCTGACTCTCACTGGGATACAGTTCCTGAAGGTGCTGACTCTCACTGGGATACAGTTCCTGAAGGTGCTGACTCTCACTGGGATACAGTTCCTGAAGGTGCTGACTCTCACTGGGATACAGTTCCTGAAGGTGCTGACTCTCACTGGGATACAGTTCCTGAAGGTGCTGACTCTCACTGGGATACAGTTCCTGAAGGTGCTGACTCTCACTGGGATACAGTTCCTGAAGGTGCTGACTCTCACTGGGATACAGTTCCTGAAGGTGCTGACTCTCACTGGGATACAGTTCCTGAAGGTGCTGACTCTCACTGGGATACAGTTCCTGAAGGTGCTGACTCTCACTGGGATCCAGTTCCTGAGGGTGCTGACTCTCACTGGGATACAGTTCCTGAAGGTGCTGACTCTCACTGGGATACAGTTCCTGAAGGTGCTGACTATCACCGGGGTACAAATCCAATCAGCACTCTTTTCTTATCGTTTAAAGTGTTGTGCTTGTTTGAAATTTCGCATTCTTGTTTTTGACTTAATGAATGCAAGGTGAAAAACTTCAGGAACATGTTTCTTTTCAGTAGACTTCAAGTTTTGTACTATTAAATGACTGAGATAAAGTTGTAGTATACAACACCCACAAAGACTATCATGGTTATGATGTGGAGATGCCCGTGTTGGACTGGAGTGGACAAGATGGGAAGTCACGTGTTACCAGGTTATATCCAACAGTTTTATTAGAAATCACAAACGTTCAGAGCACTGCTCCTTCATCAGGTGAAGTGGGATGAGATACCAGACACAGAATATATATACATAACCCTATTTTGTATGGTTGAATTTTTAATATATGTTACAGTGCATAGTGCACATACACTATTGCATGTGTACAATACAATATTGTACGATATTGTACAGAGTGAGTATTTGTAACTACATTATCAATGTTGTGTTCATGGAACAGAAAATTCTGGGTGCACTGAAGTCTACCAAAAGTTCATCTGAACAGCATCCATGGATTAAGTAGAAATAGAACAGTTATAGCACAGAAAGAGTCTCTTTGACTTAACATGTTCATGCTGGTTCTCTGCAGGAGTTCCACTCCCCTGACCTTTCCTCATAACCCTACAAATTATTTTTTCTCAGGTGCTTTTCCAATTCCCTTTTGGAAGTGACAATTGAAACTGCCTTCACCACATTTCCAGGCAACGCATTCCAGACCTTCACGATTCACTGTGTAAAAACATTTTTCCTCAGGCCCTGTAGCTTTTCTTGTCAATTGTTTGAAATTGGCATCTTCTGGTTTCCAGCCTTTCTGTTGTGCAGTGTGGTATGTTTGACCGTCATTCATTCACATGTACCTCACATTAATACTGAATGTTAGATAGATATTGTAAATTGTTTTATCCTTTTGACTTGTATAGTAAAATTGGTTTTTATTTAAAACCTTTGGAATCTTGTGGCTTTATTATTTTAGCAAATGTCTTGAATTTCAAATTTTGTCTACTTTGATTTTACTAAAAACATATCAATTTTAACATTTTGGCAACATCTTCACCATTGAAGATGTACACGATGGGTGTACCTACACTTCAGGGATTGCAGTGGTTCAAAAAGCAGCTCACCACCACCTTCTCAAGGGCAATGAGGGATGGACAATAAATGCTGAACTAGTCGGTGATGTCCACATCCCACAAATTAAGTTAAAGAAGTTCCTAACTACAAATAATTGACTTGGGAACAGACATTTTGGCCCTTGTCTCTTTGAAAGAGTTAACCAAATTAGTCCCACATTTCACCATAACTTTGAAGATAAGTTTTCATCAAATAAACTTTTGAAATTTTCTAAGGAATCTGACTCTGCCACACTTACAGATTGTTGTTTCTAGATCTTAACTATCCCTTTTCTGACAATATTTCCCCTCTTATTTTTTGCAAAATATTTAAATTTGATGACCTTTGGTTACTGACTCACTTGCCTGAGGAATCTGTTTTTCTTGACTTGCTCCATCAAAATCCCTCATCATTTTCAATACCCCCATTAGATCTCTCCGTAACTTCCTCTGCTCGAAGGAGAATGTTTCTGTAGGTGTTGACAAGTGGGATTAGGTGGGTGGTTCAGGGTATTTCATGCGTCAGTACAGACTGGATGGACTGAAGAGCCTCTTCTGCACTGTAATATTCTGTGATTTTTGATTCTGATTCCAGCTTCATCAATCTCTCCACACCATTGATATTCCTCATCCTTCCTATCTTCCTGTTACCTTCTGTACTTTGATCTTTCTAAAGTGTGGTGTTCAGACTGCTCCTTCTGAAATCTACCCGGAGATTCACAAAGGTTTAGTCTGACTTCCTTCTTTTTGTATTAAATGCCCTTATTTACAAAGCCAAGTATCCCGTAAGCTTTTTTAACCAGTTTGACAACTTTCCCTGCCCCTTTCGAAGGTTTTTTGATCTGCACTTCTGGTCTCTCTGCGCTCATACCCCCATTTTGTGGACATAGCCCAATCCATCACGCAAACCAGCCTCCCATCCATTGACTCAGTCTACACTTCCTGCTGCCTCGGGGAAAAGCAGCCAGAATAATCAAGGAGCCCACGTACCCCGGACAAGGCAAATTGTGCGGAGGGTGTGGAGAGTCTGCAGAAGGATCTAGATAGGCTGGGCGAATGGGCCAGGAAATGGCAAATGGAATTTAATGTTGGCAAGTGTGAGGTGGTCCACTTTGGTAGGAAGAATGGTAGGAAGGACTATTACTTACGTGGCGAAAAACTGCAGCAGGCGACGGTGCAGAGGGACCTCGGGGTCCTTGTGCATGAGTCGCAAAAACCCAGCTTGCAGGTGCAGCAGGTGGTCAGGAAGGCGAATGGGATGCTGGCCTTCATAGCGAGGGGGATTGAATATAAAAGTAGGGAGGTCTTGCTGCAGCTGTATAGGGCATTGGTGAGGCCGCAGCTGGAGTACTGTGTGCAGTTTTGGGCGCCGCACCTGCGCAAGGATATTTTGGCCCTGGAGGGAGTGCAGAGGAGGTTTACTAGGCTGATACCGGAGTTGAGGGGATTGAGCTATGAGGAGAGGCTGAATAAACTAGGCTTGTACTCGTTAGAGTTTAGAAGAATGAGGGGAGATCTCATTGAGACGTATAAGATGATGAATGGGATGGATAGGATAGAGGTGGAGAGACTCTTCCCACTCAAAAAAGACAGTAGGACTAGGGGGCACAGCCTCAAGATAAAGGGGAGGCGGTTTAGAACGGAGTTGAGGAGAAACTTCTTCACTCAAAGGGTGGTGAATCTCTGGAATTCTCTGCCCGTTGAAGTGGTGGAGGCTGCCTCGCTAAATATTTTTAAGAAGCGGGTTGATGGGTTCTTGATAAGAGAGGGGATTAAGGGTTATGGGGAGAGGGCGGGAATGTGGAACTGAGCCACGACAGATCAGCCATGATCTTATTGAATGGCGGGGCAGGCTCGAAGGGCTAGATGGCCTACTCCTGCTCCTATTTCTTATGTTCTTATGTTCTTATGTTCTTATTCTTTCTTCCGCCTTCCTCCTTTGGCTAAATGATATAAAAGTCTGAGATCATGTACCAATTGACTCAAGAACAGTTCCTTCCTTGCTGCCATCAGACTTTACTTTCTCTGCACCCTAGCTATCACTCTTATACTATATTTTGCACACTCTCCTTCTCCCCTATGTAATCTCGGAATGGTATGTTATGTCTATAAAGCGCACAAGAAACCATACTTTTCACTGTATCCCAGTAATAAATCAAATCAAATCAATATATTACCATTTGGATTATCCTGCCTGTCCACATGGTTTCTCCCAAAGTGCAACATTTCACTTTTATTTGCATAACTTGCATCTGCCATGTGTCTGTCCATTTCACCAGAGCCATCTATGTCCCCCTGAAGTCTGTTATTATTCTGTTCACTATTTACTGTGCTGCCAAGTTATGTATAATCTGCAGAGCACAATGCTGGAGCCTAGTGATGACAGTAATGTATTGCAGTGAGTTACCCAGCTCAGACAGTTAGAAGTGGATTGAAGTCAGGAGTGGAGACTGACTCTTTAAGGATGGAGCAATGTGTCATTAGTAATATCAGTCTCAGCTTCTGGAATTTGGACTCAAACTTCATAGTACTGAGCACTTTGTTAAAAGTATGTTGATAGACACCAGAACCAGATGAGATGCATGCAAGAATACCAAGGAAAGTGAGAGTGGAAATTGCAGAGACACCAGTCATAATTTTCAATCTTTGTTAGACTCGGGGTAATGCAAATGTTACATCCTGTTCAAAAAGGTTGTCAAGATGAGCCAAACATCTACCTGGAAGTTGGCACCCAGGTTGATAAGGTTGTTAAGAAGGCGTACGGTGTGTTAGCTTTTATTGGTAGAGGGATTGAATTTTGGGGCCGTGAGGTCATGTTGCAACTGTACAAAACTCTGGTGCAGACGCACTTGGAGTATGGCGTACAGTTCTGGTCGCCGCATTATAAGAAAGACGTGGAGGCATTGGAAAGGGTGCGGAGGAGGTTTACCAGGATGTTGCCTGGTATGGTGGGAAGGTCTTATGAGGTCTTATGAGGTTGTTTTCTTTAGAGAGAAGAAGGTTAAGAGGTGACCTAATTGAGGCATACAAGATGATCAAAGGATTGGATAGGGTGGATAGTGAGAGCCTTTTACCTCGGATGGTGATGGCTAACACGAGGGGACATAGCTTTAAATTGAGGGGGGGTAATTATAGGACGGATGTCAGAGGTAGGTTCTTTACTCAGAGGGTAGTAAGGGCGTGGAATGCCCTGCCTGCAGCAGCTGTGGACTCGCCAACTTTTAGGGCATTCAAATGGTCAGTGGATAGGCATTTGGATAACACTGGAATAGTTTAGGTTAGAGGGTCATTAGATTGGTTCCACTGGTTGGCGCAACATCGAGGGCTGAAGGGCCTGTACTGCGCTGGAATGTTCTATGCTCTATCTACAGGCCAGCTGGTGGAACTTTGGTGGTGGGAAATCTTTAGAAACAATAATTTGGGAGAAATTGAATAGTCACATCAATAAATGTGGGTTAGTTTAGCCTGGGTTTCATAACAAAAATTCATGTTTAACTAACGTACTGGAGTTTTTTGAAGATATCACAGAGAGGGTTGATGAGGGCAATGCCGTTGATGTGTGTATGTGGATTTCCGAAAGGCATTTGATACGTTGCTGCCCCACAGACTTGTGAACTATGTTGTAGGTGATGGAATAAAAGTGACAGGGATTTGGCTGAGCAATAGGACACACTCCTGATTAATGGATGGTTTTTGGGCTCGAGGTAGGTTTGCAGTTGAGCTTCCCAGGGGTTTGTACGACAGGAGGTCAGGGGTCACATCTTCCTTGCTTTTCTTGACATATATTAAAGATCTAAACCTTGCACAGGGCACAATTTCAAAATTTGTGAATGATACTAAACTTTGAGCATTGTGAACTGTGAAGAAGGTAATGTCGAACTTCAAAAGGACAAAGACAAGTTGGTGGGGTGACAGAAAAGTAGAAGGTGGAAGTTCAATACAGAAAAATGTGCAGTGATTAATTTTGGTAGGATGAACATGGAGAGAAATAAAAGATACAATTCCAAAAGGGGTGCAGGAGAAGAGGGATTGGGTAGATATGTGCAGAAGTCATTAACGGTGATGGGACAGATTGGGAGAGCTGTTAATAAAACACAAATAGGGACATGGAGTACAAGGTTATGTTGAACTTATATAAGATACTACTTCAACCTCAGCCAGATTACTGCATTCCATTCTGGGTGTCCCATTTTAGGAAGGCAGTGAAGAGACTGCAAAAAAGATTAATGAGAATGGCTTTTAGGGATGAAGAACTTCAGTTAGCTTTTATTTTATTAGTGTCACAAGTAGGCTCACATCAATGAAGTTACTGTGAAAATCCCCTAGCCTCAACACTCCGGTGTCCGTTTGGGTACACTGAGGGAGAATTTAACATGGCTAATGCGCCTAACCAGCATGTCTTTCGGACTGTGGGAGGGAACCAGAGCACCCGGAGAAAACCCACACAGATACAGGGAGAATGTGCAGACTCCACATCCAAGCTGGGAATTGAACCTGGGTTCCTGGCACTGTGAGGCAGCAGTGCTAACTCACTGTGCCATCTTGCTATATTGAAGAGGTGAGTTCGGACTGTTTTCCTTGGAGAAAATACAGTTGAGAGGAGTGTTGATAGAAGTATTCAAAATTAATAAGCACTGCTATTTCCAATAACCTTTACTACTGCTAGTAAACTTTACTACAGCTGGAATGGAACCCCGTGCCCAGTGGATCCATGCAGAGGATCTGTGTTTTATTGCAGCCTCTCAGTTGATGTGATGTTGGTCTCTGAGATGGTGACACAGTTAGGGATTGGTGCAGTACATTTTTCTATGCTGTCCTCTTCACCCTCATTCTCTGGCTGAGGAAGGGATGGTGAAGGGGGAGGGGGGGCTTCTTCTTATCCTTCTGACAGGTGGAAGTGGGAAGGGGCAGGGAGGTTGATATTGTTTTTGGGCATGTCCTGTGAGAAAGCTAAAAGGTTTATGGGGCGATAACTACCACCAGCATCACAACTTCAGCACACTACATCCATCACCTCCTTATTCACTAACATTCTCACAATGCACGCTGTTGTAATACTTAAGAACATAAGAACATAAGAAATAGGAGCAGGAGTGGGCCATCTAGCCCTTCGAGCCTGCCCCGCCATTCAATAAGATCATGGCTGATCTGAAGTGGATCAGTTCCACTTTCCCGCTGTCTCCCCATAACCCTTAATTCCCCTTGTCTATCAGAAACCTATCTACCCGTGACTTAAATATATTTAGCGAGGTAGCCTCCACCACTTCAACGGGCAGAGAATTCCAGAGATTCACCACCCTTTGAGTGAAGAAGTTCCTCCTCAACTCCGATCTAAACTGCCCCCCACTTATCTTGAGGCTGTGCCCTCTAGTTCTGCTGTCCTTTCCAAGTGGGAAGAATCTCTCTACCTCTACCCAATCCATCCCTTTCATTATCTTATACGTCTCAATAAGATTCCCCCTCATCCTTCTAAACTCCAACAAGTACAGACCCAGTCTATTTAGTCTCTCTTCATAGTCCAACCCCCTCATCTCCAGTATCAGCCTAGTGAACCTCCTCTGCACTCCCTCCAAGGCCAAAATATCCTTGCGTAAGTGTGGTGACCAAAACTGCACACAGTACTCCAGCTGCGGCCTCACCAGTACCCTGTACAGTTGCAGCAAGACCTCCCTACTTTTATATTCTATCCCCCTCTCTATAAAGGCCAGCATCCCATTTGCCTTCCTGACCACCTGCTGCACCTGCAGACTGGGTTTTTGTGACTCATGCACAAGGACCCCCAGGTCCCTCTGCACCGTCGCATGCTGCAGCTTTTCACCTTTTAAATAATAATCCCTCCTACTATTATTTCTGCCAAAGTGGATAACCTCACACTTCACAGACATTAATCATACTTCAAACAAATCTCAGCTCTTCAACCGTTTCTTTCTCAAGATAAGTGCATTGGGCATGTGTCCATTTTAGGACTGCAATGAGACCATGTGTGGTTTCGGAGTGAGGATAGGTTTGCGGATTAGAGGTCAGGAACAATTGTGGATGTGTGAAGAAGCTGGAGTGACCACATGCCTCCAGACGTTATACCCCCTGCTCTCTCTGTGCGACCACAGTATCTAACTACTCTCTGCCTGACCGCTGCCTTTTCAAATGACGTGATGGCATTGAGCCATGCTTCTCTCCCCACAGTCCTGCTGCCACTTGTTATGTGCCATTTTGTCTTAAGAGCATGGTGATAATGAAGGAATTTATTGACAGGTGCGTTTGAGTCACGGTTGAAGAACTGAGATTTGTTTAAGTATGAATAACGTCTGAAATATTGCAACAGTGTGTGTGTTGTAAGAATGTTAGTGAATAAGTAGATGATGGATGCAGTGTGCTGAAGTTGTAACACTAGTTATTAACAAGTGTGTTTGTATGATGGGATCTTATTCTGACCACTGGCATTGGAACCATGTCCCCGTGATTCATTTCCCAGTAAATCTCCTCTTCCCTGTGCTACTTTAGTTGTCTGTGTCCTCGTTTCCTCCTGTGGATCAAGAACATTCCATCTCCTTTGGACATCTTCCCCTGGTCGCTGAGCTATCCTGAGGTTTACCATTGCCTGTCGCCCAGTGCACCCCACACCAACAGTGTGGAAGTGCGTGTGTAGAGGTTACGTCCAACACCTCCATGAAAATTTCTAATCAGCAGCTTAGTGCTATTCCATTTCCAGATACATTTAAATCGCAATGAACAGCAAGTAGCCTGAATATTGCAGGCTAAGATTGGATTCATGGAGAGATATGCCCTAATAGCAAAGCAGCCATTTAGCACTGGTCTTCGCCTTATCTCAAAATAAGCCCTTTGAAACAGAAAGGCGGGCAAAGTTAAAATTATTCAACAAAAATTGGCGAAGGGCACAGCTAACTTGTCAACCCTCCGTCTATTAACTCCAATGAACAGCTCAGGAATCTGTTCCAGGACTCTCAAGCCCTCTGTCGGAGAATGTATCAACTGTGCTTCCTAGGATATAGAGTTGTGTATGTGCACATCCTTACTGGGTTCAAACAAGAGAATAAAACAGCAGCCTGTGCATTTCTGTACCTTGTTGACAAAATAATTCTTCTGTTTTGACAGTGATTCCACCCAACACGAACATTTCACAATTAAAGCCACATTTCTGGCCAGAAGCCAAACTAATTTTGAAATCCTATCCTCATAGCCGGGAGGCTGGGCATGGTGCAGTGGGACAGGCTTGTCCCACTTCACTCGTACCCCTTGGACCCGAGTAGATATCAAACCCGGGATGATAACGTGAGCACCACCTCCTCCTGTTGACTGATCGAGGCTCTGCATGTCATGAGCTTGGGCAGTTTTACTCAAGTTTCCAGTGAGTATGGTCACACAGGACAAACTGCCAGCACTCTTTATCCTGTAAAGCAGTGTCATTCAGGGAAATGGTTGGTGGGAGAAACAGATTAGTAACGTATGCAGGAGAAGGGATTTGTTGGTATATTGGAGCTGTCAAGGCAGTATAGGGAAAGATTTATTCTCTATCAGCACACTTTCTCTGTATCAACACACTTGTCTCTGGATGAAAAAATCCTTGGTTCAAACCTCATTCCAGAGGTTCACGCACCAAATCCAGCTCGGTACGTCAGTATCGTACTGAGGGAGTGCTTTAAGGTCAAAGGTGCCAACTTCTGGGTGAAACATTAAACAAAGGGTCCAATCTTCCCTCTCAGGTAAAATATCCCACGGCACTATGGAAGAAAAGGAATTCTGTGGTGATTCTGATCAATATTTACCCCGAAACCGGCAGTTCTGTTATTCATTTAATTGTGCTGAAGGGCTTATTTAGAGGAACTGGCACTGGGACTTCTGACTCAGGTGAGGGCAGGCGGATGAATCCGCTGCCAGCCCGCTGGGAGAGTCAGAGGGGAACCCACCTGTGCGGCAGTCATGAGGCTCCGAGTGCTGAATCTTGCCGAGATGTTTGGCAGAACCAGTGGGATGAACGAGTACACTATCAAGGGCAGGAGTCTTAGTAGTGTGGAAGAGCAGAAGGATCTTGGGGTCCGGGTCCACAGGACTCTTAAATCGGCCTCGCAGGTGGAGGATGTGGTCAAGAAGGCGTATGGTGTACTGGCCTTTATTAATCAAGGGATTGAGTTTAGGAGTCGGGAGGTAATGCTGCAACTTTATAAGACCCTTGTCAGGCCTCATTTGGAGTACTGTGCGCAGTTCTGGTCACTTCACTATAGGAAGGACGTAGAAGCTATTGAGAGGGTACAGAGGAGATTTACAAGGATGTTGCCTGGATTGGGAGGCATGCCTTATGAAGTTAGGTTGAGGGAGCTGGGACTCTTTTCCCTGGAGAGACGAAGGTTGAGAGGCGACCTGATAGAAGTTTGTAAAATGTTGAGAGGAATAGATAGGGTGGATTCTCAGAGGCTATTTCCCCGGGTTGAAATGGTCGCTACGAGAGGACACAGATTGAAGGTGCGGGGAGGAAAGTACAGAAGTGATGTTAGGGGTAAGTTTTTCACTCAGAGGGTGGTGAGTGAGTGGAATCGGCTGCCGTCAGTGGTGGTGGAGGTGAACTCGCTGGGGTCTTTTAAAAGACTTCTGGATGAGTATATGGGATTTAATGGGATTGGGGGTTATAGATAGGACTATAGATTGGTAGGTGTTGATGTGATCGGCGCAACTTGTGGGCCGATGGGCCTGTTTGTGCTGTAGTGTTCTATGTTCTATGTTCTATGTTCTATGTCACTATTCTGGCCAGTGGGAAAGACACCATTGGATCCATGCACCACTGCACTTAGTCTGGGAGACTTCTGCCCAATAACTCACCAAATACCACACCCTCCTCTTTCTACCTATAATGGCTGAGACACTGTCAGCCTGAAACACAAAACTAATTTCCTGGCATTGGATAAACGTTGAAGATGTTGTGGTTGGGGTAAGGTCTCATAACTTAAGACTCTGGCTTCTTGGACAGGTGAATGTTGCCTTCCTGAGCTGTAAGCCAGTCTGTTAATGTAACATCTGACCAGCATGCCACCAAGAAGGTGAACTGGCCAGCTTACATACCTGGCCTCATCCCTGTGCCTCCGCACCACTTCCTACAAACTGGTTCATCATTCCATGCTTATTTCAACTTGTCATCACCAGCAGGGAAAGTAAATCTTACCCCACCAGCCTCCAATCTCCGTGAAGGAATTTCTCGTGGGACTTTGACCATGGACTCTAGACCTCATGTGAGCCAATATTTATTTGCTCTGCGGTCTCTGCACCATGAATCCCTCTTTTCACCATCCCTCTCTCTACTGCAGAAGGAGATGGTGCACAGTTTTTGAATGTATTCAACGAACTAACCTTTTTGAGTCCATCCTACCTAGAGTTTGCTCTGGGATTGTTAGGAATAATTGGATTGGACAAAAACTAAGGAGTTGTGGAAAGGAAAGTTATTGAAAAGGAAATAAATCAAACACTTTTCTGTTTGCGGACAGGTAGTGAGAAATTAGTGCTGATTGAATGGACCCCTCTCCTGTCTAACAGTAGTCTAACCTTTGATGTTTCTAGAAATGTTGGAACATTTTATTGGGAGTTTTACTTTGTATTTAACTGCTTCATCCTGTACTCTATCTCCCATGGGAGTGTTTGAACAGTGGGATAGTGTAGAAGGAGAAATGTGCCTTAACTGCCCTGAGAATGTTTGAGTGCAGAGGAAATCCACACTATTTAATACCATTCTGTACTGGGACCCTCCACCCTACCCCCTCAATAGAAAATTATTTATTACGAGCATTATAAGCACTGGATTTATTAAAAGCAATGGCCGGGATTCTCCCAAAATGAAACTAAGTGCCCAATGGGCGGGAAAATGGGAGTTATCCTGCCTTTTTTTTAAGGCAAACTTACCCTGAACGAATCTCTGACGTTCTGTGCAATGCAGAGTGCCTCAGGCTGATCCGCACTGAAAAATTGGGGACGGAGCCAATTCCCACTGGAAAGGCTGGCAACATAGTGCTGAGCAGTCACTGTGTGTGTGCCGATCTGTCAGTGCAGGGACTGGCGCACGCGTGCTGGCCTCCCCATCCCTGGCCTCCCCATCGCTGGCCTCCCGAATAGCCGGCCCCGACCCCACTCCCTGATGACCTGAGCCGATTGCCTCTCAGGGACATTCCACCCTTGTCCCCAACCTTACGGGGGAGGGCCCTCAATAGCCTCTGTCCCCACCAGCGGGCTGAAGGTACTTGTTCCCTGTTCGTGGGGAACAGTTGTAAATCCCACAAGTGAGATCATAAGAACATAAGAAATAGGAGCAGGAGTAGGCCATCTAGCCCTTCGAGCCTGCCCCGCCATTCAATAAGATCATGGCTGATCTGTCATGGCTCAGTTCCACATTCCCGCCCTCTCCCCATAACCCTTAATCCCCTCTCTTATCAAAAACCCATCAACCCGCGTCTTAAAAATATTTAGCGAGGCAGCCTCCACCACTTCAACGGGCAGAGAATTCCAGAGATTCACCACCCTTTGAGTGAAGAAGTTCCTCCTCAACTCCGTTCTAAACCGCCTCCCCTTTATCTTGAGGCTGTGCCCCCTAGTCCTACTGTCCTTTCTGAGCGGGAAGAGTCTTTCCACCTCTATTCTATCCATCCCATTCATCATCTTATACGTCTCAATGAGATCTCCCCTCATTCTTCTAAACTCTAACGAGTACAAGCCCAGTTTATTCAGCCTCTCCTCATAGCTCAACCCCCTCAACTCCAGTATCAGCCTAGTAAACCTCCTCTGCACTCCCTCCAAGGCCAAAATATCTTTGCGCAGGTGCGGCGCCCAAAAATGCACACAGTACTCCAGTTGCAGCCCCACCAATGCCCTATACAGCTGCAGCAAGACCTCCCTACTTTTATATTCAATCCCCCTCGCTATGAAGGCCAGCATCCCATTCGCCTTCCTGACCACCTGCTGCACCTGCAAGCTGGGTTTTTGCGACTCATGCACAAGGACCCCGAGGTCCCTCTGCACCGTCGCCTGCTGCAGTTTTTCGCCCCGTAAGTAATAGTCCTTCCTACCATTCTTCCTACCAAAGTGGACCACCTCACACTTGCCAACATTAAATTCCATTTGCCATTTCCTGGTCCATTCGCCCAGCCTATCTAGATCCTTCTGCAGACTCTCCACACCCTCTGCACAATTTGCCGTTCCCCCAATCTTGGTGTCATCAGCAAATTTCGACACCCTACACTCGGTTCCCTCCTCCAGATCATCTATATAAATGGTAAAAAGCTGAGGCCCCAGCACCGACCCCTGGGGCACTCCACTAGTCACCATCCGCCAATCCGAATAGCACCCGTTGACCCCCACTCTCTGCCTCCTATTTGACAACCAATCCTCTATCCACGCTAACACCCTACCCCCAACTCCATGTCCCTCGACCTTCTGCAATAACCTCTTGTGAGGCACTTTGTCAAACGCCTTCTGAAAATCCAGAAAGACCACATCCACCGGCTCTCCTCTATCCACCGCCCTAGACACATCCTCATAGAACTCCAGCAAATTTGTCAGACACGACTTCCCTTTAATGAAACCGTGCTGCGTCTGCTCTATCAAGCAATTCCCTTCAAGATGCCTCGCAATTTCCTCCTTAATGACAGATTCTAACATTTTACCTACCACAGACATTAAACTAACCGGCCTATAATTCCCCGCCTTTTGCCTGGCACCCTTCTTAAACAACGGCGTAACATTAGCCGTTTCCCAATCATCCGGCACTTCCCCGGAATCCAGCTACGTTTGGAAAATAACCACCAAGGCATCCACTATCACCTCCGCCATTTCTTTCAGAACCCTCGGATGCATTCCATCCTGGTAGACTTTGGGGGTGTGGGAGGGAGGAGGGGGAGACAACTGTCCCGAGCCCACTAATCGGGGCCCGATATCCAGTGTGGAACTGATGGTCCTAAAAACAAAGCCCGGAAGACTCAGTATTTACTACCAAATAAACCTGCTGGACTTTAACTTTAACTGGGTGGTGAATCTCTGGAATTCTCTGCCCGTTGAAGTGGTGGAGGCTGCCTCGCTAAATATATTTAAGACACGGGTAGATAGGTTTTTGGTAGGCAAGGGGATTAAGGGTTATGGGAGAGGGTGGGAATGTGGAACTGATCCACTTCAGATCAGCCATGATCTTATTGAATGGTGGGGCAGGCTCGAAGGGCTGGATGGCCTACTCCTGCTCCTATTTCTTATGTTCTTATGTTCTTATGTTCTTAACCTGCTGTGAGACTTGTTACTGGACTCACGACTGACCAGGCGCCGGGTGCAAACCCTGTGAAAGGCCCCCTTGCTATTGTCCCCCAGCCAATATTTTTCTGCTCTGCCAGTTCGAAAATACTCCTACTCCGGCTATTTCTGATCCGACATTCCCTTCCGCACGAACCATTGTGTTTGAACACAATAATAACAGCGTCAAACCTCAGCCTTGGAGGATGGCAGAGTATTTACCTGCAGAACATTTAATTGCTGAGTCTTCACGATCCTGTCCCCAAGAGCAGTAAGGAAAATTCGCAATTCTGTTGTCTCTCGTGACCTCTGGATGCCCCGAACATGTTTGCAGCCAATTAAGTTTCTTTGAAACGCAGTCACTGTTAAATTTAGGAAACACAGCGGAAATTTGGAAACTCTCACGAACAGCAATGGTCAGATAATTTGTTTCAGTGACACTGATTGCCGGGTAAAAATTGGGCAGGACATTGGGGATTATTCCCCTGCTTTTCCTGGTACAGTGCCATGGCATCATTTACATCCATCTTAGGGGGCCTGGAGTTTTTTATTTGAAAGCCAGCATCTCCCCTTAGCACTGGGACGCCAAGGCGACATTGCTGGAGTGGGACTCAAATCTTCAACAGGAAATCTGGGATTAATGTGTAAAATATGAAACTAAAAGGTTTGAATGACAAACTTACCTTCTAAAGGTGAGGGAACTAAAATCAGAATTAAGCAAGGAGGGACAAAGATCGCTAGAGCAATAGTCATAGAGGAGTCTATAGTTAGGAGTGCAGATAGGTGCTACTGTGAATGTGAAAGAGACTCCAGGATGGTATGTTGCATCCTCCCTGGTGCCAGGGTCCAGGATGTCTCTGCACAGGCAGAAAACATTCTGAAGGAAGAGAGTGAACAGCTAGACGTCATGGTAATAATAATAAGATAATAATAAGAAGAATAGGAGCAGGAGTAGGCCATCTAGCCCCTCGAGCCTGCCCCACCATTCAATAAGATCATGGCTGATCTGTCGCTGCTCAGTTCCACTTTCCCGCCCTCTCCCCATAACCCTTAATCCCCTCTCTTATCAAAAACCCATCAACCCGCGTCTTAAAAATATTTAGCGAGGTAGCCTCCACCACTTCAACGGGCAGAGAATTCCAGAGATTCACCACCCTTTGAGTGAAGAAGTTCCTCCTCAACTCCGTTCTAAACCGCCCCCCCTTTATCTTGAGGCTGTGCCCCCTAGTCCTACTGTCCTTTCTGAGCGGGAAGAGTCTCTCCACCTCTATCCTATCCATCCCATTCATCATCTTATACATCTCAATGAGATCTCCCCTCATTCTTCTAAACTCTAAAGAGTACAAGCCTACTTTATTCAGCCTCTCCTCATAGCTCAACCCCCTCAACTCCGGCATCAGCCTAGTAAACCTCCTCTGCACTCCCTCCAAGGCCAAAATATCCTTGCGTAAGTACGGCGCCCAAAACTGCACACAGTACTCCAGCTGCGGCCTCACCAATGCCCTATATAGCCGCAGCAAGACCTCCCTACTTTTATATTTATATTTACCTACTTTACCTTTTTATATTTACCTACTTTTATGGTATATATTGGTTAAGACATTGGTAGGAAGAATAACAAGGTCCTGCAGCAGCAGTTTAGGGAGTTAAGTAGAAAATTAAAATACACCTCTAGGGTGTAATCTCAGGATTACTCCCTCCGCCACATGCCAGTGAGGCTAGAAAGAGGAAGATAGGACAGCAGCTGGTATAGGAGGGAGGATTCCAGATATCTAGACCATTGAGATTTCCTAAAGGGCCAGTACAAGGAGGATCGGTTGCATCTAAATTGGACAGGTGTAAATATTCTGGCTGGTAGGTTAGTGTCACACGGGAGGTGAGAACCAAAGCGAAGGTAAATTAACTGAAGGGGAATTAAAGAGTGGGGCCAGTTAGACTCAGAAGAAGAGTAGGTGTTTGCTGATTAAAGAGGGTCTGTGGACTGAAGTGTATTTGCTTCAGTGAGGAAAGTGTAACAGGTAATGCAGGTGAACTTAGAGCTTGGATTAATACTTGGAACTATGATCATAGAAATCATACAACCCTACAGTGCAGAAAGATGCCCTTCGGCCCATCGAGTCTGCACCGAACACAATCCCACCCAGGCCCTACCCCCATATCCCTACATATTATACCCACTAATCCCTCTAACCTACACATCTCAGGACACGAAGGGGCAATTTTAGCATGACCAATCAACCTAACCCGCACACCTTTGGATGGATGTGGAGGCTTTGGAGAGGGTGCAGAGGAGGTTTACCAGGATGTTGCCTGGTATGGAGGGGAGGTCCTGTGAGGAGAGACTGAGGGATTTGAGGTTGTTTTCGTTAGAAAGAAGGCGGCTAAGAGGGGACCTTATTGAAACATATAAGATGATTAGAGGTTTAGATAGGGTGGGCAGTGATAGCCTTTTTCCTCGGATGGAGAAAGCTAGCACGAGGGGGCATAGCTTTAAATTAAGGGGTGGTAGTTATAGGACGGATGTCAGGGGTAGGTTCTTTACCCAGAGGGTGGTGAGGGATTGGAATGCCCTGCCTGCTGCAGTTGTAAATGCGCCTAGTTTGGGGGCGTTTAAGAGATCCGTGGATAGGTTTATGGATGGAAAGGGATTGGTTTAGGTTAGTGGGTCATTGCTTTTTAACTGGTCGGCGCAACATCGTGGGCCGAAGGGCCTGTTCTGTGCTGTAATGTTCTATGTTCTAATGATGTTGTTGCCGTTACAGAGATTTGGTTCAGGGCAGGACAGGTTTGACAGCTTAATGTTCCAGGATACAGACGTTTCAGGTGGGATAGAGGGGGATGTAAAAGGGGTGGGGGAGCTACTCTGCTAGGTAAGAAGAATATCACAGCTGTACTACAGGAGGAAACCTGAGAGGGCTCATACAGCGAGGCCCAATGGTAGAGCTCAGGAATAGGAAGGGAGTGGTCACAATGTTGGGGGTTTACTATAGGCCACCCAACAGCCAACGGGAGATTGAGGAACAGATATGTAGGCAGGTTTTGACAAAGTGTAAAAGTAACAGGGTTGTTGTGGTGGGAGATTTTAACTTCCCCAATATTGACTTGGACTCATTTAGTGTTAGGGGCGTGGACGGGGCAGAGTTTGTAAGGAGCACCCGGGAGGGCTTCTTGGAACAGTAATAGGGAAGGGGTCATACTGGACCTGGTATTGGGGAATGAGACCAGGAGGGGAGCAGTTCAGGAACAGTGACCACAATTCAGTAAGTTTTAAGGTAAAGCTTTGAAGATAAGTGTACCCTTCAGGTGAAGGTGCTAAACTGTGGAAGGCTAATTATTATAATATTAGGCAGGAACTGAAGAATGTAGATTGGGGGCAGATGTTTGAGGGCAAATCAACATCTGGCATGTGGGAGACTTTCAAGTGTAAGTTGACCGGCACTTTCCTGTAAGGATGAAGGATAAGTATGACAAGTTTGGGAACCTTGGATAACGAGAGATATTGTGAGCCTAGTCAAAGAGAAGAAAGGAAGCATTTATCAAAACTAGGAAACTGGGAACACACGAAGCAAGTGTGGAATACAAGGAAAGTAGAAAGAAACTTAAGCAAGGAGGGCTAAAACGGGTCATGAATCGTCATTGGCCAGCAGGATTAAGGAAAATCCCAAGGCTTTTTAGACATATATAAAGAGCAAGAGGGTAGCCAGGGAAAAAGTTGGCCCACTCAAGGACAGGGGAGGGAATCAGAGGGGAGGGAATCTATGCATGGAGCTAGAGGAAATGGGCGGGGTATTAAATGAGCACTTTGCAACAGTATTCACGAAAGAGAAGGATTTGGTGGATGAGAGTCTGGGAAAGGGTGTGTGGATAGTTTGGATCACGTTGAGATCGAAAAGGAGGAGGTATTGGAGGTCTTGAAAAAGGTAGACAAGTGCTCAGGGCCTGATGGGATTTATCCCAGAATACAGAAAGAGGCAAGGGAGGAAATTCTGGGGCTTTGAGAGAAACCTTTGTATCATCACTGGTTACTGGGGAGGTCCCAGAGGTTTGGAGAATAGCCAATGTTGTTCCTTTGTTCAAGAAAAATAGCAAAGATAATCCAGGCCAGTGAATTGGATTGGGAATAGAGGGATATTTTCCTCGGAAGGGTAAGAAGTTTTAGTTCAGATGGGCAGCGTGGTTGGTGCAGGCTTGGAGAGTCAGTGGGCCTGTTCCTGTGCTGTAACTTTCTTTGTTCTTTGATCTTTGAGAAACTATGAAAATAGAATGACAGAAAGGAAATCCAAAAATCTACTGGCATGTAAATATTAAACAGATAATAGCAGATGGAGTAGGTTTTATTAGGAACAAAGAGAGTTGTCCTTATGACAATACAATACCTTGTGAGTACTTTGTGTGAGTGCTTACTAATGAAGAGAACATGGAGATGCTGGAGGTGATAGAAGGGTTAAAATTGAGATGTTGAAGGCACTGGAAAGGCTGACAATACTTAGAGTTGGTCAGTGTCCTAGTCTAGAGGACTTTCATTCTAGGAAGAGGGGTTGGATTTAATGCATTTGCCACAACCTTCCTTAGATAATTTATGAAGAGGCCAGGGGGAAGGTGGGAGGGTGGGGGCGCAGGGTGTGGGGGGGTCAGTGGTGGTTGGTGGATTTGGTAGCAGTATCAATTGTCGGCAGATTGGAGAGTGGCAAATGTCTCTCATTTAAGAAAGCATGTAGGCACATTCCTAGTAACGACAGACTGGTTAGTTTAACATTGGTCGTGGATCGGGTTTTAGAAACATTGGGCAGGATTTTCCAGCTAATTCGCCCCCACAACCGGACAATCCCACCTGAGGTCAACGGACTTTTACACGGTCTGCACACACGCCTGCTACGATTCCCGTGGCAGGCATAGAATCATAGAATCCCCACTGTGCAGGAGGCCATTCAGCCCATCAAGTCTGTACCAATCACAAACCCACCCATACCTTTACCCTGTTAATCCCCCTGGGGCAATTAACCTGCACATCATTGGAGTGCGGGAGGAAACGGGAGCACCTGGAGGAGGCCCACGCAGACACTGGGAGAATGTGCAAACTCCACACGGACAGTGACCGAGGCTGGAATTGAACTTGGGTCCCTGGCGCTGTGAGGCTGCAATGCTAACCAGCGTGTCTAGTAATTACAGACTTTGTCCCGGATGGTGTGGAGCCTATGGAGTATTGTTGGCATCCAGGCAAATTGAGATTATTACGTCACACTCTTGATTTGTGCTTTGCAGATGGTGGACAGGCTTTGGAGAGTCAGGAGGCGGGTTATTGAACGCAGGAGTTGAGGGGGTTGAACTATGAGGAGAGGCTGAATAAATTGGGCTTGTACTCGTTAGAGTTTAGAAGAATGAGGGGAGATCTCATTGAGACGTATAAGATGATGAATGGGATGGATAGGATAGAGGTGGAGAGACTCTTCCCGCTCAGAAAGGACAGCAGGACTAGGGGGCACAGCCTCAAGATAAAGGGGGGGTGGTTTAGAACGGAGTTGAGGAAGAACTTCTTCACTCAAAGGGTGGTGAATCTCTGGAATTCTCTGCCCGTTGAGGTGGTGGAGGCTACCTCGTTAAATATTTTTAAGACGCGGGTTGATGGGTTTTTGATAAGAGAGGGGATTAAGGGTTATGGGGAGAGGGCGGGAATGTGGAACTGAGACACGACAGATCAGCCATGATCTTATTGAATGGCGGGGCAGGCTCGAAGGGCTAGATGGCCTACTCCTGCTCCTATTTCTTATGTTCTTATGGATTCCCAGCCTCTGACTTAGTCTCGTAGCCACAGTGGGCCCTAATTTACCAGTTTGATTCCAAGTGTTGGGTGGTCTTGAAACTGGGAGTGTTTCAGGTCTGACTTTTTGGCCTGTTTTCAGGGTGCCCCCATATGCACGCTGCCTGAAAACTCTCAGTGATTCTGAATCGTGCTTCAGAAACCTGTTGGCAGGGCTCATCACGCCCCGAAATCCTGCATCTCCGATCGGACCCTTCAACTACGCACGCACAGTAAAAAACATAGAAAAACACCCCTGTGCCACATCGCTCCCAGGCCTGTTAATGCCTCATATTGTCCCCCAAGGACATTGTCCCGCTCACACTACATAACTGACCCCCTTATTCTCCCACGCTCCAGGCTGAACACAGGCCCCTCACCCCTGACTCCCACAGACCTCAGGCAGAATGGCAACGGGCCCCTCACCCCGTTCCCTCACGCAGAGTAGCAGCAGACTCCCCCTGCCCACCAGCCCCTGTCTCCCCGATCGAAGTAAAAAGTCTGACAACACCAGGTTTACGCCAGTCCAACGCTGGCACACCCACATCATGACTGCTCCCCAATCGAAGTCATAGAACCGCCTGAGCCTCCTCCCTTCCCCCCCCAAGCAGAGAGCCATCTGACCAATATCCCTCCCCCCCCCGACCAGAGAGCTATCTGATCCATCCACCTTCCCCCCCCTCAAGCAGAGAGCAACTGACCCTGCCCGTCCACCCCACCCCCTCACTGATCAAATGCAGAGAGCCCCCAGATACTCTGAACTTTCTACCTTGGAAATTGGAGTGCCAGAATCGGACCTTTGCAGACTATGTCTGTCTTATAGAACATAGAACATAGAACATTACAGCGCGGAACAGGCCCTTCGGCCCACAATGTTGCGCCGACCAGTCTTATTTTTTAAAAAAAACATTGACCCACTAATCTAAACCAATCCCTTTTCGTCCATAAACCTATCCACCAATCTCTTAAACGCCCCCAAACTAGGCGCATTTACAACTGCAGCAGGCAGGGCATTCCAGTCCCTCACCACCCTCTGGGTAAAGAACCTGCCCCTGACATCCGTCCTATAACTACCCCCCCTTAATTTAAAGCCGTGCCCCCTCGTGCTAGCTTTCTCCATCCGAGGAAACAGGCTATCACCATCCACCCTATCTAAACCTCTAATCATCTTATATGTTTCTATAAGATCCCCTCTTAGCCGCCTTCTTTCCAGTGAAAACAACCCCAAATCCCTCAGTCTCTCCTCATAGGACCTCCCCTCCATACCAGGCAACATCCTGGTAAACCTCCTCTGCACCCTCTCCAAAGCCTCCACATCCTTCTTGTAATGTGGGGACCAGAACTGCACACAATACTCCAAGTGCGGCCGCACCAGAGTTGTGTACAGTTGCAACATGACGCTGCGACTCCTAAATTCAATCCCCGTACCAATAAACGCCAAGACACCGTACGCCTTCTTAACAACCTTATCTACTTGATTCCCAACTTTCAGGGATCTATGTACACATACACCTAGATCCCTCTGCTCCTCCACTCTATTCAAAGTCCTCCCGTTAGCCCTATACTCAACACATCTGTTATTCCTACCGAAATGGATTATTATTATGCCAAACCTGGACGGGTGAACAGGGCAAAGTGCTGGTAAGCTTGGATGTGCAGCCATTAAGTCAATTTAGACGCTTGCAGATGCATTTAAATTGACGTCGCGTCTGTTTTGGGCATGCTCTGGATGGCGGCCATTTTTGTCTCTTGATAAAGGGGGAACCGGCACGGAGGTGGGCACAGATTATACTACTCACCTCACCCTCAATTTTACCAAATTTTTGTGCCCAAAAGCAGGCACAACTTGATGGTAAAATCTGGTATTTATATAGCAATTCCGTTTCTGTTGAATAGTAACTCACAAAATCTTGATAGTGGGGGATTTAGCAATGGCAATTTCATTACCGGTTACGGAGCGATGGTTCGATTCTCTCTTGTTGGAGATGGTCATTGCTTGGCAACTTGTGTGGCTCAAACTTGTTTGCCGCTTGTCAGCCCAGGGCCGGATTTTGGATAAGCCTTGCTGCATTTGGATTTGGACTGCTTCAGTATCTGAGGAGTCACAAATGGGACTCAATGTTGTGCAACATCTCCACTTCTGACCTTCTGATGGAGGGAAGGTCGTTGATGAAACAGCTGAAGATGGTTGGACCGAGGACACTACCCTGAGGGAATGAACACTCGAGCATCTTCCATTATACCAGGTATGACTCCAACTAACAAAGAGTTTTCTCTCACTTTCCATTGATTCCAGTTATAGTAGGACGCCTTGATTCCACACTCAGTCAACTGTGGTCTTCATATCAATTGTTGTCACTCTCACCTCACCTCTGGAATTTAGCTCTTTTGTCCATGTTTGAACCAAGGCTGTAATGAGATTAGGAGCTGAGTGACCCTGGCGAAACCTAAACTGAGCGTCCCTGAGCGTGGAACATAGAACATTACAGGCCCTTCAGCCCTCGATGTTGCGCCGACCAGTGGAACCAATCTAATGACCCTCTAACCAATGTTATCCATATGCCTATCCATTGACCATTTGAATGCCCTTAAAGTTGGCGAGTCCACAACTGCTGCAGGCAGGGCATTCCACGCCCTTACTACCCTCTGAGTAAAGAACCTACCGCTGACATCCGTCCTATAATTACCACCCCTTAATTTAAAGCTATGTCCCCTCATGTTAGCCATCACTATCTGAGGTAAAAGGCTCTCACTGTCCACCCTATCCAATCCTCTGATCATCTTGTATGCCTCAATCAGGTCACCTCGTAACCTTCTTCTCTCCAATGAAAATAACCTCAAGTCCCTCAGCCTTTCCTCATAAGACCTTCCCACCATACCAGGCAACATCCTGGTAAACCTCCTCTGCACCCTTTCCAATGCCTCCACATCTTTCTTATAATGCGGCGACCAGAACTGTACGCAATACTCCAAGTGCGGCCGCACCAGAGTTTTGTACAGTTGTAACATGACCTCACGGCTCCGAAATTCAATCCCTCTACCAATAAAAGCTAACACACCGTACACCTTCTTAACAACCTTATCAACCTGGGTGCCAACTTCCAGGGAGCTATGCACATGTACCCCGAGATCTCTCTGCTCGTCAACACTACTAAGAATTCTTCCATTAACCTGAGCAGGTTATTGCTGAGTAGGTGCTGCTTGATAGCGCTGTCAATGACCCCTTCCATCATTATACTGATGATGATGGAGATTAGATTGATGGAACAGTAATTGGCTGGGTTACATTTGCCCTGCTTCTTGTGTGCAGGACATATCTGGTCAATTTTCTATACTGTTGTGTGGATGTCAGTATTGTAGCTGTACTGGGACAGCTTGACTCGGGATGTGGCAAGTTCTGGAGGTCTACAGTGAAGAAAATCAGGGTGACTCATTATCACTTGGCTCCTCCCTCCTATCTAACTCTCTAACAAATAGTGCATGCCCAGAATTTTTAAGGAGCAAAATATTCACATCCAATAATGTGCTCACAGCCAAGAAGCCAAAGAGATGTTGGATAAAAGTGAAAGAAGGGAAGTAAAACTTCCTACTTCCTTGTTACTTTAGAGAACTGGGAATTTAGAAAACAACATCAACCCATCAAAGACTGACAGCATCAAGTCTACATCTCCGCACAACTGCACTCAAAGCCTCAAATAAATCAATTTCTTGCTATTAAAATAACATTTTGTTTTGGAGGTATTTACAGTCACATGTTTCCAGATCAGCAGTCCTTGTGTGTAATTGTAAAAGCATTAATACTTCATACAATGTAAAGCAATCCACTATTTTTAAATACCACTTTAGTCCCAGCAGAGGATGTACAATTTTTGGATTAACAAGTAATGGATTTGGAAATCAATATGGCAGGTCGGAACGTAAGTTACTCAGTTTGGGTTCTGCCAGGACGACTCAGTTCCAGACCCTGGAACAGTCTTGGTACAAACATCGGAAAAACAATTGAATTTCAAAAGTCCTTAACGTCAGGGCAGCATTTTCTCAGTGTAAAATCAAAACCCCCTGGTCAAACTACAGTCAATTGAAATCAGGGGAACTCTCCACTGATTGAAATCATATCCAGTGTATTGTTGTTATTGTTGAAGGCCAATGATCCCAGACCCAGGACATCGCTGTAGGAGTTCTTTGTGGTACTGTCCTACGCCTCTGATTGATTGATGACTGTCCCGTCATCCTGAAGTTAGAAGTGGGCATGTTTACTGGTGAATACTGAGTGTTCAGCACCATTCCCAGCTCCTCAGATACTGAAGCAGACCATGGCCGCGTGTATCAAGATTTGGGCAACGTTCAGGCTTTGGGGGAAGAAGTAACATTCATGCTTCTCAAGTGCTAAGCAATGATCAACGCCAACATGGAGTGCCCCAGGGGTCGGTGCTGGGGCCTCAGCTTTTTACCATTTATATAGATGATCTGGAGGAGGGAACCGAGTGTAGGGTGTCGAAATTTGCTGATGACACCAAGATTGGGGGAAAGGCAAATTGTGCGGAGGGTGTGGAGAGTCTGCAGAAGGATCTAGATAGGCTGGGCGAATGGGCCAGGAAATGGCAAATGGAATTTAATGTTGGCAAGTGTGAGGTGGTCCACTTTGGTAGGAAGAATGGTAGGAAGGACTATTACTTACGTGGCGAAAAACTGCAGCAGGCGACGGTGCAGAGGGACCTCGGGGTCCTTGTGCATGAGTCGCAAAAACCCAGCCTGCAGGTGCAGCAGGTGGTCAGGAAGGCGAATGGGATGCTGGCCTTCATAGCGAGGGGGATTGAATATAAAAGTCGGGAGGTCTTGCTGCAGCTGTATAGGGCATTTGTGAGGCCGCAGCTGGAGTACTGTGTGCAGTTTTGGGCGCCGCACCTGCGCAAGGATATTTTGGCCTTGGAGGGAGTGCAGAGGAGGTTTACTAGGCTGATACCGGAGTTGAGGGGGTTGAGCTATGAGGAGAGGCTGAATAAACTAGGCTTGTACTCGTTAGAGTTTAGAAGAATGAGGGGAGATCTCACTGAGATGTATAAGATGATGAATGGGATGGATAGGGTAGAGGTGGAGAGACTCTTCCCGCTCAGAAAGGACAGTAGGACTAGGGGGCACAGCCTCAAGATAAAGGGGAGGCGGTTTAGAACAGAGTTGAGGAGGAACTTCTTCACTCAAAGGGTGGTGAATCTCTGGAATTCTCTGCCCGTTGAAGTGGTGGAGGCTGCCTCGCTAAATATTTTTAAGAAGCGGGTTGATGGGTTTTTGATAAGAGAGGGGATTAAGGGTTATGGGGAGAGGGCGGGAAAGTGGAACTGAGCCACGACAGATCAGCCATGATCTTATTGAATGGCGGGGCAGGCTCGAAGGGCCAGATGGCCTACTCCTGCTCCTATTTATTTCTTATGTTCTTAACATGATAGAATCTAACCATCTCCCCTTGGGGCGAAAGGGATCAAAGGATATGGGGAGAAAGCAGGAATAGGATAATCATAGAATCATAAAATCCTACAGTTCAGAAGGAGGCCATTTGGCCCATCGAGACTGCACTGACCACAATTCCACCCAGACCCTATCCCCATAACCCCATACATTTACCCTAGCTAGTCTCCCTGACACTAAGGGGCAATTTAGCATGGCCACTCCACCTAACCCACACCGTGCCCCCCCCCCCCCCCCCCGATCAACCATGATCATACGCAACAGGCTCAGAAAGGGGAATGGCCTACCCCTGTTCCTACTTTCAAAGTTTCTGTGACATATCTGTGGCATGACCACTGCTGAATCTCCCATTATCAACAACCTGGTAGTTACCATCAACCCAAAACTTAACTGGGCTAACTGTACAATGGCTACAAGAACCAATCAGAAATTGGAAATTCCTACGACTGAATCCCCAAAGCCTGTTCTCCATTTACAAGGCACAAGTCAAGAGTGTAATGGAATATTGTCCACTCGCCTGGACGAACTCAGCTTCAGCAATACTCAGAAGCTCAACACTAAACAGGAGAAAACAGCTTACTTTCTGGGCACCCTTACCCACCATCTGAAGCATTCACTCCCTCACCATTGGTGCAGTAAGGTAACCAGTGTGTATCGTCTACAGGCTGCACTGAACCAACCCTCTCAGCACCTGCCAGACTCTTCACTTCTATTGCGTAGAATGATAAAGGCAGCAACCAGCTGGGAACACTGGAGCAAACCTGAAGAAACTGCACAGACAGGGGGAGAATGTGCAAACTCCACACAGACAGTCACCCAAGTCCGGAGTTGAACCGGGTTCCCTGGCATTGTGAGGCAGCAATGCTAACCACTGTGCCACCGCGCCACCCAAATCTTAATGTGGAAACATATCACTTTTACGAAGAAGAAAGAACAGTACAGCACATGACCAGGCCCTTCGGCCCTCCAAAGCCTGCACTGATCACATTGTTCCATTGAGACCAACCACCTGTATCCCTCTATTCCCTGTCTCTTCATATGTTTAGAACATAGAACATTACAGCACAGTACAGGCCCTTCGGCCCTCGATGTTGCACCGACCAGTGGAACCAATCTAATGACCCTCTAACCTAAACTATTCCAATGTTATCCATATGCCTATCCACTGACCATTTGAACACCCTTAAAGTTGGCGAGTCCACTACTGCTGCAGGCAGGGCATTCCACGCCCTTACTACCCTCTGAGTAAAGAACCTACCTCTGACATCTGTCCTATAATTACCACCCCTTAATTTAAAGCTACGTCCCCTCGTGTTAGCCATCACCATCCGAGGTAAAAGGCTCTCATTGTCCACCCTATCCAATCCTCTGATCATCTTGTATGCCTCAATTAGGTCTCCTCTTAACCTTCTTCTCTCGAACAAAAATAACCTCAAGTCCCTCAGCCTTTCCTCATAAGACCTTCCCACCATACCAGGCAACATCCTGGTAAACCTCCTCTGCACCCTTTCCAATGCTTCCACATCTTTCTTATAATGCGGCGACCAGAACTGTACGCAATACTCCAAGTGCGTCCGCACCAGAGTTTTGTACAGTTGTAACATGACCTCATGGCTCTGAAATTCAATCCCTCTACCAATAAAAGCTAACACACTGTACGCCTTCTTAACAACCTTATCAACCTGGGTGCCAACTTTCAGGGAGCTGTGCACATGCACCCCGAGATCTCTCTGTTCGTCGACACTACTAAGAATCCTTCCATTAGCCCTATATTCTGTACTCCTGTTACTCTTACCAAAGTGAATCACCTCACACTTTTCCGTATTAAACTCCATCTGCCACTTCTCGGCCCAGCTCTGCAGCTTGTCTATTGTGTTTATTCAGATAAATCTTAAATGTCACTAACGTGTCTGCCTCAACCACCTCACTTGGCAGTGCATTCCATGCCCCCACCACCCTCTGTGTAAAACCCCCCCCGCACATCTCCACTGAACCTTTCCCCCCTTACATTGAACTTGTGCCCCCTTGTAATTGTCATCACTGCCTGGAGGAAAAAACTTTCAACTGTTCATCTTATCTATAACCTCATAATTTTATAAACTTCTATCAGGTCGCCCCTCAGTCTCCGTCTTTCCAAAGAGAATAATCCCAGTTTGCCCAATCTCTCCTTATAGCTAATACCCTCCATACCAGGCAACATCCTGGTAAACCTTTCCTGTACTCTCTCCAAAGCCTCCATGTCCTTCCGGTAGTGTGGTGACAAGAATTGGAGACATTATTCCAAATGTGGCCTAACCAACGTTTTATATAACTGTATCATAATGTGCCAACTTTTATACTCGATGCCCTGTCTGATGAAGGCAAGCATACCTTCTTCACCACCTGTTGCCATTGTTAAGGATCTGTGGACCCATTCTCCCAGATCTCTCTGTGTGTCTATCCTCCTAGAGGTTCTGCCACTTATTTTGTAGTTCCCACCTGAATTGGATCTACCAAAATGCATCGCCTCTCATTTGTCCGGATTAAATTCCATCTACCATTTCTCTGCCCAATTTTCCAGCCTATCTACATCCTGCTGTATTCCCTGACAATCTTCCTCACTATCCGCAACTCCAGCAATCTTAGTATCATCCACAAACTTGTGAATCAGGCCAGCTACATTTTCTTCCAAGTCATTTATATATATCGCAAACAGCAGAGGTCCTAACACTGATCCCTGTGGAACATCACTAATTACAGACCTCCATTCAGAAAAACACCCTTCCACCGCTACCTCTATCTTCTATGGCCAAACCAGTTCTGAATCCATCTAGCTCGTTCACCCCGATCCCGTGTGATTTAATCTTTTGCACCAGCCTCCATGAGGGACCTTGTCAAATGTTTTACTAAAGTCCATGTAGACAACATCCACAGCCCTTCCCTCGTCAATCATTTTTATCACTTCCTCAAAAAACTCTATTAATTTAGTGAGTCATGATCTCTCTCACACAGAACTATGTGTCTGTCGCGAATAAGACATTCAGCTCCAAATGTGTATAGATCCTATCTTTAAGAATCTTCTCCAACAATTTCATTATTACTGACGTGAAGCTCACTGGTCTATCTGGATTATCCTTGCTTTCCTTCTCAAATAACCCTTCTTCATTGTCACGTGTTTACCAAGCTAATCCATCTCACCTACATCTCATTGGACATTAAAAGGCAAGTTACCATTGCCAATCCATCTGACCTGCACATCTTTGGAGTGTGGGATGAAACTGGAGCACCCAGAGGAAACCCACGCAGACACAGGGAGAATGTGCAAACTGCACACAGACAGTCACCTACGGCTGGAATTGAACCGGGATCCCTGGCGCTGTGAGGCACCGTGCCACTCAAACCCTGATTTGGAACTATATCTTCTTTGTCACTGGATCAAAACTGTGGAACTCACTCTTATATATGGTGGGTGCACCGACATCGCACAGACTGCAGTGGTTCAAGAAGGCGGCTCATCACCACATTCTGTGGGTTTCCTCCGGGTGCTCTGGTTTCCTCCCACAGTCTAAAGATGTGTAGGTTAGGTTGATTGGCCATGCTAAGATATTGCCCCTTAGTGTCCAGGGATGTGTAGGTTAGAGGGATTAGTGGGTATAATATGTAGGGATATGGAGGTAGGGCCTGGGTGGGACCTTGTTCAGTGCAGACTCGATGGGCCGAAGGGCCTCTTTCTGCACTGTAGGGTTCTATGATTCTATGATTCTCAAGGACAATGCTGGTCTTATCAGTAATGCCCCAATCCTGTGTACGAATAAAAAAAATGAAATGCTTTGACAGTGATTTCAGCGCATACGATTGTAAACTGGATACTTTCTCAACTAATGCACATCAATAGTTCACTGGGCAGTTTTAGTCAATAACAGTTTTGGCATGGAATATCAGCATTACTTCACAGAGCTTGAGAGTAGAGCTTCTTTAAGGTGTCTAAGTTCAATGTCTCTCAGTGCCAGTTGATCTTCTGCAATAGTTTGGTTGCTTTGGAACTGTAGAGGAATTTTTTTCATTTATTTCCCCCGACTTGACCTGTCTTTTATCCGTATTTGTTCACCTCTCAAGAGATTTCTTTGTGCTGAATGGGTGGGTGTGTGTCTATCATGGTGCGTTAGTTAGCACAACTGTCTGGGACATTGAGAAGTGGTCTCATTGAAGTGGACAAAATGTTTACAGGATTCAAACGGTTAGATGAAGAAAGGATGTTTCCCTTGGCTGGGAGGTCTAGAAGGAGGGAATGAGGTCTCAGAATAATTGGTAGGCCACTTAGGACTGAGATGAAGAGAAATTTCTTCTGTTAGAAGGTGGCAAATCTTTGAAATTCTCTCCCCCAAAAGTGTTTCACTCATTGGGCATGTCCAAAGGAGAGGTTAAAAGAATTGTAGAGATATGGGAATAGTGTGAGCAGATGGCTTTGAGGTAGATCTAATTTAAGAGCAGGCTTGAGAGGCTGAATGGTCTAGTCCTGCTCCTATGTGGCTATAATATTCTGGAAGGACTAATTGTTAATTTCTGTATGTTTGTACACTCTTTAGTGTGCCTTCAATTTGTGTCCCTTCTAAATCCTTTGTGTAATGTCCCTTCCCAGTGCTTTCTCATTAGGGCATAGCTTAACAGCCCGGGAGTCCGGCACACCCATTTGCTCTCCTGAGGAAATGCTGTGGGAATTTTTTCCTCATGCTCCCTTTCCACCAAAGATCAGGAAAACTCCACAATATCTACCTCCACTTATTAAAAAGTTTATACAGTTGTTAAGTTTTGGACTGTCTTATTAATTTACAGTGAAATGAGGTTCACAAATGGCCTGGGCTTTACTGTCATGATCCATCTCGTCAGTAAGTTGAACTGTCTTCCCAAGAACATTAACAATTATCTGATGGTGCTTAAACTTCCCCTGCTCGGTAACAGGTAAGCAACTCTCGCCAGTGTGTACATCTCTATCACAAGCGCCATTGAAGAAGTAGAAATAAATCTACATGAACTCCACTCCTTGTGTCTGTGAAAATCAGACAGCTAATCATTCCTAGTGACTTCAATGCAAGACTTGGTGCAGATCACTTGACATGGGAGGGGGTTATTGGAAAAGAAAAGGTTGACAGTTGTAACCATTTGATCTTCTCTTGCTGTAGATGTGTGCTGAACCTGAACCGTCAACACAGTTCTTCACCATCCCAATCATTACAAGCCACCTCGAGTACACTTCCTATTTATCATAGAACCCCCTATAGTGCAGAAAGAGTCCATTCAGTCAAATGAGTGTGCACCCAGGCTGTATCCTCATAAACCCACATATTTACCCCGTTAATCCCACTAATCTACACATCCCAGGACACTAAGGGGAAATTTAGCATGGCCAATGCATCTAACCCACATATCTTTGGACTATGGGAGAAAACTGGAGCATCTGGAGGAAACCCATGCAGACATGGGGAGAATGTGCTAACTCCACACAGACAGTGACCTAAGCTAGTACATTGTCTACGTATTATTATCTAATCAACTATGTCATTATCAAGTAGTGGGACAGGAAGGGTATGTGTTAACAAAAGCCATGCGCAGTGCTGATTGCTGGACTGATCACCGTCCACTTTCTTACTTCAATCAAAACATCAAAGTCTAGTCCCCCTGAGATCCCCCAGGACATGAATGTCCAGAAGTATCCCAATGTCTCAAGGCTGAAACAGGCATGAAGAAATCTCTCTCAGAGAAACTCGGGAGTTGTCTATGTTCCACAAAAATAAATACACTCCATTGAGGGTGTTTGGGCTCTGTGAATGCTTTGAGGTAGGTTTTAGCAAAAAGGAGAAATGGTACAACTGATACCAAAATCGCCATCACAGATTTCTGGAGTGATCCAACAGTCAAGCCCCCAAGGTTTAACCACCCTTGAAAGCAGTGGTCTGTACTCACTATGTGAGAGCAATTTGAGCTGTTCCACATTCCACTTGTGGATTAAGTGGCTACACCTTCCCTGGTCTGTTCTCAACTGGTTGAGGATTGTCCAGCTTTTCAACGGAAGGTGAAAGCTGGGATTCCAGCACTCGGGTCAGTTATCAGGTTGTGGCTGGTGATGTTCACAGTGAACCAGGAGGTATACCATCGAGAGGTGGAGCTGTTGACAATGTGTAGAGCATTGATATGCATATAAAGCAGATTTTCCTACAATACACAACAATGGCTATTTAGTTTATAGAACCTGTAGGAATATATATATATATATATATATGGACAGTTTGGGCCAAATGGCTTCATTCGGTGTTGTAACCTTTCTATAACCAGCTTCGTAATGAAAAGTTATCTCTGATTATCTCTGTTGGTGGTTTCACCCTTCTCTTCTGGTGCCTCTGGTATATTTCCTTTACCTCTCGGGTATTTACTTCTCCAGATCTATTACATCATCACTTTTCCCTGCCCATTCAGCACTTTGTTCACCCGCTCACCTTGCTCAATAATCCTTTCATTATTTTATGCTCATTAGTGCTGTTTTCCATCAAGTTTGCTTTTGTACACTCTCTTTCCCATTAATGTTAGGCTTTCCCTTCCACATGGAGAATAATTATCAGATTTCAATGTGTTAAAGTCTTAGTAGCTCCAGGTGCAATTTTGTGATTTGAAGAAGTCCCTTATATTAAGGTCACCCCCAAATGTATTTTTTAGCATCTGTATTTCTGGGAAACACCCTTCAGCTCATCTCAAAAAGCATATTTCGCTTCCAACATCATTCTGTTCTTCCACTATTAATATTTTCACGAGCTACATATATTTAATTCGAAACTGGTTTCAGCGTTTGTGACATTAATATAGAAGTGTTTTAATTCCTTTCTTGGTTTGCATATCTTCCTGAGATGATCTTTGGTCGCCCAATCAGTCATCCACGTGTTAATCAAGATGTTACTTTCCCACGACTTAACCAATTCACCTCTCCATTTCTGCATACCTGCACCACCTTAGTGTAACGTCAAACCAGAACTTTCCCATTTCTATCAGTCTGGGCTGAACTAGCTGGTCTCAGCTCGGACCTACTTTGCAGTCAGTGCCCCTGGACTAAGAAGGAGAGTAAAATCTAAGGCTCCTCCTGAGCAGTGCGAAGAATTTGGATGGCAGGAAGGACATAATCAGGATCTGCAGTAATGTTCTATGAAGCCTGTCTGGCCTCACACATTAAGAATGGGTGCGGTACCTTTGGGACCCCACACGATAAAAGCCACTGCCATCAAAAATGAGGGGAAGAATAAAGAGACAAGTACACATGATACTCAGCAAACAAAAGAACAGATGAAGAGTTAAGAGAAGCGTGTTTACTAAGAGACCTGATAGGAAATGGAATGCAATTCCAACAGAAGCAAATAGTACAAGTAGAATCCAGTAAAGGTTTCAAAAGGGAATGAGTAGCTTTCAAAAGAACAAAGACAATTACAGCACAGGCCCTTCGGACCTCCAAGCCTGCATTGACCATGCTGCCTGACTGAACTAAAACCCTCTACGCTTCTGGGGACCATATCCCTCTATTCCCATCTCATTCAGGTACTTGGCAAGAAGCCCCTTAAAAGTCACTACAGTATCCACTTCCACTACCTCCCCCAACAACGAGTTCCAGGCACCCACCACTCTCTGTGTAAAAACTCTGCCTCGTACATCTCTTTTAAACCTTGCCCCTCGCACCTTAAACCTGTGCCTCCTTGTAGTTGACTCTTCCATCTGGGAAAAATTTTCTGACTATCCACTCTGTCCATGCCTCTCATAATCTTGTAGGCTTCTATCAGGTCTCCCCTCAACCTCCGTCGCTCCAGTGAGAACAAACTAAGTTTCTCCAACCTCTCCTCATAGCTAATGCCCTCCATACCAGGCAACATCCTGGTAAATCTTTTCTGTCCCCTCTCCAAATCCTTCTGGTAGTGTGGCGACCACAATTGAACACTATATTCCAAGTGTGGCCTCACTTAGGTTCTATAAAGCATCAACATGATATGCCAATTTTTAAACTCAATACCCTGACCGATGAAGGCAAGCATGCCGTATGCCTTCCTGACTACCTTCTCCACCTGCATTGCCACTTTCAGTGACCTGTGTACCTGTACACCCAGATCCCTCTGCCTATCAATACTCCTAAGGGTTCTGCCATTTACTGTATATTTCCTACCTGTATTAGACCTTCCAAAATGCATTACCTCACATTTGTCCGGATTAAACTCCATCTCCCATCTCTCCGCCCAAGTCTCCAACTGATCTATATCCCGCTGTATCCTCTGATGATCCTCATCGCTATCCGCAAATCCACCAACCATTGTGTCTGTAAGCTAACGAATCAATCCAGTTACATTTTCCTCCAAATCATTTATATATATTACAAACAGCAAAGATCCCAGCACTGATCCCTGAGGAACATCACTTGTCACAGCCCCAAGTTCTTCAAACGATTTTGAAGAACTTGAGATTAAATGGACGTTTCATTCATAGAAAGGGTACCAGTGAAATTAGATGAATGACCTCCTTATGTTCTGGGAAATTTCATTATTGCACATCCATACAGCAATACATTTTGCAGGTTTATCATATAACTAATTGACAAAACCAACCTCCAGTCAGGCCTCTGTATTAAATATACATTATATCTGCAATGGTTAACACACAGCAACATCGTGAGCCAGTTATAAATTTTTTATTCAAGTGAAACGATTGCATAATTATTCTCAGAGTAAAGGCAGAGTGAGAGGGCAAAAGCAAACATCCAAAATCAGCCCGTAATCAAGAATGACATCCCTCAACTTTACAGAGACAGCAGGAAAAAGAGAAAAGTATCTACAGCCTTGACCATACACTAATCGCTACCTGGAGAGTTACTCCTACAAATGGCACATTAAGTTGAAATGTTTAACCTAGACCTGATCACAAAACCTGCATGCACAGCATCTGTACCTTCCACTTTACAAACTGCAATGACAAACACTATTCTCTGTATAACTCTAGTAAAAGGCAACAAATTGCCACAGATTTAAAGCTGGTTCATTATAAACTCGTAACAAGCCTAAAGAAGGGGTCAGCAAGTTAGATTAAAATGCAGGTGAGTGCTGCAGAGCAGTGGAGCACTGCACAGATCCTGGATGTGAGCTGTCTACTTGTGACATCCTCTTTTACCAAATCAATAAACATGGCGAGTAATAACAAGCTCCTTCCTTGAACTGAGGGGCAAGGAAAGGTCAAATAGCTTCAAAGTACATCCCTTTCATCCCCTTCTCCCTAACATGTTCTCTATCTTTGTGTTTATTTCAGCTCGATGAAAATATAGGGAATTTGCAAGAATTTTCCATATCATTATGGGAAGTGTATTTCCAGCAAAAAACAACAACTGTCGTTGAAATCCTCAATTAAAATTCTTATTGTTCACGAGGACTTCCACTGTGGCTGAGAATGTTGGATGGCCCAACATCCATGACATTCCCCCCTGCACAGTGGTTAGCACTGCTGCCTCACAGTGTCAGGGGCTTGGGTTCGATTCCCGGTTTGGGTCACTGTCTGAGCGAAGTCTGTACATTCTCCCCGTGTCTGCGTGGGTTTCCTCCGGGTGCTCCAGTTTCCTCCCACAGTCCAAAAGATGTGCTGGTTAGGTGCGTTGGCCGTGCTGAATTCTCTCTCAGTGTACCCAAACAGGTGCTGGAGTGTGGCGAGTAGGGGATTTTCACACTAACTTCCTTGCAGTGTTAATGTAAGCCTACTTGTGATACTAATAAATAATGAATGAATGAATGACAAATGGGTGAACCTTATGGAGGTAAACGGGGTCTCGGCCACCAGCTGGAGAAAGCCAGTCGCATCTTGTGTAACTCAGGTATTTAACAGGAGAGCGGAGGCTCTTTCCCCAGGATCCGAGTGACATAAGAACATAAGAACATAAGAACATAAGAAATAGGAGCAGGAGTAGGCCATCTGGCCCTTCGAGCCTGCCCCGCCATTCAATAAGATCATGGCTGATCTGTCGTGGCTCAGTTCCACTTTCCCGCCCTCTCCCCATAACCCTTAATCCCCTCTCTTATCAAGAACCCATCAACCCGCTTCTTAAAAATATTTAGCAAGGCAGCCTCCACCACTTCAACGGGCAGAGAATTCCAGAGATTCACCACCCTTTGAGTGAAGAAGTTCCTCCTCAACTCCGTTCTAAACCGCCCCCTCTTTATCTTGAGGCTGTGCCCCCTAGTCCTACTGTCCTTTCTGAGCGGGAAGAGTCTCTCCACCTCTATCCTATCCATCCCATTCATCATCTTATACGTCTCAATGAGATCTCCCCTCATTCTTCTAAACTCTAACGAGTACAAGCCTAGTTTATTCAGCCTCTCCTCATAGCTCAACCCCCTCAACTCCGGTATCAGCCTAGTAAACCTCCTCTGCACTCCCTCCAAGGCCAAAATATCCTTGCGCAGGTGCGGCGCCCAAAACTGCACACAGTACTCCAGCTGCGGCCTCACCAATGCCCTATACAGCTGCAGCAAGACCTCCCTACTTTTATATTCAATCCCCCTCGCTATGAAGGCCAGCATCCCATTCGCCTTCCTGACCACCTGCTACACCTGCAGGCTGGGTTTTTGCGACTCATGCACAAGGACCCCGAGGTCCCTCTGCACCGTCGCCTGCTGCAGTTTTTCGCCACGTAAGTAATAGTCCTTCCTACCATTATTCCTACCAAAGTGGACCACCTCACACTTGCCAACATTAAATTCCATTTGCCATTTCCTGGCCCATTCGCCCAGCCTATCTCGATCCTTCTGCAGACTCTCCACACCCTCCGCACAATTTGACAGAAATCCAGCCGCCAAGTGCTGCCAGCATGGAGGGAATGCGGTCATGAGAACAGGGACATAGCGGGAGGTAGGGGTTCAGCATCATGGGAGGAGTGGCTCTCAGTAGCCTCCCTTCCCTATCCCAAATCGCTTCCCAAATACAACCCTGTGGGAGCCCGGAGGCAAACACCTCCACGAGAGTTTGCTTGTCACGTTCCCCGCATGGTGAACCCCCTTCCTTCCACTGGTGACACAGCGGCACATGGTTAGCACTGCTGCCTCACAGCCCCAGGGACACGGGTTACAATTCCCAGCTTGAGTTTGCACGTTCTCCCCGTGTCTGTGTGGGTTTCCTCCGGGTGCTCCGGTTTCCTCCCACAGCCCAAAGATGCACGGGTCAGGTGCATTGGCCGTGCTAAACTGCCTCTTAGTGGCCTGGGATGCATAGGTTACAGGAGTTAGCAGGGTAAATATGTAGGGTTACGGGGATAGGGCCTGAGTGGGATTGTTATAGGCCAAATTTCTGCACTGTAGGAATCCTATAATTCCACTGGTGGGATGAGACCCTGAAGTAGGCATTAATTGTTCACTTACATATGTGTATATGAACAAACACTAGGCTATTCAGCTCCTTGAGCTTGTGCTACCATTTAATAAGATCATGTCTGATTTGACAGTAACCTCAAATCTGCACCCCACCTCCCCCAATACCTGGCACCCTCTTGCTTACCCAGAATCTATCCACCTCTGCCCTAAAAATATTCAAAGACTTTGCTCCCACCACTTTTTCAGGAAGAGAGTTCCAAAGACCCATCTGAGTGAAAACACTTCATAGAATCATAGAACTCCACTATGCAGACAGAGGCCCTTCAAATCTGCACCAAGCACAACCCCATCCAGGCCCTACCCCCATATATTATACCCACTAATCCCTCTAACCTACACATCCCTGGACACTAAGGGGCAATTTCTTAGCATGGCCAATCAACCTAACCCGCACATCTTTGGACTGTGGGAAGAAACCGGAGCACCCGGAGGAAACCCACGCAGACACGAGGAGAATGTGCAAACTCCGCACAGACAGTGACCCGAGCCAGGAATCGAACCCAGGACCCTGGAGCTGTGAAACAGCAGTGCTAACCCACTGTGCTACCGTGCCGCCCACATTTGACCTCATCTCCATTTTAAACTGTGACCTCTCTAGAATCTTCCACAACAGGGAACATCTTCTCCTGATAAGACCACTCAGGATCTTATACGTTTCAATAAAATCGCTTCTTACTCTTCTAAATTCCAGCGGATTCAAGTCCAGCACGTCCACCCTTTCCACGTACAACAATCTATCTATTCCAGGTAAAGCTTCTCTGAATTGCTTCCAATGCATTTACATTCTTCCTTAATTAAGGTGACTAATGCGGTACACAGTATTCCAGATGTGGTGTCTCTGTGTGACTGAAGTATAACCTCTTTATGTTTCTCCTTGCCATAAATGATTACATTCTATTAGCTTTTGAATTACTTGTTATACCTGCACAGTAGCCTTTTGTGATTATGCACTGTGGACCGAGATCCCTCTGCACCTCAGCTCTGCTATCTTTCACCATTTAGATAGTATGCTTATTTTTTTATTCTTCCTGCCAAAATGGACAATTTATCATTTTCCCACATTATACTCCATTTACCAGATCATTGTGATTCATTTAACCTATCGTTATATCTCCCTGCATCCTCTTCACAACTTACTTTCCTCGCTATCTTTGTGTCATCAGCAAATTTGACAACCATCCTTTCATCCAAGTTTTCAATATAAATTGTAAGCAGTTGAGTTACCAGCATTGATCCCTGTGGCACACCCCCGATCCCAGCAGGCTGGCACCCTGGCAGTGCTCCATCAGGCATCATAGGTGTGCCTGGGGCAGTGCCAAGAGGGTGCGGCCTGTGTGGGGGTGGGGTTATGACGGGGAGTGGTGTGCACAATGATGGGGGGTGGTTTATGCAGGGGGGAGGTTGGACAATAGTCGGAGCTCTGCAAGGGGAGGCTATCCAAGGAGGTGGTCAGCAGTGGGAACGTGGAGGCGTAGGGGGTCCATTCAGGGACTTATTGGGATGGTCCTGATACCAGCGACCCATGCTGGGGGGAGAACAAGTTCAGTTGCTGCAGTGTATCTTGTACATATCGCTGTTACTGTACATCAAAAGTGGGGTGAGTGAATCTTTCAGTTTCATAGAAATCATAGATCATCGAAACCCTACAGTGCAGAAAGAGGCCCTTCGGCCCATCGAGTCTGCACTGAACACAATCCCACCGAGGCCCTACCCCCATATCCCTACATATTATACCCACTAATCCCTCTAACTTACACATCCCTGGACACTAAGGGGTAATTTCTTAGCACGGCCAATCAACCTAACCTGTACATCTTTGGACTGTGGGAGGAAACTGGAGCACCCGGAGGAAACCCACACAGACACGAGGAGAATGTGCAAACTCCACACAGACAGTGACCCGAGCCTGGAATCGAACCCAGGACCCTGGAGCTGTGAAGCATCAGTGCTAACCCACTGTGCTACCGTGCCATTTGTGGATGGGGTGCTGATCAAGTGGACTGCTTTGTGCTGGATGGTGTCAAACATCTTGAGTGTTGTTGGAACCACACGTATCTAGGCAAGTGGAGAATATTCCATCACGCTGTTGACTTGTCCTTGGTATAGAGTGTTCGCAAACAAAAATACGGGCTTGTGGTTAATGAACAAGAAGCAGAGAAATGGGATAAACGGGACATTTTCAAATTGGCAAGCAGTGAATAGTGGAATGTCACAGGGATCACTGCTGGGGCCTCAGCAATTCACAACCTACATTAACGACTTAAATACTTAGATGAGGAAACAGAGAGTAATGTATCTCAGTTAGTTGACAATACAAAGCGAGATGGGAATACATGTTCTGAGAAGGACACATTTTACCAGTCGGAGTCTAAGGGCTGGATCTGGGTGTAATATGAATCCAAGCCCATATGCCTCTTACCAGCTCTGACCCAATCCACATTGTGGGCAGGGCTTAGCGCTGCTGGAACGATCGGAGTTCTGAACTGCGCATGCGCAGTTAGAAAAAAATCTGAAACAGCACACCCGGGCATGGGAGAGAGAAAACAGCAGAGAGAGCGGGGAGGGAGGGGGTTTGGACTTGGGAGATTCTCGCAATCTGAAATAGCGTGGCATCTTCTTTGTGCTGCCTAATTATCCATGGGAAATATAATTAAACTACAGTGTCCGAGTGAGCAATTAGTGAGCTGTATAATACATTTGTGGCCTGTAACTGGATTGTTGACGTCCCTGTAGCCATCAGTCAGGTGTCAAATGTTCAGAGTCCTGTGGTGAACTTGGAAGATTTGTCCCCGTGGTGGAGCTTGGCTGGAAATAAGATTCAAGGAGATTACTAAATCTGGGAAATCAACCATAGTATAAAGAAGTTTGTATTGGCAACTCTTCCCTCACATTCCATGGCAGATGTGACCTTACTTATGAATGTGATTTGTATGGGCAATGTTGGATGCAGCTAATCTGCCTCTGGAGCAGCCGTGGCTCCTTTGTTTCATCTTGTTTTCATCTGGACATTGCATAGAATTAGAGGAATTCTCTTTGGAAGATAATGTCAAAATTATGATTTCAGGAACTAAAAACTCAACAGTCAAAAACTTGGGGAAATATTTAAAATCCTATACCCCCCCCATCCATATTTTGAAATATTTTCCCAAATTTTTGATGTCAGGTTTTTAGTTCCTGCTAAATTTTGACATTATAGAACATAGAACATAGAACACTACAGCACAAACAGGCCCTTCGGCCCACGAGTTGTGCCGATCACATCAACACCTACCAACCTACAGACCTATCTATAACCCTCAATCTCATTAAACCCCATATACTCATCCAGAAGTCTTTTAAAAGACCCCAGCGAGTTCGCCTCCACCACCACTGACGGCAGCCGATTCCATTCACTCACCACCCTCTGAGTGAAAAACTTACCCCTAACATCACTTCTGAACCTCCCTCCCCGCACCTTAAATCTGTGTCCTCTCGTAGCGACCATTTTAACCCGGGGAAATAGCCTCTGAGAATCCACCCTATCTATTCCTCTCAACATTTTGTAAACTTCTATCAGGTCGCCTCTCAACCTTCGTCTCTCCAGGGAAAAGAGTCCCAGCTCCCTCAACCTAACTTCATAAGGCATGCCTCCCAGTCCAGGCAACATCCTTGTAAATCTCCTCTGTACCCTCTCAATAGCTTCTACGTCTTTCCTATAGTGAGGCGACCAGAACTGCGCACAATACTCTAAATGAGGCCTGACAAGGGTCTTATAAAGTTCCAGCATTACCTCCCGACTCCTAAACTCAATCCCTCGATTAATGAAGGCCAGTACACCATACGCCTTCTTGACCACCTCCTCCACCTGCGAGGCCGATTTAAGAGTCCTGTGGACCCGGTCCCCAAGATCCTTCTGCTCTTCAACACTACTCAGACTTCTGCCCTTGATAGTGTACTCGTTCATCCCGTTGGTTCTGCCAAAATGGACCACTACACATTTATCTGCGTTGAAGTCCATCTGCCACTTCTCCGCCCAGTCCTGCATCCTATCTATGTCCTGCTGCAACTTTTGCCATCCTTCCAGACCATCCACAACACCACCAACCTTCGTGTCATCAGCGTGTTATCACGATCTGTAGTCCTTTCGGTATCTTGTCTGCTTTCTTGCAGCTTTGTAGAAACTTGATGTCTGTGTTGATACGTGTGATCTTCTTGGAGATCCTCTCCACTTGGAGCTGGCAGTTTGCTGAGTCGATGGTAGTCATGATGTGGAGATGCTGGCGTTGGACTGGGGTAAGCACAGTAGCCAAAAAACCTGTTGGATTTTAACCTGGTGTTGTGAGACTTCTTACTGTATTTACCCCAGTCCAACGCCGGCATCTCCACATCTCACTGAACAGTCCAGTTAAGCAATGCTTTGATTTTGAAATTCTCATTCATGTTTTTTTTTAAAATCTCTTGTTCCTTTCTACCTCTGTAAGCTCCTCCAGACTCACAATTGGCAGCACGGTGGCGCAGTGGGTTAGCACTACTGCCTCACAACGCCAGGGACCTGGGTTCGATTCCTGGCTTGGGTCACTGTCTGTGTGGAGTTTGCACATTCTCTCCATGTCTGTGTGGGTTTCCTCCGGGTGCTCTGGTTTCTGCCCACAGAATGAAAGGTTAGGTGCATTGACCCGAATAGGCAGCAGAGTGTGGCTGCTAGGGGGATTTCACAGGATCTTCACTGCAGTGTTAATGTAAACCTTACTTGTGACGAATAAATAAACTTGAACTTTACTTTTCCTGTGACACTACTTCACTTTTCTAACTCAAACTGCTTGAAAATCCCCGATTTTATTCATTCACCATTGGTTAGCCTGTCTTCAAGTTATCCAAACCCCAAGCTCTGGAACTGCCTCCCTCGACCTCTGCGTTTCTTCACCCTGTTTTCCTCCTTTAAGGCACTCCTTAATAAGTGCTCCTTAGACCAATATTTTGGCCACCTGCCCTAATATCGCTTTGTGTGACTCAGTGTCATGTTGTTTAATAATGCCTCTCGGAGGTACCTTGGGAATGTTTAAGGAGCTATAAAAATGTTATCGTTAGCAAAAAAATAATAACAGGCTGCACGCAACAAAGCTACACCACCTATTCCCATATCTTGGCAAGCAGCTTTAAGGAGAGAATACCAATAAAGCGTAGCTTTTACACAGAGCAGAATCTTGAATATTGGCTCAGACAAGATAAACAGTGTTAAGCTCGCGGGCTTCACACTGGCCATTCTCGCTGTCTTGCGCAATACTGTGCATTTCAAAAGCAGAAGCGAGATTCACACCATCAGCTGGAGGGACCTAAAGACCCACCACTTCAGGGCCCAGCCCCCACCCCCATGTTAGCACTGCCAGGTTGGCACTGCCACAAGCAGCACTAGGGAGCAGTACCCAGCCACGGCTCTATCACCGAGGGGCTATACTCACCTTATCACAACCGGTTTTTGCTTTTCAAAACCAGTAATTATTCTTCCCGGCATCATGTTATACTGATTGGGTGGGATAGAAACATAGAAAATAGGAGCATGAGGAGGCCATCCAGCCCTTTGAGCCTGCTCCGCCAATCACTATGATCATAGCTGATCATCTGGTGCTGTAAATTATTTCCGCATTATCCCCATGTCATACAACACAGAACATAGAACATTACAGCACAGTACAGGCCCTTCGGCCCTCAGTGTTGTGCCGAGCTATGTCCAAACCCAAGATCAAGCTATCCCACTCCCTATCATTCTGGAGGGCTCCGTGTGCCTATCCAATAACCGCTTGAAAGTTCCTAAAGTGTCCGACTCCATTATCACAGCAGGCAGTGAATTCCACAACCCAACCACCTTCTGAGTAAAGAATCTACCTCGGACATCCCTCCTATATCTCCCACCATGAACCTTAAAGCTACACCCCCTAGTAACAGCTACATCCACCCGAGGAAATAGTCTCTGCACATCCACTCTATCAATCTCTCTCATCATCTTATAAACCTCTATTAAGTTGCCTCTCATCCTCCTCCGCTCTAAAGAGAAAAGCCCCAGCTCCCTCAACCTTTCCTCATAAGACCTACCCTCCAAACCAGGCAGCATCCTGGTAAATCTCCTCTGCACTCTCTCCAATGCTTCCACATTCTTCTTATAGTGAGGTGACCAGAACTGCACACAATATTCCAAATGTGGTCTCACCAAGGTCCTGTATAGTTGCAGCAAAACCCCACGGCTCTTAAACTCAAACCCCCTGTTAATAAATGCTAACACACTATAAGCCTTCTTCAGTCAGCATGGTTTTGTAGCGGGTAGGTCGTGCCTTACTAACCTTATCGAGTTCTTTGAGAAAGTGACCAAAGAGGTGGATGGGGGCAAGGCAGTTGACGTGGTATATGTGGATTTTAGTAAGGCGTTTGATAAGGTTCACCATGGTAGGCTTCTGCAGAAAATGCAGATGTATGGGATTGGGGGTGATCTAGGTAATTGGATCAGGAATTGGCTAGCAGATAGGAGACAGAGGGTGGTGGTTGATGGTAAATATTCGTCATGGAGTTCAGTTACGAGTGATGTGCCTCAGGGATCTGTTTTGGGGCCACTGCTGTTTGTAATTTTTATTAATGATCTGGATGAGGGTATAGTTGGGTGGATTAGTAAGTTTGCTGATGACACCAAAGTCGGAGGTGCGGTAGATTGTGAGGAAGGGTGTCATAGTTTGCAGGGTGACTTAGACAGGTTGCAGAGCTGGGCCGCGAGGTGGCGGATGGAGTTTAATGTGGAGAAGTGTGAGGTAATCCATTTCGGTAGGAATAACAGATGTGTTGAGTATAGGGCTAATGGGAGGACTTTGAATAGTGTGGATGAGCAGAGGGATCTAGGTGTATGTGTACATAGATCCCTGAAAGTTGGGAATCAAGTAGATAAGGTTGTTAAGAAGGCATACGGTGTCTTGGCGTTTATTGGTAGGGGGATTGAATTTAGGAGTCGCAGCGTCATGATGCAACTGTACACAACTCTGGTGCGGCCGCACTTGGAGTACTGTGTGCAGTTCTGGTCCCCACATTACAGGAAGGATGTAGAGGCTTTGGAGAGGGTGCAGAGGAGGTTTACCAGGATGTTGCCTGGTATGGAGGGGAGATCCTACGAGGAGAGACTGAGAGATTTGGGGTTGTTTTCGCTGGAAAGAAGACGGCTAAGAGGGGACCTTATTGAAACATATAAGATGATTAGAGGTTTAGATAGGGTAGATAGTGATAGCCTTTTTCCTAGGATGGAGAAAGCTAGCACGAGGGGGCATGGCTTTAAATTAAGGGGGGGTAGTTATAGGACTGATGTCAGGGGTAGGTTCTTTACCCAGAGGGTGGTGAGGGACTGGAATGCCCTGCCTGCTGCAGTTGTAAATGCGCCTAGTTTGGGGGCATTTAAGAGATCTGTGGATAGGTTTATGGATGAAATGGGATTGGTTTAGATTAGTGGGTTAGTGTTGTTTTTTTTTAAAAAGCTGGTCGGCGCAACATCGTGGGCCGAAGGGCCTGTTCTGCGCTGTAATGTTCTATGTTCTATGTTCTATGTTCACGGCTCTATCCACTTGAATAGCAACCTTCAGAGATCTGTGGATATAAACCCCAAAATCTCTCTGTTCCTCCACATTCCTCAGAACCCTGCCGTTGACCCTGGAATCTGCATTCAAGTTTGTTCTACCAAAATGAATCACCTCATACTTATCAGGGTTAAACTCCATCTGACACTTTTCGGTCCAGCTCTGCATCCTATTAATGTCTCTTTGCAGCCTGCAAGAGCCCTCCACCTCATCCACTACTCCACCAATCTTGGTGTCATCAGCAAATTTACTAACCCACCCTTCAGCCCCCTCTTCCAAGTCATTGATAAAATTCACAAAAAGCAGAGGACTCAGCACTGACCCCTGTGGTACACCGCTGGTAACTGATATCCTTTGATCCCCTTCACCCCAAAGAATGTGTCTGACCGCCTCTTGAAAACACACAATATTTTGGTTTCAACTGCTTTCTGTGGCAGCAAATTCCACAGGCTCGCCACTCTCTGGATGAAGAAAGTTCTCCTCATCTCTATCCTAAACAGTTTACCCTCTATCCTCAACTGTGATCCCTGGTTCTGGACACCCCCACCATTGGGAACACCCTTCCTGCATCTACCCTATCTAGTCCTATTAGAATTTTATGGTTTCTATGAGATACGCCCTCATTCTTCTGAAATCCAGTGAATAGAATCCTAACCGACTCAATCTCTCCTCATACATCAGTCCTGCCATCCCGGAATCAGTTTGGTAAACCTTCTCTGTATTCCCTCTAGAACAAGAACACCTTTCCTTGGATAAGGAAACTAAAACTGCATCTAATATTCCAGCTATAGCCTAAACAAGGCCCTGTATAATTGGATTGTTGATGATAAGGTGGAGGCTTATGTCATCAAGGCTGGTTAAGTACATGTTAATTTATTAAAATTTATGGAAAGTGACAATCTTTCTGATCTGATCATGTCACTGGTGGGTTGCGAGGAAGATCTCAAGCAGATCCTGCCAGCGCACTCCGCATTATGGGTCATTTGGGAGATCTTGCGGCCATTATGGATTTGCAGCTGTGACCACTCGATCGTGGCCCTCGATTCCGCACTGCCATCTTACTGCGATGATCGATGCTCAATCCAGATCAGTAACCTTGTTTTGCTGAGAAGCGTTAGCTTAGGATCACAGTTTCAGCAGTATTTACAATCTATGTGCCAGAACCCACTGTAAACAGACTGCTGATGTATAATATCCTGTGAGCTATTTTAACCTGCTTCAGGAACATCTGAAGTTACGATGCAGTCTTACGATGTCATGGCATTCTCTACTCATCACTTTGATTTCTCTTGTTGCAGTAGTTAAAAACAATATATTTTGGTAAATGTAGATTCTGCTGCTGTATGAACCTATTGTGTGATTACTATGGCAGGAAGAAATGGGAGGTTTTGGAATGGTTGGTCTGAGATCCAAATCCTCTCCAAAATTTGCAAAACAGAGGTGAAATCACACATAATTTAAACACACAGACAGTTGCTACGCGCTGCCTAATGTGTTACTGAAATATACAGATCAGGATGGCCACTGCATTCATCTCCAGTTTGTACTGATGACTGATATCTTCATATTAAATAAGGATGGGATTGGGTTCGGCTGCAATGGTTCAGTGTCAGGATTGTCACTCCTGTTCACTCTTTTGTGATTCTCACAGTGAATATCATACACGTCACTGGCTGAATCTAGATTCCACAAAGCACGGTAGCACAGTGGTTAGCACTGCTGCTTCACAGCACCAAAGTCCTGGGTTCAATTCCCCGGCTCGGGTCACTGTCTGTGTGGAGTTTGCACATTCTCCTCGTGTCTGTGTGGGTTTCCTCCCACAGTCCAAAGATGTGCAGGTTAGGTTGATTGGCCATGCTAAGAAATTGCCCCTTAGTGTCCAGGGATGAGTAGGTTAGAGGGATTAGTGGGTATAATATGGGGGTAGGGCCTGGGTGGGATTGTGTTTGGTGCAGACTCGATGGGCCGAAGGGCCTCTTTCTGCACTGTAGGGTTCTATGATTCTAAAGTGGAATAGCCATAATGATCAAAAAGTACTCTCACTCAAATCTACAGAAAGTCATGCAGCTGAGATACGAGAGGATGGTCACCATGTCCAGCAGTAATGAATGGATTCTGCAGAGGTGGGGAGAAATCAGACAGGAAATACTTTTCCAATAGGGTGCGGATCAATTCTAAATCATATTCCTGTCATTGAGTGAGATTTCATGACAAATCATGTTTTAGAACATAGAACATAGAACATTACAGCGCAGAACAGGCCCTTCGGCCCACGATGTTGCGCCAACCAGATAAAAAGCAATGACCCTCTAACCTAAACCAATCCCTTTCCATCCATAAACCTATCCACGGATCTCTTAAACGCCCCCAAACTAGGCGCATCTACAACTGCAGCAGGCAGGGCATTCCAATCCCTCACCACCCTCTGGGTAAAGAACCTACCCCTGACATCCGTCCTAAAACTACCACCCCTTAATTTAAAGCTATGCCCCCTCATGCTAGCTTCCTCCATCCGAGGAAAAAGGCTATCACTGTCCACCCTATCTAAACCTCTAATCATCTTATATGTTTCAATAAGATCCCCTCTTAGCTGCCTTCTTTCTAACGAAAACAACCTCAAATCCCTCAGTCTCTCCTCATAGGACCTCCCCTCCATACCAGGCAACATCCTGGTAAACCTCCTCTGCACCCTCTCCAAAGCCTCCACATCCTTTCTATAATGTGGGGACCAGAACTGTACACAATACTCCAAGTGCGGCCGCACCAGAGTCTTGTACAGTTGCAACATGATGCTGCGGCTCCTAAATTCAATCCCCCTACCAATAAATGCCACGACACCGTATGCCTTCCTAACAACCCTATCTACTTGATTCCCAACTTTCAGGGATCTATGTGCACATACACCTAGATCCCTCTGTTCATCCACACTATTCAGAGTCCTACTGTTAGCCCTATACTCAACACATCTGTTATTCCTGCCAAAGTGAATTACCTCACACTTTTCCACATTAAACTCCATCCGCCACCTCTTGGTCCAGCTCTGCAACTTGTCCAAGTCCCCCTGTAAACTAAGACACCCTTCCTCACTATCTACCACACCTCCGACTTTGGTGTCATCAGCAAATTTACTAATCCACCCAGCTATACCCTCATCCAGATCATTTATAAAAATTACAAACAGCAGTGGCCCCAAAACAGATCCCTGAGGCACACCACTCATAACTGAACTCCATGACGAATACTTACCATCAACCACCACCCTCTGTCTCCTATCTGATAGCCAATTCCTGATCCAATTAACTAAATCACCCTCAATCCCATACATCTGCATTTTCTGCAGAAGCCTTCCATGGTGAACCTTATCAAACGCCTTACTAAAGTCCATATATACCACGTCAACTGCCTTACCCCCATCCACCTCTTTGGTCACTTTCTCAAAAAACTCAATAAAGTTAGTAAGGCACGACCTACCCTCCACAAAACCATGCTGACTATCTCCAATCAATTCATTACTCTTGGGCAGAAAATTCTGAGCAGAGGAAGGATATGAATTATTTTGAGAGTTGGATCCAGCCAGACTAAATGACAAGGTAAAAGGAAGTGTGGCAGGTTCATGTTTCGATTAGACACATAGTAGATTCTGCTACTAACGCTGTCATTTAATCTTGGTCTAATGTTTTGAGCTGCGTGGACTGACAGGCGTTTTCTGCTGTATTTTGGTGTTCTGAGGTTTTGAGAGTTGAGGAATGATTGTCTTATTCTAGCTAAGTCAAATCTACACTTCAGAAATTCGTATATCCGGCAAGTGACTTCTCAATCTATCTAAAAGCACCGTGTGAGGGAGGAGGTCGGTGCTGGGATTGGAGCATGTTACATTTCAGCAACTCATTCCTTCTTCCCTGCTGCCATCAGACTTTTGAATGGATCTACCAGATACTAAGCTGACCTTTCTCTATGCCCTAACTGTGTTTGTGCACTCTCTCCTTGTACTCTGTGAATAGTATGGTTTGTCTGCATATCATGCAAGAAACAATACTTTCCACTGTGTACCTGTGACAATAATAAATCCTATCAAAACATCTTAAACACACACGCAGGTACACATCCACATGCATTTATGTACAATTTCCAGCAGGGGTGATTAGGGATTTAATTATCCATTTCCTCCCTCTCTGTACAATGTTAAATCCATTGTAAATTTGTCACCATTATAGTTGGAATATTTTTTGACACCAACACATTGGTGGTATATTACCACCGAGCTACGTCTGCTGTGTACAAATCTCTGATGAGTGATGTGTATGTATATCATTGTACCAGGATGGTGGCCCACCAGTAAAGGCATTCTTTATTGTTGAACACAATGTTCTCATTGATGTTCCACAGTGATAAGTGGATCGAAAGGTTATAACTAACAGCTTTCTCCTTTAACAGGAAACAACTCAGGTTCAGTCCTTAGACTGTGCTGAGTTAGCTGATTTAATTTGAGATGTGCCCATCAGTTCCTGGTCTTATTTTAGTCTCCCAACTTATTAAATTCAGCCCAATTTCTGTTATTGTCTCCAACATGTACAGCTGTAAGGTGAGGACAGGTTAAAGCATGAATGTGATGACCTTGAGCTAACTCACACATTGCTGCCTCACAGTGCCGGGGACCTGGGTTCGATCCGGACAGGGGTGATTATGTGGAGTCTGCACATTCTCTCCGTGTCTGCATGGGTTCTCTCTGGGTGTTCCGGTTTCCTCCCATTGTCCAAAGATGTGCAGGTTAGGTGGATTATCCCTTAATGTCCAGGGATGTGTAGGTTAGGTGGATTAGCTATGGTAAATGTGCAGGGTTGCGGGGAATGGGCAGAGAAGAGTGGGCCTCGGTGGGGTGCTTTTTTGGAGAGTCGTTGTGGACTCGATGGGCCGAGTGGCCTTCTTCTGTACTGTAGGGATTCTATGGTTCTCCCAGCAAGATATAAATACTTGAGTGGTTTAGCAAAGGAGCAGAAGAGAAATTTTCCAAAGATGTGCTTACATGCTTAGAAGATGGAGTCAAACTACTTTTTAAATTAAGAATTGACAATAATAGATTTCTCTGAAAAACCAAAAAGCACAGGAAACCCTGAGTCATCTGGTTGAATGAGATATTGCCATCATTACTCACCTGCACTTTATTGTGAGTAACTGTAAAAGCTGCTCACGCAGACTATATACAATCCGCTCTGTCAGAAAATCAGGTCAACCCACCCCATCTCCCCAGACAGGTTTGTGGTGTGTCCCTATTCTGTCCCCTATCCACCCCACCACTCCCAACACACACACATGGCTTAAACAAATAAAATTTCAGAATGCACTGGATCTGAAACATTGGCACCCCCCCCAATCCCCCCCCCCAACCCCCGAAAGACAGCGTCTCCCACAGTGCGGTACCTCCTTTGTACTGCACCAGAGTGTCAGCCTTATTTTTGTGTTCAAACCCTGGAGTGGAACTTGAACCTGAAGCCACACATCCCAGAGGCAGGAGTGTTAACTGAGCGACAGCTGATGTGCCTTATATTTGCAATATTCATTTTCCCTCAATCTTTTAAACATCCCCATCATTCTTCCTTCCTTTTCATCATTTTTATTGCCAAGAAAAGCATTTCTCCACGGAATGGTGAGCTCCAGGAATTTGGCAGGGGGTAGCGGGGGAGAGGCGGTGATCTTACCCGAACAATTCTAAATCCTGAAAACAGGAGAGGTTCAGGTCTGTTTTATGGGTGAATTCAAATCTGCTTTCTTGTGCACTCAGTGCATGAAAAACCAACAGAAAACAACAGAGCCTACAGAGGGAGGGGGTGTAATTGTGCATGTGGAGGTCTCAAGCAGCAGACATCTCTCACTTAGCTTCTGCTGCCCTCAGCTTTTCCCTTCAAAGCACATTCCCAACTACTGTGGCCTATCGCGACCACCCCCCCGACCTCATGGACAGCCCCAATCGTTCCCCACCAATCCCTATGCAGGTCCCCTCCAGCCATCCCCGGTCTGGTCCTGCCCTGGTTAGGTCCCACTTCCTCCGGCCCCGAACTCTAGACACTGCCCAGCACCTAGTGGTCCGTGCCAGGGAACCAGGCTAACAGTGCCAGGGTGCCAGGTTGGCAGTGCCAAGCTAGCTGTGCCAAGGGGCAAACCCCTTGCCCTTGACCTCCCTGGGGACCTCAATGGCCTCTGGTTTTACTGGTGTGCCATCATGACTAATCTCCATTGCTGGGGACCAACTATGATTTTCATCAGAGAGAACCTCTCCCGCGAGATCACACAGGCAAGTGAGCCTTACCGATTCCATCCCAGGCTCACTAATTCAATGACAAATCAGATTTAAATATTATTTAAGTAGATTATTCAGCCTCACCACAAACGTGTGGGCGGCTGATCGTGCCAGGTACCCGCTGCTGGGCAGATTGCGAGAGGTAAGAAATCGGGCAGGAACTTTATTTCTCGGCTCTTGCGCAATCTCACCGGCTCACCCTGTCCATCGGCCAGCAGGGAGTCACTCTGCACACTTTCCAACATATTTGTGTGAAATGTCCTTGAGATTTTTCTGAATGGAGGTCAGTCACCAGCGGAGTGCCTCAAGGATCTGTTCTGGGACCCTTGTTGTTTGTCATTTTCATAAATGACCTGGATGAGGAAGTGGAAGGATGGGTAAGTAAGTTCGCTGATGACACCAAGGTTGGTCGTGTTGTGGATGGTCTGGAAGGATGGCAAAAGTTGCAGCAGGACATAGATAGGATGCAGGACTGGGCGGAGAAGTGGCAGATGGACTTCAACGCAGATAAATGTGTAGTCGTCCATTTTGGCAGAACCAACGGGATGAACGAGTACACTATCAAGGGCAGAAGTCTGAGTAGTGTTGAAGAGCAGAAGGATCTTGGGGTCCGGGTCCACAGGACTCTTAAATCGGCCTCGCAGGTGGAGGAGGTGGTCAAGAAGGCGTATGGTGTACTGGCCTTCATTAATCGAGGGATTGAGTTTAGGAGTCGGGAGGTAATGCTGGAACTTTATAAGACCCTTGTCAGGCCTCATTTAGAGTATTGTGCGCAGTTCTGGTCGCCTCACTATAGGAAAGATGTAGAAGCTATTGAGAGGGTACAGAGGAGATTTACAAGGATGTTGCCTGGAATGGGAGGCATGCCTTATGAAGTTAGGTTGAGGGAGCTGGGACTCTTTTCCCTGGAGAGACGAAGGTTGAGAGGCGACCTGATAGAAGTTTACAAAATGTTGAGAGGAATAGATAGGGTGGATTCTCAGAGGCTATTTCCCCGGGTTGAAATGGTCGCTACGAGAGGACACAGATTGAAGGTGCGGGGAGGGAGGTTCAGAAGTGATGTTAGGGGTAAGTTTTTCACTCAGAGGGTGGTGAGTGAATGGAATCGGCTGCCGTCAGTGGTGGTGGAGGCGAACTCGCTGGGGTCTTTTAAAAGACTTCTGGATGAGTATATGGGGTTTAATGAGATTGAGGGTTATAGATAGGTCTGTAGGTTGGTAGGTGTTGATGTGATCGGCACAACTCGTGGGCCGAAGGGCCTGTTTGTGCTGTAGTGTTCTATGTTCTATGTTCTATGTTCTATAAATTCATACAAACACTGTGGTGAAATCTCAATAAGTGTCCACTGATTCAAAAATGTATTTCAAGTTTTATATCACGCTTGGATTATCTTTGAAACAATCCTGAAGGTGAAGAGATTTTGAGACTTTTCTCAATAGGTTGTGTACAATTGCAAATTCTAAAACATTTAAAATCTCTGAACATTAGGTTTTATTTTAAAATTTTAAAATAATACAATAATGCTCTAATATATCAGGGCGAATATGTCACGACAGCTCAGTGACTATCACAGTTTGCTGCGCAGTTACAGGGACCCGGGTCGGATCTCCGCCTTGGGTCGGTGTCTGTGGGAGTTTGCACATTCTCCCCGTGCTTGCGTGGGTTTTCTCCGGGCGCTCCGGTTTCCTCCCACACCCCAAAGATGTACTTTTAGGCTGATTGGTGTTAGCAAATTGTCCCTAAATTAGACCTCCCTTAATCTGGCGCACATACAATTCTCTAAACTTGCACCCCTTCACTGTGGAGTCCAAGGGGCATAGACAAAAGTTGGAGGTAGAAGGAGGATTGGAGTGAGTGTTAAAATGGCGGTGTAGGCTTGTAGGGCCAAAGGGCCTGTTTCCTGTTGGTGAATCTCTGGAATTCTCTGCCCGTTGAGGTGGTGGAGGCTGCCTCGCTAAATATTTTTAAGACACGGGTTGATGGGTTTTTGATAAGCGAGGGGATTAAGGGTTATGGGGAAAGGGCGGGAATGTGGAACAGAGACACGACAGATCAGCCATGATCTTACTGAATGGCGGGGCAGGCTCGAAGGGCTAGATGGCCTACTCCTGCTCCTATTTCCTATGTTCTTATGTTCTTATGTTCTTGTTCTTTCTTCTTGAGAATGAAACAGAGGGTGACAGGCAGAGCGAAAAGAGGCAATTGGAGAGAGAGAGGATTGGATAGAGCATAAAACCTACCATCAGACTTAGTGGGCTGAATGGCCTGTGCTATATACATAGAATATAGAACATAGAACATTACAGCGCAGAACAGGCCCTTCGGCCCACGATGTTGCGCCGACCAGTTACAAAAACAATGACCCACTAGCCTATACCAATCCCTTTTCGTCCATAAACCTATCCAGAGATCTCTTAAACGCCCCCAAACTAGACGCATTTACAACTGCAGCAGGCAGGGCATTCCAATCCCTCACCACCCGCTGGGTAAAGAACCTACCCCTGACATCCGTCCTGTAGCTACCCCCCCTTAATTTAAAGCCATGCCCCCTCGTGCTAGCTTTCTCCATCCGAGGAAAAAGGCTATCACTATCCACCCTATCTAAACCTCTAATCATCTTATATGTTTCAATAAGATCCCCTCTTAGCCGCCTTCTTTCCAACGAAAACAACCCTAAAGCCCTCAGTCTCTCCTCATAGGACCTCCCCACCATACCAGGCAACATCCTGGTAAACCTCCTCTGCACCCTCTCCAAAGCCTCCACATCCTTCCTATAATGTGGGGACCAGAACTGCACACAATACTCCAAGTGCGGCCGCACCAGAGTAGTGTACAGTTGCAACATTACACTGCGACTCCTAAATTCAATCCCCCTACCAATAAACGCCAAGACAACTCACCCAATCAGAACATGAATAAGGGACGTCATTCAGTCCATTACCCTCATGAGAAACATCTCTCCAGTCCCCTGTTGTATATTAAAACTCAGTGTTAAAGGATTCTAGAGTCTGAATGCAGAGCTGGTGGTTGTTGATAAATAAGTGACCTGAAAAGAAATGATATCAAGGTGTGAGTTGCCTCAGGCATTTACACACACCTGGTACTAACCAGTTTAAAACAGCACTGACAGGGACCCAGCAGCAAGTGACAGTCTTTTACGATTGCAGAGAGCTTACCCCCAAGATAACTTATTTTTTTGTAAAACTAACTCTCTGAGGAACTGCACAAATGAAACGTGCGCGATACGGGACCAGGAAATCTCATTAAATCTCTGACCTGTGCAGGAGTTGAATTTTACAATTGGTCTCAGTGTCCTCCAGCTTGCTGCTTTGGATCACTATCCAGTGTGTGGATAGCAGGTGACACGTGAGCAGGGTCGGTTATACAGTCAAAGAGCCTGTTGACACAGGTTTGGGTTGAATAACTGAGCTGGGGTAACTCGGTGTCACTGGAACCATCCCCAGGCGAGGACAGAAAGAGCAGGTAAGACATGAGGAACACGAGACGCAAGAGATGACCTCAATGCTGATGAGAACATTTTATCAGATCTTCTTGAACAATCTTGGGCAACAGCAAAACCAAAATAGATCACACAGGAGCAGATAAAGATTGATGACGTTTGAGATTTGTTTTTAAAATAGGAAAAATAAAACCTCGGGGGGGAAAAGTGAACATTTTAAACACCACGTTTGCTGTGACATCAGTTTTCTGGATTTGTTGCTGCGCTCAGCCTTTATACATTGTGCACTTGCGTTCTGCCTCCGACCTAACCTCCATCACTTTATAGTCCACAAGCAAACAACAGGCTGCCTGAGTGACCTCCAGAGGAGCTGACTTCACTCAGACACCCCTCGCACAACAGATGATGGCTATGGCTTTCTCTTTTTGGAAATGGTTATTTCTTGGCGTTTATTGACGTGAATATTACCCTCCACTCATCAGTCCAAGTCTGGTATCCAGGCCTCATTCAAGGTTGAAAGGATCTGTTGCGTTATCGGATAGGTTGTAGATTGAGCTAAACACTAGGAAATCATCAGCATGGAGCTGTGATTATTGAGGATGGCTGGGACAAGACAGTGTTTCTCGAAGGAACCCTGCTGGGGCTGCGATGACTGATCTCTGATGAGGGTAACTCTTTCCTTCAAAGATCTCTAAACTCATGGCAGTCCATGAGTTTTAAAATTGAAGTGCTAACATTAAACTAAGACACACTCCAATGTCTCCGATCTACTCAACCGTGCTGATGTATTACCCTAACAGCTCCAACCCCTCATCTAGACTTCTCAAATTAACAAATAAATAAAGCATTATCCATAATAGTTTCCTTCAGAATTCATGTTGACAAAGACAGGCTCCTCGATGAGTGTGAGAGAGAGGTATCTGCGGGAAGGTGAGTGAGGCGGACATAGAGAGCAATGCAGGAACCACTCGTGGGCTGAGTGCCGAAATGGTTATTGGAAAGATTTTAGTATTTTTAGGTCTGTGTCAGGTTCATTTTATAGCTGATGGATATTAATGTAAGAGATTGGGCTCAGTCAGCGAAAAAAAAGCTGGGCCCTTTAGCTGCTTATTTTTTTATTCACAAACTTCATTTGTCTGGAAAAAATAGAAATTAAATGCTGTTCCCCAGAGGTTCCAATTTGCAATCCTATACAGAGTTATTTTCACTTGAGCCTCTGGTACAGATACAGTTGTGTGGTCCCAGTAGGCAGGCACTCAAACACCAATATCCTGCTTCTGGGATTACAATAAAGGTTGGACCTGCACAAACGATCATATACAAACCTTAGTTAGCTGGACCCCTATTCATTCAGATTTAGAGGCTAATTATCCTCAATCAAGAAGTGCTTATGCTTCAAGGAAGAAATGTTTTGGGTTTTCTGATAGACAGGGGAATTAAGGGTCATGGGGAGAGGGCGGGAATGTGGAACTGATCCACTTCAGATCAGCCATGATCTTATTGAATGGCGGGCCAGGCTCGAGGGGCTAGATGGCCTACTCCAGCTCCTATTTCTTATGTTCTTATGTTTTGTTACTGTCAATCTTAGGAGTTCAAAATCCATTCTTAGATCAGACAATCACTTCCTGAATGAATCGTGTAAAATCATAAATATCATTTTATTCATTTTCACACTTCGTAGGTGTCTGCTGAGAAAGATCCCTTTGCTTAATTTTCATCAACACACTTCTGTTTCATACCCCTGATTGCAGTGGGAATTGCTAGCTAATGTTTAAGAGTCGGTTTCACAGTAGCCCATTCATGCGTCAGCAGTTCATTCCTGACTGTCCTTGAAACTGGTAGACCTGACAGCACGAGAGAACTTGAACTAGAAGCACAAAAATATCCACAAGATCACCCCACCCTGGACTGCCATGAGCTTAGAGGTCTTTGAAGGAAAGAGTTACCCTTATCCTTTACCCTTGTAAATGCGCCTAGTTTGGGGGCGTTTAAGAGATTGGTGGATAGGTTTATGGACGAAAAGGGATTGGTTTAGATTAGTGGGTCAATGTTTTTTTTTAAAAATAAGACTGGTCGGCGCAACATTGTGGGCCGAAGGGCCTGTTCCGCGCTGTAATGTTCTATGTTCTATGTTCTTATCGGAGATCAGTCATCACAGCCCCAGCTTCGAGAAACACTCTCTTTGTCCCAGCCATCTTCAATAATCACTGACTTTTGCTCCATGCTGATGATTTCCTCGTGTTTAACTCAATCTACAACCTATCTGATAACGCAACAGTAACTTTCAGCCTTGAATGAGGCCTGGATACCAGAATTGGACTGATGAGTGGCGGGTAATATTCATGTCAATAAATGCCAAGAAATAACCATTTCCAAAACAAGGAAGCCACAGCCATCATCTGTGGGCTGGGAGTCACCACTGACCAGAGCCTGAACTAAATCAATCGTTGCAGCTCAATACCACCTTCTCAAGGGAAATGCCAATAAATGCGGACTTTGCCAGCGATTCCCATGCCCCAGGACTGAATAAAAAATAATCTACAGGAGCAAAAGCATTGCAATGATTAGAACATAAGAAATAGGAGCAGGAGTAGGCCATCTAGCCCTTCGAGCCTGCCCCGCCATTCAATAAGATCATGGCTGATCTGATTAGCTCATATTAACTCCTCACAATATTTCCATCATCTGCAAGGCTCAAATCAGGAATGTGATGAAACATTCTTCTCAACTGATGGAACTGAAATAGCACTCAAAAGCTCAATGTCATCCAGGGGTGTCATTCATATGGTTAGTACACATGTCACTGGGCTCATTATTGACCTTAAATCACTGGCACGCTGTGTTCTCAGTGCCTACGATCTGCAGGATGTACTGCAGCAGCTCACAATAACAGCACCTCCTTTACCTGTGAGGTCCAAACACTGGGAAGAACAGAAGCATCAATGGTGCAGAAACGCCTCCACGTTTCATTCTAAGTCACAAACTATCTGACTTCAATATATATCATTGTTGCTTTATTGTTGTTGGGCCTGGAATTCCTGATATAAATAGCAATAGAAACATTATCATCATATTGAGTGCAGCAGGTCAAAGCGACTATCACCACCTCCTCAGGGCAATTGCATGGGGCAATAAATATTCCTCTATTCTACAAGAATAGAGCAAAAGGCTCTTACCACCAATTTTTCCTGTTTCTTGATTGACAATGGCGTATATATACACTATCAGATTCTAAATTTCTCCCACTTTAAATGTGGAAACTAAGCTTTTTGGGAAGCTTTCTCCCAGGTCAGAGGTGACGATCAGGAGGGGTCACGGGCTCAAGGTGAGAGGGGCGAGGTATAACTCCGATATCAGAGGGACGTTTTTTACACAGAGGGTGGTGGGGGCCTGGAATGCGCTGCCAGGTAGGGTGGTGGAGGTGGACACACTGGCATCGTTTAAGACTTACCTGGATAGTCACATGAGCAGACTGGGAATGGAGGGATAGAAACGAATGGTCTAATTGGACCAATGAACGGCACAGGCTTAGAGGGCCGAAGGGCCTGTTTCCTGTGCTGTACTGTTCTTTGTTAAGTGCGTTCCATATAACAGCAAAAAAATCTGTGTGGATTTCTCTATGGGTTCATTTAGAAACTTTTATACACAGTTGGGTTCCCTTGGGTGGAATCTTTTGTTTTCAGTGGGTATCTCGCGCGCTTTCTGAAGAAGCTGCTAATTTGCTGATGACACGAAGATGAGTGGAAATGGGAAAGCAAATTGCGCGGAGGGTGTAGAAAGTCTGCAGAGGGATCTGGGTAGGCTGAGCGAGTGGGCGAGGAGATGGAGTATAGTGTTAGCAAGTGTGAGGTTATCCACTTTGGCAGGAATAATAGTAGGAGGGATTATTATTTAAAGGGCGAAAAGCTGCAGCGTGCTACGGTGCAGAAGGACCTGGGCGTCCTTGTGCATGAGTCGCAAAAACCCAGTCTGCAGGTGCAGCAGGTGATCAAGAAGGCGAATGGGATGCTGGCCTTTATAGCGAGAGGGATAGAATATAAAAGTAAGGAGGTCTTGCTGCAGCTGTACAAGGCACTGGTGAGGCCGCAGCTGGAGTACTGTGTGCAGTTTTGGTCGCCGCACTTGCGCAAGGATATTTTGGCCTTGGAGGGAGTGCAGAGGAGGTTCACCAGGCTGATGCCGGAGATGAGGGGGTTGGACAATGAAGAGAGACTAAAAAGACTGGGTCTGTACTCATTGGAGTTCAGAAGGATGAGGGGGGATCTTATAGAGACGTATAAGACAATGAAAGGATTGGATAGGGTAGAGGTAGAGAGATTCTTCCCGCTTAGAAAGGACAGCAGGACTAGAGGGCACAGCCTCAAGATAAGGGGGGTGCAGTTTAGAACAGAGTTGAGGAGGAACTTCTTCACTCAAAGGGTGGTGAATCTCTGGAATTCTCTGCCCGTTGAAGTGGTGGAGGCTGCCTCGCTAAATATATTTAAGTCACGGGTTGATGGGTTTTTGGTAGGCAAGGGGATTAAGGGTTATGGGGAGAAAGCGGGAAAGTGGAACTGATCCACTTCAGATCAGCCATGATCTTATTGAATGGCGGGGCAGGCTCGAAGGGCTAGATGGTCTACTCCTGCTCCTATTTCTTATATGTTCTTAAAGCTGCAAGATATCAACGCTGACTCTTGGAAATAAGATTCATTGTACCTTTTGCCAATCAGGCACTTAAATGATCAGCAATGGGTCTTTGTCCTGACTGAGGTCCTTGTCCGCTAATCAGAGGCCAGCAGTTGTTGCAATCAGCAGTGTTATGAAGACCATGGCTGCTGCAGGGACAACAGAGTACAACAAGCCCTCTGAGACCCAGGATCATGGAGCCAGCCAAGAAAAACGTAAGTATTCCAATTCTATCGACGGGGAGGGTGGTCTTGCAGGATGGAGGTTGCGGGGAAAAGAAATGTCTGCAGCGGGTGTCCACAGCAAAGGCAGGGGACCGACTGTCCACGCCCTGGGTCATGTATAGATTAGGTAGATTGAGCGAGCAGGACCTTTATAGAACATAGAACATAGGACATTACAGCGCAGAACAGGCCCTTCGGCCCACGATGTTGGCAGACGTGCAGCCACGTGGTTTAACCAGTCAGCAAGCCCACCTAGAGCTGTAAAGATTACAGACAGAAAGCTGCCCTTAAGTGGTTGTTAATTATGGGTCTCAAGTGGAGGAGGAGTGGGAAAGATACCATGGGCCTTTTCACCCAGAACTTCCTGCTGGTGGAGTTGGGAAGGTATTGGGTTTTGGCCTCCCGTGATTTTGCCCGTTGTGCCAGTTACCCTGCTAGCTGAAGTCAGCACAGTGAAAAACTAAGGCTGAAGCCTTGCATTTATAAAGCCTCTCTCCTCTTGGAAGCAGCTCCATTTCTTCCATGCAATGAGTTACTTTGTGGATGAGCGCACACAGCAAAATTCTTTGGTTGTTTTTTTTGAGGGAGAGGCTAATTCATACCGTATCCAAACATCCAGTCAAAAAGGTGGATGGATGGTCAGTCTATCATCTCATCCAAAAGAAAGCAGTTTTAACAGTGTGGCAGTTATTGGTGCTGCTCTGGGCTGTTAGCCTAGGTTATATGGTTTAGCCTGTCACTGAGGTTTGAATGCGTGACCTTCCAGCTCAAAGGCAAGAGTCAGGTTGACACTTAAAACAGGACTGGGCACATTTTTCACGATTGCTGCCAGCAGAGAGTGTAAACAGGGCATTAAACTGTGAAGAGCCTGATGGATTTGAAACACGCAGCCTGTAATTGCACACACAGTCTGAAATAAGAACTTAGCCCAGGAATTTTATTTAGCCGAGTGTCCAAGGGTTTGCTCCTTATTTCTGTTTTTAAAAGGTGCTGGGCTGATGGTGCATTGAGTTATCCTTTCAAATGTAAAAAAGACTGGCTCAAATCCAGCCCAATTAGGAAAAATGTCTCCTGCGTCTGTTCAGTGTAAGAGCACCGTGCAAAACGAAAATAGGTCTTTCTAAATCCAGTTCCCAATGGACGATGGGCCCCGATCCCAGACTGACCCATTTCGGGCACTAACTTGGCAACTTCACACTTGGGGACCACATGCTGCCTGTGGTTACTAAGTTTTACGCAACAGTGCAGCCCTGTCGCTGTGTAACTAACTGTACCAGAAACATCACTGGACGTTTACCAGATAAACCAACCCACATTCTACAATTCACCAATACTGTCATGTGAAACCAAAGCGTGATCTCAAAGCATTGAGTTTATTCTCAATCTGTAGGACACATCCAATCATATTCTCTCCTGATTTCAAAAGGACCAGCAATGAGTTCCTGAATGGGTCAGAGCACCCACCTTTCCTCTCTAAGACCAGAGTTTGAAACCTTGTTGAACTGATGTCTGTTTAACAATAGTGACCGAATAACATTTAAACTGTAGTCAGCAATCTGAATTCTTTGTCGCGAGATAATTGTCAAAATCCTACGTTCTCTTGGCTAGTTTTGCTAAGCTCTCGTTCACTGTGGCCATCACAGTGTGTCCAGTGTATATTCTGCAAATTTGTTTAGCTGAGTTAAATCTACACAGGTTTTGACAGAGCTGCTTAATTTTAGGACTGAAACTACAAGGTACTGGTGAGACTACAGCTGGAACACTGCGAGGCCTCCTTGTTTAAGGAAAGATATTGTTTAATCGGAGGCTCTTTACAGAAGGTTCACGAGGATGATCCCCGGTATGGAGGGATTGCCATATGAGGGAAGATTAAAGAGGTTGGGAGACTACTCATTGGAATTGAGAAGGACAAACATATCCTTAAGGATCCTTAAGGCTTAACAGGGTAAATGCTGAGAGACTTCCTCCTTATGGGAATGTCTAGGACCAGACAGCATTGTTTCACCAACTTCAGAGTGAAATGAAAAGTAATTCCTATTCTCAGAGGGTTGTGAGTCTTTGGAACTCCTTGCCACAGAGAGCTGTGGGGGCAAAATCATTATGTATAGATTCCAGAGCCATAGCAATATGGTTGACTCTCACTGCCTTTTGAAATGGCGTAGTAAGCCATTCAGTTTCAGGGCAACTAGGGATGGGCAATAAATGGGCAGCCAACAACGCCCATGTCCTCCAAATGAAGAAAAAAAAACTTCCAAGTATTTCATCCTTAATAATGGTCTCTAAAATCTTACCAACAACCAAGGTCAGACTAACTGGCTGATAATTTCCTGGTTTTTTGCCTCCCTCTCTTTTTAAAAGGGGCTGTTACAGTTTCCAGTCCTCTGTGACCTTCCCTGACTCCAGCGATTCTTGAAAGGTTGCCACCAATGCCTCCCATTATCTTTTCAGCTCTCTCCTTCAGAACTCTGGGTTAGTCCATCCGACCCAAGAGATTTTTCATCTTCAGAACTCTCAGCTTCTCTAACACCTTCTCTTTAGTGAATGGTCACCATACTCACCTCTGCCCCCTGACTCTCTTGAATTTTTAGTGTGTCTGCCACTGTGAAGACTAACACAAAATACCCATTCACTTCCTCTGCCATTTAGGAAGGACTATTACTTACGTGGCGAAAAACTGCAGCAGGCGACGGTGCAGAGGGACCTCGGGGTCCTTGTGCATGAGTCGCAAAAACCCAGCCTGCAGGTGCAGCAGGTGGTCAGGAAGGCGAATGGGATGCTGGCCTTCATAGCGAGGGGGATTGAATATAAAAGTAGGGAGGTCTTGCTGCAGCTGTATAGGGCATTGGTGAGGCCGCAGCTGGAGTACTGTGTGCAGTTTTGGGCGCCGCACCTGCGCAAGGATATTTTGGCCTTGGAGGGAGTGCAGAGGAGGTTTACTAGGCTGATACCGGAGTTGAGGGGGTTGAGCTATGAGGAGAGGCTGAATAAACTAGGCTTGTACTCGTTAGAGTTTAGAAGAATGAGGGGAGATCTCATTGAGATGTATAAGATGATGAATGGGATGGATAGGATAGAGGTGGAGAGACTCTTCCCGCTCAAAAAAGACAGTAGGACTAGGGGGCACAGCCTCAAGATAAAGGGGGGGCGGTTTAGAACGGAGTTGAGGAGGAACTTCTTCACTCAAAGGGTGGTGAATCTCTGGAATTCTCTGCCCGTTGAAATGGTGGAGGCTGCCTCGCTAAATATTTTTAAGAAGCGGGTTGATGGGTTTTTGATAAGAGAGGGGATTAAGGGTTATGGGGAGAGGGCGGGAAAGTGGAACTGAGCCACGACAGATCAGCCATGATCTTATTGAATGGCGGGGCAGGCTCGAAGGGCCAGATGGCCTACTCCTGCTCCTATTTCTTATGTTCTTATGTTCTTTATTCCCATTATTACTTCTCCAGTGTCATTTTCCAACAGTCTTGCCTCTCTCTTACTCTTGATATATCTAAACTAAACTCTTGCAATATTCTTTTATATATCTGACTAGCTTAACCTCATATTTTATCTTGTCCCCCCCCACCTTATTTCTTGTTTCCTTGTCCTCTATTGGTTTATAAATGCTTCCCTCTCTGCTGGAAGACGCTCGCAAGGAGGGCAGAAGAAATGTTACAAAGACACACTCAAGGCCTCCCTGAAGTCGCTTGACATTGACACGACCACCTGGGAAACACTGACACAAAACCTCCCTACCTGGCACTGCGTCATCCACAGAGCTGTCAAGCTCACGAAGCAAGGTGCATTGCTGAAGCACAACTTAAGCGCGAGCTGCGCAAGTCCAGAGCCACCAGCGCAACAACCACAGCGTCTACACAAGTCTGTCCAGTGTGTGCCGGGACATTCCGTGCCGAATTGGCCGTGATCAGTCATCCTCGGACACACCGCTTCCAGCCTCAAAATGACTCATGGCGTTGAGGTCTTCATCCATGACGATGGACGAACAATAACATAATTCCCAATCCCCTGGCTTCCCATTACAGCATAAAGTAATGTATTAATCTGGTCTTTTTTATGTAATTACAAAACTGTTCTGTGCCTTATGGACCTTTTTCTCCAGTTCTGGGCCTGCTGTAGACCCTCTGAACACCCTCTGAAATGGTTCTGGAAGAGGTCGGGTGGATCCCTTGATTTTGCTGTGCCCTGGAATTTTTCCTGCTTTGGATTCTGCATTCTCCGCTGCTCCTTGCTGTTTCAGGCCTGTTCTCACTGCTGAGTCACCCCTGGATTTGTGTCATAGCTGTCTTTGGTGAGTCTGCATACCTTTCTTTCCTTCTGCCTTCAAAATGTTTTTCTGGCACCAGCTTATTTCAGTCTTGGTGGGTCTTTTTCCTGTTGCCGACACATTTCACTGTTTGTTTGGGATCGGGAGGAGTTAGGGGATCTCCTAAAAGTTTGCTGCTTGAGTCTTGTTAACCAGCACGATGCATGTACAGTAAATACTTACACATTTGGACCCCACACAAGGTCTTCTGCTTTGTCCAAGATTTTCTTTTCACTCAGTCAGGTGATCTGATATCATGATGACATCAGCTTCATGTATGTTTCGAATATTAACCCTTCACACCTTCCCAAGCCATTATTCCCATCATATTTACATCCTCCGACAGACTCTGCATCCCAAATCCCTCTATTCCCTCGTCCTTCAGGGCTATGATTGCCACGCACCGGAATAAGACTGGTCACTTTCCGCATTATATTAAAAATTGACAGTCACTGTCAAGAGACAGGGAGAAGACTGCTGTCTGAAAAGAAAAGAATATCATTGTGACCCAGTTGGGGCATTGTTTTAAGGTTAGGCTGAACTGAACATAAGAACATAAGAAATAGGAGCGGGAGTAGGCCATCTGGCCCCTCGAGCCTGCCCCGCCATTCAATAAGATCATGGCTGATCTGTCGTGGCTCAGTTCCACATTCCCGCCCTCTCCCCATAACCCTTAATCCCCTCTCTTATCAAAAACCCATCAACCCGCGTCTTAAAAATATTTAGCGAGGTAACCTCCACCACCTCAATGGGCAGAGAATTCCAGAGATTCACCACCCTTTGAGTGAAGAAGTTCCTCCTCAACTCCGTTCTAAACCGCCCCCCCTTTATCTTGAGGCTCTGCCCCCTAGTCCTACTGTCCTTTCTGAGCGGGAAGAGTCTCTCCACCTCTATCCTATCCATCCCATTCATCATCTTATACGTCTCAATGAGATCTCCCCTCATTCTTCTAAACTCTAACAAGTACAAGCCTAGTTTATTCAGCCTCTCCTCATAGCTCAACCCCCTCAACTCCGGCATCAGCCTAGTAAACCTCCTCTGCACTCCCTCCAAGGCCAAAATATCCTTGCGTAAGTACGGCGCCCAAAACTGCACACAGTACTCCAGCTGCGGCCTCACCAATGCCCTATACAGCTGCAGCAAGACCTCCCTACTTTTATATTCAATCCCCCTCGCTATGAAGGCCAGCATCCCATTTGCCTTCCTGACCACCTGCTGCACCTGCAGGCTGGGTTTTTGCGACTCATGCACAAGGACCCCGAGGTCCCTCTGCACCGTCGCCTACTGCACGGTTAAGGGTCAATTCTCAGCATTTCTTTAGTCTGCAGTTTATCCTGCTCCAACTGGAGCCACTGATGTAGATATTGGATCCAAAAATGGAATCCCTCAGCATTAAAATTCCTCACCTTCATGACCACCAAATAAACAGAAAAAAAAAACTCCACAGGATTGACACAGTGATTCTACAGAGTAAGATGACCTCAGTGACATCATGCTAAGAACAGCTGTGTATCTTAGTGCACTTGGCAGGAGAATTGCTGATGACGTAATTTTACCAGCATCAGTCTGTCATAAACTTATATTTCAAAATCCTCAATTATTACGGTTCCATTGCTAGTCTAGTCTCTAAGCATTACGATGGCAGCCAGTTACATCTGGCAGTCAGCTTCATCTGGCAGTGTTAGATGAACTTATGTTAGACACTGCTGATTCCATATCATATCTAGCACATCAAACCATTAGGAGTGAAACCCGACTCATTGAGTTACATGCATCTTTGTTCCTTTTGTATTTATCAGGGTGTCATTGCTTCCCCATTTAAAATGTTCAGTACAGTCTCCTGCACTCCCAGATTAAGTGGATTAGGTGTAGAATGATGTTATTTCTACATTTTAACATCAAATACTCCCAGATATAGTAATGCAGTTTAGGGGCAGATCAAAACTTTCTCCACATTGTTATATAAAACACTTCCAGGGCAGGTAGACGATGGATTAGATTCAGAGTAAAGCTCTGCCTGTACTGTCCCCATCAAACACAATGATTTGCCCCCATTTCCACTAACACATCAAAGATCTTGAAACCTGGAGTTTCTGGGTACAATGTGGAGATGCCGGCGTTGGACTGGGGTAAACACAGTAAGAAGTCTGACAACACCAGGTTTAAGTCCAACCGATTTATTTAACAGTAAACTCACAAGCTTTCGGGGTTAGCCCCTTCGTCAGGTGAATGGAGAGTTCTGGACTCAGACAGAGCATATAACAGCACAAAACTGTAAAGCAACAAAACATATAAAGCAACAAAATTGTAAACTGTCTGTGCTGTTATATGCTCTGTCTGAGACCAGAACTCTCCATTCACCTGACGAAGGGGCTAACCCCGAAAGCTTGTGAGTTTACTATCGAATAAATCGGTTGGACTGAAGCCTGGTGTTGTCAGACTTCTTACTATGTTTCTGGATACGTCGGAATTTTTAATAATACTGAACATTGCAACCTCACACACGGTCATTAGGATAACCTTCCGTTGGTTATCTCCGTCTATTTTGTTGGCTAGAAAGTAATACCTCATTCTCTCAGCATATAGTGGCCAGTCCTCAACACTTGCATCGTATGGCTCCAATTTCCTGAAAAATGGCATTGCAAAAACTTTCCGATACAGGTTTTCTGGGACCTGATGAGCAGGGTTACCAAAATGTTGCTTTTACCTCATCGCCAGGTGTCAGTTGTAAAGGAACAGTGCTCTATTGCATAAAGTAAAGAAAAGCAAAAGCATAAGTTCATGGTGAACATAAACCGGTCCCAACCGGGATAGTACAGCAATGGACTCGCTCAGGGGTCTGCTTCACCCAGTAAACTAATTACCACTCACCAAGGATCTTGTATTCTACAAAATCAGTGATTCCCCATGTAATTCCTGGGGGGTTAACGCACAATGTCATAATGTTTCATCATTTTGCATGCAGCTGATAAATATCCTTATTGGCTACATCTATTGAGGCTATTGAGAGGGTGCAGAGGAGATTTACAAGGATGTTGTCTGGATTGGGAGGCATGCCTTATGAAGATAGGTTGAGGGAGCTGGGACTCTTCTCCCTGGAGAGACGAAGGTTGAGAGGTGACCTGACAGAGGTTTATAAGATGTTGAGAGGAATAGATAGGGTGGATTCTCGGAGGCTATTTCCCAGGGCTGAAATGGTCGCTACGAGAGGACACAGGTTTAAGGTGCTGGGGAGCAGGTACAGAGGAGATGTTAGGGGTAAGTTTTTCACTCAGAGGGTGGTGAGTGAGTGGAATCGGCTGCCGTCAGTGGTGGTAGAGGCGAACTCGCTGGGGTCTTTTAAAAGACTTCTGGATGAGTACATGGGATTTAATGGGATTGGGGGTTATAGATGGCTTGGTAGGTATGGATGTGATCAGTGCAACTTGTGGGCCGAAGGGCCTGTTTGTGCTGTAGTGTTCTATGTTCTTTGCTCTACCCTTCTTTACTCTGAGGAGAGTAATCTCAGCTTCTCTCCCCACTGGGGTCCCTCATCACAGGAACTGTTCTTGTAAATCTCTCCTGCATCTCTGTGAGGACTTGACATCCTTGCTAAGATGTGGTGATGTAAATGTTACCACCCCACCTGCCAGACCGGGTGAGATGTAGACAGTGGAAAGATCCCATGACCTCGGCATGGTTTTACAGTTTTAGAACGAGTGAGGCCAGAAAAATCCTGCCCAATATTTCAGCAGATAATAAGCAGTGATTTATAAATGTTTATCATAGCTTCTTTGTTCTTGTACTCTGACCCTCATTTGGAATGGATTTTTCTGCCGCTGTCAAAGATTTGTGTATGTAAACCTGCAGATCTCTCTGTTCCTGCACTCACTTTAAACTCGTATTATTTAGTTCATATTACGTCTACGAAAATACATTACTTCACACTTGTTGGCATTAAATTTCTTCTATCATTTGTCTGTTCTTTTCATTAGTCGATGTTCTCCTGAAGTTTGTTCCAATTCTCTTTGCAAACCACGTCCTGGAGTTTTATGCCATCTGCAAACTTTGAATTTATGGTCCTCCATGGCATTAATATATATTAATGTGCAGTGATTCAAATACTAATTTCTGGGAAACATTATGAGATGCTTTTCTACAATTATGAAGCAATTAAATAATGGTGGAAAACACTAAAACTTACCAAAGTAGCAGTGGTGCAATGTATCTGATAATAAGAACATAAGAACATAAGAAATAGGAGCAGGAGTAGGCCATCTAGCCCTTCGAGCCTGCCCCGCCATTCAATAAGATCATGGCTGATCTGAAGTGGATCAGTTCCACTTTCCCGCCATAACCCTTAATTCCCCTGTCTATCAGAAACCTATCTACCCGTGACTTAAATATATTTAGTGAGGCAGCCTCCACCACTTCAACGGGCAGAGAATTCCAGAGATTCACCACCCTTCGAGTGAAGAAGTTCCTCCTCAACTCCGATCTAAACTAAGGCTTATCTTGAGGCTGTGCCCTCTAGTTCTGCTATCCTTTCTAAGCAGGAAGAATCTCTCTACCTCTACCCTATCTATCCCCTTCATTATCTTATATGTCTCTATAAGATCCCCCCTCAGCCTTCTAAACTCCAACGAGTACAGACCCAGTCTATTCAATCTCTCCTCATAGTCCAACCCCCTCATCTCCGGTATCAGCCTAGTGAACCTCCTCTGCACTCCCTCCAAGGCCAATATGTCCTTTTGCAAATGCGGCGACCAAAACTGCACACAGTACTCCAGATGCGGCTTCACCAGCGCCCTGTACAGTTGTAGCAAGACCTCCCTGCTTTTATTTTCTATCCCCCTCGCTATAAAGGCCAGCATCCCATTCGCCTTCTTGATCACCTGCTGCACCTGCAGACTGGGTTTTTGCGATTCGTGCACAAGGACCCCCAGGTCCCTCTGCACCGTTGCATGCTGCAGCTTTTCGCCCTTTAAATAATAATCCCTCCTACTATTATTTCTACCAAAGTGGATAACCTCACATTTGATACATCAATGACGGTGTGATGGGTCAGCCACCCTTCTCAAGAATGATTGCTGAAGAAATGAAACAGCATCTGATGGTTGACAAAGTGTGCTAGTTTCTGGCAAAGCAGTTTTAAGGTTGTTGTCAGCTTGTATCACTTTTGGCAGTAGAATATTGTAATGTAAAATCTTGAGTGAAATGAGAACATGGATCATTTCATCAAATTCCAATAAAATTATTGAACTCCGTAAAACAGTCCTTTTATCTTCTGATTTGTCTTGAAGTGGTGATTTTTAGATAAACTAATTCTGATATACAATTGGCAATGCCAACACACCTCGGGTGGAATCCTATGATATTTTGTCGGTGTTTGTTTCAGTGAGATACCTAGAATGCAGCCTTCTGGTTTTCTGTGCACAGAGTGATTTTTGCCATCATTCTGGTGGGTAGAGTGAGGCTTCTTTAAAGTTAATTTATTATCACAAATCAGGCTTACATTAACACTGCAATGAAATTACTGTGAAATTCCTCTAGTCACCACACTCCAGCACTGGTTCGGGTTAACGCAGAGGAAACTGGAGTACCCGGAACAAATCCGGGCAGACATGGGGAGAATGTGCAAACTCCACACAGACAGTGACCCGAGCCAGGAATTGAACCCGGGTCGCCGGAGCTCTGAGGCAGCAGTGCTAACCACTGTGCCATCATGCCGTCCCACACAGAGCCAGCAGTCCCAGCTCCAAGGGATAAGGGCACCATTTTTAAAGGTGTTTAAACCAGCTGCAAACCTCACTGATGTGACATTGAATCAGCAAAATATGAATATGCAGTGAGGGGAGAACATATTGGGGGAAAGCCCTAAAAATTAAAATTTATTATGCCATTACATTTATTTATTACGCCATGGGGCCTGGAAAATTGGGAAATGAGATCTCGCTTGTGAGAATCTTGTTTCCTGACTCCTGTGAGATTTTGGTCTCACATCATCATTGACCTCGATGGCTAATACAGGCTCAAAAATCGTCCCCTAAATGCGTTATACAAGTGTGGAACAAGGCGGTATTTACAGATTTATCCAGCGTGGTGGGCAGCAGTGAAAAATCCCGCAGGAAATTCAGCCCGTTGAAAAACAGACTTTTGGGCATTCCCAACAAATTCCTCCTCCTCCCCCCACCCCCTCACTTACCATTGTATCCACTGGCGGAGGATGGGAGAATTCCACTCGAGACACTTTGTTTCCAGTCACTGAGCCAATCCTGGATCTAATTCTTGGATTCCATGGGCTTTTTCTGCCTTGCCAAAAACCTTGTTAAAATCCATGTAGATGATATCTTCCACCTTCCCCCATCTTCCATCTCCACACACCAGTTAACCTTTGGTCCCTAATCGACGTGGTTTCGTGTCTTTAGTTCTTCACTTGCTCTTTAAGCATTTATAACAGATCCTTTGATTATCTTTGCCAATATTTTTGCATGCCCTCTCTTATTATCCTTTCTAATTTTAGCCCTGTACTCTTTATTCTCCTGCGGCTTTGAGCTCTCAGTATCTAACATAACCTTCCTTTTCTTGCCTTATCCTCCTCAGTATTGTCTCTGACATTCCCGAGCATTTAGATTTGGGGTGTCTTTTTTTTGGAGGAACAGAATCGTTCTGCACCCTATCTACCCCCTTCTTTGAATATCTTCTATTCTTCTGACATTGATTTACCTTCAAACAATTGTTTCTGGGCCACTTTTACCAAATCACATCTCAGCTCAGTAAAATACCCAATTTCCCCAATTTTCGCCCTTTTTCATCGGTACAGTAAATTAAAGTATGATCACTATTGCCAAAGTACTCTTTCACTAAATCTTCTAAAATTAAATCTTGTTGGACTTGCCACCTACTGGCAAAAAAAGCTCTTGTGAAAGTATCTTAAGAATTCTATGCATTCCACAGAGATTTTATGCTTGAAATTCACTGTTATTACTCTCCTATTATTTCTACACTTCTCAACAATTAGCTTACACGTTTGCTTTTCTGTCTCCCTTTGGTTGTTTGAGGGTCTCAGGTATACTCCCGGCAGTGTGATTGTCCCTTTTTGTTCTGTTCCCTGGCCACCAGCAGATCATAGCTCCTCACAGCCATGGCTGTTCCCTAGTCCTGTCGCTGTGGAGATCCAAACAAGTATGTTGTCCCTAAAATAAAACTAAATACTGTGGACATGCAAAATAAAAATAGAAAGTACTGGAAAAACTCAACAGGTCTGGCAGCATCAGTGGAGACTAAATGACCAAATTCTCCAATCTCATATCTCCCCCCTCCCTCTGCTGCCAGACAGAATTTGGCCCTCGGCTAAGCCTCCAAAGCAGACCAGAGAATGTCAGTCATGGGTTACATAGAAACATAGAAGATAGGAGCAGGGAGAGGCCATTTGGCCCTTCGAGCCTGTCCCGCCATTCATTACGATCATGGCTAATCATCCAACTTAATAACCTAACCCTGCTTTCTCCCCATAACCTTTGACCCCATTCGCCCCAACTGCTATATCCAGCCTCCTCTTGAATACATTCAGTGTTTTGGCAGCAACGATTACCTGTGGTAACGAATTCCACAGACTCACCACTCTTTGGGTGAAGAAATCTCTCTTCGCTTCTTCCTAAATGATCTACCCTGAATCCTCAAACTGTGACCCCTGGTTCTGGACTCCCCCACCATCGGGAATACCCTCCCTGCATCTACCCTGCCTGGTTCTGTTTGAATTTTATTAGTCGCTTTGAGATCCCCCCCTCATTTGGTTGAACTCCATAGAATATAAAACATTCCAGCGCAGTGCAGGCCCTTCATCCCGCGATGTCGCGCCAACCTGTGAAACCAATCTAAAGCCCAGGCTTGGAGGGTAGAAGGGCCTGTTTCCTGTGCTGTACTGTTCTTTGTTCTTTATCTAACCTACACTATTCCAATATCATCCATACGTTTATCCAATGACCATTTCAATGCCCTTAATGTTGGTGAGTCCACCACTGTAGGCAGGGCATTCCACGCCCTTACTACTCTCTGAGTAAAGAACCTACCTCTGACATCCATCCTTTATCTATCACCCCCCAATTTACAGCTCTGTGGTGCTAGCCATCTCCATCTGAGGAAAAAGGCTCTCACTGTCCACCCTATCTAATCCTCTGATCATCTTGTATGCCTCCATTAAGTCACCTCTTAACCTTCTTCTCTCTAACGAAAACAGCCTCAAGTCCCTCAGCCTTTCCTCATAAGACCTTCCCACCACACCAGGCAACACCCTGGTAAACCTCCTCTGCACCCTTCCAATGCTCCAATCCTAACCTCGTCAATCTCTCCTCATACATGTCCCACCGTCCCCCGGTTAGATTGAAAAATTCCAGCAAACAGTTCGAGTCCAATATAATGCTTCACTGAGAGGTCATGAAGAGTCATAATTTACTTGAAACTTTAACTCTGCTTCTGTCTTCACAGATGCCACCAGACATGTTGAATTTTACCAACTTCCTGTCTTTAATTAAGAACGCCTCATTGTTCAATAGAATTTGGCTCAATTGATTGAGGATACATATACTGCTGTGGTCAGACCCTGCATTAAGCAGTCCTCTTAGTTTTAGTCACTGAGGGACAAGGGAAGCCAGTATATGGATATTGAGAATGAGAAGGAAGTGGATTAGTACCAATTTCAACATTTTCAGCACCGAGAGAGAGTGATCGCCAAGGGGCCCTATACATAAGCTGTTAAATAGTGCAGGAAATGTAAATCCAATGCATTGTTTTAAGTTATACCATTGGCTAGCGGATAGGAGACAGAGGGTAGTGGTTGACGGTAAATATTCATCATGGAGTTCGGTTACGAGTGGTGTGCCTCAGGGATCTGTGTTGGGGCCACTGCTGTTTGTGATTTTTATTAATGATCTGGATGAGGGTATAGTTGGGTGGATCAGTAAATTTGCTGATGATACCAAAGTCGGAGGTGTGGTAGATAGTGAGGAAGGGTGTCATAGTTTGCAGGAAGACTTAGACAGGTTGCAGAGCTGGGCCGAGAGGTGGCGGATGGAGTTTAATGCAGAGAAATGTGAGGTAATTCACTTTGGTAGGAATAACAGATGTGTTGAGTATAGGGCTAACGGGAAGACTTTGAATAGTGTGGAGGAGCAGAGGGATCTAGGTGTATGTGTACATAGATCCCTGAAAGTTGGGAATCAAGTAGATAAGGTTGTTAAGAAGGCATACGGTGTCTTGGCGTTTATTGGTAGGGGGATTGAATTTAGGAGTCGTAGCGTTATGTTGCAACTGTACACAACTCCGGTGCGGCCGCACTTGGAGTATTGTGTGCAGTTCTGGTCCCCACATTACAGGAAGGATGTGGAGGCTTTGGAGAGGGTGCAGAGGAGGTTTACCAGGATGTTGCCTGGTATGGAGGGGAGGTCCTATGAGGAGAGGCTGAGGGATTTGGGGTTGTTTTCGTTGGAAAGAAGGCGGCTAAGAGGGGATCTTATTGAAACATATAAGATGATTAGAGGTTTAGATAGGGTGGATAGTGATAGCCTTTTTCCTCTGATGGAAAAATCTAGCACGAGGGGGCATGGCTTTAAACTAAGGGGGGGTAGTTATAGGACAGATGTCAGGGGTAGGTTCTTTACCCAGAGGGTGGTGAGGGATTGGAATGCCCTGCCTGCTGCAGTTGTAAATGCGCCTAGTTTGGGGGCGTTTAAGAGATCTGTGGACAGGTTTATGGACGAAAAGGGATTGGTTTAGGTTAGTGGGTCGTTGTTGTTTTTTTTTTATTTTTTTTTAACTGGTCGGCGCAACATCGTGGGCCGAAGGGCCTGTTCTGCGCTGTAATGTTCTATGTTCTATTGCTGGAATATCGATACAACATTACTGAAGACAAGTTCAAGATCAATGGAAGGAAATACTTCACGCAGGGATCATAGTGAAGAAGTCAAATGAGTTAAGAGGCTGTTGGATGGGAAAGTATAGCGTCACGGACAGAACTTGTATTTTCCTACATCCTGTGATGCGTTTTTGTTTTGCGTGTGAGGAATATATGTTTTCTTACCCTCAAAGCGATTGTCCCAATTTAAATAATTTTAACAGCAAGTGTTTTGTGAATTTAATCATAAGAATAGTTATTGATTACCACACACTTGCCCGGAGTTTAAAAACATGATATTGTCCAATTGAAAAGGTTGACTCATCTACCCCAAAATGCGCACAAATTTTAGATAAAGAAGCAGGTAAAAACAATACAATGATTTTCACAGCCTCTTTTTTATGACAGGCTTGTTGTTTCTTAGATGAATTGATGCTTAGGTTGAAATGATGTCTTCATTAAGCTGCAAAGCCTCTTGTCGTTGAATTTGGATCTCAGGTGGACTTGAGTTAAGAACTTGTTAGGCAGAATCCTTCTCCCATCTTCAAGGTCAATTTTACATCATGTGTGACGACTTTCTTAAAATTCGAGACAACAGTGAATTTGTACGTGAATAACATTTTCAATTGGACAATATCTTTTGAAATTTGTTTCAGGAAGAGGGATTGAGTCAAAATTAATCTGGAAATTTCCTTTTGTTCCCTCTGGAGATAAGAGAGTGTTTAAATCCAGCTTGCAGGTGCAGCAGGTGGTCAGGAAGGCGAATGGGATGCTGGCCTTCATAGCGAGGGGGATTGAATATAAAAGTAGGGAGGTCTTGCTGCAGCTGTATAGGGCATTGGTGAGGCCACAGCTGGAGTACTGTGTGCAGTTTTGGGCGCCGCACCTGCGCAAGGATATTTTGGCCCTGGAGGGAGTGCAGAGGAGGTTTACTAGGCTGATACCGGAGTTGAGGGGATTGAGCTATGAGGAGAGGCTGAATAAACTAGGCTTGTACTCGTTAGAGTTTAGAAGAATGAGAGGAGATCTCATTGAGACATACAAGATGATGAATTGGATGGATAGGATAGAGGTGGAGAGACTCTTCCCACTCAGAAAGGACAGTAGGACTAGGGGGCACAGCCTCAAGATAAAGGGGAGGCGGTTTAGAACGGAGTTGAGGAGGAACTTCTTCACTCAAAAGGTGGTGAATCTCTGGAATTCTCTGCCCGTTGAAGTGGTGGAGGCTGCCTCGCTAAATATTTTTAAGAAGCGGGTTGATGGGTTCTTGATAAGAGAGGGGATTAAGGGTTATGGGGAGAGGGCGGGAAAGTGGAACTGAGCCACGACAGATCAGCCATGATCTTATTGAATGGCGGGGCAGGCTCGAAGGGCTAGATGGCCTACTCCTGCTCCTATTTCTTATGTTCTTATGTTCTTATAAGAGAAGTCAGATAATCCTTGGGCAACCATCCTCGTGAGTTTTTTTTAAACATATAAAGTATTGACTGAAAGTTTGTGATACGTGACAGTATGAAAGAATGTGTGGGATAAATGGCCTTCAATACTTATCACGCTATTAGTTATTACAATAATGCAATGTGCATTAGAAAAACTATAATGGCACAAATTATGGCATGGGGAGGCAATGGCCAAGTGGTATTATCATTAGACTATTAATCCAGAAACTCAACTAATGTTCTGGGGAACTGGGTTCGAATCCCACAATGGAAGATGGTGGAATTTGAATTCAATAAAATATATCTGGAATTAATTATCTTCTGATGACCATAAAACCATTGTTGATTGTCAGAAAAACCCATCTGGTTTACTAATATCCTTCAGGGGAGGAAATCTGCCACCTTCACCTGGTCTGGCTTACATGTCACTCCAGAGGCATGGCAATGTGGTTGGCTTTTGGACAATTAGGAATGGACAATGAATGCTGGCCAGCCAGCGGAGCCCATGTCCCATGAATGAATGAATAAATTAATCCTGTACCTACTGTGAGGCTGGTTCCAGAACAGCACTGATCAATGGCATTAACCAGAGCACGAGCAAAGACATACATTCCCCAACACCACAGCTACTGTCTGACCTATGCTCCAATAATGCCTCTGTTCTTATCATTATATGAATAGATACAGGGGAAACTGCTGATTGTAAGACAGACCAAACTGCTCTGAAGCAGCTTTTTGAGGTTGTCGCTTACTTCAGACACCCACAGACCCACTGTGAACGTCCAACATTTTCTGTTTTTATTTCAGATCTCCATCATTTGCGGTTTTCCTTTGTTTCATAGCTGGGAACAAGCTGTCCCAGCATCGGTCTCTGCGTTTGATGTACTCAATATCTGCAATTTATAATGATTTAAACTAAACTGAAATCACGCTGCAAAAACCAAACTATTTAAAGACTGAGAAGAAACAGATCACTCACTAAAATAATAATATTGAGAGATTTAAACTCTTGAATACACTGCCTGTTTCTTTCATCTTCTGGCCAAATTGATGCTGGGCTCAGTAGAATGTTCTACGATGATGTCACTGACTAAACTTCGATAAGTTTTCTATATCTGTTTGAACACTGACCTCCTGTACCACGCCCGGTTAGCCGCTCTTCATCAGCTGAAGATCAAAGAAGAAGAACCTATGGCCCCTAGCAAATTACATTTATAAAAATAATACAGTACAGAAAGAGACCCATCTACCCATCGAGTCTGCACCGACCACAATCCCACCCAGCCCCGAACCTCCAAATCCCTACACATTCACCCACTAGTTCCTCTAACCTACACCCTAAGGGGCAATTTTTTTTTTTAGCACGGCCAATCAACCTAACCCGCACATCTTTGGACTGTGAGAGGAAACCGGAGCACCCGGAGGAAACCCACGCAGACACGAGGAGAATGTGCAAACTCCACACAGACAGTGTCCCGAGCCAGGAATCGAACCCAGGCCTCTGGAGCTGTGAAGCAGCAATGCTGACAAGTCAGGCTTACATTAACACGGCAAAGAAGTTATTGTGAAATTCCCCAAGTCGCCACAGTCTCAGGTTCAGGTCACTCAAAGGGTGGTGAATCTCTGGAATTCTCTGCCCGTTGAAGTGGTGGAGGCTGCCTCGCTAAATATTTTTAAGACACGGGCTGATGGGTTTTTGATAAGCGAGGGGATTAAGGGTTATGGGGAGAGGGCGGGAAAGTGGAACTGAGCAGCGACAGATCAGCCATGATCTTATTGAATGGCGGGGCAGGCTCGAAGGGCTAGATGGCCTACTCCTGCTCCTATTTCTTATGTTCTTATATTCTTATGTTCAATGCACCAAACCAGCACGTCTTTCAAAATGTGAAAGGAAAGCCACGCAGTCAGAGTTTATTTATTAGTGTCACAAGTAGGCTTACGTTCGCGCTGTAATGAAGTTGAGATTGGGTATATTGACTGAAAGTAGCTGTAACGCCGCAAATAGCAGACTACACAACCTCAGAGGCAAAAGCTAAATATTGGGAGAACACGTAGGTTTTTGCAGTTCACAACGCTAAGATTTTGAATTGTCAAACAGTTGCACTTGGGGCAGAATTCTCCAGCTGCGTTGGTCCAAAAGCCGGAAATTCCTGCACAACCGTCGAAGGCATTTCACATTCTTCACAGCCCATTCGCCAAAATTCCAGTGGAATTTTATGGATAGCATGCTATCCAGCCATGCAATGCTATTCAACACGATTATGGCTAATCTTCCACCTCAACTCTACTTTCCTGTCCACTCCTCATATCCCTGAGAGATTAAAAATTGTCTATCTCACTCTGCACAGTGAAGGGCCTACCCTCTTGGGTAGAGAATTCCAAAGGTTCACCATCCTCTGAGTGAAGAAATTTCTCTTCACCCAAGTCCTGAATGACTGACCCCTTATCCTGCAATTACGGCCATATGTTCCTGAATCAGGGGGAACAAACTCATCGGGTGGGGTTTTCCAGCCATGCTGACCCCAATGCTGGAAAATCCCACCCAAGGTCAACAGAAGGCTGGTCCACTCCCACCCACGCCATGATTCTCACGGTGGGTGGATTGGAAAATTCCACCTACGGTCTCCACCCTTTCCAATCCATCAGAAATTTGTATTTTCAATGAGATCACTTCTCATTCTTCGAAACTCTAGAGAATATAGACCCAATTTACACAACGTTTGGAGATGTCAGGGGTAGGTTTTTCACTCAGAGGGTGGTGAGTGAGTGGAATCGGCTGCCGTAGGTGGTGGTAGAGGCGAACCCGCTGGGGTCTTTTCAGAGACTTCTGGGTGACTACATGGGATTTAATGGGATTGAGGGTTATAGATAGGCCTGGTAGGTAGGGATATGATCGGCGCAACTTGTGGGCCGAAGGGCCTGTTTGTGCTGTAGTGTTCTATGTTCTAACTATTACTTACGTGGCGAAAAACTGCAGCAGGCGACGGTGCAGAGGGACCTCGGGGTCCTTGTGCATGAGTCGCAAAAACCCAGCTTGCAGGTGCAGCAGGTGGTCAGGAAGGCAAATGGGATGCTGGTCTTCATAGCGAAGGGGATTGAATATAAAAGTAGGGAGGTCTTGCTGCAGCTGTATAGGGCATTGGTGAGGCCGCAGCTGGAGTACTGTGTGCAGTTTTGGGCGCCGCACCTGCGCAAGGATATTTTGGCCCTGGAGGGAGTGCAGAGGAGGTTTACTAGGCTGATACCAGAGTTGAGGGGATTGAGCTATGAGGAGAGGCTGAATAAACTAGGCTTGTACTCGTTAGAGTTTAGAAGAATGAGGGGAGATCTCATTGAGACGTATAAGATGATGAATGGGATGGATAGGATAGAGGTGGAGAGACTCTTCCCGCTCAAAAAAGACAGTAGGACTAGGGGGCACAGCCTCAAGATAAAAGGGGGGCGGTTTAGAACGGAGTTGAGGAGGAACTTCTTCACTCAAAGGGTGGTGAATCTCTGGAATTCTCTGCCCGTTGAAGTGGTGGAGGCTGCCTCGCTAAATATTTTTAAGAAGCGGGTTGATGGGTTTTTGATAAGAGAGGGGATTAAGGGTTATGGGGAGAGGGCGGGAAAGTGGAACTGAGCCACGACAGATCAGCCATGATCTTATTGAATGGCGGGGCAGGCTCGAAGGGCTAGATGGCCTACTCCTGCTCCTATTTCTTATGTTCTTATGTTCTTATGTAACATCTCACCATAAGACAATTCTCTCATCCAAGTGAACAATCTTCACTTTGTCGTCTCGAAGGTAAGTATATCCTTCCATACGTATGGATATCAAAACTGCACACCATGTTTCAGATGAGGTTCCACCAAAGAGCTGTAGAATTGTAGCAAGACGTCTTTATACCTGAACTCCTTTGCAATAAAGACCAGCATTTCATTTGCCTTCTCTGTTCCTTGCACAAATACACTAAGCGCTGAAGTTTCAGTCCCTTCCCTCCAGTGGGAACTTCCAGTCTTGACAAAGGCAAACCTGCAGTAGGATAGGCAAGCCACACAAAATACCATAGACATCGGCAGGACCAGGAGACCCCACTAGCAGCCAATGGTGAACTGCTTCCAATGTCAGGTGGCTGGAGAGGGCGGGGGTTTGGAAAATCCCAACCCAAGTCTGTCTGAACATCACCATTTACAAGTTTCTCATCTTTCAAAAATATTCTACTTTTCTTATTAGCAAATATTATTCACCATATATGTTACACTTTCACCCAGCTTTAGATCATCAGCAAACTTGGATACATTACCCTTGGTTTATTCACATGGATCATTAATATTGACTGTAAATAGCTAAGATCCCAACACTAATCCTTGCGACAATCCACAAGTTACAGGCTGCCAACTTGAAAATGCTGATTTCTCCCTGCTGTTTACTTCCTGTCCATTAGCAAATCTTCTCTTCATGTTAATAGAATTACTCCAACTTCATGACATTTTATCTTGCACATTAATTGACTATTACCCCTTCCACAAGTGTTCGTAAGAACATAAGAACATAAGAAATAGGAGCAGGAGTAGGCCATCTAGCCCTTCGAGCCTGCCCCGCCATTCAATAAGATCATGGCTGATCTGTCGTGGCTCAGTTCCACTTTCCCGCCCTCTCCCCATAACCCTTAATCCCCTCTCCTATCAAAAACCCATCAACCCGTGTCTTAAAAATATTTAGCGAGGCAGCCTCCACCACTTCAACGGGCAGAGAATTCCAGAGATTCACCACCCTTTGAGTGAAGAAGTTCCTCCTCAACTCCGTTCTAAACCGCCCCCCTTTTATCTTGAGGCTGTGCCCCCTAGTCCTACTGTCTTTTTTGAGCAGGAAGAGTCTCTCCACCTCTATCCTATCCATCCCATTCATCATCTTATACGTCTCAATGAGATCTCCCCTCATTCTTCTAAACTCTAACGAGTACAAGCCTAGTTTATTCAGCCTCTCCTCATAGCTCAACCCCCTCAACTCCGGTATCAGCCTAGTAAACCTCCTCTGCACTCCCTCCAAGGCCAAAATATCCTTGCGTAAGTGCGGCGCCCAAAACTGCACACAGTACTCCAGCTGCGGCCTCACCAATGCCCTATACAGCTGCAGCAAGACCTCCCTACTTTTATATTCAATCCCCCTCGCTATGAAGGCCAGCATCCCATTCGCCTTCCTGACCACCTGCTGCACCTGCAGGCTGGGTTTTTGCGACTCATGCACAAGGACCCCGAGGTCCCTCTGCACCGTCGCCTGCTGCAGTTTTTCGCCCCATAAGTAATAGTCCTTCCTACCATTCTTCCTACCAAAGTGGACCACCTCACACTTGCCAACATTAAATTCCATTTGCCATTTCCTGGCCCATTCGCCCAGCCTATCTAGATCCTTCTGCAGACTCTCCACACCCTCCGCACCATTTGCCTTTCCCCCAATCTTGGTGTCATCAGCAAATTTCGACACCCTACACCCGGTTCCCTCCTCCAGATCATCTATATAAATGGTAAATAGCTGAGGCCCCAGCACCGACCCCTGGGGCACTCCACTAGTCACCAACCGCCAATCCGAATAGCACCCGTTGACCCCCACTCTCTGCCTCCTATTTGACAACCAATCCTCTATCCACGCTAACACCCTACCCCCAACTCCATGTCCCTTGACCTTCTGCAATAACCTCTTGTGAGGTACTTTGTCAAACGCCTTCTGAAAGTCTAGAAAGACCACATCCACCGGCTCTCCTCTATCCACCGCCCTAGACACATCCTCATAGAACTCCAGCAAATTTGTCAGACACGACTTCCCTTTCATGAAACCGTGCTGCGTCTGCTCTATCAAGCAATTCCCTTCAAGATGCCTCGCAATTTCCTCCTTAATGACAGATTCTATCATTTTACCTACCACAGACGTGAAACTAACCGGCCTATAATTCCCCGCCTTTTGCCTGGCACCCTTCTTAAACAACGGCGTAACATTAGCCGTTTTCCAATCATCCGGCACTTCCCTCGAATCCAGCGACGTCTGGAAAATAACCACCAAGGCATCCACTATCACCTCCGCCATTTCTTTCAGAACCCTCGGATGCATTCCATCCGGTCCTGGGGACTTGTCCACAATCAGCCCCTCCAGTCTGTCGAGCACCGCCTCTCTAGTAACAGTAATGTCATTAAGACCCTCCAGTCCTACCACCTTTCCATCGCTAACACCCGGCAAATTATTCACGTCCTCCTCCGTGAAGACAGAAACAAAAAAGTTATTCAATACCTTAGCCATATCCCCATCCCCTACCACTAGCTCCCCTTTCTCATCCTCTAAAGGACCAACATTCACCCTAGCCAGCCTCTTCCTTTTTATATATTTATAAAAACTCTTGCTATCCTTTTTTATATTAAGTGCTAGCCCAGCTTCATAGCTTCTCCTACCCTCCTTTATCAACTTCTTTGTCAATCTTTGTTGACATTTAAACCTTTCCCAATACTCTTCTCGCCCACTGCTCTTAGCTACTCCGCTTTTAATTTAACACTTTCCTTCACCTCCTTCGTTATCCACGGCTTATTACCTCTCCTCCTACTGTCCTTTTTGACCATCGGAATAAATTTCTGCTGAGCACCAAGAAAGATCTCCTTAAAGATCCTCCACTGCTCCTCAGCAGACCTACCTTCCAACGCGCTCCCCCAGTCCACATTCGCCACTTCTTCTCTCATCCTACCATACTCCCCTCTATTCAAACAAAGGACGCGTGTCCGGGAACCCACTTTCTCCTCCTCCATCTGCACCAGAAACTCCACCATACAATGATCACTCTCCCCAAGAGGATCCTTCACCACAAGGTCCCTAATTCTACCCACCTCATTACATAGCACCAGATCCAAGATAGCTCGCTCCCTTGTCGGCTCCAACACACACTGTTCCAGGAAACTATCCTGGCAGCATTCCAAGAACTCTTCCTCGAGCCCCCTGCGTCCAACATGGGTCGACCAATCAATATGCAGATTGAAATCCCCCATAACTACGGCCGTCCCATTCCTGCACGCCGCACTTATTTGCGCGTTAACAGCCCGCCCCACCTCCAGATCATTATTCGGGGGCCTATAGACGACACCCACCAGCGTCTTCCTCCCTTTGCTGTTCCTAATCTCCACCCACAACGATTCCACCCTCTGCTCCTTGGCTCCAATATCATCCCTTGCTACCACCGTGATGCTATCCTTAATCAGCAGAGCTACGCCCCCCCCTTTTCCCTCCTGCCTATCCTTCCTAAACACTTGATAGCCCTGTACATTCAGCTCCCAGTCCCTGTCACCTTGCAGCCATGTCTCTGTAATGGCCACCAGATTGTATCCAATTGTGCCGATCTGCGCCACCAGCTCATCCACTTTATTCCGAATGCTTCGTGCATTCAGATAAAGCACTTTCATCCCAGCCTTCACCTGGACCCTATTTGCCGTAATGCCACCAACCATACTCACGCCCCCTACTCCCTCTATTATTGGGACATCCTCGGCCTCTTCCCTTACCTGTACCCTCTCCTTAACTTTAGACCTCGTAACATCACCTACCCTCGCACCCTCCCCCCCCCTAATTAGTTTAAAGCCCTGTCTACAGTCCTCTTTACACGATTCGCCAGCGCTCTGGTCCCAGCACGATTCAGACCAACCCCATCCCTCCCGAACAGGTCCCACCTACCCCAATACTGGTGCCAATGCCCCATAAATTCAAACCCATTCCTCCCACACCAATCCCTGAGCCACCCATTCACTTCCTTAATCCTGTCAACCCTACACCCGTCTGCACACGGTTCAGGCAGTAGCCCAGAGATAACCACCTTGTCGGTTCTACTTTTTAATTCCATTCCCAGCTTCTCATACTCCCTCCCCAGATCCTCAGTCCACATCTTGCTTACGTCGCCGGCACCCACATGTACCACAACGACCGGATTCTCACCCTCCCACTCCAGGTTCCTCTGCAGCCCAGATGTGACATCCCGGACCCGAGCACCAGGCAGACAACACACCCTTCTGTGCACTTTGTCATTGTGACAAAGGACAGTGTCAATACCCTTCACCCCACTATCCCCAATCACTACTACGTTCCTTTTCCCCTTCTCTTTGCCCATGTCCTGCTGCATCACTGTACCGTGTGCAGTTTGCTCACCAACCTCACCTGCCTCGTTCTCGTCCAGCCTGGAAGCAAGAACCTCAAACCTGTTATGCAGGTTGAGAGGCTGAGGCCTCTGCTCCCCACCCCCCTTCCTCCTCCCAGCAGCCCCCTCTTGTCCCTGACCCTTGGAGTTAGCCAGTCCAGGGTGGGTGGATGTCACTTGCACCCCATTGACAATGGCACCCTCTCTCCCCTTGATGAGCCTCATGTGCTCAGATTATAAAATCCATGGAAATCGAGCGAGATCCTTGGCAGGGAAGTCTTCAAACTGAGATCCCACTGGCACAAATCACACTTTTCACCACTGGCGAGGTTTAGCAGACATTATGGGATTTGCGAATGAGGCCACTAAATCGCAGCAATGATTTTCCTTTCGAAAGACCATGCTGACTGTTTGATTATGCAGTGATTTTCTAACTGCTTTGTTAGGACTTCCTTAAAGGTTCCAGCATTTTCTTAATGGCTGAAGATCAGCTAACTGTCCCGTAGGGTCCGTGATGTCTCGGATTGTGTTTTCGAGATCCTTAACAGGGAGTGGGAACCAGCCCCATGTCATGATCCACATAGGCACCAGTGACATAAATAGGAAAAGGGATGGGGATGTAAGGCAGAAATCCAGGGAGTTAGGGTGGAAGCTTAGAGCTAAAACAGAGTTGTTATCTCTGGTTTGTTACCCATTCCACGTGCTAGCGAGGTGAGGAATAAGAAGAGAGAGCAGTTGAACACGTGGCTACAGGGATGGTGCAGGAGGGAGGGATTCAGATACCTGGATAATTGGGGCCCATTCTGGGATGGGTGGGGCGTCTATAAACAGGATGGTCCACACTTGGACAAAAGGGGTACCAATATCCTTGGGGGGTAGGTTTGCTAATGCTCTTCGGGAGGGTTTAAACTAATTCAGCAAGGGGATGGGAGCCTGAATTTAGCTCCGGTGTACAGGATGTGAATAGTGAGGTCATGGATAAGGTTTCAAGGTTGCAGGAGTGTACCAGCAGGCAGGGAGGCGGTTTGAAGTGTGTCTACTTCAACACCAGGAGCATCTGGAATGAGATGGATGAACTTGCAGCAATGGATTGGTACCTGGGGCTTCGATGTTGCGGCCATTTCAGAGACATGGATAGAGCAGGGACAGGAATGGTTGTTGCAGGTTCTGGGGTTTAGATGTTTCAGTAAGATCAGGGAAGGTGGTAAAAGAGGGGGAGGTGTGACATTGTTAGTCAGGGATAGTATTACGGTGGCAGAAAGGATGTTTGGTGTGGACTTGTCTACTGAAGTAGTATGGGCTGAGGTTAGAAACAGGAAAGGAGAGTTTTCTATAGGTCTCTGAAAAATTCCAGAGATGGGAGAGAAAAGGATTGCAAAGATGATTCTGGCTAGAAGTGAAAGTAACAGGGTAGTTGTTACGGGGGATTTTAACTTTACAAATATTGACTGGAAACGCGATAGTTCGAGTACTTTAGATGGGTCAGTTTTTGTCCAATGTGTGCAGGAAGGTTTCCTGACACAGTATGTAGATAGGCCAACAAGAGGTGAGGCTACATAGGATTTGATACTGGGTAATGAAGCAGGCCAGGTATTAGATTTGGAGGTAGGTGAGCATTTTGGTAATAATGATCACAATTCAGTTATGTTTACTTTAGTGATGGAAAGGGATAGGTATATAATGCAGGGCAAGAGTTATAGCTGGGGGAAAGGAAATTATGATGTGATTAGGCAAGGTTTAGGATGCATAGGATGTGGAAGAAACTTCAGCATTGAGTGCAGACAAGTCAAGGCTCGAATCTAATGCTCCCGTGACTATATGCTGACCCTCACTCACAAAGAATGGCCACGCTGGGGAAAAAACTGTCAGGTCCAATGCTCAGAATAAAACCCTGACACCATCTCGAGCTAGGCTTTAATGTTTTGCATTAAACCCATCAACACTTTCCTGGAAATACAGTGAACTAGCTACATTACATGAGCATGTTGCAGAGGAACTTCCCAAATGCTTCATCATTTGAAATATAGTTGGCAAACTGAGTCCACAATGAACATCACACAAGCAGCAAGTGTATGAGTGACCAGCTAAACTGATTCTTTGATGTGATGAAGAATGATATTCCAACAGTGCAGCATTTCTTCAACACCACTTTTGATGAGCAGCCTAAATTATACTCAGGTCCCAGAATGAATCATCTGTTGGCAGTGGTACAGAACGTGTGAGGATCTTGCACAGTTTTGTGGCAGCATTGGCTCATCGGACCATTTATCTGCTGGATAAAAAGTGTGCTGAGGACTGACAGAGGGAGTGGGACAAGGCTGACTGGACACTGGGTGAGGATATGAACTGGGCACTGTAGAATCTTTTGAGGACAATTTTTAGGCTATAGGCCAAATCTTCCCTGAGAAAAGACAAGGTTCTTGTCCAGGACATCTTGTGCAAATAAGAGATTCAAATATTTTTCATGGCATCGTTACAGCATTGCTGATAACTGGAACATGGAACAATTGAACTGAACTCAATACTCTTCCCTGTCAACACATCCTAATACACTTCACAGGTGCAATTTTACCTGAACCATCACAAGGTAAACAGTGGGACTTCTCTGTCTGCAACTTCAGATCTTCACAGCGCGATTCGATTAAGCAATTCTTGTTTTGTTACTTATTCTGCCTTTTTCTGGCTGGAGGGTTTCTGACGACACTTTTGCAACATTTAAAATCCGGGCTGTGTGAAAATGCTTTGCACAGCATTCCTAGATGCTGCTGACAGACAACCACAATACTGAACTTTTGTGCTGATACCGGGAAATACAGACCGATGAGAGGGCGCTTCTGAGCAGGCTAGTAGGTTAATGGATACTGCCCAAAAATAGACCCACCACTCAAATATCAGCTAAGTCCTCAGAACCCAATGACTCAGCTATTTTAATTTACTGAAACAGAGAATTTGCAAAAAACACAATGTAAGGGAGACAGTTTTCCCCAGATGCTTCTGGTGTTAAAATACCTCGGAGGGAGCCAAAATAGGTTCTTAAGATGCAATGCCACGCGATGCCAGTTTAGCTTGCCTTAAGCACAAGATGCCATTTGGGTAAAGGAGTTCATTCTCGGGAGCGCAGGATTGTTAAAGCTTTAATGGGCAATTACTTTGCCAGCTAGAGCTCATTAAACAGCTACACACAGTTTTGATGGGTAACAGTGAACAGGGGACAGATATAATCGCTGAGGAGATATGCTCAATTTTCAAAGTTAAGGTTAACCGACCGCACAACCTGTGAAGAAAACTTCTGAGATATATTAGGAAAAATATCTGAAACGCTTTATCAAATGCACAAACAATATTTTTCCAGGCAACCTTCTGAGTGGCTCACCTCAAGAGTGGGATTGCTGAACTGTTCTACGTTATTGGACACATTTTAGAAATCACTAGGAAAAAGTGAACGCTCGTTAACTTTTAATGTTCATTCAGGGAACTTGGACTTTACTGTCAAGTTACACTGCCCTTGAGGAAGTGATGGTCAGTCACCTGCTTGAATCACTGCAGTCCGTGTGGTGAAGGTACACTCACGATGCTATTAGATTCATGATTTTGACCCCGTGGCAATGAAGGAAAGCTGATACATTTCCAACTCAGGATGGTATGTGACTTGGCAGGAACTTGCAGGTGTTTGCATGCAACTGTTCTCCTGGGCAGTGGAGATCTTGGGTTTGGAAGTTGCAATCAAAGGAGGTTTGGTGAGTTTGTGTAGCGTAGCTTGTATATGGTACACACTGCTGCTACTGGGTGCCAGTGCTGGAGGGAGTGAATGTTTAAGATAATGGATGGGATATCAGTCAAACAGGCTACTTTACCCTGGGTGGTGTTGAGGTTCTTGAGTGTTGTTGGAACTGCACTCATTCAGGCGGTTGGTAAATATTACATTACATTCCTGGTTTGTGCTTTATAGATTGGGGATAGACTTTGGGAAGTGAGGAGATGAATCACTCACTTCAGATTATTCAATGTCTGGTCTTGTAATAAGAACATAAGAAATAGGAGCAGGAGTAGGCCATCTAGCCCTTCGAGCCTGCCCTGCCATTCAATAAGATCATGGCTGATCTGAAGAGGATCAGTTCCACTTTCCTGCTTTCTCCCCATAACCCTTAATCTCCTTGCCTACCAAAAATCTATCTACCCGTGACTTAAAAATATTTAGCGAGGCAGCCTCCACGACTTCAACGGGCAGAGAATTCCAGAGATTCACCACCCTTTGAGTGAAGAAGTTCCTCCTCAACTCCGTTCTAAACTGTCCCCCGCTTATCTTGAGGCTGTGCCCCCTAGTCCTGCTGTCCTTTCTGAGCGGGAAGAATCTCTCTACCTCTACCCTATCCATCTCCTTCATTATCTTATACGTCTCTAACCACAGTATTTATACCCAATCCAATTTCTGGTGAACAGTAAATCCCGAGGATTTTGATAATGGGAATTTCAGCCATGGTATTACGCCACTGAATGTCAAGGGAGGATTGTTAGAGTATCTCTTGTTGGTGATGGTCATTTCATGGCAGTGTCTACCACAAATGTTAGCTGTCACTTATCAGTCCAAGTCTAAATGTTGTGCAGGTCATGTTGCAAATGGATGTGGACTGCCTCAGTATCTGTGAAATGTGATTGGTAATGAACATTTATCATCCGTAAACAAGGACTTGATGGAGGACAGATCATTAAAGAGCAGCTGAAGGTAGTTGTACATAGGACACGGCTGCAGGAATTCTTCAGGGTAATGTCTTGATGCCCATTCACACCAATTTTGCACGGGTTTCTTGATACCATTTTCCATCAAATGCTGTATCGATGGCACTCTCAAAGAGAACAAAGAACAGTACAGCACAGGAACAGCCCTCCAAGTCTGTGTCAATCATGATGCCTGCCTAAACTAAAACCATATACTGACGGAATGGACTTACGGAATCCATATCCATCCATTCCCATCCTATTCATGTATTGATCTAGATGCACCTTACATGTCACTATCGTATCTGCTGTCTCCACCTCCCCAGGCAGTGTGTTTCAGATATTCACCACTCTCTGTGTAAAACAGTTACCTCGTACACCTCCTCTAAACTTTTCCTCAAGCACCTTAAACCTACACTTGACTTTTCTACCTGACGAGTGTGTTTCTGACTATCCACTCTGTGCATGCCACTCATGATCTTGTAGACCTCTATCAGGTCACCTCTCAACCTTCGGCATTTCAATGAGAACAAACAGAGTTTATCCAACCTCTCCTCATCGCTAATACCCTCCAGACCAGACAATATGCTGGTAAACCCTCTCCAAAGCATCCACATCCTTCTGGAAGTGTGGTGACCAGAATCTGTACAATATTCCAAATTAGGCCTAACTAAGCTGCAGAATGACCTGCCAATTTTTATACTCAATGCCCCAACCAATGAAGACAAGCAAGTCTTCATGACTACCTTATCCACTTGCGTTGCCACTTTTGGCGATTGGTGGACACGTATGCTCAGATCTCTCTGCCTGTCAAAACTCCCGAGGGTTCTACCATTTACTGTATAATTCCGACATGCATTGGACCTTCCAAAATGCATTACCTCACATTTGCCCAGATTAAACTCCATCTGCTATCTCTCCGCCCAAGTCTCCAACTGGTCTATAACTTGTATCCTCTTCACTGTCCACAACTACACCTATTTTTGTGTTGTCTGCGAACTTACTAATCAAACCAGCTGCATTCTCCTCCAAATCATTTATATATATATATATATATATTACAAACAACAAAGGTCCCAGAACTGATCCCTGTGGAACACCACTAGTAAGAAATCCCACAACACCAGGTTAAAGTCCAACCAGTTTATTTGATAATAATCTCACAAACCTTTGGAAACACTGTTCCTTCGTCAGTTGTGTAGAACTTTCCACACACCTGATGAAGGAACACAGTTTCCGAAAGCTTGTGGGTTTACTATCAAATAAACCTGTTGGACTTTAACTGGTGTTGTGAGACTTCTTATTGTGTTTACCCCAATCCAACGCCGGCATCTCATGTCTGTTGGTAATTTTCTGGAGGTGAGGTATAATCGGCGAGGGTGTAACTTCTCTACACCCTAGCTATAACTGTAACACTATATTCTACACTGTCTCGTTTCCTTCTCTATGAATGGTATGCTTTGTCTGTATAGTGCACAAGAAACAACACTTTTCGCTGTATGTTAATACATATGACAATAATAAATCAAATCAAATCAAAATAATATTGCAGCAAGGAAAATGGAGAAGAAAGTTTACACAAGAGCACAGTCTTGTTTGACCCAGTTTTCCCTGAGATAGGGTTTGTGGTGATTCCACTGGTGAAGATCATGCCATGCACATTATTGTGGAAGATGGAGATAAATTTCTGAAGGCAATCAAATTTGTGGGTATCCCACAAGCCTTCTTAGTTGACAGAACCAAAAGTTTTTGTGAGGTCGAAAAATGCAAGGTGCCGTTCCTTGCATTTTACTTGGAGTTGTCAGGAGCAGAACCAGGCGGAGCTACACAAAATGTACTAACCTGATGCAGCTAGAACACAGGAATACATGCATACTAAAGAGCATTCTCTAATCAAAGTGATGTGATAACCAATGGATTAGATCAAAGATCTGTAATTGTGCCACATGCAGTCATGAATGGATACTGGGCATCTAACTAACTGGAGTAGAAACCTCCTCAAATATTCCCATCTCCAATTCAATTTACTCCATATCAATAAACAACTAAAGGCACTGAATACTGCAAAGGTTCTGGATCCTGATAGCATTCCAGAACCAGCCACACCTCTAACCAAGTTACTCACGTACAGCAATAACACTGGCATCTACCCAAGAATGTGGAAATTTGCCCAGATATGTCTTGCCCGTAAAAAGCAGGACAAATCCAATCGAGCCAATTATCACCCAGTCATCCTCCTCTCAGCCATCAACAAAGTAATGGAGATATTGTTGACAGTGCTGTCCAGTAAGCAATCATCAGCTCTCTAATGGTCACTTTGGGTTCCATCAGGGATTCCCGTTGCAACCTTGGTACAAACACGAACAAAACAGCTGAACTCAAAAGGCGAGCTGAGAGGATAGTGGAGAGAATCGATGCATGGAACCAGAGGAAATGGGTGAGATATTAAATGAATACTTTCACTCAGTATTCACCAAAGAGAAGGACTTGTGGACGAGGAGCCTAGCGCAGGGTGTGTAGACATCCTGGATCTTGTCGATATCAAAAAGAAGGAGGTGTCGAGCATCTTAAAAAGCATCGAAGTAGATAAGTCCCCTGATGGGACCTATCCCAGAATACTAAAAGAGGCAAGGAGGAAATTGCTGGGGCTTTGACAAAAATCTTTGTATCCGCCTTGGATACATGTGAAGTTCCAGAGGACTGGAGGATAGCCAGGGTTGTTCCATTGTTTAAGAAGGGCAGCAGGGAAAATCCAGAAAATTGTAGGCTAGTGAGCTTTACGTTAGTGGTAGGGAAATTATTGGAAAAGATTCTTCGGGACAGGATTTACTTACATTTGGAAACAAGTGGAGGTGAGCAGAACTGCACTCCAGCTGTGGCCTAACCAACATTCTGTACAGCTCCAACATTATATGTTCTATACCATGATTGATGAAAGCAAGTATCCCACATGCCTTCTTAACTCTCCTGTTCACCTGCTCTGCTCCCTTCAGGGATAATTACCCCAAGACCTATCTGTTCCTCTGAGCTTCCCAGTGTCCTACAATTCATTAAACACTCACTTGTCTTGTTACTTCTTCCAAAGTATCACCCTACACTTTTCAGGGTTAAATACCATCTGTTATTGCTCTGCTATCTGACCAGCTCACCTATAAGCCTTCGTGTAGGGCATTGGTGAGGCCGCAGCTGGAGTACTGTGTGCAGTTTTGGTCGCCGCACTTACGCAAGGATATTTTGGCCTTGGAGGGAGTGCAGAGGAGGTTTACTAGGCTGATGCCGGAGTTGAGGGGGTTGAGCTATGAGGAGAGGCTGAATAAACTAGGCTTGTACTCATTAGAGTTTAGAAGAATGAGGGGAGATCTCATTGAGACATATAAGATGATGAATGGGGTGGATAGGATAGAGGTGGAGAGGCTCTTCCCGCTCAAAAAGGACAGTAGGACTAGAGGGCACAGCCTCAAGATAAAGGGGGGGGGGGCGGTTTAGAACGGAGTTGAGGAGGAACTTCTTCACTCAAAGGGTGGTGAATCTCTGGAATTCTCTGCCCGTTGAAGTGGTGGAGGCTGCCTCGCTAAATATTTTTAAGACAAGGGTTGATGGGTTTTTGATAAGCGAGGGGATTAAGGGTTATGGGGAGAGGGCGGGAATGTGGAACTGAGACACGACAGATCAGCCATGATCTTATTGAATGGCGGGGCAGGCTCGAAGGGCTAGGTGGCCTACTCCTGCTCCTATTTCTTATGTTCTTATGTAATCTGCAAACTTGCTTATCATTCCTCCCACATTTTCATCTGTATGATTTGTACATATATCTATGCATATCACTCACCCACACTTTGGCAAATCGGACCACAAGGCTGTGCCCCTGCTCCCGGCTTACAAGCAAAAACCGGAGCGGGAGAATCCGTCAAAGAAAGTTATGCAATGTTGGTCTGTGAAATCGGATGATCTCCTACAGAGATGCTTGGAGTCAGTGGACTGGTCAACATTTAGAAACTCTCTGACCAGCTTGAACGAGAACCCCACTACAGTTTGTAAATGTGTAGGAGACTGTGTGCCAAAGAAGCAAATCTGCGTGTTTCTCAACCAGAAACCATGGATGAACAGGGATATCCACTGCTTGCTGAAGTCCAGGTCTGAGGCGTTTCAGGTGAGGCGACCTACACAAGAAAGTCAGATACGATCTAAGGAGATCCGTAAAAGATGCCAAAAGACAGGACCAAACCAAGCGACAGTCCCAGTCCAGCCACACCGATCCCCGCCAACTATGGCAGGTTCTGCAAGACATAACAGGCTACAAGATGAAGGCAGGTAACATCACCGACTCCAACGCAGCCCGCCCTGATGAGCTCAATGCATTCTACGCCCGTTTTGAGCAAGAGGTCAGCGAGAGCGTACCCTCCACCCTGGAAGCTCTGGACGAACCTGTATCTGGGGGTCACCATTGCAGCTTTCTTGAAATTCAACCCACGGGAAGTGACTGGCCCAGGTGGGGTACCCGGACATGCACTCGGTTCCTGGGTGGATCAGCTGGTGAGGGTAATCACAGACATCTTCAACCTCTCTTTACAGCAATCTGAGGTCCCTATCTGCTTCAAGAAAATGACCATCACCCTGGTACCTAAGAAAAACCAAGGTGCCTTAGTGACTATTGGCCGGTGGTTCTAACACCCATCATTATGAAGTGTTTCAAAAGGCTAGTCATGGCATGAATCAATTCTAAACAACCTGGATCCACTATAATTTGCCGACTGCGCAACAGTTCCGCAGGAGACACCATTCCCCTGGCCCTGCACTTAACCCTGGAATACCTAGATGACAAAGACACCTGTGTCAGACTCCTACTTATTGGCTCAGTCTTCAACACTATTATTCCCACAAAACTCAACTCCAAACTCTGTGGCCTGGGCCTCGGCAGTTCCTTCTGTGACTGGATCCTGAGTTTCCTAACTCACAGACCACAATCAGTAAGGATCGGCAACAACACCCCCTCCATGATCATCCTCAACACCAGTGCCCCACAAGGTTGTGTTCTCAGCCCCCTAGTATACACCTATGATTGTGTGGACTAATTTCCCTCCAATTCAATTTCCAAGTTTGCTGATGACACCACCGTAGTGGTGTCTCAAACAATGATGAGACAGAGAAGAGATAGAGAATCTGGTGAACTGGTGCGGCAACAATAATCTCCCCCCAGAATGTCAACAAAACGAAGGCAATTGTCATCGACTTCAGGAATCGGAAAGGAGAACATGTCCCTGTCTACATCAACGGGGACAAAGTAGAATGGGTCAAGAGCTTCAGGTTTTTAGATGTCCAGATCACCAACAACCTGTCCTGGTCCCCCCGCCGCGCTGACACTATAGTTACGAAAGCCCCACCAACGCCTCTACTTTCTCAGAAGACTAAGGAAATTTGGCATGTCAGCTACGACACTCACCAACTTTTACAGATGCCCCATAGAAAGCATTCTTTCTGGTTGTATCACAGCTTGGTCTGGGCTCCTGCTCTGCCCAAGACCGCAAGGAACTACAAAAGTTCGTGAATGTAGCCCAATCCATCACACAAACCAGCCTCCCATCCATTGGCTCTGTCTACACTTCCTGCTGCCTTGGTGAAGCAGTCAGCATAATTAAGGACCCCACGCACCCCAAACATTCTCTCTTCCACCTTCTTCTGGCGGGAAAAAGATACAAAAGTCTGAGGTCACGCACCAACCGACTCAAGAGCAACTTCTTCATTCTGCTGTCAGACTTTTGAATGGAGTTACTTCGCACTGAGTCGATCTTTTTCTACACCCTGGCTCTGGCTGTGACACTACATTCTGCACTCTCTCATTTCCTTCTCTATGAATGGTATGCTTTGTATAGCGCGCAAGAAACAATAATTTTCACTGTATGTTAACACATGTGTCAATAATAAATCAAATCAAAAATAACAAATGAGAAGGGTCCCAGCACTGAACCTTTTGGTACGCTATTGGACACCAGCCTTCAGACACAAAACAACCTTCTACCACCACACTTTGGGTGTGAGAAATTGGGCGTAAAACTGATTTCTAGATTCTCTCGCAGTTTTACCAACTCGTCCAGCCGGTGGAGTGCAACGGAAAGGCCTTTCTGTCCTATTACTGAGCCAGTTTCAGATCCATCTCGCCAGGTTTCCCTGAATTCCATTTGCTTCACTTTTCTCAATCCGTCTTCCATTGGGACCTTGTCAAAGGCTTTGCTAAAATCCATATAAACTACAATGACTGCATTTCCCTTGTCCCTCAAATACTGATCACATTTTTGTAAGATTTTATTAAATTTCTAATGCAAGACCTCCCCCTGACAAAGCCATGCTGATTGTCCCTAATTAAACCATCCGATTTGATTCTTATTCGACTTTTCCATTTCTTCAACTGAGTGGCTTGCATGGCCATCTCAGAGGGCAGTTAAGAGTGGGTGTGGAATCACATGCAATCTAGACCGGGTAAGGGCAACAGATTTGCCCCCCCAAAAAGGGCAGAACCAAATGAGTATTTGCAACAATTCACTACTTTATAAGTCCCTTGTCAGACCCCACTTGGAGTACTGTGCGCAGTTCTGGTCACCTCACTACAGGAAGGATGTGGAAGCTATTGAAAGGGTACAGAGGAGATTTACAAGGATGTTGCCTGGATTGGGAGGCGTGCCTTATGAAGTTAGGTTGACGGAGCTCGGTCTCTTCTCCCTGGAGAGACGAAGGTTGAGAGGCGACCTGATAGAGGTTTATAAAATGTTGAGAGGAATAGATAGGGTGGATTCTCAGAGGCTATTTCCCAGGGCTGAAATGGTCGCTACGAGAGGACACAGATTTAAGGTGCTGGGAAGCAAGTACAGAGGAGATGTCAGGGGTAAGTTTTTCACTCGGAGGGTGGTGAGTGAGTGGAATCGGCTGCAGTTGGTGGTGGTAGAGGTGAACTCGCTGGGGTCTTTTAAAAGACTTCTGGACGAGTATATGGGATCTAATGGGATTGGGAGTTATAGATAGTTCTATGGCCTGGTAGGTATGGATATGATCGGCGCAACTTGTGGGCTGAAGGGCCTGTTTGTGCTGTAGTGTTCTATGTTCTATTAACAATCCAGGAATTTCATAGTCACCGTTACGGACAAGCCTTTCATTAATTGAATTTAATTCCCTCAGATTGAATTCCCCCAGTTGGCCTTGTAGGAGCTGGACTCATATCTCCCAGGCATTTATCCAGGCCTCTGAATTGGTAGTTCAGTAATATTACCACTAAGTTATTATTCCATTAAATGGTCATGTTGCTATGGTTTCTCTTGGTTTGCATGAGGAATGGGAGAAAGGGATGAGGTCAGGAAAGGCAGCATCAGTTGCTGCAGGAGAGGCGCACAGGGTATGGAACATCCCTCTTCCTCTCGGCCTCCTATCTCAGGACTTGCAGTGCTGTGCCTGAGATGTTGCGTACCCTCTCTCTTGATCCTTGAGCTATTTTGAAGTGTGTCTTTTTGTATCAACCTTCTGTGGAAGTAGGTACATGAAGGATAAGTGTCCTGCTCTAGGAGAGTTGTGCGTAGTCAGCTCTTTGGTGCTAAACCTGCAGCTGGCTGTTATACTGTGTCCAGGCAAGGTTAAACCATCATACTTAATATAGAACATAGAACACGACAGCACAAACAGGCCCTTCGGCCCACAAGTTGTGCTGATCATATCCCTACCTACCAGGCCTATCTATAACCCTCAAACCCATTAAATCCCATGTACTCATCCAGAAGTCTCTTAAAAGACCCCAGCGAGTTCGCCTCCACCACCACCGACGGCAGCCGATTCCACTCACTCACCACCCTCTGAGTGAAAAACTTACCCCTGACATCTCCTATGTACCTGCTCCCCAGCACCTTAAACCTGTGTCCTCTCGTAGCGACCATTTCAGCCCTGGGAAATAGCCTCTGAGAATCCACCCTATCTATTCCTCTCAACATTTTATAAACCTCTATCAGGTCGCCTCTCAACCTTCGTCTCTCCAGGGAGAAGAGACCCAGCTCCCTCAACCTATCCTCATAAGGCATGCCTCCCAATCCAGGCAACATCCTTGTAAATCTCCTCTGCACCCTCTCAATAGCTTCCACATCCTTCCTGTAGTGAGGCGACCAGAACTGCGCACAGTACTCCAAGTGGGGTCTGACAAGGGTCTTATAATGTTGCAGCGTTACCTCCCGACTCCTAAACTCAATCCCTCGATCAATGAAGGCCAGTACACTATACGCCTTCTTGACCACATCCTCCACCTGCGAGGCCGATTTAAGAGTCAATTAGCCCATGATAAAACCAGTCTTCCAAACAGCTGTGTTTGACAAACAGCTGGGGCAGGAATTTCCAGCTGCAATCGCCCCAGGTCAGAAATTCCCACCTGAGGTCAACGGATCTTTGCATGGTTTGCCCCTGCCGGCTATGATTCCTGTAGTGGGTGGGACGAGGAAATTCCATCCCTCGTATCTCTTTCCCCCAAAGTAGCCCCCAAAAGGCTTCCCGCTGGTTCAGTTGACAAATACCTTGCTATGTCTAGAACTGATTGATAAAATCAAGCTGACCCTTTATCTGTACTGAGTAGGTGATCCCATCCAGATTGGTAGTTGATTTTCTACAATAAGCTTTTTAGAACCTTTGGCAAAGTTCAGCAAAGTTCCTGATTATTATCCAGTGACTCCTGATGGAAAGTGTTTGAAAGTTGGGAGATTGGGGGTGGCCTTGGCTTGCGATGGTCCTATTATAAGTATTAGTCACTCATTTAATGCAGAAAAGTGTGAGGTCATTCACTTTGGCAGGAATAACAGATGTGTTGAGTACAGGGCTAACGGGAGGACTTTGAATAGTGTGGATGAACAGAGGGATCTAGGTGTATGTGTACATAGATCCCTGAGAGTTGGGAATCAAGTAGATAAGGTAGTTAGGAAGGCATACGGTGTCTTGGCGTTTATTGGTAGGGGGATTGAATTTAGGAGCCGCAACATCATGTTGCAACTGTACACAACTCTGGTGCGGCCGCACTTGGAGTACTGTGTGCAGTTCTGGTCCCCACATTACAGGAAGGATGTGGAGGCTTTGGAGAGGGTGCAGAGGAGGTTTACCAGGATGTTGCCTGGTATGGAGGGGAGGTCCTATGAGGAGAGGCTGAGGGATTTGGGGTTGTTTTCGTTAGAAAGAAGGCGGCTAAGAGGGGACCTTATTGAAACATATAAGATGATTAGAGGTTTAGATAGGGTGGACAGTGATAGCCTTTTTCCTCGGATGGAGAAAGCTAGCACGAGGGGGCATGGCTTTAAATTAAGGGGTGGTAGTTATAGGACGGATGTCAGGGGTAGGTTCTTTACCCAGAGGGTGGTGAGGGATTGGAATGCCCTGCCTGCTGCAGTTGTAAATGCGCCTAGTTTGGGGGTGTTTAAGAGGTCCGTGGATAGGTTTATGGATGGAAAGGGATTGGTTTAGGTTCGAGGGTCATTGTTTTTTAACTGGTCGGCGCAACATCGTGGGCCGAAGGGCCTGTTCTGCGCTGTAATGTTCTATGTTCTATGTTCTATTAGATAGTCTGTTGAGTGCAATAGTAGTCGTCACTCCCATACACATATCCTGAGCATCTTATGTTCAGAAGTGTGCCCATACTGCCCTTTACTCCAGGGACGTAACACTTGGGAACAGATCAGGATCTTGTATCTTTTGCACATGACCGATAATGCACTTATCGAACCGTTCCAAAATCAGGTTGAAAACACTGAGCTGAGATGAAACAGATTGAATAGTTTCATGTCACTGATAGAAAGTGAACATATACACAGAGCTACAATCAAAGCAAATTCCATTTACTTTATTTAATCTTAGTTATCATCTTGGGAAATAGGAACAAAGTATAAATCACGTATCCTGTCTCTTCCCTGGACTTGTTTTTGGCATTAGGCTATCTCCTTCTGCAAAGATTGACCCAGTGCATTCTTAGTTTCCAAGCCTCAGCCCTACAGCTCGAAGTTCCTGAATTTAACCCTTGTCTGACCTGTGTGTTCCTCTGCCCCTTGGTGTTTTGACCTTGTGGAGTACGGTGATGTGAACTTCATCAGTGTTTTGCCAAAATGAGTGTCAATAAATATGATAACCTTTTCTCCCACTTTGGAGCACAAGTTGGAAAAAAATGAACAGAGACCATATACTGGATAACGGAGGAGGCAATTAATCCTCACTGAATCCGTTTACAGTGACTGCCTTTCCACAAACTGGTTCACCTGGCTTCAATCCAGCAGTCAGCGCTTCCCCTATTAAACTGCACAAATTCACTTTGTTATAAAACACTGCACTTAAACAGAGCTCAAATCTAAATTCCTTTCCAAGATATAAAAGATCAAAGGTTTTAAAATGTGTCTGTTCCTAAAATCCTGGAGATGGATACTCATCTTTTGGATACAGTCCAGGGTCCTGGGTTCGATTCCCGGCTCGGGTCACTGTCTGTGTGGAGTTTGCACATTCTCCTCGTGTCTGTGTGGGTTTCCTCCGGGTGCTTCAGTTTCCTCCCACAGTCCAAAGATGTGCGGGTTAGGTTGATTGGCCGTGCTAAGAAGTTGCCCCTTAGTGTCCAGGGATGCGTAGGTTAGAGGGTATAATATGTAGGGATATTGGGGTAGGGCCTGGGTGGGATTGTGTTCAGTGCAGACTTGATGGGCCGAAGGGCCTCTTTCTGCACTGTAGGGTTCGATGATTCTATGATTCATTGTTGCACTCTACCCATATAATCCAGACATTTGTTCAAGGTGGAACTTTATTCCAGCAAGTGTCAACGCCTTCATTGGAGAGAGATCAGCATCGTACAAAGAAATGACCAAGAGAATGTTTGAGGTTGGTACAACAAGAATAAGACAGGTGGGCAGCCCAGTGGGATAGTGACTAGCACCGCTGCCTCACAGCACCAGGGATTCAGTTCAATTCCAGCCATGGGTGACTGTGTGGAGTTTGCACATTCTCCCAGTGTCTGTGTGGGTTTCTTCCAGGTGCTCCAGTTTCCTCCCAAGGTCCAAGGATGTGTGGAGTAAGGGGGTTGGCCATGCTAAATTGTCCCATGGTGTCCAAAGGTGTGTAGGTTAGAGGGATTAGCATGTTGCAGGGATACGGAGCAGTGGTGTGCTTGGGTATGGTCTATCAGAGAGCCAGGCTCAATGGATCAATTGGCCTCTCTCTGCAATGTAGGGATTCTATAATTCTATGGGTGGTGAGGGAGAGATAGAACATAGAACATAGAACATAGAACATTACAGTGCAGAACAGGCCCTTCGGCCCACGATGTTGCGCCGACCAGTTACAAAACAATGACCCACTAATCTAAACCAATCCCTTCTCGTCCATAAACCTATCCACGGATCTCTTAAACGCCCCCAAACTAGGCGCATTTACAACTGCAGCAGGCAGGGCATTCCAATCCCTCACCACCCTCTGGGTAAAGAACCTACCCCTGACATCCGTCCTATAACTACCACCCCTTAATTTAAATTTAATTTAATTTAATGACACCGTATGCCTTCTTAACAACCTTATCTACTTGACTCCCAACTTTCAGGGATCTATGTACACATACACCTAGATCCCTCTGCTCATCCACACTATTCAAAGTCCTCCCGTTAGCCCTATACTCAACACATCTGTTATTCCTACCAAAGTGAATCACCTCACACTTCTCCGCATTAAACTCCATCCGCCACCTCTCGGCCCAGCTCTGCAACCTGTCTAAGTCTTCCTGCAAACTATGACACCCTTCATCACTATCTACCACACCTCCGACTTTGGTGTCATCAGCAAACTTACTAATCCACCCAACTATACCCTCATCCAGATCATTAACAAAAATTACAAACAGCAGTGGCCCCAAAACAGGGATGAGGCACACCACTCGAAACCGAACTCCATGATGAATATTTACCATCAACCACCACCCTCTGTCTCCTATCCGCTAGCCAATTCCTAATCCAATTCCCTAGATCACCCCCAATCCCATACATAGGTTGATCGTGCATAGCTGTGTCAGAGGAAACGTGGGAGAACATTCAAAAAAGCATGATCCCAGTGGGCAGATTGCAGCAACACCATGAGAATATTAAGAGAGTGATTTGCAAAAAGAAAACTTTCAAATTCAGTACTTTTGATTTGACTGATTAAAATCTCATTTTGGAATATTTTTGGGGTTCAACGTTGACATATTACAGATGACACAAACTGCTTGTTTGTTTTGGGGCAGCACAATGGGGTGCCATGGTAGCACAGTGGTTGGCACTGCTGCCTCACAGCGCCAGGGACCCGGGTTCAATTCCGGCCTCGGGTCACTGTCTGTGTAGAGTTTGCAAGTTCTCCCCGTGTCTGAATGGGTTCCCTCCAGGTGCTCCGGTTTTCTCCCACAGTTCAAAGATGTACAGGTTAAGTTGATTGACCATGCTGAAATTAATTGTAGCGTCAGGGGGATTAACAGGGTGAGTATGAGAGGGTTACAGGAATAGCGTCTGGGTAGTATTGTGTTCGATGGCGCAAATGGCCTCCTCCTGCACTGTAGGGATCCTATGATTGTATGGTGGGGAACACACTTCACTTTTCCATCTAGTTTACTGAGTGTGTTGACAACTGGAGAAGTGTCCCATCAATCACACCGATTGGCAGATCATAGTCAATATGAACTCTGAACATCACACCCCTGGCATCAGTATCAACACTAGATCAATGACTAGAAAAGAACAGATATCCAAAGGTAGAGCTCCCCAAATGACTGAAGATATAGAGGCACAAATGAGACCGAAAAGAGAATTAATGACAACTGTAAGATTCATTAATAATAAATAGTAAAAGGGTACTTAAAGGAAGGTTAGGACTGGTTCAGGACCAATAAGGGAGATTAACTTGAATGGAGGCAGAGTCAAGGCTGAGAAACTAAATAATTACGTTGGGTCTACTTTCATTAGAGAATAGGATGCTGCTGATGTAGCAGTCAAGAAGCAGTGATATTGGATGTGATAAAAACTGATAAATGGGAGGTTCTTAAAAGCTTGGCAATCCTCAAAGTAGAAAAGTCACCAGGTCTGGATGGGACACACCCTCAGTTGTTGAGGGAAGTAAGGGAGGAAATGGCACAGGATCTGGGTAAATCCATTTCCGATCCTCTTTAGACATGGGGATGGTGCTGGTGGACTAGAATGTTGCTAATTTTACACCATTGTTTAAAAAAGCCGGGGGGGGTTGTAAACATGTTGACTAATCCTGCTTCATCTCTCTGAACCTGTCTGTTCCTCCAAAAACTGAGATTCAGAGATGTTTTTTTGTTCAGAGGATTGTAAATCTTTACAATTTTCTACCTTAGAAGCCGTGGAAACTCAGTAGAGATTGACAGATTCTTAAATTCCCGTGGGATATGGGAATAGTGTGGGAAAAAGACATTGCATTGGATGATCAGGTATGACCATACTCCTGTAGGCTTGATGGGCTGAACTCCTGCTCCTATGTTCCCTCACTGGCCTTGAATTTTCCACACCCTGGCAATCACATGAGCTGATAACCATTTCTGCTGTGCTTTCTCTTTTAAGTTATTCATAATTGTGAAAACTCCTCTTTCCCATCTGCATGTGTGAGAGGTTGGAGCTATTTGCCAGGTTTGAATGTGTGGATAAACTATACTTAACCCTCTAGAGAGTTTTCTGTGAGTCACTTTAAAAGTTGACCTCACAAATCGAGGGTTTTGAGGAACAAGCTGCAGCTTATTTCAAAAATTAAAACGCTTTAATTACAGGCAGTTGGCGAAAAAATAGTTTTGCCTTCCTTCCCTGTCCGTAGTACTTGCCACCACTGAAGCTAAACTTACTGTCATGTTGGATTATCCATGCTCTCTTTTTCTGAGTGAGGGTGTAACATTTAGAATTCTCCAGTCCTTTCACACCACCTTGCTATCAAAAGAGGATTGGAAGACTATTCCATAGAGTCATAGAGTCGTAGAGGTTTACAGCATGGACACAGGCCCTTCAGCCCAACTTGTCCATGCTGCCCTTACCGTTTTTTATAAACTCCTAAACTGATCCCAATCGCCCACATTTGACCCTTATCCCTCTATACCCATCGTACCCATGTAACTATCTAAATGCTTTTTAAAAGATAAAATTGTACCCCCCTCTACTACTACCTCTGGCAGCTTGTTCCAGACACTCACCATCCTCTGTGTGAAAAAATTGCCCCTCTGGACACTTTTGTATCTCTCCCCTCTCGCCTTAAACCTACGTCCTCTAGTTTTAGACTTCCCTGTCTTTGGGAAAAGATATTGACTATCTAGCTTGTCTGTGGCCCTCATTATTTTATAGACCTCTATAAGGTCAGCCCTCAGCCCCCTACGCTCTAGAGAAGAAAAGTCCCAGTCTGTTCAGCCTCTCTTTATAACTCAATCAAACAAGTCCCGGTAGTATCCTAGTAAATCTCTTCTGCACTCTTTCTAGTTTAATAAGATCCTTTCTATAATAGGGTGAGCAGAATTGCACACAGTATTCCAGGTGTGGCCTTACTAATGTCTTGTACAACTTCAACAAGATGCCCCGACTCCTGTATTCAATGTTCTGACCAATGAAACCAAGTATGCCGAATGCCTTCTTCACCACTCTGTCCACCTGTGACTCCACTTTCAAGGAGCTATGAACATGTACCCCTAGATCTCTTTGTTCTGTAACTCTCCCCAACGCCCTACCATTAACTGAGTAAGTCCTGCCCTGGTTCGATCTACCAAAATGCATCACCTCGCATTTATCTAAATTAAACTCCATCTGCCATTCGTCAGCCCACTGGCCCAATTGATCAAGATCCCACTGCAATTGGAGATAACCTTCCTCACTGTCCCCCATGCCACCTATTTTGGTGTCATCTGCAAACTTACTAACCATGCCTCCTATATTCTCATCCAAATCATTAATATAATTGACAAAGTGGGCCCAGCACTGATCCCTGAGGCACACCATTGGTCAGAGGCTTCCAGTTTGAAAAACAACTCTCTACAATCGCCTTCTGGCTTCTGTCAAGAAGCCAATTTTGTATCCATTTAGATATCTCACCCTGGATCCCGTGAGATTGAACTTTATGCTACAACCCACCATGCGGTACCTTGTCAAAGGCCTTCCACAATTACCATGCCTCAATATCTTTTAATGCATCTCACCTAGTCCTGGTGACTAAGTATAACCAGGCTTTCAGGTACCTCCACTTCATTCATTTTTAACTCATCCAATTCTTAACCACCTCCAGTTTCATTATGACTTTGGCAGCATCTTCCTTGCTAAAGACAGATGCAGAGGACTCACTTAGTACCTTTTAACCATGGCCTCTGCCACCATGAATAAATCCCCCTTTTGGTCCGTCACTCTTTTCTTTTCATAATTTTACTATTTATATACTTATAGAAGACGTTTAGATTTCCATTTATGTTAGCTGCCAGTCTCTTCTCGTACTCACTCTTTGGGTGGAATTTACCCGTGGAAACTCACAGCTGGAGCACACCCTCAGCAGGACCAGAAGATGCCACTGGCATGGACAAACAGAGAATTCCAGTCTTGGTATGAATTTTGGTAAGAAGAAAGATATGAATTATATGGCAAATTGGATATAATGACAGAGAGACCTGGGAGTGTATGTACACAAATCTTTGTAGGTGGCAGAACAAGTTGAGAAATCTTTACTCATGGTGCAGAGTATAAAAACAAGGAAATTATGATCGACCTTAGAGCACTGGCTCAACCTCAGCTGGAGTGCCGTGTTCCGTAGAGGGCACCACATTTCAAGGCCTCGGAGAAGGTGCAGAGGAGATTTGCTAAAATGTTACCACGGATAAAGGACTTCAGTTGTGTGGAGAGATTGGAGAAGCTGGGATATTTTCCTTAGAGCAGGGAAGATTTGATAGAGATGTTCAAAGTCATGTTTTTAATCAAGTAAGTATGGAGAAACTCTTTTCAGTGGCGGTAAAGTCTGTATACAGAGGAACCAGGTTTAAGTGACGATCAGAAGAAGCAAAGGAGGCATGAAAGAACCAATTTTTACCTATTGAATCTGGAATTCGCTATCTGAAAAGATTTTAGAAGCAGATTTGATAGTAACTTTCAAAAGTGAATTGATAAGTCCTTAAAGGGAAATAAAATGGAAAGCATTGGGAAAAGAATAAACGAGGAACTAGGGTATTAGTTGGGTATGTTTACCAAAGAAGCAGAGGACAGTGTGAGTGACTTTCCTCGACGCTGTATCATTCTATGATTCTGTGAATGGCAATTTTTAAAAGGCAGTTGACACGCCCTGAAATCTGTCTCAATAACATGTCATCATTCCTCAGTCTTTAAAACTGTATCAGCTCCAATAACTGCCAGGAAGCGTTTCTAAAGAAAATTCTTAATTTATTGCCAATTTTGCTGAATTATGAGGTCTTGTTTATTCTGGGCCCGTGTCCACCAGGAACTGGCTTGAAATTGTGCAAAACTTATATAACTTTAGGCCATTACAGAGGTAGACGACATTTTCATTGCAATGGCGTTGCCTGAATTCAACTTCAAGCCCCAGAGGTGAGGGAGAAACTTATTAACCCACTGCATGAACTGCATCCAGTGAGATCTCTACTTTGATAAATTTGGCTGCGAGTTAGAAAGCCTCGAGCTTGTTATGGAGGCAAAACACTTGGCTCAGTGAGTGTACGAGAACAAGGTGGAAGAGGAATAGTTAATCAGTAGAAACCACACACTGCAACATCATCAAATTCATCAGGATACCAGAGTCCAGCAAGGCTGTGCTGACGTCAACACATTCACACTCGGTTTTCTGAGCCTGGCAGAGGAAGTGATGGAAGGGACCAAAATACGTCCAGCAGACCACTACACTTCTCAAAGTCAACCAGCTGCTGGGTGACACGATAACAAGACTTTGGTTGCTGGTTCGTTCAAATTTTGCTTGAAAACATTCCTGTGAAGCACCTTGGAACATTTCGCTGTTTTAAATGTGCTGTATGAATCCAAACTGATGATTTTATGCACTGCATTACTGTACTGCACGTCCTAAATTCCAGCTACAAAACGTGAAGCAATTAATTATCTAAACTCTGAGAATTTGTGTTCGCATTCATGCCTCTTTTCTATTCTGCACAATAATCTCCCTCCCTCCCCCACCTCAATGCCTCCTTTTGTCCCAGAAGTGTCAATATCTGTTGAGTTCCAGCTCTATGGTATTTAATTCCTACTGTCTCATCCAACTCATATGTCATTTCAAATGAATAAGAGTTTTATCCCATTCCTGCCACCATCACGATAGTTCAAATATTTCATCGTCTCTCCTTGGAATCATTAAACCATAAAATCCCAACTGGGCCATTCGGCTCATCGAGTTTGCACTATCTCACTGAAAGAGCATCCTGTCCAGGTTCCCCCCCACTATCTGCGTAGCTCTGTGAATTTAACATGATTAACCCACCTAATCTACACATCCCTGGAAACCAAGGGGCAATCTAGCATGGCCAATCCACCAAGCTTGCACATCTTTGGACTGTGGGAGGAAACTGGAGCACCCGGAGGAAACCCACGCAGACACTAGGAGAATGTGCAAACTCCACGCAGACAGTGACCCCAAGAGCAGAATCGAACCTGAGGTCCTTGCACTGTGAGGATGCAGTCCTAATCATTGATCCACCATACCGTCAATTTGTATACACTGGGCAGAATTCTCTGACCTCGCAACTGGAATTCTCAGATCCCGTTGCAGTGAACGGGGATTTGGATGGATACCGAATTCTCTGTTCTCGCTGGCAGTGGTAAAGGGATATACAAGACTGGAGGATTCTGGCCATTATAACACATTTAAATAGTTTACAGGAAGGGCTAGGTAAAAAAAATTACAACAGCTGCTTTTGCAAAGCTGAGAGAGCAAATGAGAATATGTAACAGACACCATAAAGAAGAGAAGCTAATCTGAAAGAATGGATTTGTATGGGAATGGAAGAATCATCAAACCATTGTCCTGGTGAGGTGGAAATGATGCCAATCTATCTCATCATTTCCATAGATCAGCACATCCGTAAGGATGTGAACCATTTTTGAGGCTATAGCTAACTGCTGTTGGAGGGTGTCATAATGTGGAGATGCTGGCGTTGGACTGGGGTAAACACAGTAAGAAGTCTCACAACACCAGGTTAAAGTCCAACCCATTTATTCGATAGTAAACCCACAAGCTTTCGGGGTTAGTCCCTTCTCCATTCATCTGACAAAGGGTCAAACCCCGAAAGCTTGTGGGTTTACTATCAAATAAACGGGTTGGACTTTAACCTGGTGTTGTGAGACTGTGTTGGAGGGTGTGCAAGTCCTATGCTCCATGCTGCCAGAAGGCATCTTTGCAGAGGATAGTACGACTGTCCGTCTAACTGCCTGCTGATCCAGACATACTGGAGACAGATTTCCGGGGTCAATACCAATTATTGCAAATGTAGCTGCCGGATTCTTCTAAGTAATCAGGTTGTGCTGAACAACAGTGAAAGCAGGACAGTTGTGAAGCCTTCTCCCCAGCCCTGATCGATTCAAATGCAGAGTGGCAGTGAGATCCCCCACCCCACCAATTGTCCCCAATGCCCTGCCGCAGCTGGCCCTGCCCCTAGGCTCCACCCCCTTGGCACTGTCCCTAGGCCCCACCCCCTTGGCACTGCCCCTAAGCCCCACCCCCTTGGCACTGCCCCAGGCCCTGCCTCTTGGCACTGCCCCTAAGCCCCACCCCCTTGGCACTGTCCCTAGGCCCCACCCCCTTGGCAGTACCCCAGGCCCTGCCTCTTGGCACTGCGTCTAGGCCCCACCCCCTTGGCACTGCCCCTAAGCCCCACCCCCTTGGCACTGTCCCTAGGCCCCACCCCCTTGGCACAGCCCCTAGGCCCCACCCCCTCGGCACTGCCCCTAGGCCCTGCCTCTTGGCACTGCCCCTAGGCCCTGCCTCTTGGCACTGCCCCTAGGCCCCACCCCCTTGGCACTGCCCCTAGGCCCCACCCCCTTGACACTGCCCCTAGGCCCTGCCTCTTGGCACTGCCCCTAGGCCCCTCCCTCTTGGCACTGCCCCTAGGCCACACCCCCTTGACACTGCCCCTAGGCCCTGCCTCTTGGCACTGCTCAATGCCCAGTGGGTAGTGCCAAGGTGTCCCCTAGGCATGGGCACTTTGTCTCTTGGGCAGTTTCATGGGGAACAGGCTGGCACTGCCAGGGCACCCATGCTCAGGGGGCACCACCCCCCCACCCAACCCTCTTGGGGGGGGGGCCTAATCCCCCCCTTCACTCCAGCGGGGTCTCCCATCAGTTTTCCGAAAATGGGGAGTCACTCCGAACCCCATCATAGTGAAATTGTCCTGGTGGGGTGGGAGATGTGATCGGTCCTGGAGAATTCAGTTCCGGGCCCGATAATCACATTTAAATCACATTAAAAATAAGATTACAATTATTTACCTGCTGATCCCACCACGTGATCCCGACTGTCGGATTTCTGTCACTGGGAGATGCGCACGCCTGGGGAGCACATGCACAAAACCCACAAACTGACACGCGTGTGATTCTCTTGGCCCAACATACTAAAATATTCATGCATTGGGATGGCAGAACCACTCCCTATAATTCTGTGAAGGTTACTGGTAAATTGGACAGATTTTAGGAGCCGGCAAAGACTAAAAAAACAATAAAGCGAACCAGAAATATTCAAACAGACAGCAAGATTCCTACGAGTATATAAAAATGAAAAGGGTAACTAAAGTGAGTGTCGATCCTCGAGAGTAGAAGCATAGAATAGAATCCCTACAGTACAGAGAGGCCATTTGGCCCATCAAGTCTGCACTGACCACAATCCCACCCAGGCCCTACCCCGTAACATAGAACATAGAAAAACTACAGCGCAAAGAGGCCCTTCAGCCCACAAGTTGCACTGAAAATGACTATATTCTCCCCGTTGGGGAATTGAACCCCGGTCTCCCACGTGACAGGCGGGGATACTAACAAGGAAGTTATACCCCTACATATTTTATCCACTCATCCCTCTAACCTGTGCATCTCAGAGCACTAAGGGGCAATTTCAACACGGCCAATCAACCGAACCCGCACATCTTTGGACTGTGGGAGGAAACCGATGCAGACACGAGGAGAATGTGCAAACTGCACACAGACAGTGACCCGAGCCGGGAATCGAACCCAGGTCGCTGGAGCTGTGGAGCAGCAGTGCTAACCACTGTGCTACCATGCTGGCCAGTCTGAGGGATTAAGAATGGAAAACTGGGACATGGTTGCAGTGTTGAATAGGTATTTTCTGTCTGGCTTCACTGTGGAAGACTTTGAAAATTCCCAAAGATGTTTGAAGATCAAGAGATGAAAGGGATTACCATCACCAGGGAAAAGGTACTGATAAACTAGTAAGCCTAAAGGCTGTTAAGTCCCCAAGACCCAATGACCTGAATCCCAGGAGTTTAATGTGAGTGATTGCAGAAATAGGCACTGCTTATAATCTTCCAAAATTCCTTTGATTCTGGAAGGGTCTTAGTGGAAATAGCAAATTTAATGCCTAAATGGAAGAAAGAGGAAAGACAGAGAGCAAGAAATTATAGGCCAGTTAGTTCTTGTCTGTTATATTTAGAAACTGATGTAGTCCATTTTGAAGGGGGCTATTGGATATTTCGAAAATCGTAATACAATGAAACAAAGTCAACATGGGTTGTGAAAAGGAAATCATGTTTAACTAATTTATTAGCATTCTTTGAGGAGGTGAAAAGCATGTTGGATAAAGGGAGATGTGTAATTGGATTTCCAAAAGGAATTTGGTAAGGTGTCACATCAATGCGGTGGTACAGTGGTTAGCACTGCTGTGTCACAATGCCAGGGACCTGGGTTCAATTCCTGGCTTGGGCCAGTGTCTGTGCAGAGTTTGCATGTTCTCCCCATTTCTGCATGGGTTTCCTCCATGTGCTCTGGTTTCCTCCCACAGTCCAAAGAGATGTGTTGGTTAGGTAGATTGGCCATGCTAAATTCTCCCTCAGTATACCCAAACAGGTGCTGGAGTGTGGTGACAGTAACTTCGTTGTACTGTTAATGTAAGCAAAGTTGTGATTAACAAATTAACTTTAAAAAATAGGAGCTCATTGTGTGTGGGGTATCAGCACGGATAGGGGACTGGTTAAAAAACAGGAAGCAGAGAGGAGGGATAAACAGGTCATTTTCAAGTTGGTAAGTGTGGGGCCTCAAATATTTACAACCTATATCAATGACTTGATTGTGTGGTAGCAAAGATTTCAGATGACACCTGGATAGGTAGAAAAGTAAATTGTTATAAGGAGGTAGAGAGTGTACAACACAATTTAGATGGATAAAGTATAAATTTGGCAGGTGGCTGTACACTGTGGGAAGAATGAACTTGTTCACTTTGGCAGAAAAGATATAAAAGCAGTATACCATTGAGGTGGAGAGAGATTGCAGGACTCAGTGGAACAGAGAGATCTGGGTGTTCTGGAACATGAATCACAAAATGTTATTCTGCAGTTATAGCAAGTGATTAGGAAGGCAAATGGGGTGTTGTCATTTATTGCAAGGGAATGGAATATAAAAGTAGGGAATTTTCGCTGCAGCTGTACAAGGCTTTAGTGAGAGCATATCTGGAGTACTGTGTACAGTTTTGGTCTCCTTATTTGTAAAAGGATATAATTACATTAGAAGCAGTACAGTATCGGTTCAATCAATTTATTCGTGGGATGAAGACCTTATCTTATGAAGAAAGGTCGAACAGGTTGGACCTGTTAAAGTTAAAGTTTATTTATTAGTCACGAGTAGAATGTAGAAGAATGAGAGGTGATCTTGTTGAAACATATCAGATCCTGAGGGGACTTGGATATCATCTTCTGGATGCTATCACCAAATGCATCTTCCCCTCTTCTTTCCTGTAGAGATCTACTCCTCTTCACTCCAACATCTCATCCCTTTCCCCCTTCACCTCCTCTCTCCTCACTTTCAGAAACCCCAAACACTCCTTCCATGTGAAACAGTGATTCACTTGCACCCATCACTCACTGCACAACTATTGAGAGGGAAACTGTACTGTCTGATATTAGTGAGGATCATGTCATTGCAGTCTTACCTCTCTACCAGTCCTGCTGGCCTGACGCTGTAATCCAAGCCTTACTTCCCACCCAGACACTGTCACAGAGCAAATTTCAATCTCTACATTCGTTAAAAAGTTTAATTAAGAAATGGAATTGTTTTGGATTCCACGCTTTTTAGGGGCTAAATCATTGGGAGTTTATTTATGTTCACAATAACTTTGGTTCACTCAATTTGAAGTATAGTTTAAGGTACCAACCAATAGAAGGATTTAGCCAGCAGGAATATTAGTGGAATGGGCTGTGCGATTCCCTTTCTTTTAACATTGATCTGGCTGATGTGTGAGCCACTCCGCTCAGCGGAATCTCACAATAGAAAGGTAACCTTTCAAATCTGCTAACCATGGGTTTTTCTCTTCATTGGCGCTTGGCTCAGCTGGAGGCTAAAACAAAGAAAGGGCGTAATTACATTTGAAATCAAACAAAAGCAACACTGAGTTGATGAAAACTATTTTTTTAAACCACAAGTAAAAGTGCTGCTTTCTGACAAATGCATGACTAATTTGCCAGGAATATTTTTGCTTAGCTCAGGTCTCAGAGTGACTGCGAGGTGCTGCGCTGCATACTTTGCTGCATCGGCATATGTTGGGTGTGAAATTCTGAATGGTGGCGTAGTGCGTGGTATTCAGACATACTCGCAACTCACTCCTCCTGTTGAACCTTTGACCAATTCCCTGCGCTGAACTCAGGCCATCATTTCGCAGCCTGGGAATCGCCAAGCTCCCTTATTTGTTGCCGGCAAAAGGCAGCGAACAGGGAGGCAAGTGTTTCCCAGCGTCAATATTAAAAGAAAGGGCTTCATTTGTTTCTAGAGTTCCTTGAGATGTGAAGTTAGAATTACAGTTGTGTTACCAGCAGATAGCACTTAAACCACTCTACTCAGCAGGAGTGTCTTACTCCTGTTTCTGGTAATTTAACTAAACTGTTTAGAAGAACACGGATTAACACCTCATAGAAATCTACAGTGCAGAAAGAGGCCATTCAGCCCATCAAGTCTGCACCAAACACAATCCCACCCAGGCCCTAACCTCCGTATTTCACTCTCTCACCTTCACATCCCTGGACACTAAGGGGCAAGTTCTTAGCATAGCCAATCAACCTAACCCATACATCTTTGGACTGTTGGAGGAAACCCACACAGACATGAGGAGAACATGCAAACTCCACACAGACAGTGACCCGAGCCAGGAATCGAACCCAGGACCCTGGAGCTGTGAACCAGCAGTGCGAACCACTGTGCTACCGTGCCACCCATAACCACCAGTGATCAAATAGAAGGCAGAAGACATGAATGCCTTATAAATGCATTAAATATTTATCTACTAATATTATCACAGTCAGTTATAGTCTTTACATTTTATTCTATTGCCATAGGGATGCACTTGGCCATTGCTTGTGAATTACCTGTTTGGGGAACTTAGTATTTGGAGAAATGCAAACACAGAGCTCTCACAGTCAGCCCATGCTGCAATGTGCTAGACTGAATATCAGACACCTCCTGAAGTTACGAAGCAATATCGCACTAACAGATACAAGCAATATTCTTCATTCTGTGAATAATGTGATCCTAGTGTTTCGGGGCCTGTAAGACCCGAGCTTTGATCCTGGTCTTTGCTGAGTCAACCGATCCCAGCTGAGACGTGGCAGAGTGCTACTGTCGGCCTCAAGGTCACCAGGCTGGAAACAATGGCAGAGCTCCTTTATATTGTCCAGTATCCCCCGCTGGAAGTGTGTAGAAAGCAGACTCTGGCATAGAACCATGCAGCACATTCAGCCCATTGAGCCAATACTGGCTCTTTGGAATATCTACTTGATGAGCCCAACTCCCTTGCTCTTTGCCCATATCGTTGCAAAATTTTCTTTTCTCGTGTACTTGTCCAATTTCCTTTTTGAAGTATGTATATTGAACCTGCTTCCAGATCACAACAACTCACTGCATTAAAGAAACTCATCTCATTTCCCCCCCTGGTTATTTTTTCAGTTACCTTGGCCTGAATTTCACATTTGCTAAGTGTGATGTTGAGTCCACCCCCGGGCTAGACCGCACTCTCAACACAATTGCACGTGGGGTAGCCTGATGTGAAATGTATTTTCCAATTGGCTTGGCAGTGTGGGCTGGGCTGGCAAAAAGTTGGACACCGGATCTAAATATTCGTCAGGACTTCAATTATCTTCTAGTGGAAAAACAGATAGGTCTTACATTATGATAAAGTGGAAATGGTCGAGAGCTTCAAGTTTCTAGGTGCTCAGATCACCAACAATCTGTTTCGCTCCCTCCATGCTGACACTATAGTTGAGAAAGCCCACCAACTACTTTCTCAGGAGGCTAAAAAAGTTCAGCATGTCCACTACGCTCTCACCAATTTTTACAGGTGCACCGTAGAAAGCATCCTTTCCAGATATATTACAACTTGGTATGGCTCCTGCTCTGACCAAGGCCACAAGAAACTACAATGGGTTGTGAATGTAGCTCAGTCCATCATTCAAACCAGCACCCCATCCATTGACTCCACCTACACTTCCCGCTATCTCAGGAAAGTAGCCGGCATAATCAAGATCCCCACGCATTTCGGACATACTCTCTTCCAGCTTCTTTCGTTGGGAAGAAAGATGCCAATATCTGCAGTTTTGGTCGCCGCATTTGCGAAAGGATTTATTGGCCTTGGAGGGAGGACAGAGGAGGTTCACTAGGCTGATACCGGAGATGAGGGGGTTGGACTATGAAGTGAGATTGAATAGACTGGGTCTGTGCTCGTTGGAGTTTAGAAGGTTGAGGGGGGATCTTATAGAGACGTATAAGATAATGAAGGGGATGGATAGGGTAGAGATAGAGAGATTCTTCCCGCTTAGAAAGGATAGCAGAACTAGAGGGCACAGCCTCAAGATAAAGCGGGAGTTTAGATTGGAGTTGAGGAGGAACTTCTTCACTCAAAGGGTGGTGAGTCTCTGGAATTCTCTGCCCATTGAAGTGGTGGAGGCTGCCTCGCTCAATATATTTAAGTCACGGGTAGATAGGTTTTTGGTAGGCAAGGGGATTAAGGGTTATGGGGAGAGGGCGGGAAAGTGGAACTGATCCACTTCAGATCAGCCATGATCTTATTGAATGGCGGGGCAGGCTCGAAGGGCTAGATGGCCTACTCCTGCTCCTACTTCTTATGTTCTTATGTTCTTATCTCAGGTCACATACCAACTGACTCAAGAACAGCTTCTTCCCTGCTGCCATCAGACTTTTGAATGGACCTACCTTATATTAAGCTGATCTTTCTCTACACCCTATATGTAACTGCAACACTACATTCTGCACCCTCTCCTTTCCTTCCCCCTTATGTACTCTATGGACATATGCTTTGCCTGTATAGCGTACAAGAAACAATACTTTTCACTCCATCCCAATAAATATGATAATAATAAATCAAATCAAATGGAAACAAATCTGGTGTTCATGTTGCAGCTTTTCAGCTATAACTGGTCCTGACTAAAATATTCACTCACTCAATGTATTTGTATATAGTGGCTCTGAAATTGTGTTCGGTGCAGACTCGATGGGCCGAAGGGCCTCTTTCTGCACTGTAGGGTTCTATGATTTCTAAATATGCTGTGTAAATCTACAGATCTTGCCCAGTAACTGCCACTGATCCAACTCATCTTTGTGGCAATAATGAGGAGGTTCCTATTGTCTACTTATATCAGTGAGAAATAAAAAATTATGAGTGAGCAATACTCCAGCAGCTCTCGTGACCTCAGGATGTCCCAGAGTGCCTTACCACTTTTTGAAGTATGGTTGCCGCGATAATGTCGAAAATATGGCAGCCAGCCACTTTGTGCACAGCAAGATCCAAAAACCAGCATCGCTGGATCTTTTCCATCCATCTCAGAGGGTCTCAGATTGACGTCTCAGGACACTTGCATCACAGAGCGCAGCACTCTGTCAGGACTACACTGGGACTTTAACCCCACATTCCCAACTCCCTGGAGTGGGGCTTGAGCTCATAACCTACAGAAGCTGATATTCCAATGTGGTAGACACCTGTACCTGTCATGGAGTTTTAAAGCCAACGTTCATCAATGTCCCCCATGGTACAGACCCAGTTATTTTGTTAGAATTTTCGTACAGATGTGTAGGTGAATCAGCTTCAAAGGTTAACGCAACCAGAAGATAATCTGGCAAAATGCAGAAATACAAGAGAAGCAAAATCGCAAATAAAATGTAAGTGTTTATGCTCAGGGGATCTTTTATCCTTTGGATGACAAATTGATGAAACACCCACCTGCTCTTTTCGCCTGTGCAATGAGCACAAAATCACACGGGAATCATATAAATAGACCTTTTAATGGCCAGATTTGGCCCCTTAATAGTCAGTGGGCATGGCTCTCTCTCCTGCTGACCTCAATCCTGTATACGTGTGACACACAAAAACATCATCACAAACAACTTTACACACATTCAGGTCAGGTGCACACCTGGTGAAGCACCGTATAATTCTGGCTGTTAAATCTGTGCCCTCTGGTTATTAATTCTCCTGCCAGTGAGGACAGTTTCTCAGTATTTACTCTATCTAAACTCTTCACAACTTTGAACACCTCTATCAAACCTTTGCTAACCTTCCCTGCAGTGAGGAGAAGAAGCTCTGTCCTCCAGCCACTCCACATAACTGAATCCTTGCACCCCTGCAATCATTTGAGTAAATCCCCTCTGTACCCTGTCAAAGGTCTTGACGCCCTTCCTGAAACGTGGAGCCCAGATTGGATACAACTGATGGCAGTATATTTTCCCAAAAGCATTTAGCAACTTTAGGAAAAAAAATAATGCAAACTTGCACCTTCCACGGTTAATCAATTTCTGGCAAACTGTACAACTTCTCAAGGACCAAACGTCCAATTAAATTGATTGCCGCAAATTTCTATTTCAAGTAAGTCGACCAGAATTTTTCCATATGGAAGATTTGAACATATGGGAGAGGTTTTCTTTAGACTTAGAAAGAGACTGTGAGATGACCAAGATGAGGCCTTGAACTGAAACACCAGCTTAGCCTGAATTTAGTTCAAGACACCACATTGGTAAAGGGGTTGAAGCCTGCATTAGGAGCTACAACTCGGAGCATTGCTAAGGACTGATTACCACCGCATTTGGGTGAATAGGGATTGGCCTAAACACCCTCTTCTAGTAATGACCAACTGATTGGAAGTTGTTGCAGGGGATTTTGGTAGCCCCTGAGAGATGTAGCACCATTTACTATTCACTCAATGTTGGGATATTTTAAGAGGAGGTTTGAAACACATTTGGAGAAATTCTGGGACAAGTGGGCAAAGTTTAATCAATGCTCTGATCAACATTTATTCTCAACATTTTCTGAGGTTTTTTCCTGGAAGGGTTTAAGTGCTGTGCTACCGCAACCTATAGGGGAAAGGTAGTGCTAACCTGGAGTTGTTCCATCACCCCCAGAAACAGTTTGGAGGCAGTCATCAGGTCTGCCTCATGCTGAGGAGGGCTGTCTAAAAGACCAGCCTCAGTGCTCTGGGCCTTATTCCAGTTAAAACCTCCCCAGTTACCTCAAGGTAATTACAGTTTCTAAAAAATTGAATCACTGCAGGGCCTTAGGGCTGAGCAGGAGTAAACGTTATGCTCGCTCCTGTATAGGCCTCACACGCTGGAGGTAAAATCCAGCCCAGTGTTTCAATCACTTTATCAAAAATAAAACTTGGCCTGAGCCACTCTAAAGCACGATGAGTATCTGAATAAATGCAGCACTCTATAAATGCTCTTGGGGAGAGACCCTAATTACACAACTGTACAAAGGATCTCAATTCTCTATAACAGAATCTCCAATAACTGCAGTCCTCTATTTGAGAATGTCCAATAGCTGTTGCGTGTTACAACAGAATCATTAATAACTTCAATGCTCGGTAAGACAATTGTTAATACTCTACAAATCCATCCTCCATAACTGCAATACTCTTTAAATCCTTGTTATAGCAACTGACCCAGGTTTATTTCATGTATGCCCTTGGAGTAAAGTTCATTGCCTTACTACACCCAGCACCCACATTCTTCCAGTAAATGTAAGAATCTCTGGAGCTGTTCGCCAATCCTCAGGAACCATCTCAGTTCACAAAGGGAACAAGCCCAGAAATCACAACTTGTCTCAGGTTCAGGACCTGTTTTAAATATTGTGGGCATCTCGAAACACCAGCCTGAAACAGATCATTCTGAATGATTAGAATCCACTTAAAGCTATGTTATATTGTATAACATCCGTCCTTATTAAATAGTGTATTGTCTGACTTAATGTGAGCAATGCCATTTAGTAATCTTCAGCGGCTATATTTAAAATTAAAGTTCACACTTCTGGCATTACACTTTAAACTGTTAATTCCTCACAGCTAGAACTGAAAAGTTACTAGTTCTTGCAAACATACAAACCTCCCTCACTAACTGCAAATCATTTCGAATTGACCCCAGATTCTTTTACTCACTGCCATAAGACTTCTGAGGGACAGGCAGGTTAAACAGGACTTATCTTAGTGTCAGAATGTGTTACGTTGTATACATGGCTACTTCAGAGAACCATCACAAGAGGTTTCCCAACAGAACGTAACTTCAATGACATGAGGTGGCACCGTGCAATATTGTTAAGAGTGTGTTAGTGTGTTAGTGGCCTTCATAGCGAGGGGGATTGAATATAAAAGTAGGGAGGTCTTGCTGCAGCTGTATAGGGCATTGGTGAGGCCGCAGCTGGAGTACTGTGTGCAGTTTTGGTCGCCTTACTTACACAAGGATATTTTGGCCTTGGAGGGAGTGCAGAGGAGGTTTACTAGGCTGATACCGGAGTTGAGGGGGTTGAGCTATGAGGAGAGGCTGAATAAACTGGGCTTGTACTCGTTAGAGTTTAGAAGAATGAGAGGAGATCTCATTGAGACGTATAAGATGATGAATGGGATGGATAGGATAGAGGTGGAAAGACTCTTCCCGCTCAAAAAAGACAATAGGACTAGGGGGCACAGCCTCAAGATAAAAGGGAGGCGGTTTAGAACGGAGTTGAGGAGGAACTTCTTCACTCAAAGGGTGGTGAATCTCTGGAATTCTCTGCCCGTTGAAGTGGTGGAGGCTGCCTCGCTAAATATTTTTAAGACGCGGGTTGATGGGTTTTTGATAGGAGAGGGGATTAAGGGTTATGGGGAGAGGGCGGGAAAGTGGAACTGAGCAGCGACAGATCAGCCATGATCTTATTGAATGGCGGGGCAGGCTCGAAGGGCTGGATGGCCTACTCCTGCTCCTATTTCTTATGTTCTTATGTTCTTATGAAATACAAATGTCCTATTATAACAAAAGTGATGAGCTTTTTTATTTGAAGGAGGAAGCCATTAAATGGATTGGTTAATAATAATATTCAACTCAATTCCTGGGTATGATCTCAGATTTGGCTTTTGAAGTTAAGAATTGAATACTTGTTGTTAGAGCGCACACAACCTATAGCTGACTGTGAAAGGCTTCAAAAATGAAGAACAGCCTGAAAAGTACCTTAACCCTTTGGTCTTCCACTCAAAGGAAAAAAGCAATTATAAATTTTAACTCTTGTGTTTGATTTAGATATATACATTTTACAACTGGACACTGCATCCACTCCTACCTACAAAATCCCCACAACACAAATAAACCATCTCCAACCCCCCACCAAAAAAAAAACCCCTTCCTCACATTGTTTATCTTGGAAACACTTTGCCTGGAATGAACTAACTTGCACAAAACAAGACAGACTCAGGTTTCTCCCTGGATCTCGGCCAAGCACCAGGGAGGACACACTGTGGTAAGACAGGGATTTATTTTCATATTTAGTCTTCACTGTTTAATGTGACAGAATGCGCACTCAGAGCTTTTCAAAATGGAAAAAGTTATTGCAAGGTATAAAACATTGAGTTGTGTGGAAGGATTTGACTTTATGAAATTGATTCAGCAGAGGATTTCCAAATAAAACAAACCAAATAATGAACTGAGAATAAACCATGAGGAGTAAACCCAAGACTGGTTAGTGTCGCATGAGGGAGGGTGACAGCACTGGACATTTGCCATGCCCCCTTTAGAGGAAGCTTGAATTAAGTTGTCTCTTCTCCCTCAGATCTTCTAACCTCTCTGGATTTGAGGTGCTACAGTCGCTCCTCCAAGCAGCAATTCTGTTGAGTCTAAGGTACCTGCAGACTATTGGACTGTGGAAGATATCAGAGTCAAATTCCTTATCCACTAACAGTGCTTTTTTGCAGGGTTGTATAAAGATGAGTAATGAAACCCCAGGTTGATTTTATTTCTGTCCTGAGCGCGATGGTGCTGGGACCCAGACTAACACATCTAATGGTGCTGGAACACAGAAGCTGGAACTCATCATTGGTCATGGTTGGATTCTGAATCTCTCTAACTTGTTCTTCAGGCATCATCAAAAGTTTAAATTTGTAAATCAGGTGCTCTCCAGGCCCACCTTGTCACAATATTCTATTCCAGTTTACATCAGCTTTACACTGAGCACAGGCAGAATGATTTCATCACTAATCTGATCAAACTGATGGAGTCACCTGGCTCTGCTACACTGTGAAGTAAACTATTGACAACTACATCCACAAGGCATCATGTCCACACTTTATGTAGTACGCAAAGTCTGTGCTAAAATGTAAATGTACAGACGGGGTCATTATACAGGTTAGACCTCAACGCACCCTCAACAACAGCTCTGCAATTTCCTGGTGATTCCAGTGTTAACTGTTGTGTCGTGACAAACCACACAAAGTGGATGAATCCCCATTCTGATCCTGAGCGTATCGCCCAATCTCAAAACTGATGTCAGCACCTTTGGGTTAGAGAGGGATTGTGTAGGGGAATAGCCAGTCAAGGTTTCTGCTCCTTGCTTCCATCCATTTTGCATTCATTAAGTGCAAATTATGTTCGAGTAACTTCAATGTCGAGTATAGGGCTAACGGGAGGACTTTGAATAGTGTGGATGAACAGAGGGATCTAGATGTATGTGTACATAGATCCCTGAAAGTTGGGAATCAAGTAGATAAGGTTGTTAAGAAGGCGTACGGTGTCTTGGCGTTTATTGGTAGGGGGATTGAATTTAGGAGTCGCAGCGTAATGTTGCAACTGTACACAACTCTGGTGCGGCCGCACTTGGAGTACTGTGTGCAGTTCTGGTCCCCGCATTACAAGAAGGATGTGGAGGCGTTGGAGAGGGTGCAGAGGAGGTTTACTAGGATGTTGCCTGGTATGGTGGGGAGGTCCTATGAGGAGAGACTGAGGGATTTAGGGTTGTTTTTGTTGGAAAGAAGGCGGCTAAGAGGGGATCTTATTGAAACATATAAGATGATTAGAGGTTTAGATAGGGTGGATAGTGATAGCCTTTTTCCTCGGATGGAGAAATCTAGCACGAGGGGGCATGGCTTTAAATTAAGGGGGCGTAGCTACAGGACAGATGTCAGGGGCAGGTTCTTTACCCAGCGGGTGGTGAGGGATTGGAATGCCCTGCCTGCTGCAGTTGTAAATGCGCCTAGTTTGGGGGCGTTTAAGAGATCTCTGGATAGCTTTATGGATGAAAAGGGATTGGTATAGGCTAGTGGGTCATTGTTTTTGTAACTGGTCGGCGCAACATCGTGGGCCGAAGGGCCTGTTCTGCGCTGTAATGTTCTATGTTCTATGTTCTATGGGTTTTCTGATAAGTTAACAGTGAGGGTGAGTGAGGGCAGTGCAGTTGATGTTTTGTGTTTGAACTTTCAAAAGTTGCTTGCTATGGGTGTTCACTTACCATACTTGAAGGGTATGGGATAAAAGAGACAGTGGAAACATTAATACCAAATTGGTGAAGGGACAGAAAACTAAATGTTGTGGTGAATGGCTACTTTTCGATTTGTTGTAGCCAGTAGAATTTTATACTTCCTCCAGGTGGGTTCGGAGGCAGGGATTTGGGGAGAGGTGGGATGGTGAATAATACTGCAGGGATGGAATTCCTTCTGGGATCCTGTCTGCCTCACTCTTTCACAATGGGGGGGCAGACAGACCCTCGGCAGGTTACCTGCCCTTCCCCCATTAAGGCCATTAAGAGGCCTCTCAGAGTCTTAGAACGTAGAACATTCCAGCGCAGTACAGGCCCTTCGGCCCTCGATGTTGTGCCGACCAGTGGAACCAATCTAATGACCCTCTAACCTAAACTATTCCAATATTATCCATATGCCTATCCACTGACCATTTGAACGCCCTTAAAGTTGGCGAGTCCACAACTGCTGCAGGCAGGGCATTCCACGCCCTTACTACCCTCTGAGTAAAGAACCTACCTCTGACATCCGTCCTATAATTACCACCCCTCAATTTAAAGCTACGTCCCCTCGTGTTAGCCATCACCATCCGAGGAAAAAGGCTCTCACTGTCCACCCTATCTAACCCTCTGATCATCTTGTATGCCTCAATTAGGTCACCTCTTAACCTTCTTCTCTCTAACGAAAATAACCTCAAGTCCCTCAGCCTTTCCTCATAAGACCTTCTTTTCCCACAAGAGTCTCAATTTTTATATGGAGGGGGATGGGTTCCAGGCAGAGTGCCGGAGTTCCTCTTCTGGCTAGCACAGCGCTGGGCCTGGGTAGTTTGGAAAGCAGATCAGTTTCCAAAGGTGGACAGAAGTCCTGCTTGCTGCCAATCGGAGCTGAAGTGAGTGTGAAAGGGCAGTGGGTCTCTGAGAGTCAGTGGCATCACCTGGCGCTTGCCATCTTCATAATTCAGCCTCAGGGTTCAGTACCAGCACTGCTCTGTTGATATACATTATGACTTGGCTACGGGGCACAATTTAGAAAGCTGAATTTGCAGATGACACAGAACTTGGAAATGTAGTAAACAGTAAGAAGGTTATTTATAGATTTCAATGGGATATAGACTTGCTGGTGGAATGGGTGGAGGAAATTCAATGTAAAAATGTATGTGGCAATACATTTTGGTAGGAAGAATGAAGAGAAACAATACAAGCTAAATGGTACAATGTGAAAGTAGTTGCATGAAGACCTGCAAACGTTTTTTCACAAATCTCTGAAGGCATCTGGACAGGTTACAAACCGTATTGAGTCACAAGACCATAAAACATAGGAGCAGAATTAGGTCACTCAGCCCCTCAAGGTGGGGTGGTAGCACAGTGGGTTAGCACTGCCGCTTCACAGCTCCAGGATCCTGGGTTTGATTCCCGGCTCGGGTCACTGTCTGTGTGGAGTTTGCACATTCTCCTCGTGTCTGCGTGGGTTTCCTCTGGGTGCTCCGGTTTCCTCCCACAGTCCAAAGATGTGCGGGTTAGGTTGATTGGCCATGCTAAGAAATTGCCCCTTAGTGTCCAGGGATGTGTAGGTTAGAGGGATTAGTGGGTATAATATGTAGGGATATGGGAGTAGGGTCTGGGTGGGATTGTGTTGGGTACAGACTCGATGGGCTGAAGGGCCTCTTTCTGCACTGTAGGGTTCTATGATGAGTCTGCTCCACTATTCAATCATGGCTGATTTTTTTCTCACCCCCATTCTCCTGCCTTTTCCCCATAACCTCTGATCCCCTTATTAATCAAGATCCTATCTATCTCTGTCTTAAAGACACTCAATGACCCGGCCTCCACAGCCTTCTGTGGCAAAGAGTTCCACAGATTCCCCACTCTCTGGCTGAAGAAATTCCCCCTTATCTTGTTTTAAAGGATCGTCCCTTCAGTCTAAGGTTGTGCCCTCTGGTTCCAGTTTCTCCTACTAGTGGGAACATCCTCTCCACGTTCACTCTATCCAGGCTTCGCAGTATCCTGTAAATTTCAATAAGATCCCCCCTCATCCTTCAAAACTCCAACCCAGAGTCCTCAACTGTTCCTCATACGACAAGCTCTTCATTCCAGGGATCATTCTTGTAAACCTCCTCTGGACCCTTTCCAAGGACAGCACATCCTTCTTCAGAATATGGGACTCAGAGTACTCCAAATGGGGTCTGACCAGAGCCTTAAACGGCCTCAGAAGTCCATCCCTGCTCTTGTATTCTAGCCCTCTCGACATGAATGCTAACATTACATTTGCCTTCCTAACTGAACCTGCATGTTAACCTTAAGAGAATCTTAAACAAGGACTCCTGGTCCCTTTGTGTTTCTGATTTCCTGAGCATTCTCCCATTTAGAGAATAGTCTATGCCTCTATTCCTCTTTCCACAGTGCAGAACCTCACACTTTTCCATCAGATTTGCCCACTCTCCTAACCTGTCCTTCTGTAGCCCCCCCCGCTTCCTCAATACCACCCTCTGCATATACTTGTTTCAACTGCAAACTTAGCGACAGTGTCTTCAGATCCTTCCTCCAAATCGTTTGTGTATATTGTGAAAAGTTGTGGTCCCAGCACTGACCCCTGAGACCACTAGTCACCAGCTGCCATCCCGTAAAATACCCCCATATCCCCTCTCTCTGCCTTCTGCCAGTCAGCCAATCCTCTACCCGTGCCAGGATTCTACCTGTATTACTATGGGCTCTTAACTTATTTAACTGTCTCCCTGCAGCACCTTGTCAAAGGCCCTCTGAAAATCTAGTAGATTTGTCAGACATGGGCTGCTCTTGGTTGTTCGAGATTGGCCTAGTGCTTCATGTCGTTAGTGTGTGCCTAAACTGGACCAGATACTGGGCAAGACGACAGCTCAGTGACTATCACTGATTGCTGTGCAGACACATGGATTTGGGCCGGTGTCTGTGGGAGTTTGCACATTCTCCCCGTGCTTGCGTGGGTTTTCTCCGGGTGCTCCGGTTTCCTCCCACACCCCAAAGATGTGCTGTTAGGCTGATTGGCAGTAATAAATTGTCCCTAAATCAGTTTCCCTCAATCTGGATTGCCATAAAACATTGGATAAGGGTCATGGGTGGAGAGGGGGACTGGTAATGTTAAAATGGCGACGAGGGCTCGTTGGGCCGAAGGGCCTGTTCCCCGGGCTGTTTTTGTTCTTTGTTCTTTGACTCAGTCCTACTTTATCATGCACTTCCGAATACTCTGCGATCTCATCTTTAAATCTTGCCAATGATCAAAGTCAGCTTAAACGGGCTATAATTTCCTATCTGCTGCCTCCCTCCCTTCTTAAGCAGCAGTGTCACATTTAGCTACTTTCCAGTCCTCTGGGACACCCCCTGCCTCCAGTGATTCCTGAAAGATCACCACCAATGTCTCCACAATTTCCTCAGCTATCTATTTTCGAACCCTGGGGTGTAGACCATCTGGTCCAGGTGATTTATCCACCTTCAGACCTTTCAGTTTCCCCAGAATCTTCTCCTTAGTGTTGGTCACTGCACCCACCTGTGCCCCCTGACTCTCCCGGAGCTCTGGCATCCCATTGCTGTCTTCCACCATGAAGACTGGCGCAAAGTAACTATTCAGATCCTTGGACATTGTTTTGTTTCATAAGAACATAAGAACATAAGAAATAGGAGCAGGAGTAGGCCATCTAGCCCTTCGAGCCTGCCCCGCCATTCAATAAGATCATGGCTGATCTGTCGCTGCTCAGTTCCACATTCCCGCCCTCTCCCCATAACCCTTAATCCCCTCTCTTATCAAAAACCCATCAACCCGCGTCTTAAAAATATTTAGCGAGGCAGCCTCCACCACTTCAACGGGCAGAGAATTCCAGAGATTCACCACCCTTTGAGTGAAGAAGTTCCTCCTCAACTCCGTTCTAAACCGCCCCCCTTTTATCTTGAGGCTGTGCCCCCTAGTCCTACTGTCTTTTTTGAGTGGGAAGAGTCTCTCCACCTCTATCCTATCCATCCCATTCATCATCTTATACGTCTCAATGAGATCTCTCCTCATTCTTCTAAACTCTAACGAGTACAAGCCCAGTTTATTCAGCCTCTCCTCATAGCTCAACCCTCTCAACTCCGGTATCAGCCTAGTAAACCTCCTCTGCACTCCCTCCAAGGCCAAAATATCTTTGCGCAGGTGCGGCGCCCAAAACTGCACACAGTACTCCAGCTGCGGCCTCACCAATGCCCTATACAGCTGCAGCAAGACCTCCCTACTTTTATATTCAATCCCCCTCGCTATGAAGGCCAGCATCCCATTCGCCTTCCTGACCACCTGCTGCACCTGCAAGCTGGGTTTTTGCGACTCATGCACAAGGACCCCGAGGTCCCTCTGCACCGTCGCCTGCTGCAGTTTTTCGCCCCGTAAGTAATAGTCCTTCCTACCATTATTCCTACCAAAGTGGACCACCTCACACTTGCCAACATTAAATTCCATTTGCCATTTCCTGGCCCATTCGCCCAGCCTATCTAGATCCTTCTGCAGACTCTCCACACCCTCCGCACAATTTGCCGTTCCCCCAATCTTGGTGTCATCAGCAAATTTCGACACCCTACACTCGGTTCCCTCCTCCAGATCACCTATATAAATGGTAAAAAGCTGAAGCCCCAGCACCGACCCCTGGGGCACTCCACTAGTCACCATCCGCCAATCCGAATAGCACCGTTGACCCCCACTCTCTGCCTCCTATTTGACAACCAATCCTCTATCCACGCTAACACCCTACCCCCAACTCCATGTCCCTCGGCCTTCTGCAATAACCTCTTGTGAGGCACTTTGTCAAACGCCTTCTGAAAATCTAGAAAGACCACATCCACCGGCTCTCCTCTATCCACCGCCCTAGACACATCCTCATAGAACTCCAGTAAATTTGTCAGACACGACTTCCCTTTAATGAAACCGTGCTGCGTCTGCTCTATCAAGCAATTCCCTTCAAGATGCCTCGCAATTTCCTCCTTAATGACAGATTACTTCTCCAGCCTCATTTTCCTGTGGTCCAATGGCTAGTTTTGCCTCTCTCTTACCTTCTATAGATAGAAAAAAATTCTTTCTATCTTCTTTTATATTACTAGCTTACACTCATATGTCATCCTGCCTCCCATTGCTTTTTCAGTTGTCCTCTACTCACTTTTAAAGCTTACCAATCCTCTGTCTTCCCACTGATCCTCACCACTTTATCTTTTGCTCTAATGCTGTCCTTGACTTCCTTCATCAGCCATGGATGTCTCATCCTCCCCTTATCATGTTTCCTTGGGATGATTTTCTGTTGTGCCTCCCAGATAACTCTCAAAAACTCCTTCCATTGCTATCCCATGGCCTTCCTTGCTAGGCTCCCTTTCCAATCGACTCTGGTCAGCTCCTCCTTCATGTCTTTTGTTGTTGCGTTTAGTTAATTGTAATTAGAGCCTCAAGGATCTGTTCTGGGACCCTTGTTGTTTGTCATTTTCATAAATGACCTGGATGAGGAAGTGGAGGGATGGGTAAGTAAGTTCGCTGATGACACTAAGGTCGGTGGTGTTGTGGATGATCTGGAAGGATGGCAAAAGTTGCAGCGGGACATAGATAGGATGCAGGACTGGGCGGAGAAGTGGCAGATGGACTTCAACGCGGATAAATGTGTAGTCGTCCATTTTGGCAGAACCAACGGGATGAACGAGTACACTATTAAGGGCAGAAGTCTGAGTAGTGTTGAGGAGCAGAAGGATCTTGGGGTCCGGGTCCACAGGACTCTTAAATCGTCCTCGCAGGTGGAGGAGGTGGTCAAGAAGGCGTATGGTGTACTGGCCTTCATTAATCGAGGGATTGAGTTTAGGAGTCGGGAGGTAATGCTGCAACTTTATAAGACCCTTGTCAGGCCTCATTTAGAGTACTGTGCGCAGTTCTGGTCGCCTCACTATAGGAAAGATGTAGAAGCTATTGAAAGGGTACAGAGGAGATTTACAAGGATGTTGCCTGGACTGGGAGGCATGCCTTATGAAGTTAGGTTGAGGGAGCTGGGACTCTTTTCCCTGGAGAGACGAAGGTTGAGAGGCGACCTGATAGAAGTTTACAAAATGTTGAGAGGAATAGATAGGGTGGACTCTCAGAGGCTATTTCCCCAGGTTGGAATAGTTGCTACGAGAGGACACAGATTTAAGGTGCGGGGAGGGAGGTTCAGAAGTGATGTTAGGGGTAAGTTTTTCACTCAGAGGGTGGTGAGTGAATGGAATCGGCTGCCGTCAGTGGTGGTGGAGGCGAACTCGCTGGGGTCTTTTAAAAGACTTCTGGATGAGTATATGGGGTTTAATGAGATTGAGGGTTATAGCTGGGTCTGTAGGTTGGTAGGTGTTGATGTGATCGGCACAACTCGTGGGCCGAAGGGCCTGTTTGTGCTGTAGTGTTCTATGTTCTATGTTCTAATGCCCTTACATCTGATTCCAGTTTCTCCCTCTCAAACTGCAGGCTAAGTTCTATCATATTGTGGTCCCTAAGAGTTCCTCCACCTTAAGTTCCCGAATCAAGTCTGCCTCATTACACATCGCCCAATCCAGAAGTGCCTGTTCCCGAGTAGGGTCTGTTACAAGATGCTCCAAAAAAACCATCTCTTAGACATTCCACCAGTTCTACGTTCTAGAGTCCTCGGTTTCATAAATAAAGATATGGATTTTACATATTTTGGCAGGGTGAGGGCAGTAGAACAGAGAGTGAGTAATCCACGCACCTTCTCAGAGAGTTCAATCAAATGACAGACAACCAATCATTGCCACCCAGTAGGAAAGCAGCTGAGTACGGTGCAAAGGGGGACTCCCCAGCCAATTGGATTTCCAGGCCAGAGAGGATGTATGCCGTGAACAGGAAGTTGGTCACGGTCACCAAATGACCCTGGAGTTTGCACATTCTCCTCGTGTCTGTGTGGGTTTCCTCCGGGTGCTCCGGTTTCCTCCCATTGTCCAAAGATGTGCAGGTTAGGTTGATTGGTCAGGCTAAGAAATTGTCCCTTAGTGTCCAGGGATGCATAGGTTAGAGGGATTAGTAGGTATAGTATGTAGGGATATTGGGGTAGGGCCTGGGTGGGATTGTGGTCATAAGAACATAAGAACTTAAGAAATAGGAGCAGGAGTAGGCCATCTAGCCCTTCGAGCCTGCCCCGCCATTCAATAAGATCATGGCTGATCTGAAGTGGATCAGTTCCACTTTCCCGCTTTCTCCCTATGCTGTTTGTCATTTTCATAAATGACCTGGATGAGGAAGTGGAGGGATGGGTTAGTAAGTTCGCCGACGATACGAAGGTTGATAGTGTTGTGGATGGTCTGGAAGGATGTCAGAAGTTGCAGCGGGACATAGATAGGATGCAGGACTGGGCGGAGAAGTGGCAGATGGACTTCAACCCAGATAAATGTGTAGTGGTTCATTTTGGCAGGACCAATGGGATGAAGGAATATAATATCGAGGGTAGGAGTCTTAGCTGTGTTGAAGAGCAGAGGGGTCTTGGGGTCCGGGTCCACAGGACTCTTAAATCGGCCTTGCAGGTGGAGGATGTGGTCAAGAAGGCGTATGGTGTACTGGCCTTCATTAATCGAGGGATTGAGTTTAGGAGTCGGGAGATAATGCTGCAACTTTATAAGACCCTTGTCAGACCCCACTTGGAGTACTGTGCGCAGTTCTGGTCACCTCACTACAGGAAGGGATGTGGAAGCTATTGAGAGGGTGCAGAGGAGATTTACAAGGATGTTACCTGGATTGGGAGGCATGCCTTATGAAGATAGGTTGAGGGAGCTGGGACTCTTCTCTCTGGAGAGACGAAGGTTGAGAGGCGACCTGATAGAGGTTTATAAAATGTTGAGAGGAATAGATAGGGTGGATTCTCAGAGGCTATTTCCCAGGGCTGAAATGGTCACTACGAGAGGACACAGGTTTAAGGTGCTGGGGAGCAGGTACAGAGGAGATGTTAGGGGTAAGTTTTTCACTCAGAGGCGGGGTGAGTGAATGGAATCGGCTGCCGTCGGTGGTGGTGGAGGCGAACTCGCTGGGGTCTTTTAAAAGACTTCTGGATGAGTATATGGGATTTAATGGGATTGGGGGTTATAGATAGGTCTATGGATTAGTAGGTATAGAAGTCATCGGCGCAACTAGTGGGCTGAAGGGCCTGTTTGTGCTGTAGTGTTCTATGTTCTATGTTCTAACCCTTAATTCCCTTGTCTGTCAAAAACTTATCTACCCGTGACTTAAATATATTTAGCGAGGTAGCCTCCACCATTTCAACGGACAGAGAATTCCAGAGATTCACCACCCTTTGAGTGAAGAAGTTCCTCCTCAACTCCGTTCTAAACTGACCCCCCCTTTATCTGGTCGGTGCAGACTCGATGGGTTGAGGGCCTCCTTCTGCACTGTAAGGTTCTATGATGATTCTATGATTGGTCTCTCAATCTCTGTGATAGCCTCAAAACCGAATAAATTCAATAAAGAAAAAAATGTAAGCACTGTCACCTTTGCCAGTTGAATCAGGTCCCATTAACAGGTCCTTTTCTTTCACCCTTGTGCCATCACTCCAAAACTGGCATAAAATATTCCCAAAGATTTTGGCAGCCAATATCTGAACAGCAGGTAACAAAACATTGTATACAATTGGCTTGTTAATTAATGTCTCAAACTGAAATGTATGAATCCTTTATGGGTCCAGTTGTTCACAATCTGTACCAGCGATTTGGATGTGGGGACCAAATCTAATATTTCCAAGTTTGCTGATGACGTAAAACTAGATGGGATTGTGAGTTGTGAGGAAAACACAAAGAGATTTCACGGGAACCTAGGCAGCCGAAGTAAGTGGGTAAGAATATTGCAGGTAGAATGAGGGATATGGATAGGGTGAACAGAGGGAAGCTTTTTCCCAGGTTGGAGGTGACGATCACGAGGAGTCACAGGTTCAAGGTGGGGCGGGGGGGGCAAGGTTTAACTCAGATATCAGAAGGACATATTTTACACAGAGGGGGCCTGGAATGCACTGCCAAGTAGGGTGGTGGAGGCGGACACACTGGGATTGTTTAAGACTTGTCTGGATAGCCACATGAGCAGACTGGGAATGGAGGGATACAAATGAATGGTCTAGTTGGACCAATGAGTGGCGCAGGCTTGGAGGGCCGAAGGGCCTGTTTCCTGTGCTGTATTGTTCTTTAGAACACCATATTGGAAAAAAACATGAAGTGATCCACTTTGGCAGGAAAAACTGAAAGAATAACTCTTCAATGGTAAGAGACTGGAAATGTTGATGTCCAAAGTGTCCATGTTTTAAGGGGGGGTAGTTATAGGACGGATGTCAGAGGTAGGTTCTTTACCCAGAGGGTGGTGAGGGATTGGAATGCCCTGCCTGCTGCAGTTGTAGATGCGCCTAGTTTGGGGGCATTTAAGAGATCCGTGGATAGGTTTATGGATGGAAAGGGATTGGTTTAGGTTCGAGGGTCATTGCTTTTTAACTGGTTGGCGCAACATCGTGGGCCGAAGGGCCTGTTCTGCGCTGTAATGTTCTATGTTCTATGTTCATGAGTCACTGAAAATTACGCAGGTACAGCAAGCAATAAGGAAGGCAAAAGTATATGTTGGCTTTTCTTGCAAGAGGATTTGAATAAGGAATAAAAATGTCTTGCTGCAATTGTACAGCGCCTTGTGAGACCACATCTGGTATATTGTGTATAGTTTTGGTCTCCTTATCTAAGAAAGGATATGCTTGTCATAGAATATAACAAAGTTTCACCAGACTGATCAGTGGGATGGCAGAATTATCCAATGAGGAGAGATTGAGAAGAACATCTTGGGCCTGTATTCACTGGAGTTTCAAAGAATAGAAGTGATCGAATCGAAATGTACAAAATTGTTACAAGGCTTGACAGGGCAAAAAGAAAATTTTCCCAGGCTGGGGGCACTAGAACCAAGATTGAGAATAAGAGATAGGCTACTTAGAATTGAGATTAGGAATTCCTGAAATTAAAAGGTGGTGAGTCTTAGGAATTCTGAGCCCCAGAGAGCTGCAAAAACTCAGTCATTGACTAAGTTCAAGACAATGGTGAATAGATTTTTAGATATTAAATACATCGAGATATGGGGATAAAGCAAAAAATGGCAGAGATAGATCATCGTGAACTAGTCAAATGGTGAAGCAGGTTTGAGGGTGGAATGGTTTTCACCGACTCCTATTTTTCATTTTTTTCCCTTGCCAATGCACAGAGTGAACAAGGTAAGCCCCTAATCCATCTTCTTACTTGCTCCAAAAATCAATTCAAATTGAATTCAATTTATCGTCCTCACAAAAATGATGTACTGGATCTGAGCTGAAGAGAGGTGGTACACCTGGAGTCGTAGAGTTTTACAGCACAGAAAGAGGCCCTTCGGTACAGTGTCTCTGTACTGGCCATTACGCAGCGAGAGTGCAGACGCAGGCCATTTGATCCATCGAGTCTGCGCTGACTCTCCGATGGATTATCCTACACAGGCTATATCTCCGTAACCCCATGTAATTACCCTGCTAATCCTCCCTAATCTACAGATCTTGGGACACTAGGGGACAACTTAGCATTGTCAAGCCTTGCACATCTTTGGACTGTGGGAGGAAACCGAAGCACCAGAGGAAACCCACACAGACACGGGGAGAACATGCGAACTCCACACAGTCACCTATCTATTTTAATCTCCTTCTTGACCAGGAAGAGCAAGATAACATGGCCTATGTAAAGTCAAGAGATCAGTGAACATGGATCACTGCAATGGTGAGCATTGGCCTGACCATGGGCTCTATCAAGGCAGTGTATTTGTCTCCAGGTGAGCCAGAAGCAATACCAGGGATGTCCTCGGATCTGGTTCCTCACATCCTCCTGCTTCTCCAGTACAACTTACAGTCACAAGGAATCTTCTGGTGTAGTGCAGAGCTCCTGGTGTGCATTGAGTGAGTGGCTGTCTGGATACGAAAAAATATCGCATCAGGGCCTTCAAACCCATGGGTAACGGTTTGTGATTTCCTGTCCAGTCTGTGACACGATCACTGAACTCCTCGTGGTTGCATAAGTAATAAGGAAGTTGTGCATGTTTATTGATGTCTTTTCTTTTACTTCACAGGAGATTTGGTCCACCTTGTTGTCCAACAAGGGTCATACACGTGATGGGTCATGCGAGGGCTGCTCTTGGATGTTTCTCCGAGAGTTGCCTAGTGCTTCACGTCGTTAGTGTGTGCTTAAACTGGACCAACTGACGGGCAACACGACAGCTCAGTGACTATCACCGTTTGCTGTGCAGACACATGGATTTGGGCTGGTGTCTGTGGGAGTTTGCGCATTCTCCCCGTGCTTGCGTGGGTTTTCTCCGGGTGCTCCGGTTTCCTCCCACACCCCAAAGATGTGCTCTTAGGCTGATTGGTGTTAACAAATTGTCCCTAAATTAGTCTCCCCTCAATCTTCCCCAATAGGCGTAGACAAAGGTCATGGGTAGAGGAGGGCGCTCATAATGTTAAAATGGCGGTGTGGGCTCGTTGGGCCGAAGGGCCTGTTTCCCGTGCTGTGTTGTTCTTTGTTTTGAGTTGGAAAACAGAAATCATGCATGTTCGCCACCCCACATCCCAATGGGAATCACGCTGACTTTTCCACCTGCACTCGGAGTTACGGGAGACATTTCCACCTCTAGTCTCAGGGCAATCTGGTAGCTGTAACATCAGAGTACTGGCTGACAGCATTACTCCATCATTCTGAACAAAGTTGTTGCGAGGAGTATTGTTACAGGTACAAAATTATCTGCAAACCTTTTTAACCACATGCTTCTTTCTATCCAGACTGTTGTGTTATCCTCTATCCTATCCATCCCATTCATCACGTATAAGATGATGAATGGGATGGATAGGATAGAGGTGGAGAGACTCTTCCCGCTCAAAAAAGACAGTAGGACTAGGGGGCACAGCCTCAAGATAAAGGGGAGGCGGTTTAGAACGGAGTTGAGGAGGAACTTCTTCACTCAAAGGGTGGTGAATCTCTGGAATTCTCTGCCCGTTGAAGTGGTGGAGGCTGCCTCGCTAAATATTTTTAAGAAGCAGGTTGATGGGTTCTTGATAAGAGAGGGGATTAAGGGTTATGGGGAGAGGGCGGGAAAGTGGAACTGAGCCACGACAGATCAGCCATGATCTTATTGAATGGCGGGGCAGGCTCGAAGGGCTAGATGGCCTACTCCTGCTCCTATTTCTTATGTTCTTATGTTCTTATGTTATCTCCTGATCACTGGATTCTCCTTTGCGGAGGAAAACCTCCCTCTTCAAAAGCAAAGGGATTCTTTCCAACCTAAAGGGACTTGGTTATTTTCAAAGAAATTCCACATTTAGTTCTCAGTGCTATTAAACGCCAAACCATGGCAGCAAAGTCTAATATTATTACATTAATCTACTGATATGAATCAGCAGTTCGGATTTTCCACTTCAAGGATAATATATGGTCTATAATATCTCATTATAATGACAACACTAACACGCTGAATATTTATCTGTGAAAAACATAAATGAGGGGACTGCCTTGGCTCAGCTCCCGACCAAAGGATAAAATAATTTACCAAAAATGGTTGCAAGCCTTGAGAAAATGAGACAGGTTCAAGTGAACAAAACGCCAAAGGATCCCTTTACCTCTGTTTCAAATTAACTTGCGCAAGATATTATTTGTCAAGGATTCCGCATTGGAGTCAATACAGTCGACAGCAAAATAAGCGTGCGTCGATGATCTGGCATGTCTTGCAGAGGTTGCTGTGGCAGGGTTGTGTGGTGTTGTGGTCACTGTTCTCCTGAAGGCTGGGTAGTTTGCTGCGGACAATGGTCTGTTTGAGGTTGTGCGGTTGTTTGAAGGCAAGAAATAGGGGTGTGGGGATGGCCCTGGTGAGATGTTCGTCTTCATCAATGATATGTTGAAGGCTCTGAAGATGTTGTAGCTTCTCCGCTCTGGGGAAGTACTGGACGGTGAAGGGTACTCTGTCCACAGTGCACCGTGTTTGTCTTCTGAGGTTGGTGAAGGTTTTTGGCTGTGGCGTGTCAGAACTGTACACGGTACATACTCTTGAAGCTTCACACGCATGAGGACAACCTCAACCGAGATCTTGGTTCATGCCACATCATGTGTAACCCCCACCATTTGGCCTGGGCTTGCAAAATCTCACTAACTGTCCTTGTTTGAGACTATTCACACCTCTTTAACCTGTGATTATCCCCCTCTCCACTCAAACTGCCTGTACCTATAAAGACTTGGTTACTTGAGAAGACTTGCATTCTAACCATTATCTTGCAATGGTGTCTCTGTCTGCGTATGCCATGTGAAACCTACCTCTCCACTCACCTGATGAAGGAGCAGTGCTCCAAAAGCTCATGATTCCAAATCAGCCTGTTGGATTTTAACCTGCTGTTGTATCTAGGTGTTGATCTAGGTGTATGTGTACATAGATCCCTGAAAGTTGGGAATCAAGTAGATAAGGTTGTTAAGAAGGCATACGGTGTCTTGGCGTTTATTGGTAGGGGGATTGAATTTAGGAGTCGCAGCGTCATGTTGCAACTGTACACAACTCTGGTGCGGCCGCACTTGGAGTACTGTGTGCAGTTCTGGTCCCCACATTACAGGAAGGATGTAGAGGCTTTGGAGAGGGTGCAGAGGAGGTTTACCAGGATGTTGCCTGGTATGGAGGGGAGATCCTATGAGGAGAGACTGAGAGATTTGGGGTTGTTTTCGCTGGAAAGAAGGCGGCTAAGAGGGGATCTTATTGAAACATATAAGATGATTAGAGGTTTAGACAGGGTGGACAGTGATAGCCTTTTTCCTAGGATGGAGAAAGCTAGCACGAGGGGGCATGGCTTTAAATTAAGGGGTGGTAGTTATAGGACTGATGTCAGGGGTAGGTTCTTTACCCAGAGGGTGGTGAGGGACTGGAATGCCCTGCCTGCTGCAGTTGTAAATGAGCCTAGTTTGGGGGCGTTTAAGAGATCTGTGGATAGGTTTATGGACGAAATGGGATTGGTTTAGATTAGTGGGTTAGTGTTTTTTTTTAAAAGCTGGTCGGCGCAACATCGTGGGCCGAAGGGCCTGTTCTGCGCTGTAATGTTCTATGTTCTATGTTGTGAGATTTCTTACTGTACTGATCCAAAGTGCAGAGTGGCAGCAGGACCCCACCCCTCCCACTGATCTCGCTCCCACACAGGCCCACCCCCATTGCTCACAAGCCCTACCCCCTTGACCCTGTCCGATGCCCAGTGGGTAGTGCCAAGCTGCTCCTTGGGCATTGCCATTTTGCCCATTGGACAGCGCTGGGTATCAGGCTGGCATTGTCCAAGGGTCACTCCCCTTTACTCCCGACCTGCTGGGGAGTGGCCTCCATTGAGGGAGCTAGGCCTTTTCTCCCTGGAGAGACGAAGGTTGAGAGGTGACCTGATAGAGGTGTATAAAATGTTGAGAGGAATAGATAGGGTGGATTCTCGGAGGCTATTTCCCCGGGCTGAAATGGTCGCTACGAGAGGACACAGGTTTAAGGTGCTGGGGAGCAAGTACAGAGGAGATGTTAGGGGTAAGTTTTTCACTCAGAGGGTGGTGAGTGAGTGGAATCGGCTGCCATCGGTGGTGGTGGAGGCAAACTCGCAAGACTTCTGGATGAGTACATGGGATCTAATGGGATTGAGGGTTATAGATAGGCCTGGTAGGTAGGGATATGATCGGCGTAACTTGTGGGCCGAAGGGCCTGTTTGTGCTGTAGTGTTCTATGTTCTACGGCCTCCCTTCACCCCAGTAGGTGTGGGTCGCCAGCTCTCCGTTAATAGGGAGCTGTTGTCAACCCCACTGGAATGAACCACTCCTGTGGCAGGGAGGGGGGTTGGCGGGAGAGGCTAGCGAGCCTGGAGATTTGGTCCCGCTAATGATTTTAAAATATTTAAAGCGGATCCGCGTGATTTTAGGTGTCGAGCTGACGCCCGGAGATACACAGAGGCTGTGACACCCAGCTGGAAGCCCGCTAAACGGCCTTCGTTTATGTCACCCAGCCTGCTGTGCTGTTGGAGCGGTGCAGCAGACTGGAAGAATCACCCCCCCACAACCCCGTATGTTTACATATATCTCGTGGGACAAAGGGGATCAAAGAATATGGGGGAGGTGGGAGCAGATTTGGATTTGGACCAGATTTGGGCAGCACGGTAGCACAGCGGGTTAGCACTGCTGCTTCACAGCTCCTGGGTTCGATTCCCGGGCTCGGGTCCCTGTCTGTGTGGAGTTCGCACATTCTCCTCGTGTCTGCGTGGGTTTCCTCCGGGTGCTCTGGTTTCCTCCCACAGTCCAAAGATGTGCGGGTTAGGTTGATTGGCCATGCCAAGAAATTGCCCCTTAGTGTCCAGGGATGTGTAGGTTAGAGGGGTTAGTGGGTATAATATGGGGGTTGGACTTGGGTGGGATTGTATTCGGTGCAGACTCGATGGGCCGAAGGTCCTCTTGGTTCTATGGTCCTCCCCAGGCCGCTCCCCAGCAGGTCGGGAGTAAAGGGGAGTGACCCTTGGACAATGCCAGCCTGATACCCAGCACTGTCCAATGGGCAAAATGGCAATGCCCAAGGAGCAGCTTGGCACTACCCACTGGGCATCGGGCAGGGTCAAGGGGGTAGGGCTTGAGAGCAATGGGGGTGGGCCTGTGTGGGAGCGAGATCAGTGGGAGTGGTGGGGTCCTGCTGCCACTCTGCACTTTGGATCAGTACAGTAAGGTCCTCTAGGGTTCTATGATTCTAGGATGATCGTAATGAATGGTGGAGCAGGTTCAAATGGCCTCCTCCTGTGCCTGTTTTCTATGTCTCTATAATACAAGCTGCACAATACAGACAGGTGTGAATCACACCTTTTTATTCACTATTTGCTGCACATATACAGGAACTGATACTGAGACGCATACACATCGACGTGAGCTGTACAGTGCCAAGAATGGGTTGCTATTTTTAGGTACCATATACCATACATTTTCAGAAGCTGACACTAAGATAATCCATGAGCTGTAGAAGAAAGTTAGATTGTGACCTTTTACCCAGTGCATGCGTTACAGAAATACCCGAGTTAAACAGGATCAAGTGAAATGTAATGACCAGTTTTTAGCACATGTTTCACAGAGTGGAAAATTTAGCTTAATCAGTAAATGATGTCAAAATCCCTGTAATCCTATTTTCCAAGGCTACCAGAAAACCGAACGTAGCCCAACTGAGCAGAGGACCATCGATCCTGACAGAATGGTGCCCATTGAGTGCAGTTGTGTGGGAGTGAGAACAGGATTAAACTTAACTGGGACACATCTCCTTCCCCGTCCCCTCCATCACCAACACTCAAAACTCTCCAATATTCCCTACCCACCAGCCATAACAACAGCCAGTTGGGTGAAGGCACCTGAACTCCTTTAGAACTCTTGTGCATGAGTCGCAAAAACCCAGCTTGCAGGTGCAGCAGGTGGTCAGGAAGGCGAATGGGATGCTGGTCTTCATAGCGAGGGGGACTGAATATAAAAGTAGGGAGGTCTTGCTGCAGCTGTATAGGGCATTGGTGAGGCCGCAGCTGGAGTACTGTGTGCAGTTTTGGGCGCCGCACCTGCGCAAGGATATTTTGGCCCTGGAGGGAGTGCAGAGGAGGTTTACTAGGCTGATACCGGAGTTGAGGGGATTGAGCTATGAGGAGAGGCTGAATAAACTGGGCTTGTACTCGTTAGAGTTTAGAAGAATGAGGGGAGATCTCATTGAGACATATAAGATGATGAATGGGATGGATAGGATAGAGGTGGAGAGACTCTTCCCGCTCAGAAAGGACAGTAGGACTAGGGGGCACAGCCTCAAGATAAAGGGGAGGCGGTTTAGAACGGAGTTGAGGAGGAACTTCTTCACTCAAAGGGTGGTGAATCTCTGGAATTCTCTGCCCGTTGAAGTGGTGGAGGCTGCCTCGCTAAATATTTTTAAGATGCGGGTTGATGGGTTCTTGATAAGAGAGGGGATTAAGGGTTATGGGAGAGGGCGGGAAAGTGGAACTGAGCCACGACAGATCAGCCATGATCTTATTGAATGGCGGGGCAGGCTCGAGGGGCTAGATGGCCTACTCCTGCTCCTATTTCTTATGTTCTTATGATCCCGGTGAGAGGGTAAAATGAGCAGGTCATGTTGTCTCATGATCAATAGCGTACTGTTACATTACTCAAAGATTAAAGACAAATCTTTCCCAGGGAAACCTACCCATGGCAAAAGTCTTGTTTCACCTGCTGGATTTAGAACATAGAACATAGAACATTACAGCGCAGAACAGGCCCTTCGGCCCACGATGTTGCGCCGACCAGTTACAAAACAATGACCCACTAACCTAAACCAATCCCTTCTCGTCCATAAACCTATCCACGGATCTCTTAAACGCCCCCAAACTAGGTCATCATTCTTTGTCTTAATCCTGAGAAAGACAGAAAGAAGATTCTGTCAGGCAGCAACTTAAAGCAGGAAGGACTGGGAGGAGAGGCAGTATTAACAATCCTCCCCTTCACTCTTATTTCCTATCAGAATGCTCAACAGATTTAGTTTAGACTCAAACTGCATCCACCATCTCCTAGTAACCTGTTCAACAACAATTTACAGTTGTGGAAAATGGAATTTGAATCGATAGGTGATTGATTATGAACAAAGAACAACACAGCACGGGAAACAGGCCCTTCAGCCCAACGAGCCCACGCCGCCATTTTTACATTGTGAGTCCCCCCTCCACCTATGACCCTTGTCTATGCTTATGGCGCTCCACATGGAGGGGAGACTAATTTAGGGACAATTTGTTCCACCAATCAGCCTGATAGCACACCTTTGGGGTGTGGGAGGAAACCGGAGCCCCCGGAGAAAACCCACGCAAGCACGGGGAGAATGCGCAAACTCCCCCAGACACTGGATTGGGTGGCGCGGTGACACAGTGGTTAGCAACTGCTGCCTCACAGTGCCGGGGATCCAGGTTTGATTTCTGGCTTGGGTCACTGTCTGTGTGGAGTTTGCACATTCTCCCCGTGTCTGCTTGGGTTTCCACTGGGTGCTCCGGTTTCCTCCCACATACTGGTTTGGGTGCATTGACCCAGACGGGCACCGGAGTGTGGCAACCAAGGGAATTTTACAGTACTTCATAAGAACATAAGAAATAGGAGCAGGGGTAGGCCATCTGGCCCTTCGAGCCTGCCCCGCCATTCAATAAGATCATGGCTGATCTGTCGTGGCTCAGTTCCACATTCCCGCCCTCTCCCCATAACCCTTAATCCCCTCTCTTATCAAAAACCCATCAACCCGCGTCTTAAAAATATTTAGCGAGGCAGCCTCCACCACTTCAATGGGCAGAGAATTCCAGAGATTCACCACCCTTTGAGTGAAGAAGTTCCTCCTCAACTCCGTTCTAAACCGCCCCCCCTTTATCTTGAGGCTGTGCCCCCTAGTCCTACTGTCCTTTCTGAGCGGGAAGAGTCTCTCCACCTCTATCCTATCCATCCAATTCATCATCTTATACGTCTCAATGAGATCTCCCCTCATTCTTCTAAACTCCAACGAGTACAAGCCTAGTTTATTCAGCCTCTCCTCATAGCTCAACCCCCTCAACTCCGGCATCAGCCTAGTGAACCTCCTCTGCACTCCCTCCAAGGCCAAAATATCCTTGCGTAAGTACGGCGCCCAAAACTGCACACAGTACTCCAGCTGCGGCCTCACCAATGCCCTATACAGCTGCAGCAAGACCTCCCTACTTTTATATTCAATCCCCCTCGCTATGAAGGCCAGCATCCCATTCGCCTTCCTGACCACCTGCTGCACCTGCAAGCTGGGTTTTTGCGACTCATGCACAAGGACCCCGAGGTCCCTCTGCACCGTCGCCTGCTGCAGTTTTTCTCCACGTAAGTAATAATCCTTCCTACCATTATTCCTACTAAAGTGGACCACCTCGCGCTTGCCAACATTAAATTCCATTTGCCAGTTCCTGGCCCATTCGCCCAGCCTATCTAGATCCTTCTGCAGACTCTCCACACCCTCCGCGCAATTTGCCGTTCCACCAATCTTGGTGTCATCAGCAAATTTCGACACCATACACTCGGTCATTGCAGTGTAAATGTAAGCCTTAATTGTGACTAATAAATAAACCTTGATGGTTGGTACAGACGCGATGGGATTAATGGCCTCTTTCTGTGCTGTAAAACTCAGTGGGTGCGATCTTACCGGCCATTCACCCCATGCTCCCACTTCAATAAGGTTGGAGAATTTGGCACCCAAACAAATATCTGTTGACAGCAGCTGGATGGGAAAATCCAGCCGGTGTGAACAGCTGTAATACTCTGGTCTGTGTCTCTGTCTGTAAAAAATGTCCAAAGTCACTGCACAGCGGGTAACCAAGAAGAATCAACATCAAGCCAAAGAAAAACACATTAAAAGCTTTATAAACAGAGTAGTTTTAAGCAGCTGCTTATATTAGGGAGGGAACTCCAGTCTACAGTGTCTTGACAGCTGAAGGTACAGTTTCCAGTGTTGGGGTGAATGCACTTTCAGAAACTTACTCCAAAATCTTAGTTTAAATGTAGCCTGCTGAGTTGTCTGTAACAGTAACCAGTGAGACTATGATTCATTTTCAAGGTAGCAATTACACAGATCAACAAGTCCCTCCCGTCATAATAGATAAACCTCAGTTCAACAAACTCTCTCCCCAAAAACTATCCTGTCGTTATTGGCTTTTTCAACGTTCCTCTTTGATAATTACTCCAGACACATTTATATTGTCCACGTCAAAATACCGCCTTGGTAACTTTTGTTTGGGAATGTGCCTCTCATTTCCTAACTTATAACTTGCTCGCTCTGGGATTTGAGTAATTAGAGAATGTATACAATAAAGACAGATAGATGAGTGAATCTGGAAACCCTTGTTGGAGAGTAGGTGTGGAACCTTATCAAACCAAGGGGTTTGAAGGCAGGAGGGCAAGCCACTTTTGAAAGTTGAGCATTGGGTTGTCCACCCAATGCAATCCAGTTCCGAGTAATCCCGTCAGAGGCAGCGTCATAGCATCGAGAATCAAACTGGAGATGCTGCTGGGATTTTATGACAAGTGGAAGGGTCCCCTGCTGAGGATGAAGGCAACTGGAAGGCAGATAACACTCTGGACCACACCCAGAGCTGTGAAATGCAACCCTCAGTCATGGGCCATCTTCCAGTGAGACTCTCCCTACAGTGAGGTCCTTCAACTTATCCATAGTTTCATTTTTGAAATCCTGAAGGTTTCACCTTGAGGTAACCCACTTACATCAGTGTTTCCCGCCTCTACTGATGGGACTGCAGTCACTCACAGCCTCTAATGGGCCCTCCTGCCCGCTGCCCTAAGTCGATGTTGAGTGTGGAGATTGACTATCTATTGTCTGCCTCTGGGAACATTGTTCAGGCAGGCAGACCTCAAAAACTATCAGGGCCACAGCCCAATTCTCTCATGGCAGTCAGATTTTAGAGGTGGTGTAATTCTACCCTATGCATTTGGTGTGTAAGTGAGTGTGTCTGCATGTGAACTGGAATATGTCAATGAACCTGCCAGTGTGAGTGTGTGTCTATCTGTTTGAGGCATCGGCACAATTCTTACGACCCTCCCATAACACAGATTGCTGACTCCGAGGCAGTGATTTAGCCATTGCATTGCGTCCATTTTTGGCTGCGACATTGTTGTAAAGTCGACTTAAAGCACTTAGCGCGATTGGCACTGGTTTTCGCAATCAGAACCATTTTACAAGTAGAACAAAGAAAAACTACAGCACAAACAGGCCCTTCGGCCCACGAGTTGCGCCGAACATGTCCCTACCTACTAGGCTTACCTATAACCCTCTATCTTACTAAAGCCCATGTACTTATCCAAAAGTCTCTTAAAAGACCCTATTGAATCCACCTCCACCACCACCAATGGCAGCCGATTCCACTCACTCACCACCCTCTGAGTGAAAAACTTACCCCTAACATCTCCTCTGCACCTGCTCCCCAGCACCTTAAACCTGTGTCCTCTCGTAGCGACCATTTCAGCCCTGGGAAATAGCCTCCGAGAATCCACCCTATCTATTCCTCTCAACATTTTATAAACCTCTATCAGGTCGCCTCTCATCCTTCATCTCTCTAAGGAGAAAAGACAGAGCTCCCTCAACCTATCCTCATAAGGCATGCCTCCCAATCCAGGCAACATCCTTGTAAATCTCCTCTGCACCCTCTCAATAGCTTCCACATCCCTCCTGTAATGAGGCAACCAGAACTGCGCACAGTACTCCAAGTGGGGTCTGACCAGGGTCTTATACAACTGCAGCATTATCTCCCGACTCTTAAACTCAATCCCTCGATTGATGAAGGCCAGTACACCATACGCCTTCTTAACCACATCCTGTACCTGTGAAGCCAATTTGAGCATCCTATGAACCCAGACCCCAAGATCCTTCTGATCTTCCACACTGCCAAGAGTCTTACCCTTGATATTATATTCCTTCATCCCATTTGACCTGCCAAAATGAATCACTACACACTTATCTGGGTTGAAGTCCATCTGCCACTTCTCCACCCAGTCTTTCATCCTATCTATGTCTCATTGCAACTTCTGACATCCCTCCAAACTATCCACAACACCACCAACCTTTGTGTCATTGGCAAACTTACCAACCCATCCCTCAACTTCCTCATCCAGGTCATTTATAAAAATCGCAAACAGCAAGGGTCCCAGAACAGATCCCTGGGGCACTCCACTGGCGACCGACCTCCATACAGAAAAAGACCCATCTACAACCACTCTCTGCCTTTTGTGGGCAAGCCAGTTCTGGATCCACAAAGCAATGACCCCTTGGATCCCATGCCCCCTCACTTTCTCAATAAGCCTTGCATAGGGAACCTTATCAAACACCTTGCTGAAGTCCATATAAACCACATCCACCGCGCTTCCTTCATCGATGTGTTTAGTCACATTTTCAAAAAACTCAACCAGGCTCGTAAGGAACAATCTGCCTTTGATAAAGCCGTGCTGACTATTCCTGATCATACTATACCTCTCCAAATGTTCATAAATCCTGCCTCTCAGGATCTTCTCCATCAACTTACCAACCACTGAGGTTAGACTCACCAGTTGATAATTTCCTGGGCTATCTCTACTCCCTTTCTTGAATAGAGGAACCACACCCGCAATCCTCCAATCCTCCGGAACCTCTCCCGTCTCCATCGATGACGCAAAGATCATCGCCAGAGGCTCTGCAATCTCTTCCTCACCTCCCACAGTAACCTGGGGTACATCCCATCTGGTCCCGGCGACTTATCTATATTGATGCTATTCAAAAGCTCCAACACATCCTCTTCCTTAATGTCCACATACTCAAGCTTTCCAGTCCGCCGCAAACCTGTCCTACAAGCACCAAGATCCTTTTCCACTGTGAATACCGAGGTAAAGTATTCATTAAGCGCCTCTGCTATTTCGACCGGTTCTGTACAAACTTTCCCACCGTCACATTTGATAGGTCCTATTCTTTCACATCTCATCCTTTTACTCTTCACATATTTGTAGAACGCCTTAGGGTTTTCCTTAATCTTACCCACCAAGGCCTTCTCATGACCCCTTCTGCCTCTCCTAACTTCCTTCTTAACTTCCTTCCTACAAGCCGTATACTCCTCTCGATTCCTAACATCTCCTAGCTCCCTGAACCTTTTGTACACTTTCCTTTTCTTCTTGATTCCAGCAAGAAGAATCAAGTCCACTTGTCAGTCCCCTGCTGGTGCAGGCTGCCTGAAGCAACTTCAACCCTCTATAATTGTGGGGGCCCGTGGCCCAGGATATGGCACCCGCTGATCCCCCCTCACCTTCTGCCCAAACCAATCGCGGGCCCCCCTCCCCACCAACTGTGAACCCATTGCCCTCTCCCCACCGATCGTCTGCCTCGTGGCGGAAGTGGGTGGGATGCAGGTTAATAGATGGAAATTTATGATAATGCTACTTTATATCTGCTGAGGAAGCTCAATCATCTCAGCACGCCCCCTCTGTCTTTATAACCTCACTGGGAGGTGAGGAATAGACACGATCCCAATGAATGGGGAGCAGTCAACTTGGCCTTGCTCGTGGAACCAGAGGCCATTGGAACCAGAGGCCATTGAGCTCCCCCCCCCCCCAGGAGGACGAGGGCAAGTGGGCGTTCCCCTTGGGCAGGGCCAGACTGGCAGTGCCACCCTGGCACCTGGGCAATGCCCACCAGGGAGTGCCAAGAGACGTTGCTAATGGGAACGGAGCCAGTGGAGGTGGGGCCAATGGGGAGCAGGGCCAATCAGAGGGCGGCTCATGGGGGAGGGGCCTGCGCCACTCTACAGGGATCAGTGGGGAGGGAGGGAGAGGGGGCCCGCTGTCACTCTTCAGGGATCAATTGAGGGGGGGGGGGGGTGAGTCGGGCAGCAGGTCTACGATCGGTGGGGAGAGGGCAATGGGTTCACAGTTGGTAGGGAGGGGGGTCCGCGATCGGTTTGGGCAGAAGGTGAGGTGGGATCAGCAGGTGCTATAACCTGGGCCACAGGCCCCCACAATTATAGAGGGTTGAAGTTGCTTCAGGCAGCCTGCACCAGCAGGGGACTGACAGCTCTCTCTCTTCTGTCAGACTCCTGCTAATGCACACATGCAGCATCAGAGACCTGCACACGCGCACTAGCTCCCTCTGCAGGTTCCCGGGTGTGTTAGGCCCTGCCCACAGGCTTTTGCAGCGAGCGACAAATTTGTTGATATTTTTGCTGATAGAGTGCATATGGAGAGACCTAAAATCATGCTCAAAAGATGGATCTGAAACTCTCCCGGTTTCAAGTCCATCCAGCACTTCGGGAAAAAATGGTAAAATAGCCCCCTACTGTCAAACCTACTGAGAGTTAAGTGAGGCACTATTCCCAGTACCTGAGAAGGTTAGCCAACACACTCAGGGTAATCATCAGGGAGACAACATGAAACTGGAGAAAATTAAATAAAATAAATTTTTCTATTTCTGTCACACTCTGAGGGTAGAACATAGAACATAGAACACTACAGCACAAACAGGCTCTTCGGCCCACGAGTTGCACTGATCATATCCCTACCTACCAGGCCTATCTATAACCCTCAATCCCATTAGATCCCATATACTCATCCAGAAGTCTTTTAAAAGACCCCAGCGAGTTCGCCTCCACCACCACCGACGGCAGCCGATTCCATTCACTCACCACCCTCTGAGTGAAAAACTTACCCCTGACATCTCCTCTGTACCTGCTCCCCAGCACCTTAAACCTGTGTCCTCTCGTAGTGACCATTTCAGCCCTGGGAAATAGCCTCCGAGAATCCACCCTATCTATTCCTCTCGACATTTTATAAACCTCTATCAGGTCGCCCCTCAACCTTCGTCTCTCCAGGGAGAAGAGTCCCAGCTCCCTCAACCTATCCTCATAAGGCATGCCTCCCAATCCAGGCAACATCCTTGTAAATCTCCTCTGCACCCTCTCAATAGCTTCCACATCCTTCCTGTAGTGAGGCGACCAGAACTGCGCACAGTACTCCAAGTGAGGTCTGACAAGGGTCTTATAAAGTTGCAGCATTACCTCCCGACTCCTAAACTCAATCCCTCGATTAATGAAGGCCAGTACACCACATCCTCCACCTGCCAGGCCGATAGTTAATGTTAATGGTTGATTCAGTGTACAGGTGAGTTGGAAAGTCATGTTGTTATAGACTGTGTACCTAGTGAAGCTCTGCACCAGTAAATAAAGATAGTTACAGCACAGAACAATGTCATTTGGTCCACAGTATCTGTGCTAACCAAGTTACTCATCGAGTAACCTCCCCCTCTCCATGTGGCCTGCGCAGTTTCCTCTTTCTGATAACAATCCAGTTCCCTCTGATGCCTCCCCCACATTCTCAGACAGTGCCAGACCCTAACCACACATTACCTAAACATATTTTTCCCCATATTCCTATTGCTTCTTTTGCCAATTACCTTAAACCTCTGCCCTCTGGTCTTTCTACCAAAAGGAACAGTTTCCTCCGATCTATTCTGTGCAGACCCCTCATGGCACCTCCAACAAATCTCCTCTGAGCCTTCTCTCACAGGAAAACAGTCCAAACATCTCGACTGAAGTCCCTCTCCTTGGAACTTTTCTTGCAAATCTTTCCTGCACTCTTTCTAGTGCCTCACACCTTTCTGAAAGAGTAGTTCTCAGAACTGGATTCAGTACTCCAATTGAGACCAAACTAGTTTTTTTAATAAGATTTAAAATAATTTCCTTGTTTTGTTTTACTTTGTGTGCTTATCTATAAAGTTCAGCTCTCTCAACCTGTCCTGCTACCTTCAGTGATTTACACACACCTACACCCAGGTCCCCCTGCTAATTCATCCGTTTAAAGTTGTACCCTTTATTTCATGTTGTATTTCTGCAACATTGCTATGAAAATGAATTATTTCACACTTCCCTGCGTTAAATTTCTTCAGCCACTTGTCATCCCATACCACCAACCTATGTTGTTTGGAAGTTCCGCATTATCCTCCCCACAATTCACAATACTTCAAAGTTTCAGGTCAGCTGCAAATTTTGAAATTGTTCCCTTTCTCCAAGGCCTCGGCCATTAATATATATCAGAAAGAGAAGTGCTCCTAACTAAAGCTTCCTCCAGTTCAAAAAATAACTCCTAGTTGGGAATCAAGTAGATAAGGTTGTTAAGAAGGCATACGGTGTCTTGGCGTTTATTGGTAGGGGGATTGAATTTAGGAGTCGCAGCGTCATGTTGCAACTGTACACAACTCTGGTGCGGCCGCACTTGGAGTACTGTGTGCAGTTCTGGTCCCCACATTACAGGAAGGATGTGGAGGCTTTGGAGAGGGTGCAGAGGAGGTTTACCAGGATGTTGCCTGGTATGCAGGGGAGGTCCTATGAGGAGAGACTGAGGGATTTGGGGTTGTTTTCACTGGAAAGAAGGCGGCTAAGAGGGGATCTTATAGAAACATATAAGATGATTAGAGGTTTAGATAGGGTGGATGGTGATAGCCTTTTTCCTCGGATGGAGAAATCTAGCACGAGGGGGCATGGCTTTAAATTAAGGGGGGGTAGTTATAGGACGGATGTCAGGGGCAGGTTCTTTACCCAGAGGATGGTGAGGGATTGGAATGCCCTGCCTGCTGCAGTTGTAAATGCGCCTAGTTTGGGGGCGTTTAAGAGATTGGTGGATAGGTTTATGGACGAAAAAGGAGTGGTTTAGATTAGTGGGTCATTGTTTTTTTTTAAAAATAAGACTGGTCGGCGCAACATTGTGGGCCGAAGGGCCTGTTCCGCGCTGTAATGTTCTATGTTCTATGTTCTAATCATGAAGCTTAATCACAACTCTGCAGCTCCTTCAAGCTGTTAATATGAGGGTTTATAAAGCTTCTAGATCTGTTCACTCATAACAACAACCGGGTAAATATATCCAAGTGTGTGCTTTCTGCATCGGAAACAAGTGCAAGTCTCTCAGACTAAAGATGAGAACAGCTGGCACAGAGTAAGCATGGAGAAACCCGAGGGAAGAATCATTTCATAGTGAAGGGAAAATCAATCTCATTTTTCTTTCATTAATCTCCGTAAAGATCTATGCAGCAAACTAAACAAGGCAGCAAATTTTGTTTCTGCGGGAATTAGCAAATATAAACTAAACGTCAACAAACTTTGCTGTAAAATTCCATTTCTTTTGCACATCAGTATAGAAAGATATTGGACAAAAAAAAGTATCTCACTTTGATCTAAGACATCTGTGCTGTAGCAAAATGTTTTGATTTATTTTTTACATATGCTCAGCTCCCAGAGCTTGTACAGCACGGGGTTAGATACAGAGTAAAGCTCCCTCTACACTATCCCCCCATCAAACACTCCCAGGACAGGTACAGCACGGGGTTAGATACAGAGTAAAGCTCCCTCTACACTGTCCCCCATCAAACACTCCCAGGACAGGTACAGCACAGGGTTAGATACAGAGTAAAGCTCCCTCTACACTGTCCCCCATCAAACACTCCCAGGGCAGGTACAGCACAGGGTTAGATACAGAGTAAAGCTCCCTCTACACAGTCCCCATCAAACACTCCCAGGACACGTACAGCATGGGGTTAGATACAGAGTAAAGCTCCCTCTACACAGTCCCCATCAAACACTCCCAGGACAGATACAGCATGGGGTTAGATACAGAGTAAAGCTCCCTCTACACCATCAAACACTCCCAGGACAGGTACAGCACGGGGTTAGATACAGAGTAAAGCTCCCTCGACACTGACCCCATCAAACGCTCCCAGGACAGGTACAGCAAGGGGTTAGATACAGAGTAAAGCTCCCTCTACACTGTCCCCCATCAAACACTCCCAGGACAGATACAGCATGGGGTTAGATACAGAGTAAAGCTCCCTCTACACTGTCCCCCATCAAACACTCCCAGGACAGTATGGCATAGGGTTAGATACAGAGTAAAGCTCCCTCTACACTGTCCCCCATCAAACACTCCCAGGACAGGTACAGCACGGGGTTAGAAACAGAGTAAAGCTCCCTCTACACTGTCCCCCATCAAACACTCCCAGGGCAGGTACAGCATGGGGTTAGATACAGAGTAAAGCTCCCTCTACACTGTCCCCCATCAAACACTCCCAGGACAGGTACAGCATGGGGTTAGATACAGAGTAAAGCTCCCTCTACACTGTCCCCCATCAAACACTCCTAGGACAGTATGGCATGGGGTTAGATACAGAGTAAAGCTCCCTCTACACTGTCCCCCATCAAACACTCCCAGGACAGGTACAGCACGGGGTTAGATACAGAGTAAAGCTCCCTCTACACTGTCCCCATCAAACACTCCCAGGACAGGTACAGCACGGGGTTAGATACAGAGTAAAGCTCCCTCTACACTGTCCCCCATCAAACACTCCCAGGACAGGTACAGCACGGGGTTAGATACAGAGTAAAGCTCCCTCTACACTGTCCCTATCAAACACTCCCAGGATGGGTACAGCACAGGGTTAGATACAGAGTAAAGCCCTCCACATTCCTCCACTTCTTCTTATATTCTCTTACTTCTCCCCTTAGGTTCTTATGACAATCTATGATATTGCCATGGCCATCATTATTGAATGCAAATTTCACCATCTGCCATGCTGACATTCCAACCCAGGTCACCAGAGCATTCCCCTGAGTCTCTGGGTTACTAGTCCAGTGACAATACGACCATAGCACTGCCTTCCCTGAAAGGGGAGTAAGATGTAGTCATGGGGAAGTGGATAATTAGGGAAGTAACAGTGTCGTCACCAGTCATGACTGAATGGCCAGGAAGATGTATTGTCTACACTGAGCACGGTTAAAGGATACCTTGGAGTAACTGGAGAGAAACTTTGAAAGTGAGAATAATGTCATGGTCCATGTCTGGAAAGGACAAGGAGGGAGTCCTGCTGAGAGAATATCAGAAGCTAGAAATAAAGTGAAGGCAGTGTTCCTTGGTTCATAATCCCCAGATTACTCCTACTTGGCATAGGATTAAACAAATCAGGAAGATCAATGTTCGACACACTAATGCGTGTCTGAAACATTAACATAGTCCCGTATTTCTCATGGGATGGAAAGGAGCTGCACAATTGAGGTTGTCCCCACTGAACTGGCACGGGACACTGTCAAAGAACAGAGAAAAGTACAGCACAGGAACAGGCCCTTCAGCCCTCCAGGTCTGTGCTGATCATGATATCCTAGCTAAACTAAAAAAAACCCTTTTGTCCTTACCCAGTCTATATCCCTCTATTCCCTCCTTCTTCAGAAATCTCTTAAAATGTTGATAATGTGCCTGCTTCCACCACCTTCTCTGGTAGCATGTTCCAGGCACCCGTCACTCTCTGTGTGTAAAACTTCCCTCGCGCATCTCCCTTAAACTTTCCCGCCTCTCGCCTTACCCTCTTGTAATTGACACTTCCACCCTGGGAAAAAAACCTCTGATTATCCACCCTGCCATGATTTTGTAGACCTCGATCAGATTTCCCTTCAGCCTTCATCTTATCCTAGTTTATTCAACCTCTCCTCATAGTCAACACCATCGAGACCAGGTGAACCTTCTTTGCACTCTTTCCAAAGCTTCCACATCCTTCTGGTAGTGTGGTGACCAGAGCTGCACACAAACCTCCAAATGTAGCCTCATCAAGGTTTTATAAAACTGCAACGTGATTTCCCAACTCTTGTACTCAATGCCCCAGTTGATGAAGGCAAGCGTGCCAATATTCCTTTCTTAATTATCTTGGCCACTTTAGGGAACTGGACCCAGATCCCTCTGTATGTTAATGTTCCTGAGGGTTCTACCATTTAAAGTATAATTTACACCCAAATTTGATCCTCCAAAATGCATCATCTCACTTTGAGAGTGACAGAAGTTTAAACCATGGAAACAGGCCCTTATCCATGCTACCCTTTTTTTAAAACCCCTAAGCTAATCCCAATTGCCCACATTTGGCCCATATCCCTCTGTACCCATCATACCCATGTAACTGTCTAACAGCTTTTTAAAAGACCCACCTCTACCAATACCCCTGGCAGCTTGTTCCAGACACTCACCACCCTCTGTACGAAAACATTTCCCCTCTGGACACTTTTGTATCTCTCTCCTCTCACCTTAAACCTGTGCCCTCTAGTTTTAGACTTCCCTACTTTTGGGAAAAGATATTGACTATCTAGCTGATCTGTGCCCCTCATTATTTTATAGACCTCTATAAGATCACCCCTCAGCCTCCTACACTCCAGAGAAAAAAGTCCCAGTCTATCCAGCCTCTCCTTATTACTCAAACCATCAAGTCCCAGTAGCATTTTAATAAATCTTTTCTACACTGTTTCTAGTTTAATAATATCCTTTCTATAATAGGGTGACCAGAACTGTACACAGTATTCCAAGTGTGGCCTTATCAATGTCTTGTACAACTTCAACAAGACGTCCCAGCTCCTGTATTCAATGTTCTGACCAATGAAACCAAGAACGCTGAATGCCTTCTGTCCACCTGTGACTCCACTTTCAAGGAGCTATGAATATGTATCCCTTGATCTTTTTGCTCTGTAACTCTCCCGAACTCCCAGCATTAACTGAGTAAGTCCTGCCCTGGTTCAATCAATCAAAATGCATCACCTCGCATTTATCTAAATTAAACTCCATCTGCTATTCATCAGCCCACTGGCCCAATTGATCAAGATCCTGTTGCAGTCCAAGATAATCTCTTTCACTGTCCACAATGCCACCAATCTTAATGACATCTGCAAACTTACTAACCATGCCTTCTATATTCTTACCCAAATCATTAATACAAATGCCAAGTAACAGTGGGCCCAGCACTGAACCCTGAGGCACACCGTTGGTCACAAGCCTCCAGTTTGAAAAACAATTCTCTACAACCACCCTCTGGCTCCTGTCAAGAAGCCAATTTTGTATCCATTTAGATACCTCACCCTAGGTCCCGTGAGATTTAACCTTACGCAACAACCTACCATGCAGTATCTTGTCAAAGGCCTTGCTAAAGTCCATGTAGACAACATCAACTGTTCTGCCCTCATCTACCTTCTTGGTTACCCCTTCAAAAAACTCAATCAAATTTGTGAGACATGATTTTCCACTCACAAAGCCATGCTGACTGTCCCTAATCAGTCCTTGCGTCTCTAAATGCCTGTAAATCCTGTGTCTCAAAACACGTTCCAACAATTTACCCACCACAGATGTGAGGCTCACTGGCCTGTAGTTCCCAGGCTTTTCCCTGCAGCCCTTTTTAAACAAAGGCACAACATTTGCCACCCTCCAATCTTCAGGTACCTCACCTGTGGCTGTCGATGATTTAAATATCTCGGCCAGGGGACCATCAATTTCATCCCTAGCCTCCCACAATATCTTGGTCCAGATTAAACTTCCATCTGCCATTTCTGAGCCCAAGTCTCCAATCCATCCATATCACCTTATTTCCTCTGACAATCCCTGGCACTATCGGCAACTCCTCCAATTTTTATATCATCTGCAAACTGATTAATCAATCCACCCATATTTTCCTGTCTTAGCTGAAAAGATAAATACAGCTGTAAAATAGGGGGAGTGGGATGTGTGGACCTGACGAGCCTGAAGATAAAAGTAACAAGAAGAGAGTAAAGGTCAGACCAAGGTAAGGAATAAGGGTAATGATTATGGAGTAGATACAGTTACAGAGTATAAATGTAGAACGACAGTTTAAAAATAAAGGAAAGCTATCGAACAGTAAAAATAATTTAAGTTTCCTGTATATTTCCTGTACAGTATCCAAAACAAAATGGGAAAACTGGAGGCATTAACGGATAGCATGGAACCACAGTGTAGTAACAGAAACGTGGCTGTATATTGGATTGGTGTTTAAATATTGCAGGGTATAGTGCGGTTAGAATGGGTAGGAAATGAAGGAGGAGTTGGTGTAGATAACGAAATGGCAGTGGAACAATGGACATGCTAACAGCAAAAGAACCAGGATCCGTATAGATTGTGATAAAGCATAAAAAGGTATTGATTACAATAATAGGCACCTTCTGAAGACGATCTCACGGTGGAAGCAAAGTGGAAGAAAAAACACGTAAAGGAATCGACAACTTGGTTTTAAAAAGTGAATAATAATAATGGGAGATTTGATCTATCCACAAATATACAGGCATGATGGAGTGAAAAGGGGAAACAGAAATAAAGTTTTTATAGTGTGTGCAGGATTCCTTTCTTATTTAGGCTTTAAGATGCCAATTAGAGAGTCAGGATTTAGTTATGAGAAACTAATCAGAGCAGATAAGAGAAACAAACGTAGAGCAATATCTCAGCTACAGCAATCATGACACAATAAGGTTTAAGATCATGACAGCAAATTACTGTGGATGCTGGAATCGGAAACAAAAACAGAAAATGCTGGAAAATCTCAGTGGGTCTGGCAGCATTTTTGGAGAAAGAACAGGGCTAACATTTCAGTCCTGACTTCAGGCTTGAAATGTTAGCTTTGATCTCTCTTCGTAGGATGCTGTCAGGTTTAAGATCAAGTTTGAGAAAGGCATACGTGAGACAGAGGCTGGAATTCTCCGGCTGTTCACACCAACAAATCCTCTGGTCCTCCTGCAGTGAGCGAAGATTTGGCTGAGTGCCAAATTCCCTGTCCTCAGTTGCAGTGGTGGCGGGTCATATATGGCTGGAGAATTCCAGCCAGAGACAAACTAGAAATAAATGTTCATAAACAAAGAGTGAGAATAACCATCGGAAATAATGAAAAAGGTCACCAATAGAGTTCAGAAGAAATATATTCTCCTAAAACAAACAAGTGAAAACTCGCCAGTAAGGAAAAATTGTAACAACTGAAAAGGAAAATACGAAGTACATAGACAAGGATTGGATTACAAAAGAGAAGTCAGGGAAAATGTGAAAAAAAGACAGAGAGAGGAACTGCAAAATTAAATGATGAAAGAATATAAAAAGAAACAGTTCTACGGACACATAAATAAAAATAAAACCAGGACACAGATAAGGCCACTATTGGATAGGCAAAGTAAACTCACTGATCACAGCAACGAAATGGCAGAAACATTAATAGGTGATAAACAGGTGGACATGATATTAAAATAGGGGATCAAATTATATAAGATGTTTAAGTTTGAAAGGGGGGAATAATTGATAAATCAGTAGAAGGTGAAATCGCTGCTTTGGATAGTTATATCTGAGCGTATTAAAATAAGTTAGGGAAGAAATAGCAGGTACGCTAATATGTATTTACAAAATATCATTTAGCAAAGGAAATAGTGCCGGGGAAAGCTTGGCAGCTAATGTGAATCATATAGGAAATAGAAAAGTCTAGGAAATTATAGACCAATTAATTTAATGTTAATGGTGGGAAAGATAATGAAATTCTTATCTGAAGATGTGATAGAAAAAGGTCTAGATGCCAAAAATATCACTGAGTGTGGATTTTAAAAGGAAAGATCGTATTTGACCAGATTTATTGAATTCTTTGAAGGAGTGACAAAAATTGTAGAACGTAGCATATATAGTACTTGGAATTTCAAAATTTGCCAATGAAGTATCCATACTAAACTTATGACCAAGGGTCGGCAATGAGGAGTCAACAATGGAGAGTGGATAGTAAGCTGGCTACAAAACAGAGAATAGGAGTTAAAGTTTGCTAGAAAGTGGGAAGTGGTGGAGGTTGGCATGATTTGGCTGAAAGCTGAAAGGTGGACCATTTTCGAATGCCTGCCTCAGTTCTGTGAAGTTGAATTAAATGCTGTAACATCCTCTGACCCTCAGCCTTTACAATTCCCCTACTCTCCATGCCAGCTGCTGCCCCTCACCTCACCCTCGTGGTCCCTCATTGTCTCCATGCCAACTCGTGGCTCCTGATGTGGCCATTCAGTAATATTGGCATGCGTGGAACTGCCCAGAAAAATAAGCACCCATTCATAAATCTTCTACTGAGGCCACCCAATTCTACTGAAAGAGTTCTTACAGCTGGCCTCAGGCATAGTTGGCTGAGAGCCCAGGTTCATTAAAGGATTATCTCATCTGGAGGTTCTGTTGTGACAACTGGAGTGAACTGTTGACTATGCTTGATTGACATCTTTAAGTGAAAATAATAAGTTTTTTTTTCCTATGATCTCTTTTCTCAATGCCTCAATGTTCATTTGTGCAACAGTAAGATGTGTGAAGAACTTGGAGCCTCTGTTATTGACACTTCAATGGTCTATCTGATTGACACTTGTGTAGGGTTGAAATACAGCAGCTCTTTTTAAAAGAAGGGTGTTCTTTTTCTCAATAGTTCCACAAATATCGTTGTTACTGTGTGACTCATTCCGAACACAGTAAATGGGAATGAAAGGACCAATATGGGGGTTGAGTGGAGTCATGAGTTGACACTGAGTTGGAATGGAGGGGTCATTCACCTTTTCAAATGTTCCCAAATCCAGACTGTGGTTCACATCTCTTCTGCGAGTCCGTGAACCACAAGTCATTCAGAAGCTGTCCTGATTCCAGGTCAATTGCTGGAGATTCAGAGATTCCTATACTGCAGTGAAGCCAGCCATGTTGGGAGTGCAGGGTGTGGGATCGATACCCACAACCTTATCCTGTACTAGGAAAACCTGGGGGGGTTCCGGGACCAGGGCAGGAATTCTGGACCCATCTGCCATTTTTAAAAGACTCCAGAGCTATTCCGACACCTTAGAAATCTGGATCTAAATGATGTAGAGGGTGAAAGCATGCAGTTTCGACACAAATCACTAAACATTGTATTGCAAATTAACAAAAGCAGAATAACACTGGCCAAGCATTGTTGGCAGAAAGGAATTAAAAAGCTATATTCAAATTGTATAGAACCTTGGTTAAACCTATTATGCACAGATTTTTTTTTCATAGAATCATAGAACCCTACAGTACAGAAAGAGGCCCATCGAGTCTGCACCGAACACAATCCCACCCAGGCCCTAACCCCACATATTATACCCACTAACCCCTCTAACCTACACATCCCTGGACACTAAGGGACAATTTCTTAGCATGGCCAATCAACCTAACCCGCACACCTTTGTGCTGTGGGAGGAAACCCACACAGATACGAGGAGAATGTGCAAACTCCACACAGACAGTGACCTGAGACAGGAATCGAACCCAGGACCCTGGAGCTGTGAAGCAGCAGTGCTAACCACTGTGCTACCGTGCTGCCTGTTCGAATTGATCTACATATTACAAGGGGTCAAAAACCACAAGCAAATGTGGTCTTACCGTAAGGCTTTAATAATTGAAATTAGGCTCCTTTAATCTTCAACTCCAATCCCTTTGTGACAAAGGCTAAAACATCATTTACTTTCCTAATTGCTTGCTGTACCTGCATGCTAACTTGCTGAAATTGTGTACAAAGAAACTTCCCCATCTAATTGCTTGCTGTAGCTGCATGGTAACTTGCTATAATTGTGCACAAAGAAACTTCCCCATCTAAGTTTGTATTGTCAGCAAACATGGAAACTTCACACTCATCCCTTTATCTAAATCCTAGATATAGATTGTAAATAACTAGAGCCAAGCACTGATCCACGCAACACCCCACTGGTTACAGCCTGACTATTTAAAAATGGCCAACTTATTCCGATTCTCTGGACAGAATTTTACAAACGCCTGTATTGGCCTTGGAAGCAAGGGTCTGCAACCCTCCTACCTGCCTCAAAACTTTCCTCACTTTTACAGGCAGTGGATAAGGCCCAGGACAGCCTACCTTTAGCTTAATTGAAGCTCTTAAGTGCCTAACAGATGGCAAGATTTCCCATTACTCTAAGAGTCAATAATGATCTCACACTCTACAGTGTTGGCTGCTGTGCGGCTATTTGATACATACAAGGAGGATTAATTGGCTGGAGGTGAGACTTCTACCCTTCCTTTGGGAGGAATTAGTTAGCAGCTCAATCGACCTACCAGAAGAAGGAAGCATAATAGAGGGAGAGGCTAGTCTTTGGTCACAGCGTCAGAATAAGGATCAGCTAATTAGGACTGGGATGAGGAGAAATCTCAACACTCAAACGGTTGTGAATCCTTGGAATTCTCCACCCATGGATGCTAAGTTGTTCAATACATGGTAGCACAGTGGTTACCACTGCTGTTTCACAGCTCCAGGGACCTGGGTTCGATTCCCGGCTCGGGTCACTGTCTGTGTGGAGTTTGCACATTCTCCTCGTGTCTGCGTGGGTTTCCTCCGGGTGCTCTGGTTTCCTCCCACAGTCCAAAGATGTGCGGGTTAGGTTGATTGGCCATGCTAAAATTGCCCCTTAGTGTCCTGAGATGCTTAGATTAGTGGGTAAAATATGTAGGGATATGGAGGTAGGGCCTGGGTGGGATTGTGTTCGGTGAAGATTCGATGGGCCGAAGGGCCTCTTTCTGCACTGTAGGGTTCTATGGTTAATACATTCAAGGACTAGACTGATAGATTTTAGATACTGAGGAAATAGTGTAGGTGGAGTTGAGGTAGAAGATCTTCCATGATCAAACTGGGTAGTGCAGCATGCATAAAGGCCAAATGATCTTCTACTAATATATATTCTTCTGCACTTCCATTCTTAAGTATACATTGATGGAGTTGGAACATAAACACATACCAATTAGGCTGACTAGCCTGAATCAATGTTGTAAATCGATGAAATCTATTGCACATACAGATAAAAATCAAGAATCCCTTGGCACACCTATGCTGGAACACGAAGGGAGAATTACATTTATAATATTACTGTTACTAACTCCTATAACAATGTAGCCTAATCAGTGTGTGACTGGTGTCCAGAAACACAGCTAAGTCATACCAAGTGCCGCAACACATTCAACAAGATTGTCATAACAGGAAGCATGCTTTGTGCATGGAGAAAGTATTTACACTAAAAGCTTTATTATCAAGCATGCACGGGGAATGGGTTATTTAAGCAAATATGGTGATTAATGTTGAGTTTCATTTACCAATGGAATTCAATGTAATACTTGCTGCATGAACTAAAATTCAAATACTCAGGAAGTGAAGAACAGTATTCTTTTTACTACTGATATTCACTAGTACATTAAAATACAAATTAAAGTACAATATTATACAGTGTACAGGTACGGCTAATTTCATAATTGTTTCTGGTTGGTAAAGTCACAACTTGTATTAAGAAAAACTCAGCAATTTTGTTTGGTATTGAATTGAGGATGACAGAGTGCAACGTATCACAAAGCTTACTGAACCGCCATCTCCTTCTGGTATTAGTGAACACATACTGTCATTTTCGTCCAGGACCAGAGGTTGCAAAGCTGTGAATCAAAACACTCGCCTTTCCTCTGTGGGACCTGGCTTTGAACATAGAAACTGTCAGCTCCTTGAGTCTATTCTATCTTTCAGTTAGGTTGCATCTGATCTGTGTCTCAATTAAATATACCAGCTATATATGATATAGGTATAGACAATATTAGGTATATATATATATATAGAGACCTTAACCAACAGTAATCAATGAACTCAGCCTTGGAAAATTTATTTGTCCTCCAACTCCAACAATCTTTTGCGGGAGGGAGTTTGAGATTTCCATAACCCGATGGGTATCAATCTGGATTAACCTGGGTCCAATTTTAAGATTGTGCCTTCTTGCATTCTCCGAGAGAGTTTCCATGGAATCCCCCCATTATTTTAAATACCTGAATTGAATTGTCCATTGACCTTCAAGATGTACAAGAGTACAAACTGACTGGCTTCTCTCGTTTACTTTCTTGTTGTCCACTGCTACTCCCTCACCGTTAATGGCCCCTCTGCCAATCTCTCGCTTTCATGGAATCCTACTGTGCAGAAGGAGGCCATTCCGCCCATCGAATCTGCATTGATCACAATCCCAACCAAGCCCTATCTCCATAACCCCATGCTAGTCTCACTGCCCCTTAATTGCCCCTTAGTGTGAGGGGGACTCTAGCTAGCCCCTGACACTAAGGGGCAATTTAGCACAGCCAATCCACCTAACCCACACATCTTTGGACTATGGAAAGAGACCAGAGCACCTGGAGGAAGCCCACACAGACATGGGGAGAATGTGCAGACTCCACTCAGACAGCGACCCAAGTCAGGAATTGAACCCAGGTCCCTAATGCTGTGAGGTAGCAGTGCTAACCATTGTGCCATGGTGCCATAATCAAGGGTAATCAGTATGGATTTAACATAACAACAACCTGTATTCATAGAGCAATTTTAATGTAATCAAGTGTTCTAAATTATTCCACAGGAGTAGAAAGGATGCAGAGGAGGTGTACTCGGATATTGCCTGGTATGGTGGGAAGGTCTTATGAGGAAAGACTGAGGGGCTTGAGGTTATTTTCATTGGAGAGAAGAAGGTTACGAGGTGACCTGATTGAGGCATACAAGATGATCAAAGGATTGGATAGGGTGGACAGTGAGAGCCTTTTTCCTCGGATGGTGATGGCTAACACGAGGGGACATTGCTTTAAATTAAGGGGTGGTAATTATAGGACGGATGTCAGAGGTAGGTTCTTTACTCAGAGGGTGTGGAATGCCCTGCCTGCAGCAGTTGTGAACTCGCCAACTTTAAGGGCGTTCAAATGGTCAGTGGATAGGCGTATGGATAACATTGGAATAGTTTAGGTTAGAGGGTCATTAGATTGGTCCCACTGGTCGGCGCAACATCGAGGGCCGAAGGGTCTGTGCTGCGCTGGAATGTTCAGTGCTCTATGTTCCATCAAGGAGATGACATGACATTTTCAGGAGTTTCTCAAAGGAGGAGAGAGAATGAAAGTCCCTTTTTTTCATTATTTTACAATCAATTGTCTTTTTAATTAATTTGAATTTTTTTTCAGCCTATCCTCTTTAATTTAATAAAGGATTCACTTTGTGTTTTCCGCTGTAATCTATTTGCCCTGTCTTCATAAATTGTTCTCAGTCTGCTTATGCACACATTGCTATTCTTGCATTTCACTTTTCTCAAATAAAATCTTCCCTACAAGATATTTGCAGCTCTTTGCTTCAACTCTTGTTAACTAATTGCACGCTGTGGCCTTGGAGGAGATCGGCTAACATTGTACCATTGTTCAAAAGCAGAAGAAATCGCTCAAGTAATTACACAGCCTAACCAGCGTGGTGGGCAAATTATTGGGGAAAAAAAATCTCTAGGCAGGAGCCTGTCATTTAGTAAGGCATGGATTAATCCAGGGTAGTCAGTATGGGTTTGTTAAGGAAAGGTTGTGCCTGATGGAATTTTTTGAGACGGAGACAGGTTTGGAGTGGCATATTTGATGTACTCCATGTGAACTTTAGTGAGACATTTGACAAGGTTCCACATCAATATCAAGGGTAGACTCTTAGCTGTGTTGAAGAGCAGAGGAATCTTGGGGTCCGGGTCCATAGGACTCTTAAATCAGCCTCGCAGGTGGAGGATGTGGTCAAGAAGGCGTATGGTGTACTGGCCTTCATTAATCGGGGGATTGAGTTTGGGAGTCGGGAGGTAATGCTGCAACTTTATAAGACCCTTGTCAGACCCCACTGGGAGTACTGTGCGCAGTTCTGGTCGCCTCACTACAGGAAGGATGTGGAAGCTATTGAGAGGGTGCAGAGGAGATTTACAAGGATGTTGTCTGGATTGGGAGGCATGCCTTATGAGGTTAGATTGAGGGAGCTGGGTCTCTTCTCCCTGGAGAGACGAAGGTTGAGAGGTGACCTGATAGAGGTTTATAAAATGTTGAGAGGAATAGATAGGGTGGATTCTCAGAGGCTATTTCCCAGGGCTGAAATGGTCGCTACGAGAGGACACAGGTTTAAGGTGCTGGGGAGCAGGTACAGAGGAGATGTTAGGGGTAAGTTTTTCACTCAGAGGGTGGTGAGTGAATGGAATCGGCTGCCATCAGTGGTGATGGAGGCGAACTCGCTGGGGTCTTTTAAAAGACTTCTGGATGAGTACATGGGATTTAATGGGATTGAGGGTTATAGATAGGCCTGGTAGGTAGGGATATGGTCAGCGCAATTTGTGGGCTGAAGGGCCTGTTTGTGCTGTAGTGTTCTATGTTCTATGTTTAGAAGAATGAGGGGAGATCTCATTGAGACATATAAGATGATGAATGGGATGGATAGGATAGAGGTGGAGAGACTCTTCCCGCTCAGAAAGGACAGTAGGACTAGGGGCACAGCCTCAGGATAAAGGGGGTGCGGTTTAGAACGGAGTTGACGAGGAACTTCTTCACTCAAAGGGTGGTGAATCTCTGGAATTCTCTGCCCGTTGAAGTGGTGGAGGCTGCCTCGCTCAATATTTTTAAGACGCGGGTTGATGGGTTTTTGGTAAGAGAGGGGATTAAGGGTTATGGGGAGAGGGCGGGAATGTGGAACTGAGCCATGACAGATCAGCCATGATCTTATTGAATGGCGGGGCAGGCTCGAAGGGCTAGATGGCCTACTCTTGCTCCTATTTCTTATGTTCTTATGTATCACAAATGGTCAAAATTAAAAGCTCATAGCATTCAGTTGGATCCAAATTGATTCAGTGGCAGGGAGCAATGGGCTATTTGACCACAGTTTTGAAACTGGAAGGCTGTTACCAATGGAGTTCCATGGGGTTCAGTACTGGGTCTCTTACTGTTACTTTATACTTCATGCAAGGGGCATGATTAAAAGGTTTGCAAATGATTCAAAAATTGACTTTGTGATTGACAGTGAGGGAGGAAGTTGTAGACTGCAAGAAAATATCAATGGGCTGACCCGATGGGCAGAACAGTGACAAATGGAGAAGTATGAGCTAATGCATTTGGGCAGGACAAACAAGGCAACAGAAAGAGACAAAGAAGTGGGTGGATACTGCAAAATATCGAGGAACAGAGAATTTACAGTGCATGCCCACATACGGTAGTATGTAGACAAAGTGGTAAAGAGGGAAGAGGGCCAATGTTCCTTTATTGTTGAAGATCTGAATTATAAGAGCAGAAGAGTTATGCTTGAACTGTATAAAACGCGAGTAGAATACTACAAACAATTCTGCTCTCCGAATTACAGAAGGATTTACCAGGATGTTGCTAGGAATTTGAGCGATAAGGAAAGATTAGAGTGGCTGGACTTATTTTCTTTGGAACACAGCAGGCTGAGCAGAGATTTAATTGAAGTGTATGGAATTATGAGGAGCCATGAGAGTGTGGATTGGATTTCGTTCCACTGGCAGAGGGGTCTACAACTGAGAGGCTTAAATTTAAAATAATTGTTGAAAGAATTGGAGGGGAGTTGAGGATTTTTTTCACAGTAGAGATGGGAATCTGGAACTCATTGAGTGGAAGAATGGTAAAGGCACCTTAATTACATTTTAAAAAACCTTGAAATGCTATCATCTATAGAGCAACATGGATATACCTATTTGGGACAAGAACTAGAATGAAGCTGAATAACTCTTTCTCAGATATCATAGAATCCTATAGTGCAGAAAGAAGCCCATTGAGTCTGCACTGAACGCAATCCCACCCAGGCCCTACCCCCATATCCCTACACGTCATACCCACTAATCCCTGCTACCCTGGACACTAAGGGGAAATTTCTTAGCATGGCCAATCAACCTAACCCGCACATTTTTGGACTGTGGGAGGAAACTGGAGTACCCGGAGGAAAGCCACGCAGACACGAGGAGAATGTGCAAACTCCACACAGACAGTGACCCGAGCCAGGAATCGAACCCAGCACCCTAGAGCTGTGAAGCAGCAGTGTTAACCACTGTGCTATCGTGCCACCTGTCCATATGATGGACCAAATGGCCTTCCTCTGTATTGCTAAGTATTGATTATATTCAAAAGGTGGATGTGGATCCTAATTTTGATTAGGGTTTGAAGTGTGAGAATATATTTTCAGAAATTCAATCTCTAAACGTTTGCTTTTCTCTTCCTTGGATAGTAGAATTGAATAGACATCAGTCATGGAGCCAGCTTTATCAAAAATTACTTGAATTGAAGCAGATCTCCACAATAACTGTGTTTTAATACTTCACTTTGTAAACTGTTAACAGCAAAAGCACATGATTTGATGATGATATAACACCACATGACTGAGTAATGGAGATGCAGAGGTCCCAATATATAGTAAATAAAGAGTGACAGTTTTAGCAAACTACAGATTCCGTTAGCTGACTTTGGGAACAAGCCCTAAAAGAACCCCACTTAGATCTTCAACACAGACGAAACATGGCGACAGCAGACAGCACAAAAATGGAAAATGTAACTTCAGATCTGACAAGTCGAGCGATCCTTGAAAGAAAGGCAAAATGAACAGATTCAAATCCAAAAAGGTGGAGGGTTGCAAGCTGAGACACAGGATTGGACGGCAGTGAGCACAGAATGGAATCTACAAGTAACACCAATAAAGCAGCAACGATCTGAGTAAAAACATGGAATTCTCACTCTCATTCCCACAACCATTCCACAGCACTGAAGGCTCGCCCTGGGACAACTGGAGAAATTGGTTTTCCAGATATAGAACATAGAACATTATAGCACAGAACAGGCCCTTTGGCCCACGATGTTGCGCCGACCAATTAAAAAAGCAATGACCCTCTAACCTAAACCAATCCCTTTCCATCCATAAACCTATCCATGGATCTCCTAAACGCCCCCAAACTAGGCGCATCTACAACTGCAGCAGACAGGGCATTCCAATCCCTCACCACCCTCTGGGTAAAGAACCTACCTCTGACATCTGTCCTATATCTACCACCCCTTAATTTAAAGCTATGCCCCCTCGTGCTAGCTTTCTCCATCCGAGGAAAAAGGCTATCACTGTCCACCCTATCTAAACCTGTAATCATCTTATATGTTTCAATAAGGTCCCCTCTTAGCCACCTTCTTTCTAACAAAAACAACCCCAAATCCCTCAGTCTCTCCTCATAGGACCTCCCCTGCATACCAGGCAACATCCTGGTAAACCTCCTCTGCACCCTCTCCAAAGCCTCCACATCCTTCCTGTAATGTGGGGACCAGAACTGCACACAATACTCCAAGTGCGGCCGCACCAGAGTTGTGTACAGTTGCAACATGACGTTGCGGCTCCTAAATTCAATCCCCCTACCAATAAACGCCAAGACACCGTATGCCTTCCTAACTACCTTATCGGCTTGATTCCCAACTTTCAGGGATCTATGCACACATACACCTAGATCCCTCTGTTCATCAACACTAAGATATAGCTTTCTACATTGCATAAAAAAGAACTAACAGGAGCATTTCCCACCTGTTTTCTGGGCGTATTTATCAGTACAAATCTTCAACACTCTGTGCATTGCAGAGTGCCATAGCTTGATATATTCTGGTAAGTAGGGGGCAGGGTCTATTCCCACTGAGGTTGGCAGCTGAGCAGCCCACTGTGCCGATCTGTCAGTGCAGAGATCGGTGCATGCGCACTGGCCCCCACATCACCAACCTCATGATCATTGGCCTCCAAATGCTGGCCAGCCCTGCAACACCAGCCAGCCATCCAGACCCCCTACCTCCTGGTCACTGGCCTGCCAATCTTCCCCATCTTAGCCCCCCATCTTCCTATGGCCAACACTAATCTCCGTTCACCCTCCTGCACTGCAGCTGGGACAATCCTGGTCCAAGGATCATATTACCCTCAGAGTTGATGCTGAACAAATTTGCTTCTTCAGACCCCTCACCCACTTTTGGACAAAGTTAAGGGTGAAATTGAGAACATACAGCCAGCAAAGAGTTATATCTTCAGTCACCATGCCAACAAAATGGTGTTCAGGAAATGGTCTCGGTTCCAAAGCCAAACTGCTCTCTAAGAATCTGCATGGATTGAACTAAACAAAACAAATCATTGAAATATGAGATCCACCCAGTGGCTTCAGTGGATGAGTGTTGCCAAACTAGCTAAGTGCATTCTATTCACCAAATTGGATGAGAACAGTGGATTTTGGCAGAAGTCTCTGAACATAGAATTTGACCTCTTTAATGACACTATACTGTCATCATTGCTTTAACAGTTTACCATTCAATTGCACCAACTTCTTAAATTTTCAAAACAAAACACTCAAAAGATATGGAAGGAGTAATACATTATTTGGATAAGGCTCCACAGCAGAACATGGTCATAGAGCAAACCTAAAACTCTGACAGGACGCAGGTCTAACATTGAATGAAAAATGTGAGTTCACCAAACTTACGATTAAATTTCTACGTCACATTATGCAAATATCTGGAATTACAGCTGACCCAGAAAAATGATCAGAGTTTCCACAACTCAGGAGTATTATTGAACTTCAGAGATTTCTCTGGATGGTCAACTAACTAGGAGAGTTCCTACCAGACTTGGCAGAGGTCATAAGAACATAAGAAATAGGAGCAGGAGTAGGCCATCTAGCCCTTTGAGCCTGCCCTGCCATTCAATAAGATCATGGCTGATCTGAAGTGGATCAGTTCCACTTTCCCGCTTTCTCCCCATAACCCTTAATTCCCTTGTCTGTCAAAAACCTATCTACCCGTGTCTTAAATATATTTAACGAGGTAGCCTCCACCACTTCAATGCGCAGAGAATTCCAGAGACTCACCACCCTTTGAGTGAAGAAGTTCCTCCTCAACTCCGATCTAAACTGCACCCCCCCCTTATCTTGAGGCTGTGCCCTCTAGTCCTGCTATCCTTTCTGAGCGGGAAGAATCTCTCTACCTCTACCCTATCCATCCCTTTCATTATCTTATATATCTCTATAAGATACCCCCTCATCCTTCTAAACTCCAATGAGTACAGACCCAGTCTATTTAGTCTCTCTTCATAGTCCAACCCCCTCATCTCCAGTATCAGCCTAGTGATAGCCTCGAGGTCAATGGGCCTTTGAGACAGCTGTACAGACAGAGTCAATAGTGATGCTGAAATGTGCTTCAGCAAAATGCTTTTGAGAAATTCAAGCCTCTTGTAAATTCCTCTGAAATTTTGGCAGTTATGAGCTGGAACCACTGACCATATTCGTTGCATCATCTATAGGCTTGGGTGCAATATTATTTTGAGTACAAGGAGATGGTAAAAGTGGACCACTTTGTTATGTCTCAAGGTTAGTGATAGACACAGAAAAATATGTTACAATTAAGAAGGAAGCATTGGCAGTAACATGGATGTATGAGATATTTGTATTATGTGACAGAATTGAGGTCCAAAATTTAAACACCCCGTCAGTCAGTGATCATTCTTCTGGACACGAAAGAGATTGCAACTTAGAATCCAACATTTCAGATGAAGACTAATAAGACATGACTCCATCACAGATTTGTGTTAATATTTGTGACACTAATAAATAAACTTAAAACTTAGTTTCAGATATCATCTCTCATTGACATCAATTCAAACAGTTGAACTCAATGAACCTTTCATGACCAGAATTCACCCTATTTGAAGAACATTCAGCCAGCTTGTTTCATTCTCTCTTTTCAACACCCGGTCTCTATCGCAATGCATCGACAACTATACCAAGATGGAACATGTGACTGACCTCCTCCCACTCCCAGAAGCAGGTGAGAGTGAGGACTCAATGAACTTTACCCAAGCATGAGCCAACATCTTCTGGAAAGTATTAAATACCTTTCCAACTCCACAATTACCGGTAGGGCCAGAGTATAGTGATGGCTCCATTGTATAATTCGGAAAGCTGTCTTGTACTGTTTTCCTTCCAAAGGTCAGAGTATATCTGATGATGCCGTGGTTATTGGAGATGATGTATACACTTTCTGATCTAGGTCGTGATACCTTTTTCCTATTTTTACCAACAAAAATCTATTTATAGGTTCCCATTCAGCATCTCTAGAAGATTATGAACCCTTGCTATAACATATTCTCAATCTCTCCTCTCCTCTTGCTCACACATTCTGCTGATTCAATAATGATTAGGTAAGCTTTGAGTATGACACAGCTGATGATATATCCAAAAATATGTTCTGGAGATCAGCTAATTGAAATCACAAATAACCCGTAACTTCCAATACAATTTAATATCATTGGGTGGCATTTACACAAGCTCATACCATTCACCGTCACTCAAAATCACCTTGTGTACTTTTTGGACAATTCTATAAACTATCCTCTACCACTTTTGGGGCAAAGATGAGGGACACTCTGAGCTTGGGTGAACCCTACACTGTCTGATATCATACTAAGCTTAAGAAAAACTCCCAAGATTAACATTAGTCATTGTTGGTCCTAGCCAAAACTCTATACTGATTTCAGTGAGTGGAACCTGAAGAGCGGGGAGACTTGTCAGGAAGCGTTTCCTCTCCTGATCATTGTCCATGAATCCCACTGGGAAGTGTGTGGGATGTTGGAGATTATAAAATTTGGTGTGGCTATGCTTATGTCCCTTTGGTTATCACAATGAAAGAAGAGGTATAAGCCTATATCAGTATCGCAAGCCCTCAACTGCAATAAGTAATGCTCATTAGTCAGGAAGAATTTCAATGTTTCAAAATTCCTGCTCCTCAAACCTTGTTTGTGATGGGGATGTCTGACTGGACTATCAGAGTTCAAAATCTACAATGTTGTGAGGGTATCAAGTCAAAACAGGGGACTGATTTTTTGAAGTTGTGATGTTAGAACATAAAACGTAGGACACTACAGCACAAACAGGCCCTTCGGCCCACAAGTTGTGCCAATCATATCCATACCTACCAGGCCTATCTATAACCCACTATCCCATTAAATCCCATGTACTTATCCAGAAGTCTCTTAAAAGACCCCAGTGAGTTTGTCTCTACCACCACCGACGGCAGCCGATTCCACTCACTCACCACCCTCTGAGTGAAAAACTTACCCCTGACATCTCCTCTGTTAAATAATTGGACAGAGGAACATGGGCAGTGTACCTGTCATACACGGGATGCAGATAGTGTGAAGCTCAGACACTCCAACACATATTCAGGATGGGAGCACTGAGATATTTCACTTGTTCCAAAGATGTGTGGGTTAGGTTGATTGGTCGTTGATTGCCCCTTAATGTGAGGGGGATTAGCTGGGTAAATACATGGGGTTACGGGGATAGAGCCTGGGTAGGATTGATGTTGGTGTGGGCTTGATGGACCAAATGGCCTCTTTTCACACTGTAGCGTTTCTATGATTCTTTCTCTTGCCAGTCATTCTTCCTTCCTCTGGCCAATGGAATGCAATGGAGACTAATCACTTATTCTAGAATGGTGTGGACTCATACCCACAACCTGGAGCGTGAGGTGTTACTGCGTGTCTTATTCAGTTTCAATCTGGTCTGAACTTTCCACACACCTGACAAAGGAACGGCGTTCCCGAAAGCTTGTGGCGTTTACTGTCAAATAAACTGGTTGGACTTTAACCTGGTGTTGTGAGACTTCTTACGGAGCAATTAAAATCAGAGCTGCTCAGAGATCAGAGTCACGGAACTGCTTTCAACCTGGAAACAAACACGACAATATTATGGAGGAAAGGCAGGATATCATATCCCATGTCATATTTTTACTGACATTGACCATAAACCAGTTCAGACTCTCTGGCAACACACTGCAGAAAGAAAGCTAATGAGGATTCTAACTACATCAAGAGGATTGTTATAAGAATACCCAGTTTTTTTCTATGTAATTCTATGTCCTTAAACAATAAATCTGATGAATTTCCATCATCTATACTTGAGGAAGTTATAGTGACAGTGACGAAAGTACGGTACCGATCAGATTTATCACCTAGTTATGTGTCCATTTCAAATTACGCTTTTCTTTCATTGAATGGTACAATCATAAATCCCTACAGTGCAGAAGGAGCCCACTCAGCCCATCAAATCTGCACTGACCCAAGCCCTCTGCCCTGCTCTATCCCTGTAACTCCACACATTTACCATGGCTAATCCATTTAACCTACACATCTTTGGACACTAAGATAATAGTATAAGATAATGAAGGGGATGGATAGGGTAGAGGTAGAGAGATTCTTCCCGCTTAGAAAGGATAACGGGACTAGAGGGCACAGCCTCAAGATAAGGGGGGGTGTGCAGTTTAGATTGGAGTTGAGGAGGAACTTCTTCACTCAAAGGGTGGTGAATCTCTGGAATCCTGAAGTGGTGGAGGCTGCCTCGATGAATATGTTTAAGACACACGGGTAGATAGGTTTCTGATAGACAGGGGAATTAAGGGAGAAAGCGGGAAAGTGGAACTGATCCACTTCAGATCAGCCATGATCTTATTGAATGGCAGGGCAGGCTCGAAGGGCTAGATGGCCGACTCCTGCTCCTATTTCTTATGTTCTTATGTTCTTAAGAGGCAATTTAGCATGGCCAATCCACCTAAACTGCACATCTTTGGATTGTTGGAAGAAACTGGAGCACCTGGAGCAAACTCACGCAGCACACAGGGAGAACATGCAAAGTCCACAAAGCCGGAATTGAGCCCGGGTCCCTGGTGCTGCGAGGCGGCAGTGCTATCCACTGTGCCATCCCTAAGCTAAAGCTTCATCACATTGGAGATGGAAGAGCATTTGAGCTAAATGATGAACATTTGTAACTGAAGTTCATATCTAGGAAAACCTGGAAGATTTTTTACAGTGAGATTTTAATCCAAAAATCACCCGGGTGCCTTCATTGTTGTAATGGGAGACTTTAATCAGCTTAACGTTTGTCAAATTTTTTGCAATGTGAATTTGATATAAATCGTGAGCAACCTAACAGGTTGGAGAGTCCATTCTGGATAAAATCATTACAAACAAAACTATGTTAGCTGTATGAAGAGGTTGAAATTGTGCATTTGCTAACACTGGTCACACCACTGCCCCTCGGAAGGCACACCAATACCAATGACAGCACAGTGTCCCAGTCACCTTCACCATGCTGGAAACTCAGCCATAGATAATGAGATGTGAGCACTCAACACTTGGATCATGAGTGGTTTGAGATCACCCGGAAGGAAGATGTCAATCGACAGAAGTATCATATACCATAGAAGCCTACAGTGCAGAAAAAGGCCCTTCGAGTCAGTACCGAACACAGTCCCACCCAGGACCTACCCCCATATCATACCCACTAATCCCTCTAACCTACACATCCCTGGACACTAAGGGGCAATTTCTTAGCATGGCCAATCAACCTAACCTGCACATCTTTGGACTGTGGGAGGAAATCGGAGCACCCGGAGGAAACCCACGCAGACACGAGGGGAATGTGCAAACTCCACACAGACAGTGACCCGAGCCAGGAATCGAACCCAGGACCCTGGAGCTGTGAAGCAGCAGTGCTAACCCACTGTGCTACCGTGCCGTCCTAGTCTACAACACCCGTAACTGTGTTACAAACACTTCCCGACATGAAAAGCAAAAAGTGATAACATAGAAACCCGACAGTGCAGAAGGAGGCTATTTGGCCCATTGAGTCTGCACCAACCACAATCCAACCCGGGCCCTATTATGATTCCAATAAGTCCTATATGACGATGAGTTTGAAATTGATGATTCGCAAATAGCAGTCTACCTGTCACCAGTTTTTATGCAGTGGCGAACCAATGTGGACGATGCAACTCTTGAGGTCACGCACAATTTTTACTCTGAGTGAGTCCAGTTTTTGGAACTGAGTGGTTTTAATTTTGGTTCATGAGATGTGGGTGTTATTGGCTAGGCGAGCATTTATTCCCCTTCCATACTCGACAATCAGAAGGTGGTGGTGTGCAGTTGTATTGCATCGCAGTGTGCTATCTGTCGTGAGAACTCCCACAATATCGTTCGGAAGGGAATGCCAAAGTTTTGACCCATCACAGCGCATGAACGGAGATATAATTCCAAGTCAGGATGGTGTGTGGCTTGGAGGAGGTGTTCCTGTGCATCTGTTGCCTTTGTCTTTCTAGACAATAGAGATTCTTTGGTGACTTGACCCTGCTCCATCATTCAATAAGATCATGGTTGATCTGATTGCAACTTCTGCTCCACAATCCCTCCTAACTCTTTATCGTTTCACTTATCAAGAATCTATCTCACTCTGCCTTAAACATATTCAAAGGCTCTGCTTCTGTTGCCTTTTGAGAAAGAGAACCCAAAGATTCATGACCCTCTGAAAGAAAATAATTCTCCTCATCCCCGTCTTAAAGGGGCAGTCCCTAAATTTTAAACAGTTCTAGATTCTCATACAAGAAGAAACATCCTCTCCACATCCACCCTGGAATTGGTGGGTTGTCTTATTAGGAAAGATTAGATAGGCTAGACTTGTATCCAATGAGTTTAGAAGAGTAAGAGGCAACTTGATTGAAACGTTCAGGAGGTGGTGCTCCCACCTTGCCGTGCTAATTTACTAGTGCACCGGAGAGGGATAATCTTGCGGACAGGCGTGCGAGAGAATCAACATCCCTCAGGATCTTATGGCTGGAATTCTCCCCAAAAATTTCCAAGTGCTGAATTTGTGGGGAAAACTGGAGTAAATCAGTGGGAGTAGGATCTCCCACACTCTGTGCAATGCAGAGGCTACCCATCATTAGATTTCAGAGGACGGGGCCTAATCCCGCTGGAGGGCTGGAAGGATTGGGTCTCTGCACATGCATCGTGGGCCCACACTGCCAGCCTCCCATTTACTGGCCAACTCAGGACCCCCCGCAGTGCTGCCCCTCCCTCTCCCCCCCAACCCTCCCATGGCCCAATCGTGGCCCACCCAATCATTCCTGGGTCAGCCTCGATGCCCATGCCCCCAGTCCCTGCCCACCCTGATCTCTGGACACCCACCTCTTGCTGCTGCAGTGTACACCCCCTGGGAGGCAGACCCCCCCCCCCACCCTCACCGATTGCCCCCTATGTCATGCCTCCTAGGCCCTGACCCCCCCCCCAACCCATTCCCCACCCCAATAGGCCCTGACCCCTTGGCACTGCCCCATGTCCGGTGGATAGTGGCTCCTTTGCCCCTTGGGCACTGCCAGGGCGCCCATGCCCTGGGGGCACCTCCCTCCACCAGATAACCCCCTGGGGGGGGCCCAATTTTACCCCCCTTCATCCCAGCAAGGTCGTCCCAGTAGTTCCCTGAAAGCGGACCTACTGTAAACCCTGGAGAATTCAGTCCCAGGCCCACTAATCACATTGAAATTACATTACAATAAGATTAGAATAACTTACCTGGTCTGCCTATTTCCTGTACTCATGATGTGGGTGTGCCGGCGTTGGACTGGCGTAAACACAGTAAAAAGTCTGACAACACCAGGTTTTAGTCCAACCTATTTATTTGATAATATACTCACAAGCTTTCGAGGGACACCCTCTTCGTCAGGACAGCGCAGAGTCGCTGAACAGAGACTGATAGCCAAGTTCCGCACACATGAGGACGGTCTCAACAGGGATCTTGGGTTCATGTCGCACTATCTGTAACCCCCGTGACTTGCCTGGGTTTGCAAAACCTCACTTACTGTACTGTCTGGAGACAATACACATCTCTTTAACCTGTGATCAGTGCTCCTTCCACTCACATTATCAGCCACTTCAGGTCTTGAACAGCAGGTTAGGTGTAAAGATTCGCATTCTAATCGGTAATCTCTAAACTGTCTGTGCTTTATATGCTCTGTCTGAGGCCAGAACTCTCCATTCACCTGACGAAGAGGGTGTCCCTCGAAAGCTTGTGAGTATATTATCAAATAAATAGGTTGGACTAAAACCTGGTGTTGTCAGACTTTTTACTGTATTTCCTGTACACCAGAAATCCAGCGCTGGGAGATGCGCTTGTAGCAGGAATGCGTGTGTGATTCTCTCGCACGCATGGCCACAAGATTCTCCCTCTCCGGTGCACTAGTAAATTAGCACGGCAAGGTGGGAGCACCACCTCCTGAACGTTTCAATCAAGTTGCCTCTTACTCTTCTAAACTCATTGGATACAAGTCTAGCCTATCTAATCTTTCCTAATAAGACAACCCACCAATTCTAGGTACTAGCCGAGTAAACTTTCTCCTGAACTGCTTCCAATGTATTTAAATCCTTCCTTAAATAAGATCAGTCCTGTACTCAGTACTCCAAAGACAATCTCATGAATGCTCTGTAGAACTGAAACCTACTTTTGTATTCAATTCCCCTCGTAATAAATGAGAATGATCTATTAGCATTCCTAATGACCTGCTTTATCTGTATACTAACATTTTGCAATTTATGCACTAGGACACACAGATCCCTCTACTTCTCAGAGCTCTGAAATTTCTCACCATTTAGATGATAAGCATTTTTACCCTTCCGTCCAAAATGGACATTTTCTCATACTATATCCCATTTGCCAAATCTTTGCCCACTCATTTTACCTTTAAAGTCTCCTTATGTTCTCTTCTCAACATATTGGTAGGGGGATTGAATTTAGGAGTCGCAGCGTCATGTTGCAACTGTACACAACTCTGGTGCGGCCGCACTTGGAGTATTGTGTGCAGTTCTGGTCCCCACATTATAGGAAGGATGTGGGGGCATTGGAGAGGGTGCAGAGGAGGTTTACCAGGATGTTGCCTGGTATGGAGGGGAGATCCTATGAGGAGAGACTGAGGGATTTGGGGTTGTTTTCACTGGAAAGAAGGCGGCTAAGAGGGGACCTTATTGAAACATATAAGATGATTAGAGGTTTAGATAGGGTGGATAGTGATAGCCTTTTTCCTCGGATGGAGAAAGCTAGCACGAGGGGGCATGGCTTTAAATTAAGGGGTGGTAGTTATAGGACGGATGTCAGGGGTAGGTTCTTTACCCAGAGGGTGGTGAGGGATTGGAATGCCCTGCCTGCTGCAGTTGTAAATGCGCCTAGTTTGGGGGCGTTTAAGAGATCCGTGGACAGGTTTATGGATGAAAAGGGATTGGTTTAGGTTAGAGGGTCATTGCTTTTTAACTGGTCGGTGCAACATCGTGGGCCGAAGGGCCTGTTCTGCGCTGTAATGTTCTATGTTCTATGTTCTACTTTCCTATCTAGATGGATTTGGGTTATGGGTTTGGAAGGTATTGTCAAAGGAACTACAGTGTATCTTGTAGATGGTACACACTGCTGCCATGTGCATCGATTTTCACCTCATTTTTAGGGATGCCCGCTGCTCCTGCCATGCCCTCTGATACCCTTCATTCCAGAAGAGTCGATCCATTGACTTGGTGGCAATGGTAGAGTGGGGGATATGCTGGGCCATGAGGTGACTGGGGTTGAGCACAGTTCACACTGCTACAGGGATACCCAGTGCTGATTTGCAGGGTCTGTTGGAAGTCACAGTGATAGTGCCACACCACACAACGGAGGGCATCCTCAATGTGAAGACAGAACTTTATCTTCATGAGAACTGAGCAGTGGTCACTCCTATTGATAATGTCACGGGCCAGTAGGATGGTGTAGGATGTTTATTCAACTCACGGCTTTGTTGTGGCACCTGAGGCCTGTGAACTCAGCTTCCCAAAGCTGTTGGACTGACAACTGACTTATTTTGGAAAAATGCTGTAAAGTTGCTCATCCACTCGCTGGTTAGTGAGCCAACCAGCAGCGAATGCAGAGAGAAACAAGGCCGTGACTGGACAAGTAGCAAAGAGTGGGAAGCTCAGAGTGGGAAGCTCAGTTTTGGTTTCAGGGCCTGAGGTGTGAGGCAGCCAGAGTGGAGCCCAGGAGGGCCAGAGCAGACAGCGTGGCAGCCAGGGCATGGGGGCCTAGGTAGAGTGCGAGGCAGCAGGAATGGTGGGGCCTAGGTGGGGCCTGAGCAGAGTGTGACGGGGCAGGAGCAGTGGGGCCTAGGTGGGCCTGAGCAGAGTGTGAAGAGGGCAGGAGCAGTGGGGCCTAGGTGGGCCTGGGCAGAACGCGAGGCAGGAGGAGCAATGGGGCCTAGGTGGGGCCTGAGCAGAGTGCGAAGGGGGCAGGAGCAGTGGGGCCTAGGTGGGGCCTGGGCAGAGTGCGAGGCGGCAGGAGCAGTGGGGCCTAGGTGGGGCCTGAGCAGAGTGCGAGGCGGCAGGAGCAGTGGGGCCTAGGTGGGCCAGAGCAGAGTGTGAAGGGGGCAGGAGCAGTGGGGCCTAGGTGGGCCTGGGCAGAGGGCGAAGGGGGCAGGAGTAGTGGGGCCTATGTGGGGCCTGAGCAGAGTGTGAAGAGGGCAGGAGCAGTGGGGCCTAGGTGGGCCTGAGCAGAGTGCGAAGGGGGCAGGAGCAGTGGGGCCTAGGTGGGCCTGGGCAGAGTGCGAAGGGGGCAGGAGCAGTGGGGCCTAGGTGGGCCTGGGCAGAGGGCAAAGGGGGCAGGAGCAGTGGGGCCTAGGTGGGCCTGGGCAGAGGGCGAAGGGGGCAGGAGCAGTGGGGCCTAGGTGGGCCTGGGCAGAGGGCGAAGGGGGCAGGAGCAGTGGGGCCTAGGTGGGCCTGAGCAGAGTGCAAGGCGGCAGGAGCAGTGGGGCCTAGGTGGGCCTGAGCAGAGTGCGAGGCGGCAGGAGCAGTGGGGCCTAGGTGGGCCAGAGCAGAGTGTGAAGGGGGCAGGAGCAGTGGGGCCTAGGTGGGGCCTGGGCAGAGGGTGAAGGGGGCAGGAGCAGTGGGGCCTAGGCGGGCCGGAGCAGAGTGCGAAGGGGGCAGGAGCAGTGGGGCCTAGGTGGGGCCTGGGCAGAGTGCGAGGCGGCAGGAGCAGTGGGGCCTAGGTGGGCCTGAGCAGAGTGTGAAGGGGGCAGGAGCAGTGGGGCCTAGGTGGGCCGGAGCAGAGTGCGAAGGGGGCAGGAGCAGTGGGGCCTAGGTGGGGCCTGAGCAGAGTGTGAAGGGGGCAGGAGCAGTGGGGCCTAGGTGGGCCTGGGCAGAACGCGAGGCAGGAGGAGCAATGGGGCCTAGATGGGGCCTGAGCAGAGTGCGAAGGGGGCAGGAGCAGTGGGGCCTAGGTGGGCCTGAGCAGAGTGTGAAGGGGGCAGGAGCAGTGGGGCCTAGGTGGGCCAGAGCAGAGTGTGAAGGGGGCAGGAGCAGTGGGGCCTAGGTGGGCCTGAGCAGAGTGTGAAGGGGGCAGGAGCAGTGGGGCCTAGGTGGGCCAGAGCAGAGTGTGAAGGGGGCAGGAGCAGTGGGGCCTAGGTGGGCCTGAGCAGAGTGCGAGGCGGCAGGAGCAGTGGGGCCTAGGTGGGGCCTGGGCAGAGTGCGAGGCGGCAGGAGCAGTGAGGCCTAGGTGGGCCTGAGCAGAGTGCGAGGCGGCAGGAGCAGTGGGGCCTAGGTGGGCCAGAGCAGAGTGTGAAGGGGGCAGGAGCAGTGGGGCCTAGGTGGGGCCTGAGCAGAGTGCGAAGGGGGCAGGAGCAGTGGGGCCTAGGTGGGCCTGGGCAGAGGGCGAAGGGGGCAGGAGCAGTGGGGCCTAGGTGGGCCTGAGCAGAGGGCGAAGGGGGCAGGAGCAGTGGGGCCTAGGTGGGCCTGGGCAGAGGGCGAAGGGGGCAGGAGCAGTGGGGCCTAGGTGGGCCTGGGCAGAGGGCGAAGGGGGCAGGAGCAGTGGGGCCTAGGTGGGCCTGGGCAGAGGGCGAAGGGGGCAGGAGCAGTGGGGCCTAGGTGGGCCTGGGCAGAGGGCGAAGGGGGCAGGAGCAGTGGGGCCTAGGTGGGCCTGAGCAGAGGGCGAAGGGGGCAGGAGCAGTGGGGCCTATGTGGGGCCTGAGCAGAGTGTGAAGAGGGCAGGAGCAGTGGGGCCTAGGTGGGCCTGAGCAGAGGGCGAAGGGGGCAGGAGCAGTGGGGCCTAGGTGGGCCTGGGCAGAGGGCGAAGGGGGCAGGAGCAGTGGGGCCTAGGTGGGCCTGAGTAGAGTGTGACGGGGGCAGTAGCAGTGGGGCCTAGGTGGGCCTGAGTAGAGTGTGACGGGGGCAGGAGCAGTGGGGCCTAGGTGGGCCTGAGCAGAGTGCGAGGCAGGAAGAGCAGTGGGGCCTAGGTGGGCCTGAGCAGAGTGCGAGGCAGGAAGAGCAGTGGGGCCTAGGTGGGCCTGAGCAGAGTGTGACGGGGGCAGGAGCAGTGGGGCCTAGGTGGGCCTGAGCAGAGTGCGAGGCAGGAAGAGCAGTGGGGCCTAGGTAGGACCGAACAGAGTTCAGTGGCATCTGAGTGAATGATTGAAGACTGTGTGAGAGACAGAATATGGGAGTGGAGAGAGAGAGAGTGTGGGAGGGTTGGGAGAGAGACAAAAAGAAAGTGGGGTGAGTGAGACTCTCCCAATCTCAATCCCAATCTCAAGGTTTTCAATCACCCCTATACAACAACATGCATTCTCCCAGTCTCTCAGGGAATGAGGGTGTGTGAGTGAGAGCCCTGAGACTGGGAGTGAGGCAGAGTCACACACTCTGACCTTATCCCCACGGTTATTTATCGTTCATCATTATTACTCATTGATTTTCTGATCAGCAAGTTGTTTCTTTGCATCAGGCTTTTTTTAAAATTCATGCTCAATGTTCCAAACTTCATCTCCCTGAAATTTTCTCATTGGTTCCTTGAGTGAGAACATTTTTGAAATGTGGCTTAGCCACCCCACGCGGAAAGTTTGACAAGCCCGGCGTAGAGGAATGTGTTTGATGATTTCTTCCATCCCCTCATTCCAATCAACAGCCGTAATCACAAATCATTATCGACAACCTGTTCCTCACGGTGTCCCATCTCTCGCTGCAGACACACAGCCAGATTTATTGTGGATTAAACGCTGTATACGTAACTGGAGGACTTGACAACATTCCTACGTACTTGATGAGAGAATCCAAAACTGAAGTCGGTCTACTGCTGACACACATATTCTCAATAAATCAAATTGTGTTGGGTACGGTCCCCCGTCAGTGGAAATGATGTTTGTCGCCCCAGTGCCAAAGTCAATCCCAACTGCTGTCGAGAATGTGCTCCCCACCTCCCTCACCCATCATTTTGCTAAAATAGCCAAAAGTTTCACCGCAAAGTGGATGATGAGTGATGTTCATCAGCTGTAACAGAAAGGGAGATTAAAAAGTCTATTGTTGTCTATTGAGGTTAGTGTGCAATATTAAAGCACATGGGGGTAAGAGATTTGCATGAATTGAGAGTTGTTTAGCACAGGAAAGAGAATAAATGGCTCAGTGAAAATAAACAGGGCAGTGAGTAGTGAGATCAGTACTTGGATCCCAGCCGCTCAATTAGATTAGTTTTATTATTAGTATTGGGATACAGTGAAAAGTATTTCTTGTGCACTATACAGACAAAGCATACTGTTCATAGAGGGGAGAAGGAAAGAAGAGGGTGCAAAATGCAGTGTTACATTCATAGCTAGGGTGAGGTACAGTTTTAAAGTCATAGAATGAGACTGAAAGATGTAGGGTGCGCTGGGACAGCTCGCAAGAAGTCACCACACTCTGGTGCCACCTTGAAGAATATATATCACAATGTCTATCAACGATTTGGACAATTCCTGCATCGGCAGGATTTCCACGTGAGTCGACGAAGCCTTCATTCAATGGAGATGAAAAGAATGAGTGATGATCTCATTGAGATGTACGCATGTCTGACACAGATAGACGGAGGGATGGAGGGATGCCGTTTTCTCTGGCTGGGGGTGTCTAGAATAAGGAGGCACGGTCTCATAACATAAGAACATAAGAAATAGGAGCAGGAGTAGGCCATCTAGTCCTTCGAGCCTGCCCCGCCATTCAATAAGATCATGGCTGATCTGTCGTGGCTCAGTTCCACATTCCCGCCCTTTCCCCATAACCCTTAATCCCCTCGCTTATCAAAAACCCATCAACTCGCGTCTTAAAAATATTTAGCGAGGCAGCCTCCACCACTTCAACGGGCAGAGAATTCCAGAGATTCACCACCCTTTGAGTGAAGAAGTTCCTCCTCAACTCCGTTCTAAACCGCCCCCCCTTTATCTTGAGGCTGTGCCCTCTAGTCCTACTGTCTTTTTTGAGCGGGAAGAGTCTCTCCACCTCTATCCTATCCATCCCATTCATCATCTTATACGTCTCAATGAGATCTCCCCTCATTCTTCTAAACTCTAAGGAGTACAAGCCTAGTTTATTCAGCCTCTCCTCATAGTTCAACCCCTTCAACTCCAGTATCAGCCTAGTAAACCTCCTCTGCACTCCCTCCAAGGCCAAAATATCCTTGTGTAAGTGCGGCCACCAAAACTGCACACAGTACTCCAGCTGCAGCCTCACCAATGCCCTGTAGCGGTATTAAACTTCTTGAGTGTTGTTAGAGCTGCTCCCATTCAAAAAAGTGGAAAGTACTCATGTTTTGTGCCCTGCAGATGGCAGAATGTTTTTGGACAGTCAGGGGTGAACTTTGTGCTACAGAATTCCCAATCTCCGGCCTGCTCTTGTTGCTATTTTACTTCTACGATTTTTCCAATTAGATTTCTGGTCAATGTAAACCCACCAGCCACCTCCCTCTCCCCCCGCTACCCAGCACCCTCCAGATGAGGTTCTGTAATAGTTATTGTTAAAGGCAAGTTATTACGTCCTGTAGCCTTTGCTGTATCCAGTGTCTTCAACTGTTTATTAATATCACACGGAAGAATCAAATTGTGTGAAGACTGGTAAGTCTGAGGCAACCTCAGTGGGAGGCTAAGGCCAATTTCCTACACAGTACTTCTGGTGGAAGATGTTTGCAAAATTCTCAACCTTGCCTTTTGCACTGACAAACCATCATTGAGCATGGGGATATTTGCGGAGCCTCCTCCTCCAGTATTCAGGCACATGCCGATTTCCCCTTAACAATACCCTTTATTGTACATAAAGATAAAGACTGCCTACATCTTACAGCAACGTGGCTTATGGTAAGGTGGTCTTGACCTCAGGACCTACAGGATCGCTCCAGGTAAAGTTACAGGCTTATTAAACTGCTGCTGGCTGCTTTACATTGGTTGAATGATCACTCAGTAAGGAGATGTGAGCAAATATCAACGATAGCAAATATCAACGATATCCCACTACCAGTAATGAGATGTGGTGTATTTGGATTTTCAGAAAGCTATTGATAAAGTCCCACACAAGAGGTTAGTGTGCAAAATGAAAGGGACTGGGGGGCCGATATACTCACCTGGATTGAGAATTGGTTAGCAGGCAGCAAGCAGAGAGGAATAAATGTATCTTTTTCAAAGTTTATTTATTTAGTGAATGCAAGGATCCTGAGCCAAGCAGTTTCTTCCAGGGGTGCTTTGCGGGTAAGCCTCCACTGAGCCTGTGGAATGGACCCTCTTCTATAATGTGGGGCAGGGTTTGCTCTCTCCCACGGGCACATAGGGGGCTGACACTAAAGCCCCAACTGTGGAGCCTGGCCAAGCAGGGACGGTGGCCTGTCCTGAGCTTTTTGAGGGTGGACCACTCTCTCTTTGGATGGCTGAAACTGGGCAATTATTGGGTTTGGTTTCAGACCAGGTACTTGTCTGCTGTGTCCTGAGATTCCCATTCATTTGTCCAGGTGGAATCTGTCCTGCGTAAGAGGGTTATTCCAGATAGGAGTCATACCTTGGGTGGGCTGAGTAGATCAGCAAGAAGTGGCAGGTGGGGATTGTGAACTTTTTCCTTCATTTTATGGGCTGTTACAAGTCGGCAGATACATGGAGGAGTGACGTTTGCCAGGACAGGGAGCCAAGGGAGTGAACACAGTGTCTCAGTAATGATACAGACGGTAGCATTCAGCTGATCTCAACTCTGTGTGTGTGTGTGTGTGTGTGTGTGTGTGTGTGTGTGTGTGTGTGTGTGTGTGTGTGTGTGTGTGTGTCCCCGCATGCGTGCGTGGTGATGATTTTGATGAAATGGGAGGGCAGGATTGTTGTGTGAGCAGTAGTATTCTGCTATTGAGTGCTGAAGTTCAGAGAGCAGCACCCCACACTGAGTCAGCTAGCTTGGTAATCAAGTTGTTTCTAGATTTGAGCTTGGCTGCATTTATTTTGAGGAACTCCTGGAAGGTCAGTGTCCTATCTAGGGTCACCCTGAGGTATGTTAGAGTTGGGTGGTGCTTTAACTTGCAGCAGGTGGTCAGGAAGGCGAATGGGATGCTGGCCTTCATAGCGAGGGGGATTGAATATAAAAGTAGGGAGGTCTTGCTGCAGCTGTATAGGGCATTGGTGAGGCCGCAGCTGGAGTACTGTGTGCAGTTTTGGACGCCGCACTTACGCAAGGATATTTTGGCCCTGGAGGGAGTGCAGAGGAGGTTTACTAGGCTGATACCGGAGTTGAGGGGATTGAGCTATGAGGAGAGGCTGAATAAACTAGGCTTGTACTCGTTAGAGTTTAGAAGAATGAGGGGAGATCTCATTGAGACGTATAAGATGATGAATGGGATGGATAGGATAGAGGTGGAGAGACTCTTCCCGCTCAAAAAAGACAGTAGGACTAGGGGGCACAGCCTCAAGATAAAGGGGGGGCGGTTTAGAACGGAGTTGAGGAGGAACTTCTTCACTCAAAGGGTGGTGAATCTCTGGAATTCTCTGCCCGTTGAAGTGGTGGAGGCTGCCTCGCTAAATATTTTTAAGACGCGGGTTGATGGGTTTTTGATAAGAGAGGGGATTAAGGGTTATGGGGAGAGGGCGGGAAAGTGGAACTGAGCCACGACAGATCAGCCATGATCTTATTGAACGGCGGGGCAGGCTCGAAGGGCTGGATGGCCTACTCCTGCTCCTATTTCTTATATTCTTATTCATTGGGATCGGAACTCTTTGTTGGCTTTTTGTGAAGTTCTGTACCAGAGACGGCCAAATCACTGAACACGTTGAAGCTTTCTAGACCCTGAAGATGGCAAGGAACATAGGGAAAGTGCAGGAGTATAGTGTTGAGGTAGATAATCAACCAGATCATATTGAACAGGCTCAAAGGACTGAGTGGCCTAATCCTGTTGACTATGCTTCTATTCCTCTGTCACCTTCAGTATTTCTTCAAATTAGTGTTCAACATGGAAAATCACTGAGAGTGACTCTCCCAGCTTGCTGCACTGCTCTGTAGTGCAATAGCCCGAGAGACTTGAGCGGAGGCAGCTGAATTGCTATAGCCTCCATACATCTCCGGCAATCGGATTTCCTGCACCATCAGCTCCGCTCCAGAAATCGGCACGGAGCTGAATAAATTAGTTAAATCAGCACAACCACACAATTTAATTGTGATTGGCAGGCCCGGGACTGAAATCCCCAGGGGCAAAGTGCCAATGCTCGGGGGCACATTGGCACTGCCTACTGGACATAGGGGTGGGGCCTGATGGGCGCGGGGCCTCTGGAGGAAGATCTCTAGGGGTGGGGGCTCCCGCTGCCGCTCTGCGTTTGGGCTGAGTGACAGAGGGAGGGAAACCAGTGAACGGGGCTGGCCATCAGGGTGGGAGCGTCAGTCTGCTTGGGGAGGGGAAATCCAGGTGGGCTGGGGGTGGGGGTCGGGATTCAAGGCTGACCCAGGCATGCTTGGGTGGCCAGTAATCGGAGGCTGGCACTGCAAGGGGCACTGCACACGTGCCGATCTCGGCACTCAGCGCACGCGCAATGGCCCACTCAGCACTATGCTGCCAGACTCTGTAGCATCCACTGATTTTCAAGGGGAATTACACTAGTGCCCTCTGCATTGCACAGAGTGTGGGAGATTCATTTTGAAACCCCTGCTATTAAAACCAGTATGATTTAAAAAGTCAAAGATTAAAGAAAAATACAGCCAGGAACAGGCTCTTTACTCCTCCAAATCTGCACTCATCATGAAGCCCTAGCTAAAAATAACCTCTGCCTTTGCTTGGTCTATTTCCCCCTATTCCATCCCTATTCATGAACCATCCACACGCCTCTTAAATCTTGCTAATGTTCCGGCTTCCACCCTATCCTCTGGCAGCACCTTTCAGCCACTCACACTTTCTGCATGAAAAAGATCCCCGGCACACGTCCCTTAAACTTTCTCCCTCTCACCTTGAACCTCTGCCCCCTTGTCATTGACATTTCCACCCTGGGAAAAAGCCTCTGACTACCCACACTGTTTATACTGCTCATCATTTTGGAGACCTCCATCAGGTCCCCCCTCAGTCTCTGTCTTTCCAGTGAAAACAATCTTAGTTTACATAAGAACATAAGAAATAGGAGCAGGAGGAGGCCATCTAGCCCTTCGAGCCTGCCCCGCCATTCAATAAGATCATGGCTGATCTGTCGTGGCTCAGTTCCACATTCCCGCCCTCTCCCCATAACCCTTAATCCCCTCTCTTATCAAAAACCCATCAACCCGCGTCTTAAAAATATTTAGCGAGGCAGCCTCCACCACTTCAACGGGCAGAGAATTCCAGAGATTCACCACCCTTTGAGTGAAGAAGTTCCTCCTCAACTCCGTTCTAAACCGCCCCTCCTTTATCTTGAGGCTGTGCCCCCTAGTCCTACTGTCCTTTCTGAGCAGGAAGAGTCTCTCCACCTCTATCCTATCCATCCCATTCATCATCTTATATGTTTCAATGAGATCTCCCCTCATTCTTCTAAACTCTAACGAGTACAAGCCTAGTTTATTCAGCCTCTCCTCATAGCTCAACCCCCTCAACTCCGGTATCAGCCTAGTGAACCTCCTCTGCACTGCCTCCAAGGCCAAAATATCCTTGCGTAAGTACGGCGATCAAAACTGCACACAGTACTCCAGCTGCCGCCTCACCAATGCCCTATACCCTCTCCTCATAGCCAGATGAGACCAGGTGTACTTTGTACTTTTTCCAAAGCTTCCATCTCCTTCTGATAATATGGTGACCAGACCTGCACACGATACTCCAAATGAAGCCTAACAATATTTTATAAAGCTGCTACGTGATTTCCCAACTCTTGTACTCAGTGCCCCAACTGATGAAGGCAACAACGCCATTTGCCTCCTTACTCACCTTGGTCACCTGTGCTGCCACGTTTAGAGAATTGTGGACCTACAGCCCAGATCCCTCTGTGTATTAATGTTCCTTAGGGTTCTGCTATTCACAATATAATTCACACCTAAATGTGATCCTCCAAAACGCATCGCCTCACAATTATCTGGATTTAACTTCATCTGTCATTTCTGTGCCCAAGTCTCCAATCTACCTGTATAATGTTGTACCCTCTGACAATCCATGGCATTATCAGCAACTCCGCCAATCTTTGTGCTATCCGCAAACTTACTACTCAGACCACCCGCATTTTCTTCCAGATCATTTATATGTACTACAGACAGCAGAGGTCCCAGCACCGGTCCCTCTGGAGCTTGCCCTCGGTCACCCTAGTGGGGGGGCCTCAATGGCCTCCGGTTCATAGAACATAGAACATAGAACATTACAGCGCAGAACAGGCCCTTCGGCCCACGATGTTGCGCCGACCAGTTACAAAAACAATGACCCACTAACCTAAACCAATCCCTTCTCGTCCATAAACCTATCCACGGATCTCTTAAACACCCCCAAACTAGGCGCATTTACAACTGCAGCAGGCAGGGCATTCCAATCCCTCACCACCCTCTGGGTAAAGAACCTACCCCTGACATCCGTCCTATAACTACCACCCCTTAATTTAAAGCCATGCCCCCTCGTGCTAGATTTCTCCATCCGAGGAAAAAGGCTATTACTATCCACCCTATCTAAACCTCTAATCATCTTATATGTTTCAATAAGATCCCCTCTTAGCCGCCTTCTTTCCAGCGAAAACAACCCCAAATCCCTCAGCCTCTCCTCATAGGACCTCCCCTCCATACCAGGCAACATCCTGGTAAACCTCCTCTGCACCCTCTCCAAAGCCTCCACATCCTTCCTGTAATGTGGGGACCAGAACTGCACACAGTACTCCAAGTGCGGCCGCACCAGAGTAGTGTACAGTTGCAACATGACGCTGCGACTCCTAAATTCAATCCCCCTACCAATAAACACCAAGACACTGTATGCCTTCTTAACAACCTTATCTACTTGATTCCCAACTTTCAGGGATCTATGTACACATACACCTAGATCCCTCTGCTCATCCACACTATTCAAAGTCCTCCCGTTAGCCCTATACTCGACACATCTGTTATTCCTACCAAAGTGAATTACCTCACACTTCTCCGCATTAAACTCCATCCGCCACCTCTCGGCCCAGCTCTGCAACCTGTCTAAGTCTTCCTGCAAACTATGACACCCTTCATCACTATCTACCACACCTCCGACTTTGGTGTCATCAGCAAACTTACTAATCCACCCAACTATACCCTCATCCAGATCATTAATAAAAATTACAAACAGCAGTGGCCCCAAAACAGATCCCTGAGGCACACCACTCGTAACTGAACTCCATGATGAATATTTACCATCAACCACCACCCTCTGTCTCCTATCCGCTAGCCAATTCCTGATCCAATTCCCTAGATCACCCCCAATCCCATACATCTGCATTTTCTGCAGAGGCCTACCATGGTGAACCTTATCAAACTGATGAGGTCAACGCAACTGCTCCCTGTTCATGGGGAGCAGGAATTTTCCTCACCCAACGAGGCCATGAAGACAAGCGAGCCCGAACGATTGAGTTCCAGGCTCACTGAGCAGATGCAAAGCACTATTTACATAAATTTCAATAAATTAACCAGTTCTCAGCTGGTACCAGGGAGAAGCTGACTGCGCCAGGAATCTGGGTGTCATAAACTTGTGCTGGTCGTGAAAACTAGCCTCTTTCCACTGGATTTTTCTGCTGCAAAACCCTGAGAATTTTTTTGGAAGAGTTGGGTCATCAGTTGGGGAAGGGTGGTGTACGCTATCATCTTTGACCAGCTGTTGTGAGACCTCCCGTCGGAGGCAATATTGAGGATACCAATGTCCACTCCTTTCCGTTTCCTCCTGGACCCAAGGATGGTGATTGAAGAGTCTGTGATGTGGAATATAAGGTGTGATTCAGAGAGGTTGATAATGTCAGACTGTTCTTTGACCAGGTTAGAGGATAGCTGTCCCAATTTTAACACATTTGTGAGGATGCCTCTATCAAGCATTAATCTGATGCTTAGGTCAATCTGAGTTCACTCGGCTGGTTTCATTTGAGACACACGATGAAAGAATGGAGGGATGATACATGATGGTTGATGATGTATATATGAACTCTCAAAAGGCATTGGTAGAAGTCCCCTTTAATGGGCTTGTTTGCACAACTAGTGCTCATAAAATTAAAGTGGTTGCAGCATTGCAACATTGAGTAAGGAAGAGGAAACAGACAGTAACTGTGGATGATTGTTCTGATTTACATAGCAGTGTTTCCCCAGGATCTGTCTTGCTCTTTTTGATGTGGATTGATGGCCTAGACTGGGTATTCAGGTCATAATTTCAACATTCACAGATCACATAAGACACGATTACAAACTCAGATCATACAGGCAGACTGGCAGGGAGCACAGACTGACTGGCAGAATGTGCACAGATAGCTTGGGTGCACAGACAGACTGGCAAAGTGCACAGAAAGCCTGGCAGAGCGCAGAGACTGGCAGAGCGCAGACAGACTGGCGGGGAGCACAGATTATGTGGCAGAGCATAGACTAAGTGGCACAGCGCAGGCTGACTGCCAGAGCGGAGAGACCAGCAAACAGCTGATAGATTAAATTTAAGATGTGGAGATGCCGGTGTTGGACTGGGGTAAACACAGTAAGAAGTCTCACAACACCAGGTTAAAGTCCAACAGGTTTATTTGGTAGCAAACGACACGAGCTTTCAGAGCGCTGCCCCTTCATCAGGTAAGTGAGTGTTCTGTTCACAAACAGGGCACATAAAAACACAAAAAATAATAGTTGGAATGTGAATCTTTACAGGTAATCAAATTTAAAGGTACAGACAATGTGAGTGGAGAGAGGGTTAAGCACAGGTTAAAGAGATGTGTATTGTCTCCAGACAGTACAGTAAGTGAGGTTTTGCAAACCCAGGCAGGTCACGGGGGTTACAGATAGTGCGACATGAACCCAAGATCCCGGTTGAGACCTTCCTCATGTGTGCGGAACTTGACTATCAGTCTCTGTTCAGCGACTCTGCGCTGTCGTGTGTCGTGAAGGCCGCCTTGGAGAACATTTACCTGAAGATCTGAAGTCAAATGCCAGTGAGCGCTGAAGTGTTCGCCAACAGGAAGGGAACAGTCTTGCCTGGTGATTGTCGAGCGATGTTCATTCATCCGTTGTCGTAGTGTCTGCATGGTCTCCCCAATGTACCATGCTTCGGGACATCCTTTCCTGCAGCGTATCAGGTAGACAACGTTGGCCGAGTTGCAAGAGTATTTACCGTGTACCTGGTGGATGGTATTCTCACATGAGATGATGGCATCCGTGTCGATGATCTGGCATGTCTTGCAGAGGTTGCTGTGGCAGGGTTGTGTGGTGTTGTGGTCACTGTTCTCCTGAAGGCTGGGTAGTTTGCTGCGAACAATGGTCTGTTTGAGGTTGTGCGGTTGTTTGAAGGCAAGAAGTGGGGGTGTGGGGATGGCCCTGGCGAGATGTTCATCTTCATGACACGTTGAAGACTCCGGAGAAGATGTTGTAGCTTCTCCGCTCCAGGGAAGTACTGGACGACGAAGGGTACCCTGTCCACCGTGTCCTGTGTTTGTCTTCTGAGGAGGTCAGTGTGGTTTTTTGCTGTGGTGCATCGGAACTGTCGATCGATGAGTCGAGCGCCATATCCTGTTCTTATGAGGGCATCTTTCAGCGTCTGGAGGTATCTGTTGCGATCCTTCTTATCTGAGCAGATATGCCACTGGACTCATAGGTTGACAGTTCCAATGCCCCACAGTGAAAAACCACACCAACCTCCTCAGAAGATAAACACGGGACACGGTGGATAGAGTACCCTTCGCCGTCCAGTACTTCCCCAGAGCGGAGAAGTTACAACATCTTCTCTGGATACTCCAACATGTCATTGATGAAGACGAACATCTCGCCAGGGCCATCCCCACACCCCCACTTCTTGCCTTCAGACAACCACACAACCTCAAACAGACCATTGTTCGCAGCAAACTACCCAGTCTTCAGGAGAACAGTGACCACAATACCACACAACCCTGCCACAGCAACCTCTGCAAGACATGCCAGCTCATCGACATGGATACCGTCATCTCACGTGAGAATACCATCCACCAGGTACACGGTACATATACTTGCAACTTGGCCAATGTTGTCTACCTGATACGCTGCAGGAAAGGATGTCCCGAGGCATGGTACATTGGGGAGACCATGCAGACGCTACAACAACGGATGAATGAACTCCGCTCGACAATCACCAGGCAAGACAGTTCCCTTCCTGTTGGGGAACACTTCAGCCGTCACAGGCATTCAGCCTCTGACCTTCAGGTAATCTCTCAGGCGGCCTTCACGACACACGACAGTGCAGAGTCACTGAGCAGAGACTGATAGCCAAGTTCCGCACACATGAGGACGGCCTCAACCGGGATCTTGGGTTCATGTCACACTATCTGTAACCCCCACGACTTGCCTGGGTTTGCAAAATCTCACTAACTGCCCTGTCTGCAGATAATACACATCTCTTTAACCTGTGCTTAACCCTCTCTCCACTCATGTTGTCTGTACCTTCAAGACTTGATTACCTGTAAAGACTCGCATTCCAACCATTATTTTGTAAATTGAGTTTGTGTTTTTATATGCCCTGATTGTGAACAGAACTCCCACTCACCTGATAAAGGAGCAGCGCTCCGAAAGCTAGTGGCTTTTGGTACCAAATAAACCAGTTGGACTTTAACCTGGTGTTGTGAGACTTCTTATAGATTAAGGTTAATGCAGGGGAGTGTGAACTGATATTTTTGGTAGAAAAAATATGGAGAGACGATCAGAATGGTGCAGTTTTCAAGGGGGTGCAGTAAAACGTCAGGGTGTATGTACAAGAATCTTTCAAAGTGGTCAAACAAGTTGAGAAGGCTGTCAATAAAGTACTGGCTTTCGAGGCACAGAATACAAAATCTATTAAGTTATGTGAAACATTTATAAAACACTATAGACCCAAACTGGAATATCACATTGGCATCACACTGTATCAGAGCATTGAAGGTTTATTAGTGTGGGACCATAGATGGGGGGATCTCAGTTATATGTACAGATCAGAGAAGCTGTGGTTTTAAGATTAAGACGCAATTTAACAGAAGTGTTCAAAGCCATGAAAACTATTGGTAGAATGAGCAGAAAAGATTCATTGGATTGGTTCCATGGGTGAAGAAGTTGTGGATAGATTGGAGAAGTTGGGACTGTTTTTCTTGGAGAAGACAGTGTGAGACAGTTTGTTCGATGTATTCAAATTCATCAGGAGACTGCACGGAGCAGGGAGGGAGAAACTGTTCCATTGGCAGAAGGGTCAAGAACCAAAGTACCCCAGTTTAAGCTGATTGACAGAAGAATCAATGGCAACAGGAGGAAAAGATTCTACTGCTAGGGTGTCGTTAGATCTGGAATATACTGTCTGAGAGTTAACATATTGAAAACTTATATCTTATTGAAACATATAAGATGATTAGAGGTTTAGATAGGGTGGATAGTAATAGCCTTTTTCCTCTGATGGAGAAATCTAGCACGAGGGGGCATGGCTTTAAATTAAGGGGTGGTAGTTATAGGACGGATGTCAGGGGTAGGTTCTTTACCCAGAGGGTGGTGAGGGATTGGAATGCCCTGCCTGCTGCAGTTGTAAATGCGCCTAGTTTGGGGGCGTTTAAGAGATCCGTGGATAGGTTTATAAGAACATAAGAACATAAGAAATAGGAGCAGGAGTAGGCCATCTAGCCCTTCGAGCCTGCCCCGCCATTCAATAAGATCATGGCTGATCTGTTGTGGCTCAGTTCCACTTTCCCGCCCTCTCCCCATAACCCTTAATCTCCTCTCTTATCAAGAACCCATCAACCCGCGTCTTAAAAATATTTAGCGAGGCAGCCTCCACCACTTCAACGGGCAGAGAATTCCAGAGATTCACCACCCTTTGAGTGAAGAAGTTCCTCCTCAACTCCGTTCTAAACCGCCTCCCCTTTATCTTGAGGCTGTGCACCCTAGTCCTACTGTCTTTTTTGAGCGGGAAGAGTCTTTCCACCTCTATCCTATCCATCCCATTCATCATCTTATGGACGAGAAGGGATTGGTTTAGGTTAGTGGGTCATTGTTTTGTAACTGGTCGGCGCAACATCGTGGGCTGAAGGGCCTGTTCTGCGCTGTAATGTTCTATGTTCTATGTTCTATAAGAACATAAGAAATAGGAGCAGGAGTAGGCCATCTAGCCCTTCGAGCCTGCCCCGCCATTCAATAAGATCATGGCTGATCTGAAGTGGATCAGTTCTACCTTCTCGCTTTCTCCCCATAACCTTTAATTCCCTTGTCTATCAAAAACCCATCTACCCATGACTTAAATATATTCAGCGAGGTAGCTTCCACCACTTCAACGGGAAGAGGATTCCAGAGATTCACCACCCTTTGAGTGAAGAAGTTCCTCCTCAACTCCGTTCTAAACTGCCCCCCCCCCCCGCTTATCTTGATGCTGTGCCCTCTAGTCCTGCTGTCCTTTCTAAGTGGGAAGAATCTCTCTACCTCTACCCTATCCATCCCTTTCATCATCTTATACGTCTCTATAAGATACCCCCTCATCCTTCTAAACTCCAACGAGTACAGACCCAGTCTATTCAGTCTCTAGTCTATTCAGAGCCTACCCAGTCTATTCAGAGTTGATGGAGGCAGATTCTATTGTGGCTTTCAAAACAGAGCTGGATAATTATCCGAGGAGAAGTGGTTTGCAGGGGTCCAGGGAAATGGATCTGGCTAAATAACTCTTAAAACAGCCTGCGCGTGATGGGATGAATGGCTTCCGTACCCATTCTGATTCTATGAAAGGATGGCAGAAAGGGATTCAATAATAATATTAATTGAAGAATTAATGAGTAGTCAAAGGGAAAAAAATGACAGGGCCGATGCACATGAGCAGGAGAGCAGAACTAATTTGACACCTCTACCAAAAAGCTGGTACAGACAGGAAGGTTAAAAAGCTTTCTTCTGTGTTGGATCGTGCTATGATCCTATTATGTGCCTTCTAGAAGCGCATTCAGACAGCATCCATAGGCACTCCCCTGTTGGTAATGTTCGCCATGATGTGGAGATGCCGGCGTTGGACTGGGGTAAAAACAGAAAGAACACCAGCTTAAAGTCCAACAGGTTTATTTGTAGCAAACGCCACAAGCTTTCAGAACAGGCTGTCCCTTCGTCAGGTGGGTGGGAGTTCTGATCACAAACAGGGTATATAAAAACACAAACTCAATTTACATGAATAATAATTGGAATGTGAGTCTTTACAGGTAATCAAGTCTTAAAGGTACAGACAATGTGAGTGGAGAGAGGGTTAAGCACAGGTTAAAGAGATGTGCATTGTCTTAGACAGGATAGTTAGTGAGATTTTGCAAGCCCAGGCAAGTCATGGGGGTTACAGATAGTGTGACATGAACCCAAGATCCCGGTTGAGGCCGACCTCGTGTGTGCGGAACTTGGCTATCAGTCTCTGCTCAGTGACCCCGCGCTGTCGTGTGCCGTGAAGGCTGCCTTGGAGAACGCTTACCCGAAGATCAGAGGCCGAATGCCCGTGACCACTGAAGTGTTCCCCAATGTTAGCAACAGCCTCACAAAATGCAAGTAATTTCGACCTAATCGTCACAGGTGTCATTGAGTTATATTTCTCACAGTGCTCAGTTAATCTATAAATTCAAGGAGGTTTCTCACATCTGATGCTAAAATGACAGATCAGTAGATTTTTTAGTCCAAAAAGGTAGAACTCTTATATCTAAAATGATTTGGAAAGCTTTGACTAAAGCACTTGCAGTTTCCTCTTCTGTTTCTTTGAATACCCAGGGGTAAGGTCTAGAGATTTATTGATTTTAAGTGCCATTATTTCACAGTGTAGAAGAGACCCTTCAGCCCACCAAACCTGTACCAACATGTGAGAAACACCTGACTGACCAGCCTAACTCCACTTACCACCATTTGGTCCATAGCCCTGAATGTATGATGTGCCAAGTGCTCACCCAGATACTTCTAAAAGGATGTGAAGCATCCCATGTCTACCACCCTCCCAGGCAGCACATCCAGACTGTCACTCCCCCTGAGTAAAGAAGAGTTTCCCCTTAAACCTTTTGCCCCTCACCTTGAACTTGTGTCCCCTTGTGACTGACCCCTGGGCTAAGGGGAATAGCTGCTCCCTATCCACTTTGTCCCTCATAATCCTCCACACGTCGATCAGGTTGCCCCCTCAGTCTTCTCTATTCCAACGGAAACAACCCAATTCTATCCGACCTCTCTCCCTTCGTTAAACGTTCCATCCCGGGCAACGTCCTGGTGAATGTCCTCTGCACCCCCTCCAGGGTAATCACATCCTTCCGATAACGTGGTGACCAGAACTGCACACAGTGCTCCAGCTGTGACCTCACCGAGGTTCTACACAACTCAACATGTCCTTCCCTGCTTTTGTAATCTATCCCTCGATTGATAAAGGCAAATGATCCTTTTTCACCACTCCACTAAAATGCCCTTCTGACTTTAGAGATCTATGGACAAACATACAATGGTTCAGCACAGCCAAGAAGCTCCAAGAGGCCTGTTTCTGTGCTGTAGTATTCTATGGCTCTCTGTTCCTCAGAACTTCCTAGTGTCATGCCATTCATTGAATGCTTCCTTATCAAATTACTCCTTCCAAAGTGTATCGCCTCGCACTTTTCAGGGTTAAATTCCATCTGCCATTTAATCTGCCCATTCTGTTTATATTTTCTTGCAGCTCAAGACACCCAGCCTGGTGCTAACCTTTTGGGCAATTTTTGTGTCATCCGCAAACTTACTAATCCTACCCCTGGGGATAGTCATTTATGTAATTCATATAAACAGGACTCTTAAACAGTCCAATATAACAATATAAACAGTCCACAGGACTCTTAAATCGGCCTCGCAGGTGGAGGATGTGGTCAAGAAGGCGTATGGTGTACTGGCCTTCATTAATCGAGGGATTGGGTTTAGGAATCGGGAGGTAATGATGCAACTTTATAAGACCCTTGTCAGGCCTCATTTGGAGTACTGTGCGCAGTTCTGGTCGCCTCACTATAGGAAAGACGTAGAAGCTATTGAAAGGGTACAGAGGAGATTTACAAGGATGTTGCCTGGATTGGGAGGCATGCCTTATGAAGATAGGTTGAGGGAGCTGGGACTCTTTTCCCTGGAGAGACGAAGGTTGAGAGACGACCTGATAGAGGTTTATAAAATGTTGAGAGGAATAGATAGGGTGGATTCTCAGAGGCTATTTCCCCGGGTTGAAATGGTCGCTACGAGAGGACACAGATTGAAGGTGCGGGGAGGCAAGTACAGAAGTGATGTTAGGGGTAAGTTTTTCACTCAGAGGGTGGTGAGTGAATGGAATCGGCTGCCGTCAGTGGTGGTGGAGGCGAACTCGCTGGGGTCTTTTAAAAGACTTCTGGATGAGTATATGGGGTTTAATGGGATTGGGGGTTATAGATAGGTCTATAGATCGGTAGGTGTTGATGTGATCGGCGCAACTCGTGGGCCGAAGGGCCTGTTTGTGCTGTAGTGTTCTATGTTCTATAAACGACGAATAATAGGGGACCCAGCACAGATCCATGTATACCACTGGCTTTCAGTGACTAAACTAGTCTTCGATCATTATCCTCTGTTTCTGAATTTTGAATCCACCTTATTAAATTACGCTGTATTTATAAGTCTCCCATTTCCTCCAATAGTCTATTTGAAACTTACATTAAATCCAATAACATCTTCACTTGGAATTATTTTTAGATTTATACTGTAATGATTACAAACACTCATTGTGTGGGTTTCCATGTGTTCTCAGAGGGTGCCTGAGGAACCCATATATCTGTGTGCAAGGAAATTGTGTCTGTCTAAAATCCAGTTCTTTCTGACATCTCCTCCTGAATCCACTGTCTCAGATCTCCCCGGTGAAAGGCACCATTCCATCTCACCTTCAATCAACACCAAATTTATAAACTTCCAGGAGTCTTGGCAGCAGCTCACTGGTTTGATCTTGAGATGAAATGATCCCACCAGTGCAATTACTTCTCAAACAATCGCTGTGCACAGATTGCAGTCAGAACTTGACTTTCCGCAGGGAAATCATTAAGCGTTCCTTCCTTTCAAATATTACACTGCGCAATGAAATTTCATTCTAAATATTTTAAAACACATCAGGAATTAAGATGAATGCACCATTTAAATGTACATCAAAGGAACTCTCTCCAGATTGTAATCCAGTTTGACACCCCTATACAAGAGGTGTGAATCTTTTAAGGAGCTCCATATCTGCTCAATGCACTAACCAATGAACACCAATGGAAATCCAGTGGGCATGGCACTAGAATAGGAGTAGGGAACTCTCCTGGTATTCTGGCCAACATTCTTTCCACAACCTACATCACCAAAAGACAGATTAGCCACTCAATGATCTCATTACTAATTAACTGCCATGTTTGTCTAGAAAAACAACCAGTGACCTCGAAAGTAATGGATCGACTGAATTACTGTGAGGGATGTTTGAGGAGAGGTGATTAAACGCTGTATAAATATGAGATTTTTCTTTAAACCTCCAGGGATTAACTGTTACGTAAATCTAGTTGGTTCACTGATGACAGAGGTTTCGCTGCACACAGTGATCACTGGACCACAGCCAATAACAGCATGGCCTCACTCCAGAGACATTTGCCTTGTGTAACAAGCCGAGCTGCAGCTCCACAGAGCCTTCATTTACTCAGGCCACTTAAAGCCCGGGGTTTCATTGTGACTCTCTAACAACTTTCATCCAATGTCGAAAGGAACAGTTCCCAGGATTCAGTGAGTAAATGAACCACCTGGCGCCCACACTGGATCACACTAGACCACCTGGTGCCCACACTGGATCACACTAGATCACCTGGTGCCCACACTGGATCACACTAGATCCACTGGTGCCCACACTGGATCACACTAGATCACCTAGTGCCCACACTGGATCACGCTAGACCACCTGGCGCCCACACTCGATCACACTAGATCACCTGGTGCCCCATACTTGATCACACTAGATCACCTGATGTCCACACTGGATCACACTAGATCACCTGGTGCCCACACTGGATCACACTAGACCACCTGGCACCCACACTGGATCACACTAGATCACCTGGTGCCCCACACTGGATCACAGTAGATCACCTGGTGCCCACACTGGATCACACTAGATCCCCTAGTGCCCACACTAGATCCCCTGGTGCCCACACCGGATCACACTCGATCACCTGGTGCCCACACTGGATCACACTAGACCACCTGGCGTCCACACTGGATCACACTAGAACACCTGGTGCCCCATACTGGATCACACTAGTTCACCTGGTGCCCCATACTGGATCACACTAGATCACCTGGCGCCCACACTGGATCACACTAGTTCACCTGGTGCCCACACTGGATCACAGTATATCACCTGGTGCCCACACTGGATCACACTAGATCCCCTAGTGCCCACACTGGATCACACTAGATCACCTGGTGCCCACACTGGATCACACTAGATCACCTGGCGCTCACACTGGATCACACTAGATCACCTGGTGCCCACACTGGATCACACTGGATCACTGATTGATACCTGCTCTGTGCTGAGTTAATGAATTTCAGTTGGTCCAGTCAATCACCCCTGGATGAGAAAGATACTGAACTACAGCCAGGATCTCAATGTCCAGTGATCCCTGCAGTGGGTGGGTTATTTGGGCTCAATCATGGTATCCCCATGAATAAATAACATTACAGATTCACATACATCTGGGTAAGCTACCGGACACTATGAGTGGTGTGAATAATACCATCAGCCCATAAGACTTAGCAGCAGAAGTAGATCATTCAGCCCATCGAGTTTGACCCACCATTCAACGATATCATGGCTGATCTGATGTGATAATTCTCAACTCCACTCTCCCGCTATATCCCCATAACCCCTAATTCCCCTACTAATTAAAAATCTCTCTATCTCAGCCTTCAACGTACTGAATGACCCAGCTTCTACAGCCCTCTGTAGTAAAGGATTCCACAGATTCATAGAACATAGAACACTACAGCACAAACAGGCCCCTCGGCCCACAAGTTGTGCCAATCATATCCTCTCTGAGAGAAGGAATTCTTCATCACCTGTCTTAAATGGGCAATATCTTTCTCTGAGATTATGCCCTCGGATCCTGGAATCTCCCACAAAAGGAAACAACATCTCAGCATCTACCCTGACAAAACCCTTGAGCATACTACATATCTCATTAACATCGCCCCTCGTTCTTCTAAACTCTAATGAGTACAGGGCCAACCTACTCAATTTTCCCTCATATGAAAATCCCTCCATACTCGGGATCAACCCAGTGAACCTTCTCTCGACTGCCTCCAATGTCCTCACACATTTCCTTAGATAAGGAGACAACAACTGTTCACATTCTAGCTGTGGTCTAACTATACAACCAGTGTCTTGTATAGTTTCAGCAAGACCTCCTTATTTTTATATTCCATTCCCTTTGAAATAAATGCCAACACTCCATGCCATGACAAGGGAGTATTTAATGGATGGCAGGACACCAGGAAGCTCTGAGGAACAGATGAATCTTGAGGTAATTATTCACAGATCTCTGAAGGCAGCAGAGCAGGTGAACAGGATTGTTAAGCAGGCATACGGCACACTTACTTTTATCAGTCATGGCATTGTGTATAAGAACAAGGAGGTAGTGTTGGAGCTATACAGATCATTCGTTAGGCTATAGCTGGAGTACTGTGCGCAGTTCAAGTCACGTCACAATGGGAAAGATATGAATGCACTGGAGGGGGTACAGAGGATGTTGCCTGGGATGGAGCGTTTGAGCTATAAAGATTGGATTGCTTTCTTCAGAGCAGAGAAGGCTGAGGGAGACATGATTGAGGTGTATAAGATTATGAGGGGTAGGAACAGAGTGAATAGGAAGCAGAGGGGTTAATCACATAGGGACATAGATTTAGGGTAAGACTCAGGAAATTCAGAGGGGATTTGAGAAAAAAAACAGTGCATTCAGAGAATGGTGCCAATCTAGAATTCACTACCTAGCAAGGTGGTGGAAGCTGGAAACCTCATAACTTTTAAAAACATTTCGATGGAGTAAAAGAAAGTGATCAGAGTTGGAATTAAGGAGGAAATTGCGAGGCATCTTGAAGGGAATTGCTTGATAGAGCAGACACAGCACGGTTTCATTAAAGGGAAGTCGTGTCTGACAAATTTACTGGAGTTCTATGAGGATGTGTCTAGGGCGGTGGATAGAGGAGAGCCGGTGGATGTGGTCTTTCTAGATTTTCAGAAAGCGTTTGACAAAGTGCCTCACAAGAGGTTATTGCAGAAGGTCGAGTGACATGGAGTTGGGGGTAGGGTGTTAACGTGGATAGAGGATTGGTTGTCAAATAGGAGGCAGAGAGTGGGGGTCAACGGGTGCTATTCGGATTGGCGGATGGTGACTAGTGGAGTGCCCCAGGGGTCGGTGCTGGGGCCTCAGCTTTTTACCATTTATATAGATGATCTGGAGGAGGGAACCGAGTGTAGAGTGTCGAAATTTGCTGATGACACCAAGATTGGGGGAACGGCAAATTGTGCGGAGGGTGTGGAGAGTCTACAGAAGGATCTAGATAGGCTGGGCGAATGGGCCAGGAAATGGCAAATGGAATTTAATGTTGGCAAGTGTGAGGTGGTCCACTTTGGTAGGAAGAATGGTAGGAAGGACTATTACTTACGGGGCGAAAAACTGCAGCAGGCGACGGTGCAGAGGGACCTCGGGGTCCTTGTGCATGAGTCGCAAAAACCCAGCTTGCAGGTGCAGCAGGTGGTCAGGAAGGCGAATGGGATGCTGGCCTTCATAGCGAAGGGGATTGAATATAAAAGTAGGGAGGTCTTGCTGCAGCTGTATAGGGCACTGGTGAGGCCGCAGCTGGAGTACTGTGTGCATTTTTGGGCGCCGCACCTGCGCAAAGATATTTTGGCCTTGGAGGGAGTGCAGAGGAGGTTTACTAGGCTGATACCGGAGTTGAGGGGGTTGAGCTATGAGGAGAGGCTGAATAAACTGGGCTTGTACTCGTTAGAGTTTAGAAGAATGAGAGGAGATCTCATTGAGACGTATAAGATGATGAATGGGATGGATAGGATAGAGGTGGAGAGACTCTTCCCGCTCAGAAAGGACAGTAGGACTAGGGGGCACAGCCTCAAGATAAAGGGGGGGCGGTTTAGAACGGAGTTGAGGAGGAACTTCTTCACTCAAAGGGTGGTGAATCTCTGGAATTCTCTGCCCGTTGAAGTGGTGGAGGCTGCCTCGCTAAATATTTTTAAGAAGCGGGTTGATGGGTTTTTGATAAGAGAGGGGATTAAGGGTTATGGGGAGAGGGCGGGAAAGTGGAACTGAGCAGCGACAGATCAGCCATGATCTTATTGAATGGCGGGGCAGGCTCGAAGGGCTAGATGGCCTACTCCTGCTCCTATTTCTTATGTTCTTATGAATCCTGATGCTGACTTTTCTCCTGATTAAAACTCCAGAAAAATCATCACCACACTCTTAACTCTCCACACGAGGAAAGCTTGGGTTTCTGTTTTAAAATGCAGATTTGTGGTGCCTAGTTTATATTTCACGTATGTTTTGAAAGTCTGCTTGAAAATGTGACCCAGTGTGAAATGTACTTATGAAAAGAAGAGATGAGGGCAATGGATTGAACATTTGAGCGGCTAGAAATGCAGAACCATAAAGCACCGAGGTTAGCCAGCTTACAGTGCCAGCGCCAGCTCCTTGAAAATGCTATCCAATTAATCTCTGTCCACAAAATGCTGGGAAGATTTCCCTCTCCAGTGTTTATCAAATTCCATTCTGAAAATCATTGCTGAATAGTGTTTCCCCCACTGCCACCCACTCCCCAACTCGTTCAGGCTGTCCAGATCACAACTCACAGCAGAAAACTCTCATCTCCCTCTGGCCCTTCAACCTATGCAATCTGCTTACTCTCCTCCCTGCCAGTGGAAACAGTTTCCCCTCTTTGTCTTATCTCTCCTTTGGACATTTTTCTGCCATGTGCACTTCTCAGATCTCAACCAATGTTTCAGTCCAATAGCCCTTTGTAGTTCCGCTCCTCGGTTTTTAAAATGTCCCTTCTCGCTGCGTCCAGCTCCTGCTCCTATATCTGTATTTTAAATGTGACAGAGATACAGATCTGGAGACACGGAGATACACTGTACCAGGCAGGAGTTAAAGGCAGAAATCCTCGTAACATTTTAAAAGCTCGTAAAGTGTATTTCAAGTTCTGCGTTCTACAAGGCCACAGATCAAGAGCTGGAAAGTGGGATTAGAACATAGAACATAGAACACTACAGCACAAACAGGCCCTTCGGCCCACAAGTTGCGCCGATCACATCATCACCTACCAACCTACAGACCTATCTATAACCCTCAATCTCATTAAACCCCATATACTCATCCAGAAGTCTTTTAAAAGACCCCAGCGAGTTCGCCTCCACCACCACTGACGGCAGCCGATTCCATTCACTCACCACCCTCTGAGTGAAAAACTTACCCCTAACATCACTTCTGAACCTCCCTCCCCGCACCTTAAATCTGTGTCCTCTCGTAGCAACCATTTCAACCCGGGGAAATAGCCTCTGAGAGTCCACCCTATCTATTCCTCTCAACATTTTATAAACTTCTATCAGGTCGCCTCTCAACCTTCGTCTCTCCAGGGAAAAGAGTCCCAGCTCCCTCAACCTAACTTCATAAGGCATGCCTCCCAGTCCAGGCAACATCCTTGTAAATCTCCTCTGTACCCTCTCAATAGCTTCTACATCTTTCCTATAGTGAGGCGACCAGAACTGCGCACAGTACTCCAAATGAGGCCTGACAAGGGTCTTATAAAGTTCCAGCATTACCTCCCGACTCCTAAACTCAAACCCTCGATTAATGAAGGCCAGTACACCATACGCCTTCTTGACCACCTCCTCCACCTGCGAGGCCGATTTAAGAGTCCCATGGACCCTGACCCCAAGATCCTTCTGCTCCTCAACACTACTCAGACTTCTGCCCAAGACTTAGTTTGGACTTATCAACTAGCACAGAAATGATGGATCGAATGGCTTCTCCTGTGCAGTGAACTTCCATAATTCTAGGATGTTTCTGTGTGGCTGCTCAGAATTCTGGAATGTACCATGCAGGGAACAGCAATGTTTCCCCAACACATGAGGCCACGCAACTATCTTAAAGGGATTGTAGAGTCATAGAATCATGGAACCCTACAGTGCAGAAAGAGCCATTCGGCCCATCGAGTCTGTACCGACCACAATCCCACCCAGGCCCAACCCCCTATCCCTATATATTTTACCCACTAATCCCTTTAATCTACGCATCCCTAGACACTAAGGGGCAATTTTAGCATGGCCAATCAACCTAACCCGCACATCTTTGGACTGTAGAGTGTAACAAGCGGATCATGCCCAGCAAATGGAAATTAGATGAAAGGTTAATCATTGAGTGTGATTTGGCTTGGGTATATGCTGCCCTTTGCATCTGGATCCTAGACTTGCTAATCCACAGATCACAATCAGTAAGGATAGGCAATGACACCTCGCCATAATTACCCTCAACACTGGTGCTCTATAAGATTGAGTCCTCACCCCTTACTATATTCCTTATACAACTACATATGTGTGGCCAAATTCCCCTCCAACTCCAAATTCCCCTCCAAATTTTCAACTTTGTTGATGACACCACCGTAGTGGGCCCAGATCTCAAACAATGGTGAGACAGGGTACAGGAAAGAGATAAAGAATCTGGTGAACTGGTGCAATGACAATAATCTCTCCCTCAATGTCAACAAAACTGAGGAAATAGTAATCGACTTCAGGAAGCATCATGGAGGACATGGCCCTGACGACATCAATGGCGATGAAGCAGAACTGGTCAAAAGCTTCAAGTTTCTAGGTGTCCAGATCACCAACAACCTGTCCTGGTTCCTCCATGCTGATACTATAGTTCAGAAAGCCCCCAGTGCCTCTGCTTTCTCAGGTTGCGAAGGAAATTTGGCATGTCCACGACAGATGCACCATAGAAAGCATTCTTTCTGATTGCATCACAGCTTGGTATGGCTCCTGCTCCGAACAAGACTGCAAGAAAATTCAAAAGGTTGTGAACGTAGCCTCACCCATCATGTAAACCGGGCTCCCATCCATCAACTCCGTCTATGCTTCCTGCTGCCTTGGAAAAACCACCAGCATAATCAAGGGGTCCACTCACCCTGGGCTCCACTCATGCTCAGACAAAAGTCTGAGGACATGTACCAACCGACTCAAAAACAGCTTCTTCCCTGCTGCCATCAGACTTTTGAATGGACCCATCTTAACAAAGTTGATCTTTCTCTACACCCTAGCTATGGCTGTAACACAATATCCTGCACCCTTCCTTTTCCTTCTACCCTATGAACAGTACGTTTTGTCTCTATGATGCGCAAGAAAGAGTACTTTTCACTGTATCCGACTACATGTGACAATAATAAAGCAAATCACCTGGTTGAGGAGAGAAGATTGAAGGAAACAGTATGAGGGAGAGAAAGCAACTGAGAGAGAGAGAGAGAGAGGTTAAGGTTTAAGAGGGATAGCAATGAGATGGATAAAGAATGAGGCAAAAGAGATATGAACAGCCAGTCTCTTTTATATCTCATTGCACTCTGATTCGGGACTGTGAGGAAGCAAAGAGAAAGACAAACTTACTAAAATAGAGAGGGAGAATTGAGGAACCAGTAGGATAAAAGAGAGAGCGAGGGCCTGAAAAAGAGAGAAAGTGAAAGAGTGAGGAGCAAAATGAACAAGAGAGCGAAAGATGAATGAGTTTGAAAAGAGAGCTAAGCAACTGCATTCAGATGAGAGAGAGAGAGAGCAGAGAACAGGACAAAGAACTACACCTGGGAGAGAAAACAGGAGAACCGAAACAAGGGAGAACTGAGAGAAGCTTCGCCTATAATCGAGAGCAGAGATTGTACATGAGAAATAATTCTCCCGCTATCACAACGGCATCAAACCCTTTCCTCCCACTTGCCTCCTGTTCTCCTGAAGCTTTCACTTGCTATGGGTACCAGTCTAACAGTGCCAGTCACTCTCCAGGACTCCACTCACATCCATGGAACCAGAGAAGAGCTTTTTGACCCTGGTATCATCACAGCAGCTAAACCCCGATTTGCAACTGTGTTAGTGGAATATTTCTTTATTTAGAGACAGGCAGCAGTCGTACCCAAACAAGTAATACCCAAGCATCTCATTACAAGGAGAAAACCACTATAGTTAGAATACATCCTTAAATTGTGGAATAAATGGACAGTATTATGTGAACATAGAACGAAAGCATCCCTGTAATATATATTTACTGTTAGAACATTTATATTTATCCGGAGGTTTATGTAACTCGCTGTGTCTGCCCTGCGGCCGTCAGACTTTTGAATGGATCTACCTTACATTAAGCTGATCTTTCTCCACATACTAGCTATGACCGTAACACTGCATTCTGCATCCTCTCCTTCCTTTCTCCCCTCTGCACTCTATGAACGGTATGCTTTGCCTGTATGGCGCTCAAGAAACAATACTTTTCATTGTATCCCAATACACGTGACAATAATAAATCAAATCAAGTCAGGCCCAGCTCCATTTCTGTGGAGCTGTACTGCCTAACTGACTCTTTAGACAGTTCACATTATTGTCCGTCACTAGACTCCACCTGAAGCCCTTGAGCTCTGGAATAATTTAAGATGTAACTTGGTATGTGAAAACTACACACAGTATGGTTAGCTCCAAGAGTTGGCAAAATCACATGTGCTGGTAGCTGCACTCCAAGTACACAACCCTGGGGGTTTCAGAATCATAGAACCCTACATTGCAGAAAGAGGCCCTTCAGCCCATCGAGTCTGCACCGACCACAATCCCACCCAGGCCCTACCCCCATATCCCTGCATATTATACCCACTAATCCCTCTAACCTACGCATCTCAGGACACTAAGGGGCAATTTTAGCATAGTCAATCAACCTAACCCGCACATCTTTGGACTGTGGGAGGGAACTGGAGTACCTGGACGAAACCCATGCAGACACGAGGAGAATGTGCAAACCTCACACAGACATAAAAGATGCCATGATGCCTGCTTCAATCATTTACATTTGAACCTCAAATGCTGGAGCTGTGATAACATCTTGGACTAATAATCCAGAGGCTCAGTCCAGTGCCTTGGGGACAAGGGTTCAAATCCCATCATGGCAGCTGTTGGAATGTAAAGCTAGTAATGGTGACAATAACAGTTATCGTTGGTTGTTGTGAACTTTTCTAATGCCCTTTAGGGAAGGAAATCTGCCTTCCTTACCCGCCCTGGTCTACACGTGCCTCCAGAGCCACAGCAATGTAATTTACTATTAACTTCCCCCTGCACAGCCTCACAAGTCAGACAGTTCAAGGGCAACTGAGGATGGGCAACAGATGCTGTCCGTGATGCCCACATACCTTCAGAGAGTCACCCAAAGAAAATTCAAATCAACCAAACAAGAGAACTGCAACACAGCAAAAAACAAACACCAGGAGGAGGAAAGTTAATCCATTTCAAAATATAACCTGACACTAAGCATTGCAACTTGTGTGTGTTTGTTAACAACAGTAATACCAGAGCAATGACATCAAGACACAGAGTTACTGTGTTGCTAAGGTCATCAGTCAGCAGGCTGTCAGCCCTCAATATCTGTCACAAAATTTCACACAAGCTAGTCCGAGTCTCTGATCTCACCTTGGCGCCATGTGGCTCTCAGTTCACATGTTTCTCCCTCATAATTAACTATGCCAACTGAACCCGTTTTCAAGCTACCATCTCACTGTGTAATACCGATTAGGCTGACTAGACGTTGCCTCCAGTGATGGCTCATGTCCCGTAAGTAGATATCACTAATTGTCCCCAAAACTCCAGGTACAAGGATAGATCTTCCAGTGCATATACACATAGGGCTGGTACTATTTATATGCAAAGAACTGTGTACTCTGCTCGTGTGTAGAGCTTGTAACTGTGTATACAAATACAGCTCTTCACTGTATATGAAAAATCTCTTCACTGTGTATGTGAATAGAGCTGTTTGCTGTGCATATCTGAATTGCTGGCTGTGTATATGAAGAGACCTTCACTATGCATATCAGAGCTGCTCACTGTCTCTATGAATAGAACTAGTCAATATTTTATATGAATGTAGTTCAGCATGTGGAGCTGTGGTGAGGTTTTAAATGTTAATCCAAGGCCCTGTCTGCCCGATATACAAGATCCCACAGCATTATTGGAAAAAGAGTGGGACAGTTCTCCTTGATGTCTTGGTCGATATTTTACCTCCTAATCAACTCTGACTCTGGGGCCAATCTGTGGGTCAGTAAGTGACTTTGTGTAATGGGTGCATTTTTATTTGGACAGAATGGATTGAATAGGGCATCAAAATGTCTATTTTACCAGCACTGCCATGCTCCCTCACCAACTTCTCTTCAAAATCATTCCCAGATCTCAATTCAGTGAAATCCTTTCATCCTTCAGTCTCTTGATTTCTTCTATAACTTAACACCCAAAAGCTGTGCTTTTAACAACTCAGTGTTTCCCGATTGAATCATCTTCTCCTTGTCTTCTCGGTGTTAGGACAAGGTTACACTGTGGATTTGAGCATTCGTTCCAAAGCAGCTGACATTTCATGCCTCTACCTGGATTTAACAGCATGTCCTCTGTATTGCATTCTTAAGCACATGCTACTTGGATCATTCAAGAACTCCTCACTCATTTTACTTCTTCATCTATTTCAGACTGTGACCCAGATGCCTCCCCACAATTAGCTGCCTTTAAAGACCAACAAACTGTATAACGGAGTGCAGACAATAGGCTTAGAGCTGCAATTAACAGATGTTAGGATAGATATAGTGTGTTGAAGCTCAGGACAGTCAAAGATCTGTCGATGGTGAGCCCTTGCGTATATTCTAAGACAGATTTTTGGATATTAAGAGAATTACAGGAAATTAGGGTAGGGGCAAGAAGGAGAGAGAAGATCAGCCATGATCAAGTTGATCGGTGCAGCGTAAATGTTGATTTCCGTAGCGTACTCATTGATTGGCGGAGAATGCTAGAACGGCCAAATGACCTCCACGTTCTCCTAATTTACACAGAGGCACAAATGCTAAGTGGCACATTCTCTTCTCGTAACTAGATCGGAGCACACACAGAAGACGGCAGAGCAGGAGAGCTGAAATGAGGAAGCACAAGGAGGAAACTGAACCAGATCTCCCTATGAAGGTATTTTTTTTTAACATTTATTTGTTTATGGGATGCGGATGTCATTGTTTATGGGATGCGGATGTCACTGGCTAGACCAGCATTTATTACCCATCCATAATTACCCTTGAGAAGGCAATGGAGCCCATGTAATATAGATACACCCACAGTGCTGTATAGGAGAGAGTTTCAGGATTTTGACCCAGAGGTGGTGAAGGAATGGTGATATATTTCCAAATCAGTGAGTGACTTTGGAGGGGGACCTCCAGGTGATAGTGTTTCCATATATCTGCTGCCCTTGTCCTTCTAGATGGTAGTGGTCACAAGTTTGATTTGATTTATTATTGTCACATGTATTAACATACAGTGAAAAGTGTTGCTTCTTGCGCGCTATACAGACAAAACATACAGACAAAATATACAGACAAACATAGAGAAGGAAAGGACAGAGCACAGAATGTAGTGTTCCTGTCTTAGCTAGGTTGTAGAGAAAGATCAACTTAACACAAGGTAAGTCCATTCAAAAATCTGACAGCATCAGGGAAGAAACTGTTCTTGCATCGGTGGTAAGTGACCTCAGACTTCTGTATCTTTTTCCCTGGAGGAAAAAGGCGGAAGAGAAAATGTCAGAGGTGCATGGGGTCCTTAACTATGCTGGCTGCTTTGCCAAGGCAGTGGGAAGTATAGACAGAGTCGATGGAAGGGAGGCTGGCTTTGGTTTGGAAGGTGCTGTCAAAAAAGCCTTGGTGAGCTGCTGCAGTGCATCTTGTAGACGGTACACACTGCAGCTTCTGTGCATCAGTAGTGGAGGGAGTGAATGTTGAAGGTTGTGGATGGAGATAAGCATGATGCTTTGTTTAGGTGAGGCAAGCTTGCTGAATGCTGTTGGAACTGCACTCATCGAGACAGGTAGCAACTATTCCATCGCACTCCTGACACATTTTAGATGGCAGATAGGCCTTGTGGGGTCAGGAGGCTGGTACTCACCACAGAATTCCTAGTCTCTGACCTGTTCTTATGCACAGTACTTACACGGCTGGTCCAGAGCAGTTTCTGGTCAATGGTAATCTGCAGGATTTTGATAGTGGGGTAATCTACAATGGGAATACTATGAATGTCAAGGGGCAGATGGTTAAATTCTCTCTTGTTGGAGATTATAGAGTTATAGAATCCCTGCAGTGCAGAAGGAGGCCATTTGGCCCACCAAATTTGCACCGACCGCAGTCCCACCCAGGCCCTAGTCTCCTCATATTTACCCTGCTAATCCCCCTGACACTAAGGTCAATCTATCATGGCGAATTAACCTAACACTCACATCTTTGGACTGTGGGGGGAGCACCCGGACGAAACCCACGCAGACACGGGGAGAATGTGCAGACTCCACACAGACCTGAGGCTGGAATTGAACTGGGCCCCTGGCGCCGTGAGGCAGCAGTGCTAGTGACAGTGCCACTGTGCCACCCACACAATGGTCAATGGTACTTGTCATTTATACCAGCCCAAGGTGGGATATTGTCCAGGTCTTGCTGCATTTGGCCTGCTTCAGGGTAGGATGAGTTGCAAATGGTGCTGAACATTGTGCAATCATCGGCGAACACCCCGACTCCTGATTAACGGGTGGACACAAGTTCATTGACGAAGCAGCTGGAGATGCTTGGGACTAGGACATTACCCTGAGGAACTCCTGCAGTGATATCCTGGAGCTACAATGGGTGATCTCCAACAACCCCAACCAGTGGAGGATTTCCCCTGATTACCATTGGCTCCAGTTTTGCTTGGAGTCCTTGGCACCATATTCAGTCAAATTGGCCGTTGATGTCAAGGACTGTCACTCTCATCTCACCTCCAGTTCAGCTCTTTTGTTCATGTTTAAACAAATGAGGTCAGGAGCCGGAGAGCCCTGGTGGGACCCAAACTGAGCATCAGCGAGCAGATTATGCTTAAGCAAGTGTCATTTGATTGAGATAATGAAGGGGATGGAAAGGGTAGAGAGATTCTTTCCACTTAGAAAGGAAACAAGAACGAGAGGGCACAGCCTCAAGATAAAGGGGGGGCACAGTTTAGATCAGAGTTGAGGAGGAACTTCTTCACTCAAAGGGTGGTGAATCTCTGGAATTCTCTGCCCGTTGAAGTGGTGGAGGCTACCTCGCTGAATATATTTAAGTCACGGGTAGATAGGTTTCTGATAGACAAGGGAATTAAGGGAGAAAGCGGGAAAGTGGAACTGATCCACTTCAGATCAGCCATGATCTTATTGAATGGCGGGGCAGGCTCGAAGGGCTAGATGGCCGACTCCTGCTCCTATTTCTTATGTTCTTATGCCACTGTTGATCATCCCTTCCATCACTTTACAGATGATTGAGAGCAGACTGACAGGGCACGAACTGGCCAGTTGGATTTATGCTGCTTTTTGTGGATAGGACATGGATGAGCGATTTCCAGGGCAGACGTCTGTTTTGTAGCTGTACTGAAACAGCTTGGCCAGGCGCATAGCTAGTTCTGGAGCACATTTCCAGTGATTTACCAGATTTTCGCCAGGGCCCAATGCTTTTACAGTATCCAAAGCCCTCAGCTGTTTCTTGGTATCCCTTGGAATGAATCAATTTGAGTGATATCTGTGATGCTGGGGACCTGTGGAGGAGGCTGAAATGGATTATCCACTCAGCACTTCAGGCTGGAGATTATTGCAAATGCAAACATTGCCATGAGACTTCATGTGGTCCAGAGTTGATGTTGAGGACTGCCAGGATTTTGCCTTCCTGACTGTATAACGGTATGGCACGGTAGCACAGTGGGTTAGCACTGCTGCTTCACAGCTCCAGGGTCCTGGGTTCGATTCCTGGCTCTGGTCACTGTCTGTGTGGAGTTTGCACATTCTCCCCGTGTCTGCGTGGGTTTCCTCCGGGTACTGCGGTTTCCTCTCGCAGTCCAAAGATGTGTGGGTTAGGTTGATTGGCCATGCTAAGAAATTGCCCCTTAGTGTCCGGGGATGTGTAGGTTAGAGGGATTAGTGGGTATAATATGTAGGGATATGGGGATAGGGCCTGGGTGGGATTGTGTTCGGTGCAGGCTCGATGGGCTGAAGGGCCTCTTTCTGCACTGTAGGGTTCTATGAAATATCACTGTGCAGCCACCTCTGGGAGGGAGGGGAGAGAGTTTAGACCTGGAGACAGGAGGTGCGAGGGGGAATGTTTAGACTCTGAGATTGTGGAGTACAGAGAGTTTAGATTCTGAGACCTGGGGAGTGGGTGGATGGAAAGTTTAAACCCTCGGACTAAAATAAATTAAAAACTAATGGGATGAGATGGTGCTCTCCCGCACGAAAATGTGAAAAAAGTGATATTATTAAAGTAATTAATTTCCTTATATTTTTCAATGCATGTTGCTGAAAGTATTAGATAGCATTGAGTGTACTCGATGGTTTGGCGCGTGCTAAGGGGTTTGGAGTATGCTGGGGATTTTGGAGTGCGCTGGGGGTTTTGGACTGAGCTGGCAGGGGGTTCTGGAGTGTGCTGGAGGGGATTCTGGAGTGTGCTGGAGGGGATTCTGAGTGCACTGGGAGGTTCTGGAGTGCACTGGGGGGCTTTGGAGTGAGCTGGGAGGTTTGGAGTGAGCTGGGGGATTTGGAGTGAGCTGGAGGGTTCTGGAGTGAACTGGGGGTTTTGGAGTGTGCTGGGGGTTCTGGAGTGTGCTGGGGGGTTTGGAGTGAGCTGGGGGTTTTGGAGTGTGCTGGGGGGATTTGGAGTGAGCTGGGGGGGATTTGGAGTGAGCTGGGGGGATTTGGAGTGAGCTGGGGGGGTTTGGAGTGAGCTGGGGGGATTTGGAGTGAGCTGGGGGTTCTGGAGTGTGCTGGGGGGATTTGGAGTGAGCTGGGGGGATTTGGAGTGAGCTGGGGGGGTTTGGAGTGAGCTGGGGGGATTTGGAGTGAGCTTGGGGGGATTTGGAGTGAGCTGGGGGGGGTTGGAGTGAGCTGGGGGGATCTGGAGTGAGCTGGGGGGGTTTGGAGTGAGCTGGGGGGGTTTGGGGTGAGCTGGGGGGGTTTGGAGTGAGCTGGGGGGATTTGGAGTGAGCTGGGGGGATTTGGAGTGAGCTGGGGGGGTTTGGAGTGAGCTGGGGGGTTTGGAGTGAGCTGGGGGGATTTGGAGTGAGCTGGGGGGGTTTGGAGTGAGCTGGGGGGTTTGGAGTGAGCTGGGGGGGTTTGGAGTGAGCTGGGGGGGTTTGGAGTGAGCTGGGGGGGATTTGGAGTGAGCTGGAGGGGTTTGGAGTGAGCTGGGGGGATTTGGAGTGAGCTGGGGGGTTTGGAGTGCACTGGGGGGGTTTGGAGTGAGCTGGGGGGATTTGGAGTGAGCTGGGGGGGTTTGGAGTGAGCTGGGGGGATTTGGAGTGAGCTGGAGGGGGTTTGGAGTGAGCTGGAGGGGGTTTGGAGTGAGCTGGGGGGGTTTGGGGTGAGCTGGGGGGGTTTGGAGTGAGCTGGGGGTTCTGGAGTGAGCTGGGGGTTCTGGAGTGTGCTGGAGGGGGTTTGGAGTGAGCTGGGGGGGTTTGGAGTGAGCTGGGGGGGGTTTGGAGTGAGCTGGAGGGGTTTGGAGTGAGCTGGGGGGGTTTGGAGTGAGCTGGGGGGGTTTTGGAGTGAGCTGGGGGGATTTGGAGTGAGCTGGGGGGATTTGGAGTGAGCTGGGGGGATTTGGAGTGAGCTGGGGGGGTTTGGAGTGAGCTGGGGGGATTTGGAGTGAGCTGGGGGGGTTTGGAGTGAGCTGGTGGGGTTTGGAGTGAGCTGGGGGGATTGGAGTGAGCTGGGGGGGTTTGGAGTGAGCTGGGGGGGTTTGGAGTGAGCTGGGGGGGGTTTGGAGTGAGCTGGGGGGGTTTGGAGTGAGCTGGGGGGGTTTGGAGTGAGCTGGGGGGGTTTTGGAGTGAGCTGGGGGGATTTGGAGTGAGCTGGGGGGGTTTTGGAGTGAGCTGGGGGGGGTTGGAGTGAGCTGGGGGGATTTGGAGTGAGCTGGGGGGGTTTGGAGTGAGCTGGGGGGGTTTGGAGTGAGCTGGGGGGGATTTGGAGTGAGCCGGGGGGGATTTGGAGTGAGCTGGGGGATTTGGAGTGAGCTGGGGGGGTTTGGAGTGAGCTGGGGGGGTTTGGAGTGAGCTGGGGGGGGATTTGGAGTGAGCCGGGGGGGATTTGGAGTGAGCTGGGGGGTTTGGAGTGAGCTGGGGGGGGATTTGGAGTGAGCCGGGGGGGATTTGGAGTGAGCCGGGGGGGATTTGGAGTGAGCTGGGGGATTTGGAGTGAGCTGGGGGGGCTTGGAGTGAGCTGGGGGGATTTGGAGTGAGCTGGGGGGGTTTGGAGTGAGCTGGGGGATTTGGAGTGAGCTGGGGGGATTTGGAGTGAGGCGGGGGGGATTTGGAGTGAGCTGGGGGGATTTGGAGTGAGCTGGGGGGGTTTGGAGTGAGCTGGGGGGGTTTGGAGTGAGCTGGAGGGGGTTTGGAGTGAGCTGGGGGGGTTTGGAGTGAGCTGGAGGGGGTTTGGAGTGAGCTGGGGGGATTTGGAGTGAGCTGGGGGGGTTTGGAGTGAGCTGGGGGTTTGGAGTGAGCTGGGCGTTTGGAGTGAGCTGGGGGGGATTTGGAGTGAGCTGGGGGGATTTGGAGTGAGGCGGGGGGGATTTGGAGTGAGCTGGGGGTTTGGAGTGAGCTGGGGGGATTTGGAGTGAGCTGGGGGGGTTTGGAGTGAGCTGGGGGGATTTGGAGTGAGCTGGGGGGGGTTTGGAGTGAGCTGGGGGGGATTTGGAGTGAGCTGGGGATTTGGAGTGAGCTGGGGGGTTTGGAGTGAGCTGGGGGGGATTTGGAGTGCGTTGGAGGGATTTGGAGTGAGCTGGGGGGGATTTGGAGTGAGCTGGGGGGGGTTGGAGTGAGCTGGAGGGGTTTGGAGTGAGCTGGAGGGATTTGGAGTGAGTTGGGGGGGGTTTGGAGTGAGCTGGGGGGGTTTGGAGTGAGCTGGGGGGGATTTGGAGTGAGCTGGGGGGGATTTGGAGTGAGCTGGGGGGATTTGGTGTGAGCTGGGGGGGATTTGGAGTGAGGTGGGGGGGATTTGGAGTGAGCTGGGGGATTTGGAGTGAGCTGGGGGGGATTTGGAGTGAGCTGGGGGGGATTTGGAGTGAGCTGGGGGGATTTGGAGTGAGCTGGGGGGATTTGTAGTGAGCTGGGGGGGATTTGGAGTGAGCTGGGGGGGATTTGGAGTGAGCTGGGGGGATTTGGAGTGAGCTGGGGGGGTTTGGAGTGAGCTGGAGGGGATTTGGAGTGAGCTGGGGGGGGTTTGGAGTGAGCTGGGGGGATTTGGAGTGAGCTGGGGGGGTTTGGAGTGAGCTGGGGGGGTTTGGAGTGAGCTGGGGGGGATTGGAGTGAGCTGGGGGGATTTGGAGTGAGCTGGGGGGGTTTGGAGTGAGCTGGGGGATTTGGAGTGAGCTGGGGGGGATTTGGAGTGAGCTGGGGGGGATTTGGAGTGAGCTGGGGGGATTTGGAGTGAGCTGGGGGGATTTGTAGTGAGCTGGGGGGGATTTGGAGTGAGCTGGGGGGGATTTGGAGTGAGCTGGGGGGATTTGGAGTGAGCTGGGGGGGTTTGGAGTGAGCTGGAGGGGATTTGGAGTGAGCTGGGGGGGGTTTGGAGTGAGCTGGGGGGATTTGGAGTGAGCTGGGGGGGTTTGGAGTGAGCTGGGGGGGTTTGGAGTGAGCTGGGGGGGATTGGAGTGAGCTGGGGGGATTTGGAGTGAGCTGGGGGGGTTTGGAGTGAGCTGGGGGGATTTGGAGTGAGCTGGGGGGATTTGGAGTGAGCTGGGGGGGTTTGGAGTGAGCTGGGGGGATTTGGAGTGAGCTGGGGGGATTTGGAGTGAGCTGGGGGGGTTTGGAGTGAGCTGGGGGGGGGTTTGGAGTGAGCTGGGGGGATTTGGAGTGAGCTGGGGGGATTTGGAGTGAGCTGGGGGGATTTGGAGTGAGCTGGGGGGATTTGGAGTGAGCTGGGGGTTTGGAGTGAGCTGGGGGGGATTGGAGTGAGCTGGGGGGATTTGGAGTGAGCTGGGGGGGTTTGGAGTGAGCTGGGGGGATTTGGAGTGAGCTGGGGGTTTGGAGTGAGTTGGGGGGATTGGAGTGAGCTGGGGGGATTTGGAGTGAGCTGGGGGGGATTTGGAGTGAGCTGGGGGTTTGGAGTGAGCTGGGGGTTTGGAGTGAGTTGGGGGGATTGGAGTGAGCTGGGGGTTTGGAGTGAGCTGGGGGGATTTGGAGTGAGCTGGGGGGGATTTGGAGTGAGCTGGGGGTGTTTGGAGTGAGCTGGGGGGATTTGGAGTGAGCTGGGGGGATTTGGAGTGAGCTGGGGGGGTTTGGAGTGAGCTGGGGGGGTTTGGAGTGAGCTGGGGGGGATTCGGAGTGAGCTGGGGGGATTTGGAGTGATCTGGGGGGATTTGGAGTGAGCTGGGGGGGATTTGGAGTGAGCTGGGGGTTTGGAGTGAGTTGGGTGTAATGGAGTCATGCACTGAACAGCATTGAGCCCAATATCAAACTTGAATTAATTACAAAATAGAACTTTTGATTTCAAACGATAATTGAGACCATTGAGCACATTTCAAAGCAATAAGATGTTAAAACTTGTGGGAAGGCTGGGACCTTTCCAACCTCACAGTTTTAACATGTACTTCCTGTAATAAATGATGGAAGGTGATGATTTGACAGATCCTCTCTGAAGAACCACTCACAGCACTGACACTTCCTTTGAAATTTGCAATATATTTCCATGTTCTGTCTGTTATATTAATCAACCCTTTCTTGTAGTTTTAAACAGTAAGTTTTTCCTTTCATATGCCTACTTTGAAGTGAAGAAATTTAAACATTTTACACATGTATTACCAAGAATGCTTGATTTTGTTTATATACATGTCAAAGACACAACTCCTTTTAAAAAAAATTTCATCAAACCAAATGGAGTCACCATGCAGTGTAGGGGTTGTGCCGCTGTGCAGTTCTATTTAATCTGCAGTGAACACGCCTGGGAGCGTTTGATGGGGGACAGTGTAGAGGGAGCTTTACTCTGTATCTAACCCCGTGCTGTACCTGTCCTGGGAGTGTTTGATGGGGGGACAGTGTAGAGGGAGCTTTACTCTGTATCTAACCCCGTGCTGTCCCTGTCCTGGGAGTGTTTGATGAGGACAGTGTAGAGGGAGCTTTACTCTGTATCTAACCCCGTGCTGTACCTGTCCTGGGAGTGTTTGATGGGGACAGTGTAGAGGGAGCTTTACTCTGTATCTAACCCCGTGCTGTACCTGTCCTGGGAGTGTTTGATGGGGGACAGTGTAGAGGGAGCTTTACTCTGTATCTAACCCCGTGCTGTACCTGTCCTGGGAGTGTTTGATGGGGGGACAGTGTAGAGGGAGCTTTACTCTGTATCTAACCCCGTGCTGTACCTGTGCTGGGGGTGTTTGATGGGGGGACAGTGTACAGGGAGCTTTACTCTGTATCTAACCCCGTGCTGTACCTGTCCTGGGAGTGTTTGATGGGGGACAGTGTAGAGGGAGCTTTACTCTGTATCTAACCCCGTGCTGTACCTGTGCTGGGGGTGTTTGATGGGGGGACAGTGTACAGGGAGCTTTACTCTGTATCTAACCCCGTGCTGTACTTGTCCTGGGAGTGTTTGATGGGAACAGAGTAGAGGGAGCTTTACTCTGTATCTAACCCCGTGCTGTACCTGTCTTGGGAGTGTTTGATGGAGGGACAGTGTAGAGGGAGCTTTACTCTGTATCTAACCCCGTGCTGTACCTGTCCTGGGAGTGTTTGATGGAGGGACAGTGTAGAGGGAGCTTTACTCTGTATCTAACCCCGTGCTGTACCTGTCCTGGGAGTGTTTGATGGGGACTGTGTAGAGGGTGCTTTACTCTGTATCTAACCCCATGCTGTACCTGTCCTGGGAGTGTTTGATGGGGACACAGTGTAGAGGGAGCTTTACTCTGTATCTAACCCCGTGCTGTACCTGTGCTGGGGGTGTTTGATGGGGGGACAGTGTAGATGGAGCTTTACTCTGTATCTAACCCTGTGCTGTACCTGTCCTGGGAGTGTTTGATGGGGACAGTGTAGAGGGAGCTTTACTCTGTATCTAACCCCGTGCTGTACCTGTCCTGGGAGCGTTTGATGGGGGCACAGTGTAGAGGGAGCTTTACTCTGTATCTAACCCCGTGCTGTACCTGTCCTGGGAGTGTTTGATGGGGGGACAGTGTAGATGGAGCTTTACTCTGTATCTAACCCCGTGCTGTACCTGTGCTGGGGGTGTTTGATGGGGGGACAGTGTAGAGGGAGCTTTACTCTGTATCTAACCCCGTGCTGTACCTGTCCTGGGAGTGTTTGATGGGGGATGGTGTAGAGGGAGCTTTACTCTGTATCTAACCCTGTGCTGTACCTGTCCTGGGAGTGTTTGATGGGGACAGTGTAGAGGGAGCTTTACTCTGTATCTAACCCCGTGCTGTACCTGTCCTGGGAGTGTTTGATGGGGACAGTGTAGAGGGAGCTTTACTCTGTATCTAATCCATGCTTTACCCGCTCACATATTCTTGGTGTTTAGAAATGTTATCATACATAAGTGTAGTTGAAGGTGAGATGAGATCAGTCATGATCATATTAAACGGTGGAGGCCCGAGGGGCTAAATTGCCTACTCGTATTCCTCATTCTTATGTACGTTTGTATATATAACCTGCGTACTAATGCTTCTGAAATATTTATTGTTGCATAATAGATGTTCATAGATTCAGAGAATTACAGAAGTTGCCATTCTGTTCTTGTGTTTGCGCTGGCCCTCTGAACAAACAACTTATCTCCTGTCAATCCACTGTCTTTTCCCCATAGTCCTGCAAATATTTACTTTTCAGATAATAATGCAATTGATTCTCATAACCTGAATTGAACCAGCCTTCAACATGCTCTCAGGCAGCGCGTTCCAAATCATAAACACTGGCTGGGTAAAAAATGTTTCTCCTTATGTTGCCGTTGCTTCTCTTGTCAATCACTTTAAATCTGTGGTCTCTGGTTCTCAATCCTGCCAGTAATGGGAAGAGTTTTTCCCATTGTACTCTGTCCAGATCCCTCCTAGTGTGAATACCTCTTTCTCATCTCCTCTTAACCATCTCTCCTCTAAGACAAATAGTCCTGACTTCTCCAATCTATCCATGTACCTGAAATTACTCATCCCTGGAACCATCCTTGTGAAACTTTCCTACACTCCCTCTAATGCCTTTGCATCGTTTCGAAAATCCAGCGTCTCGAACTGGATGCAATTATTCAGTTGAGGCCAAACCAGTGTTTTATACAAATTTAACATAACCTCCTTGTTTTTGTACTCTATTCACCTATTAATAAAGCCCAGGGATGCCATGTGATTTATTAACTGCTCTCTCAGTGTATCTTGTCACCTTCGAATAATTTTTGTACATATACATCCAAGTCTCTCTGTGCCAGCATCCCCTTTAGAATTGTACTCTTCATTTTATATTTTCTCTCCAAGTTCTTCAGACCAAAGTGAAATACTTTAAATGTCTCTGCATTAAATTTCACCTGCCACATATCCACCCATTCACCAGCCTCACACTCTCCTTCTCATGGTACATAATACTTCCAAGTTTCAAAGCAGCCGGCATAATTAAGGACCCCCACACACCCCAGACATTCTCTCTTCCACCTTCTTCCTTTGGGGAAAAAGATACAAAAGTCTGAGGTCATGTACCGACCGACTCAAGAACAGCTTCTTCCCTGCTACTGTCAGACTTTTGAATGGACTTACCTCGCATTAAGTTGATCTTTCTCTACACCCTAGCTATGACTGCAACACTACATCCTGCACCCTCTCATTTCTTTCTCTATGAACGGTATGCTTTGTCGGTATAGCACGCAAGAAGCCGTATGTGAACACATGTGACAATAATAAATAAAATCAAAATCAAATCATATTATCCTTGAATGGTGTAATTGTGTCCTGTATGCCAAAGTCTAGGTTATTCAGCTATATCAGTAAGTTCCAACACTACTGGAGAACTCCACTATAAATCTTCCTCCACTCTGAAAAATGACCGTTCACCACTACTCTCAGTTTCCAGTCAGTCAGCCAATTTCTTATTCATATTGTTTACTGTTCCTTTTGTTCCATGATTTCTAACTTTGCTCTAAAGTTTGTTGTGCGGCACAGTAACAAACGCCTTTTGCAATGTTTTATAAAGCAGGGAAGGACTCCCATGAAGGAGCTAAATCTCGCTTGGAAATTGTTCTATGGCAATAGTTATACTCTGTCCCTCAACCAAATGACCATTCTCTCTGCCTGAGCCTAGTCTGTAAGTGGCAGCAGTTACACCGTCAGCAGCAGGAGCGTCACAGCAGTTACATACAGTTCACTGCAGGGGTGGTGAAGAATTGGAATAAATACTGAAGGGTGGCACAGTGGGTTAGCACTGCTGCTTCACAGCTCCTGGGTTCGATTCCCGGCTCGGGTCACTGTCTGTGCGGAGTTTGCACATTCTCCTCGTGTCTGCGTGGGTTTCCTCCGGGTGCTCTGGTTTCCTCCCACAGTCCAAAGATGTGTGGGTTAGGTTGATTGACCATGCTAAAATTGTCTCTTAGAGTACCAGGATGTTTAGGTTAGAGGGATTAGTGGGTAAAATATGCAGGGTAGGGCCTGGGTGGGATTGTGGTCAGTGCAGACTCGATGGGCTGAAGGGCCTCTTTCTGCACTGTACGATTTCTATGATCTGTGATCTCTCTCCTTATGCTCAGGAACAAAGGCAGTGAGGATAATTCTCCCAGCCTGCTACATTCCTCTAGCCTCCATGCGTCTCTGGCTGACAAATTTCCAATGTCATCACAATTTAAATCTTATTAATGGGACTGAAGTCTCTGGGCCCACTAGCCGCACCCCCCCCCCCCCAATCCCGTTCAGGAGTGTCCCGCTCCAGCAGGGTTGGGGAGCTGGTGGCCTAACCTTGCTGGAGTGAAGGGAGGCCATGGAGGCCCCCCCAAGAAGTTGAGGGTTAGGGGAGAAATGCCCTTGGGCAATGCCAGCCTGGCCCCCTGGCACTGCCCAAGGAGCACCTTGGCAATGCCCACCAGGCATCGGGCAGCGCCAAGGTGGCAGGACCAGAGTGAGGGAAATCGGTTGGGGTGGGGGTGTCCCACTTTCATTCTACACTTCGGATCAGTGACGGAGGGAGGGAAGGGCTGATCCCAACTGCAAGGGGAATTGTGTGGGGGGATGGGACGGGGGGGTGCATGCCCGGAGATGTCTAGGAGGCTAACAATCAGGAGGACGGCTGTGTGGGACTACTGCACAAGCTCCGATCTCCACTCTGACAGATTGGCACATGCGCAATGGCTCACTCAGCACTCTGCTGCCGACCTCTCAGGCAGGAATAGGCCCCACTCACAGATTTTTAGCATTATAAATGCTGAGGAACTCTGTAATGCACAGAGTGCGAGAGATTCATTTTGAAAATCCTGCTCAAAAATAATGGGATTTAGTCCAGATTTTACACAAATTCAGCACTTACAATTTCTTTGGGAGAATCCTGGCCAATGGCTTTACCGATTACAATGTAGAGATGCCGGCATCTCTACATCAAGAAACTACTATCAACACCGCAAACTGCCGGATCCAAGTGGAAAGGATCTCCAAGAAGATTGCGCACATCGACACAGACATCAAGTTTTTACAAATATACAAGAAAGCAGACAAGATACCGAAAGCTATCTCCACTCACATTGTCTGCATCTTTAAGACTTGAATGGCAGGTTAGTTGTAAAGACTTGCATTCTAATCAGTATTCTGTAAACTGTGTGTGTTTTTATACGCCCTTCTCTGACCGGAACCTTCCACACATCTGATGAAGGAACAGCATTTCCGAAAGCTTGTGGGTTTACTATCAAATAAACTGGTTGGACTTTAACTTGGTGCTGTGAGACTTTTACTGTTTCTACTGATTACACCAACAAAGACCAAACCTGGGTTTCTACAAGTGCCTTTGCCCATTACAAAGAAAAGAAACTTGTAATCCTATTAAAACCTCAGGACACCCCAAAGTATCTCACGAGTAATGTCATATTTTTGAATGTATTCATGTAGACACAGGAAAGCTTATATACCTCCTCAGCACCTTGTATACGATCCCAATCTGTTCTTTTCATTCCATGGTGGTCATAGAACATAGAACATAGAACATTACAGCGCGGAACAGGCCCTTCGGCCCACAATGTTGCGCCGACCAGTCTTATTTTTTAAAAAAAACATTGACCCACTAATCTAAACCAATCCCTTTTCGTCCATAAACCTATCCACCAATCTCTTAAACGCCCCCAAACTAGGCGCATTTACAACTGCAGCAGGCAGGGCATTCCAGTCCCTCACCACCCTCTGGGTAAAGAACCTGCCCCTGACATCCGTCCTATAACTACCCCCCCTTAATTTAAAGCCATGCCCCCTCGTGCTAGATTTCTCCATCCGAGGAAACAGGCTATCACCATCCACCCTATCTAAACCTCTAATCATCTTATATGTTTCTATAAGATCCCCTCTTAGCCGCCTTCTTTCCAGTGAAAACAACCCCAAATCCCTCAGTCTCTCCTCATAGGACCTCCCCTGCATACCAGGCAACATCCTGGTAAACCTCCTCTGCACCCTCTCCAAAGCCTCCACATCCTTCCTGTAATGTGGGGACCAGAACTGCACACAGTACTCCAAGTGCGGCCGCACCAGAGTTGTGTACAGTTGCAACATGACGCTGCGACTCCTAAATTCAATCCCCCTACCAATAAACGCCAAGACACCGTACGCCTTCTTAACAACCTTATCTACTTGATTCCCTACTTTCAGGGATCTATGTACACATACACCTAGATCCCTCTGCTCCTCCACTCTATTCAAAGTCCTCCCGTTAGCCCTATACTCAACACATCTGTTATTCCTACCAAAATGGATTACCTCACACTTCTCCGTATTAAACTCCATCCGCCACCTCGCAGCCCAGCTCTGCAACCTGTCCAAGTCACCCTGCAAACTTCGACACCCTTCATAAGAAACAAGAAGTAAAATATTTCCTGATCCATCAACATTCTGGTGCTAATCTGTAGGGTTCAAATGTCTGATCTGTGACATCAAACCATGTTAAATGTTATTAGAATAAGCATATGTTTATCATTACAAAGAACAAAGACAAAAGAACACAGCACGGGAAACAGGACCTTTGGCCCTACAAGCCCGTGTCGCCCATTCTAACGTTTAGTAAGTGCCTCATTCCCATCCTTCTTCTACCTATGACTTTTGTCTACGCCTCTTGGATTCCACAATAAAGGGGTGCAAATTTAGAGAATTATATGAGCACCAGATTACGGGAGGTCTAATTTAGAGACAATTTGTTAACACCAATCAGCCTTCAAGTACATTTTTGGGGTGTTGGCTACCATCCCCCATTCCGGCAGTAGATGCGCTAACTTGCAAACATGAAGCTTAGCTTGTGTTGAGCAGTCTGACACTGCGGATGGTGAGATACACACACAATGCAATCATCCTACTCACTGACCTGTGAACTGACCTTGCTCGCAAGGTGTCAGAGTAATGTGTTCAGCAAGTTACCAGAGAATCACTGTCTACTCAGCAAGATGAAGATTATTTGAATCATAGAATCATAGGAATTTACAGCAACAAGAACGGAATGACTTCAATCAGGCCAATTGGGGTTGGCCTATTGGAATACAAGCTTCCTGATTAAGGATTCAATCAGGGAGTCTTTGTCTTGTATTTAACCAGGAATAACAATTCCTCTGGCACCCCTGGAGACAGACAGCTAACTAGCACTCTGTGTACTGCTGTTAGAGTTTGTAAATAAAGGGATTTTGGTGAAGGGACTTCTGCCTCTGAATACTTATTGCAGTGGTGATGAGGAAAAAGGAATTGATCCAAAGGAACTTGTTTGATCAGCTGTTACACATTGTGGGGGGGGGGGGAGGGGGGAGGGGGGAGGGGGGAGGGGGGGAGGCATTGCCTCTATTTGGGAAATTGGATTCTGTTGACCCTGCCCAATATGTAGAACGGATTAGTTATTTCTTCAGAGCTAATGACATAGGCTCAGATGTAAAGCAATGGGTTATCTCGCTGACTGCTTGTGGACCATCAGCTTTCACTGTTATAAGAAGTTTAGCCTTTCCGGAGGCACCACGGCACGGTAGCACAGCGGTTAGCACTGCTGCTTCACAGCTCCAGGGTCCTGGGTTCGATTCCCGGCTTGGGTCACTGTCTGTGTGGAGTTTGCACATTCTCCCTGTGTCTGCGCAGGTTTCCTCTGGGTGCTCCGGTTTCCTCCAACAGTCCAAAGATGTGCGGGTTAGGATGATTGGCCATGCTAAAATTGCCCCTTAGTGTCCAGGGATGTGTAGGTTCGAGGGATTAGTGGGTATAATATGTAGGGATATGGGAGTAGGGCCTGGGTGGGATTGTGTTCGGTGCAGACTCGATGGGCCGAAGGGCCTCTTTCTGCACTGTAGGGTTCTATGATTCTATGACCAGGAATTGACCCTAAGCCTCCTCTGATTCTGCGAAGGTACCAGTTTCACTCAGCGTTCCGAGAGACGTGATTAAGGCGATTAGCAGAGGCTTGCAAATTCGGATTGACGTTAAATGAGATGTTCTGAGACCGATTAGCGTGCAAAATCAATCATATGACCAGACAAAACGTCTGTTGGCGGAGGCCCAGCTGGACTATAAACAAGCATTCCAGCTGGCTTTACCCTTGGAGAAAGTGATGAGTGGAGCACATGAGTTACAGGGTGTTCCGATGGAGGTACTCGCCCACACCAGTGCAACTAAGGAACCACCACTCCAGGACAGGCAACTATATGAGCACCCTCGGGAAGGATTCGGATACAAGGGAAGCCAGGTCTGCCCACGGAGCTGCTACTAAACTCGGCTGAATTAGAACTCGACAGACAGCAGCCCTGTAGAATGGTAAGATATTGCAACTACTGCCAGTATCTGGAGTTGGAGAAGAAAAACAAGGTTCCAAAACTGACATTTCGGAAAACGACGTATAGGCCAGAGTACAAGAGAACGCACATCCTGGAAGCTCCACCTATCTCCAATGACTACCTTGGGAGTCAAGTACATAAGGTTGTTAAGAAGGCATACGGTGTCTTGGCGTTTATTGGTAGGGGGATTGAATTTAGGAGTCGCAGCGTCATGTTGCAACTGTACACAACTCTGGTGCGGCCGCACTTGGAGTATTGTGTGCAGTTCTGGTCCCCACATTACAGGAAGGATGTGGAGGCTTTGGAGAGGGTGCAGAGGAGGTTTACCAGGATGTTGCCTGGTATGGAGGGGAGGTCCTATGAGGAGAGGCTGAGGGATTTGGGGTTGTTTTCGCTGGAAAGAAGGCGGCTAAGAGGGGATCTTATTGAAACATATAAGATGATTAGAGGTTTAGATAGGGTGGATAGTAATAGCCTTTTTCCTCTGATGGAGAAATCTAGCACGAGGGGGCATGGCTTTAAATTAAGGGGTGGTAGTTATAGGACAGATTCAGGGGTAGGTTCTTTACCCAGAGGGTGGTGAGGGATTGGAATGCCCTGCCTGCTGCAGTTGTAAATGCGCCTAGTTTGGGGGCGTTTAAGAGATCCGTGGATAGGTTTATGGACGAAAAGGGATTGGTTTAGGTTAGTGGGTCATTGTTTTGTAACTGGTCGGCACAACATCGTGGGCCGAAGGGCCTGTTCTGCGCTGTAATGTTCTATGTTCTATGTTCTATAGCAAGAACCAAATTGGAACCGATTGAATTATGCATAAGTTTGAACGGACATTCAATAATAATGGAGGGTGACAGAGGTGCAGCTGTATCCATGGTAGGGGAAATATTGTTCAACAAAATTCACACTGGACTCCAACCCCGATCCCCAACTGTGATCCCAGCAAGACTGAGGATTTATACAGGGGAACCACAGAGTGTTGGACAAAACCCAACACTGGTTGGCGCCTGTTGCTGATGGAAAACAACTGATTAACCTACCACAGAAGGTTCGGGATAGACCTATTGGGACAAACTTGGCTGAAGGAAATCCAACTATTCCAGGGAACATGGGAATTATCCCAGGAGTGCGGGAATTATCACTGGGACTGTGGGAGTTATCCCCCCAGGAGGGCGAGAATTTCCCCGGGGAGGGTGGGAGTTATTCCTTCGGGGGCGTGAGAGATATCTCCCAAGGGAGAATGTTGGCAAGTGTGAGGTGGTCCACTTTGGTAGGAAGAATGGTAGGAAGGACTATTACTTACGTGGCGAAAAACTGCAGCAGGCGACGGTGCAGAGGGACCTCGGGGTCCTTGTGCATGAGTCGCAAAAACCCAGCCTGCAGGTGCAGCAGGTGGTCAGGAAGGCGAATGGGATGCTGGCCTTCATAGCGAGGGGGATTGAATATAAAAGTAGGGAGGTCTTGCTGCAGCTGTATAGGGCACTGGTGAGGCCACAGCTGGAGTACTGTGTGCAGTTTTGGGCGCCGCACCTGCGCAAGGATATTTTGGCCTTGGAGGGAGTGCAGAGGAGGTTTACTAGGCTGATACCGGAGTTGAGGGGATTGAGCTATGAGGAGAGGCTGAATAAACTAGGCTTGTACTCGTTAGAGTTTAGAAGAATGAGGGGAGATCTCATTGAGACATACAAGATGATGAATGGGATGGATAGGATAGAGGTGGAGAGACTCTTCCCGCTCAAAAAAGACAGTAGGACTAGGGGGCACAGCCTCAAGATAAAGGGGAGGGCGGTTTAGAACGGAGTTGAGGAGGAACTTCTTCACTCAAAGGGTGGTGAATCTCTGGAATTCTCTGCCCGTTGAAGTGGTGGAGGCTGCCTCGCTAAATATTTTTAAGACGCGGGTTGATGGGTTCTTGATAAGAGAGGGGATTAAGGGTTATGGGGAGAAAGTGGGAAAGTGGAACTGAGCCACGACAGATCAGCCATGATCTTATTGAATGGCGGGGCAGGCTCGAAGGGCTAGATGGCCTACTCCTGCTCCTATTTCTTATGTTCTTATGTTCTTATGAGAGCGGGAGTTATTCTCCGGGAAGCGCAGGAGTTACGTTATCTCCCGGGGAGTGCGGGAATTATTCTCTGGGGAGTGCGGGAGTTATACCCGGAAGGGTGGAAGTTATCCCTAGGAGGGTGGAAGTTATCCCCGGGAGGTCAGGAGTTATCCCTGGGAGTGCGGGAGATATTCCCCGGGAAGTGTGGGAATTATCCCCGGGAGCCTGTCATTTCATAACTTCATACGTGATATGTGGCCATCCTGCAAACAGATCATTAGCCGCTCATAACCATCTTAAAGAAATCTCTCTGCCCTGTGTCTGCATGGCTGAAACACATGGTGTTAAAGCTGCAATGTTACAATCTCAGCATCATCTACAAACATGGTAAGGAGTTGTACTTGGCTGATGCTCTCTCCACAGCCTTCTTACCCACACAAACCAGGCATATTGTGAGGAAGACATGGACATTCTGACAACAGAGGTGCTGTCTGTCCCCTGGTTGAATTCAGGAACCCAAACAGGCCTTACAGACAGACGTCACACACAGACAGCGGCACAACATCACCATGAGGGGCTGGTCAGAATCCCCAAGGGAGTTTCCCCACCAGCTCCACACATCCTTCACCATCGGAGATGAACGGGCCGTCCAGGATGGACAGATACTGCGAGGTCACTGATACATTATCCCTACTTCCCTTCAGATCTACTACACATAACAACTTCACCAGGGACGCTGGTTAGAAGTAACCAGATACAGGGCGAAGGAGTCACCATATGGCCTGTATTTATAGAAATGGAAAGTGAAATCTCCGTATGTGCAATGTGAATTGTACTCAAGCTACATCAAACAAAAGAACTGCTGTATTTGCACGAGGTCCTGGACTTCTCATGGCCATTGACAGCAGCTGACACCTTTGAATGGAACGGTAGACAACACTTAGTCTCAGTTGATTCATATTGCGAGTGATTTCAACTCAACTCGCTGCCAAACATGACAAGTAGCACGGTCAGTCTTGGGAAACACTTCACCACATCCCATGAAAGCTCATGATAGACAACACTTGCCAATTTGCCTCCATGGAATTTCAGAGCTTTGCACACGCATGGGAACTTGAACATGTCACAGTTTCGTAATGGCAAAAACCTTGTGGATTGACTGGTTCACTCAGCCAAGTATCTTTCAGAGAAATGTGCAAAGGATCACACAGACTACCATGCTACATTCAGCCTGTGGAATCTTACTGCCACAGGGCCTGCCCTCACCAGCACAATGATTCTTCTCCAAGTGCACCAGGACCATGATTCCAACTACAGCTCAAACTTGAAACCATCACGTACGAACGCAGTTTGAGAAACAAAATGCACTACAATCAAACTCTCCACAGATTCCGATCTCTAATACCTGGTCATATGGTTACGATTCAGACCGCATGTGGCCATGACCAGTTGGCAGTGGCACACAGCCGTGCCCTACAACCAGTTACATGGTAGCCTCAGATGGTGCCCACTGTGTATGGCACCGTTGACACTGTCTACAGGAATCAGAACCAGCGCCAACAGATGACACAGCATTTCAGTCACTGGGTCTAAGGCACAGGCCCCTCCACCAGGGGACATTCAGATTCCAAGAGGCTGATACAGTGAGCCCTGCACCCAGTTTGTTTCATTGTATGTCACACAATGGTCTGAAAGATGGTTTTCTATTTCACACACTTCAACTATACAGGGAAGATGTAGACTGAGTGGTCATGATGAAAAATGATTACAGAAGTACAGGAATTATCCATGGAATCACCGGCAGAACGCAGGCGAAGTAGCTGCTAAACTAGTGAATAAACCGCCTTGTTGAAAGTCAGAAACCCACAATATCGAATGGTATCTTAGCATCATTTACTCTTTAATATCCTTATCCACAAAACTAGATCAATCATTTGTCTCCCAGCATCCACTGCATTTTAAGGAGAGTTCCAGATTTTCACCACCTTTATGTGAAATAATCTTCCCCAATTTCACTCCAAAATAGCCCCCATCTAATTTTCAGATTATATCTTAACCAGTTTCTCTCTCGTTATCCTATCAAATTCTTTCAACGTTTTAAACACTTCGATCAGATCAGCTCTCAGTCTTTTATACTCAGAATTAACGCAACTTGTCCATATCGTTTAAACCACTAAAATAAGGTGTCACTGGAGTGTTTGTAGCTGGTACGTAAGTCAAAGAGATGGTAAGGAGTGACAGAGTGTCGTGTGTGTGTGTTAACACATGACAGAAGGAGCATTCTAACATAGGGTGTAAAACAACGGCAAAGAGATTGAGGAAGCGAGGAAAGAGATTTTATTGTGATGAGGAGGAAAAGGTTGGTGACACTTGGGGCATACTTAAAAATTAAACAGTCAGAGAGCCAACTGCTGGGGCAAAGCAGACCCAAAGAGCTGTTACACTCAAGTGCTTGACACTGCTGAGTAAACTTGTCTATCTGCGTCTATCAAGTGAGACGTTAAACTATCCACAAATTCCACTTTGAGCAACTTATCTCAGGAGAAAATCATAGAATCATAGAACCCTACAGTGCAGAAAGAGGCCCTTCAGCCCATCGAGTCTGCACCGAACACAATCCCACCCAGGCCCTACCCCCATATCCCTACATATTATACCCACTAATATAGAGGATATAGGATAGAGGTGGAGAGACTCTTCCCGCTCAGAAAGGACAGTAGGACTAGGGGGCACAGCCTCAAGATAAAGGGGGGGCGGTTTAGAACAGAGTTGAGGAGGAATTTCTTCACTCAAAGGGTGGTGAATCTCTGGAATTCTCTGCCCGTTGAAGTGGTGGAGGCTACCTCACTAAATATATTTAAGAAGCGGGTTGATGGGTTTTTGATAAGAGAGGGGATTAAGGGTTATGGGGAGAGGGCGGGAATGTGGAACTGAGCCACGACAGATCAGCCATGATCTTATTGAATGGCGGGGCAGGCTCGAAGGGCTAGATGGCCTACTCCTGCTCCTATTTCTTATGTTCTTATGTTCTTAATCCCTCTAACCTACACATCCCTGAACACTAAGGGGCAATTTCTTAGCACGGCCAATCAACCTAACCCGCATATCTTTGGACTGTGGGAGGAAACCGGAGCACCCGGAGGAAACCCACGCAGACACGAGGAGAATGTGCAAACTCCGCACAGACAGTGACCCGAGCCGAGAATCGAACCCAGGATCCCGGAGCTGTGAAGCAGCTGTGAAATGTTAGAAATGGCTTCAGTGATCAAGAACTCCCATTTCTGATTACACTGCCTTTGTCGGCAGCACCTGAGAACAGACATAGAGCTTGTGTACGATAGCAGCAGCAGTCAAATAGTTACAACAAATCTGCCGAGGCTCACACAGTGAGGTGGAGAGAGGAAAGGAGAGGGCCTTCCTGCTGACACTGCACTGAATTTACCTTTGTCAGTAAAACTAGTGTCAGCGAGGGATACTTGGTAAGATTTGGGTCTGCCTGTTCGAACAAAATACGGACACAGTGTCAGTCTTACAGATAGACCAGGAAGGTGCAGAGTGAAATAGATTGAATGGGGAAAACTGTGACAGACAGAATTTAATATGAAAAAGTGTGATTCTGAGACTTGTGGAGGAAGAAATCCTGCACAGTTGCTGCACAGTTTCAAAAGTTAATCAAAAAGCAAATGCATTGTTGGCCTCTGTCTCAAGGGAATTGAAAGAAGTTTTGAGCATTGCTCACACCACACCTGGAGGAATTCAATTCAGAACTCCAGAATTCAGGAAGCCTTATTGTAGGGGGTGCAGTGCAGATTGACCCAGAAACAGAGTTACAGACCAGACAGTAAAATGCAGAATGAGGCATTCGGGAGAAAAAGCAAAAAGTTCCCAACACAAAATGAAATAAAGACCCAGTTGGTGACATTAATCCTGCTAATCTCCTGACAAAGTCCTCACTGTGTAGTTTTCTCAGAAGCAAAGCCAATTGAATAAACATTTTTCTCCACTCAAGCAGAAGCCTATTGGCTGATTATGCTTTGATCATTCATGGCATCCAAGTACAAAAGGTCTCTTGTTAGGGATGTAATGGAATGTCACGCAGGTTTTAGGAGTTCACTGAGATATTTTACTGTCCTACATTGAAGATCTAATTCATTTTACGCAATTTAAATAGTGAACAAATTGTTTGAAATGGCATTTCTGCTTCATCAACACACAGTCCTCAACATTCACATTCTTCAGTTCATATGTATCACGTCCACACACCATGCAATCTGCACTGACACACGTGTGTAGACAGATATGAATATTCATTGGGTTACCATCTGTGTGGAGTTTGCACATTCTCCTCGTGTCTGCGTGGGTTTCCTCCGGGTGCTCCGGTTTCCTCCCACAGTCCAAAGATGTGCGGGTTAGGTTGATTGGCCATGGCTAAAATTGCCCCTTAGTGTCCTGGGATGTGTAGGTTAGAGGGATTAGTGGGTATAATATGTAGGGATATGGGGGTAGGGCTCACATTCATTGTTTACGATGATCCATGGCTGAGTGTGGTGATCATGATGTGGAGATGCCGGTGTTGGACTGGGGTAAACACAGTACGAAGTCTCACAACACCAGCCTCTCCGCACACCTGACGAAGAAACACCGTTTCCGAAAGCTTGTGAGATCACTATCAAATAAACTGGTTGGACTCTAACCTGGTGTTGTGAGACTTCGTACTGAATGTGGTGAGTCAGTGTTGAAGGGTCAGCAGTTTAAGCTGAGAAGATTTATGAGAAATGCCTTTTGCTATTAACACATAACTGGAATGCTTTGTCATGGGGATAGCTCGAAGCAGAGACCATTGCATCTTTGAAGGGGTCACTGAGAGTGTTGTGGGAAAGATTGGGATAATGTGTAAAGTCTGCGACTGATCTAAACTTTATTTTTGTCACAAGTAGCCTTATGTTAACATAAGAACATAAGAAATAGGAGCAGGAGTAGGCCATCTAGCCCTTCGAGCCTGCCCCGCCATTCAATAAGATCATGGCTGATCTGTCATGTCTCAGTTCCACATTCCTGCCCTCTCCCCATAACCCTTAATCCCCTCGCTTATCAAAAACCCATCAACCCGCGTCTTAAATATATTTAGCGAGGCAGCCTCCACCACTTCAACGGGCAGAGAATTCCAGAGATTCACCACCCTTTGAGTGAAGAAGTTCCTCCTCAACTCCGTTCTAAACCGCCCCCCCCCCCTTTATCTTGAGGCTGTGCCCCCTAGTCCTACTGTCCCTTCTGAGCGGGAAGAGTCTCTCCACCTCTATCCTATCCATCCCATTCATCATCTTATATGTCTCAATGAGATCGCCCCTCATTCTTCTAAACTCTAATGAGTACAAGCCTAGTTTATTCACCCTCTCCTCATAGCTCAACCCCCTCAACTCCGGTATCAGCCTAGTAAACCTCCTCTGCACTCCCTCCAAGGCCAAAATATCCTTGCGTAAGTGTGGCGACCAAAACTGCACACAGTACTCCAGCTGCGGCCTCACCAGTACCCTGTACAGCTGCAGCAAGACCTCCCTACTTTTATATTCAATCCCCCTCGCTATGAAGGCCAACATCCCATTCTGCAATGAAGTTACTTTGAAAATCCCCTAGTTGCCACACTCAGGCGCCTGTTTGGGTACACTAAGGGAGAATTTAGCACGGCCAATACACCTAACCAGCATGTCTTTTTGGACTGTAGGAGGAAACCAGAGTACCTGGAGGAAACCCATGCAGATACGGGGAGAACATGCAGACTGTGCACAGACCCAAGGCTGGAATTAAATCAGGTCCCTGACACTGGGAGGCAGCAGTGCTAACCACTGTGCCACCGTGCCACCCCTAGTAAGAAACCCAATCAACAAGAATGGCCAAACATCCTGTTTTTGTCCTGTGAATGTCTGCCGTTCTATTTAAAGGTTAAACGATTATGTTCTCTTTAAAATAGCACCAAGATCAAAACAAATGACTGGGGCAGGCCTCAGTGAGTTTATGTCATGTGTCACTGAGCCACACTAAGCAGGAACGTTCCAGCTTCGGTATTGGAAACACTGATCTCAGTTGCAGTACAATGTTGCTATTGGCTTCAGTGGATTAGGGTGGAAGGAACACTCAGGGTTCCTGCTCCTGATCACCATCTGGTGACCTCTGCTAGGAATGCAAAGGCGGATTAGAACTGGATCATGCTCAGTTCAATCCTTCCACTGTCGGGATGGATGTTTTTCTCAAGCTGAAGTCCACAGATCCCTACGTCTCAGGGGAGATATTGCAGGGATCTGAGATTGATGGCTGGCCCATGAATGGACAGAGATCTCGCAAGGTGCCATAGTCAAAAGTAAATGAGTGAGTGGAGGCTGGAGTTAAGCTCCATTTCCACCAATGCATCTAAATTCTCATTGCTCCTTCTCCTGCTCGCCCTACACTACTGCTCCTTCCATGGTCCTGCTCTCCTGTTGCATTGCTGCTCTCTCTGTACTGCTGCTCTCTGTTAGAAAGGACAGCAGGACTAGAGGGCACAGCCTCAAGATAAGGGAGTTTAGAACGGAGTTGAGGAGGAACTTCTTCACTCAAAGGGTGGTGAATCTCTGGAATTCTCTGCCCATTGAAGTGGTGGAGGCTGCCTCGCTAAATATATTTAAGTCACGGGTAGATAGGTTTCTGATAGACAGGGGAATTAAGGGAGAAAGCGGGAAAGTGGAACTGATCCACTTCAGATCAGCCATGATCTTATTGAATGGCGGGGCAGGCTCGAAGGGCTAGATGGCCTACTCCTGCTCCTATTTCTTATGTTAAGAGCATAAGAACATAAGAACATAAGAAATAGGAGCAGGAGTAGGCCATCTAGCCCTTCGAGCCTGCCCCGCCATTCAATAAGATCATGGCTGATCTGTCGTGGCTCAGTTCCACTTTCCCGCCCTCTCCCCATAACCCTTAATCCCCTCTCTTATCAAAAACCCATCAACCCGCTTCTTAAAAATATTTAGCGAGGCAGCCTCCACCACTTCAACGGGCAGAGAATTCCAGAGATTCACCACCCTTTGAGTGAAGAAGTTCCTCCTCAACTCCGTTCTGAACCGCCCCCCCTTTATCTTGAGGCTGTGCCCCCTAGTCCTACTGTCTTTTTTGAGCGGGAAGAGTCTCTCCACCTCTATCCTATCCATCCCATTCATCATCTTATACGTCTCAATGAGATCTCCCCTCATTCTTCTAAACTCTAACGAGTACAAGCCTAGTTTATTCAGCCTCTCCTCATAGCTCAACCCCCTCAACTCCGGTATCAGCCTAGTAAACCTCCTCTGCACTCCCTCCAAGGCCAAAATATCCTTGCGCAGGTGCGGCGCCCAAAACTGCACACAGTACTCCAGCTGCGGCCTCACCAATGCCCTATACAGCTGCAGCAAGACCTCCCTACTTTTATATTCAATCCCCCTCGCTATGAAGGCCAGCATCCTATTCGCCTTCCTGACCACCTGCTGCACCTGCAGGCTGGGTTTTTGCGACTCATGCACAAGGACCCCGAGGTCCCTCTGCACCGTCGCCTGCTGCAGTTTTTCGCCACGTAAGTAATAGTCCTTCCTACCATTCTTCCATGTTCTTATGTACTCTGCTCTCTCCGTGCTCCTGATAAGGATAGACCAACGCTGCTGTGTGATGTCAGCACAACCATAACTTATTTTCCTGGAGCTGTTATTGATTCACGTTTTACAAGCAGAAGTTGCAGATTATGAATATTACACAGCGTTGTAATATAGAGGTGTGATTATGAATGCTAACCTGTTTGAAAAGATGTAATTCAATCTGAAGTGTTTGAGAAGCACTCGAATAAAGGATAGCCACAAACTACTGGAAGCCTGATAGAACGAATCTCTCTCATCCTGAGATTAGGGGAGAAAAAGCCAAGATAAAAAATAAATATCGTGAAAAATGAGACTAATCATTGTAGAAATCTGAGCTGAGGTACACTCTACAGAGGTACAAGTAGTGCAGGACCTTCTAGCTGGCTAATTGGTTCCTGATGGCTAGTTAGTTACTGAACAAGAAGGAAAATGAGGCATGGTGTATAATTATCACCAGGTGTCCTGTCATACTGTACATCACGTCAATCACAATGCTCCTTACAATGTACACAGCTAGGAAGGCTCACATTAACCTATACCTTTCATGACCTCAGGATGTCCCAAAGCACACCACTGTCAACAAAATACTTCTGAAATGGAGTCAGTTTTATTGGACAACACAATGAGGAGCCCCAAATGGAATGAAATAGATGCCAGGTAATCTATTTTAGTAATGCTGGTTGCAATGTATATGTTCATGGGAGAACTCTCCAATTCTCTGCGAGATACTGCCATGAGAACTTTCTTCTTTGGTGGGTCAGTGGTAATGTCACTGCACTAGGAATCCAGAGGCTCAGGCTAATGCTGGTTCGAATCTCACCATGGCAGCTGGCGGAATTTAAATTCAATTAATAAGCCAGGCGTTGAAAGCTAGTCTCAGTAATCGTGAAACTATCATTGATTGTTCTTAAAAAAACTATCGATTCACGAATGTCCTTTAGTGAAGGAACCCTGCTGTCCTCACCTGCTGTGGCCTAAATGTGCCTCCAGACCCACAACAATAACACAATTTTACAAAAACAATTCGAAGAGTCGAGCGTGCGAGAAAACGGGTGTGTTTCAGACCTGTTTTTTTGGGCTAAATTTGACAATGGAATCTTTTTTGGATGGCAGCGTGGTCCTCACCAGTTTGGGGAGGGAAGTGGAGCCTCAGCTCAGACTGCTTAGTGCACCATTGCGCAGGCGCCCCGATCTTCCAATGAACTGAGAGATCTACCACCCTCCCCCACCTCCGCCCAGCCCTCCCCATGGCAAAATGAGTTGCCGACATCGGGGCATTGGGTCCCTTCTGAAGAGTCCTCAATCCTGTCACGATGCCCTCTGTGTGCCCCCCAACCCACCCCCCCAGTCTGCCGATCCCCCTTCCTTGCACACACTCTGTCTGCCAGTCAAACCCCCACAAATCACTCCTCCCACCAATCAACTTCTGTCTGCAGATCTCCCCCCAGCCCCACAGGGCTTATCCCCTTACCTCCCACCCATCATAACACCACCCCCCCCCCCACTCAGGCTTCACCTACACGTAGGCACCACCCACTTGGCACTGTGCTTGGCACTGTTATGGTGCCAGGTGGGCAGTGCCAGGTTGGCACTAACTGGGCATGTCCCCAGCTACCTGGGGCTTCAGTGATCTCCGATCCCCCCCCCAGTGTGGCCATCATGTCTGGTCCCACTGGAGGGGACTACGAGCGATTCTCACTGGTGTGCGATCTGACCAGCAAGATGGTAAGTATGGGTGAGGCTATAAACAGCCGTTGTGCAAATCATGACATTAATATGCTGCAGACAGTGCTGGTTATATTGTGTGCAGCACGAAAGCAGGCACCAACCCAATTTTATGTTGGACACACAATCTTACCACCTCACTGTGCTAATTGATGGGCGGGGTGAGGTCGTAAGATCGCAGCCAATGTTTTGCTTCTTTCGCTTATTTCTTTCCTCGGAATGATGTAGCAAGTCACTTAATTCAAGAGCAGTTAGCAACGGGCAACAAATAGGCATCACTGATAAGGCCAACATGTCTTGTGAAAGAATAAAAAGCAAAGTGAACTCTACTGTCTGAGCAACAGCAGGCGCTGGAGCTCAGATAAAACTGTCAGAGGAACTCTGGATGAGATGAAGAGCTAAATTACTCACGCAGTGTGACTCAGAGACTGAGAAATGAAGACACAGCTGATGATACTCCTGTGAAGAGCCTTGGGACATTTTATGACTGTGCTTTAAGGTTGCTATATAAATGCAAGTTGTTTTTGACTCTGGAGGTGGCAACACATGGATAAGAGTTCAGTGGCTGATGGGCTAAGGTAGTGGCAGAGATGACACTGTTAGAGAGATTGCAGCCTTTCTGATGGACGGGTTGTGGAGCTGGAAGGTCAGCTCACGTTCAAACAGGACATTAAGGATGGAAAGAGCCCAGACTGAGACAGTAACCGGGGAGAAAGGTGGAGTGGCTGGCAGGGGAACAGAATTGTCGAGGGGCTGAAAGCGATCCGTAGTCGAAGGAAATAAAATCTCATTCAGACCTGAGACGATTCTCAGGATAGGGTTGTAAAGAGTGCTCTTGGTACATTGGCCTTTATAAATCGGAGTATTGAGTATAAAAGTTGGAGTGTTATGGTAAGATTATATAAGGCATTGGTGAGGCCGAATTTAGAGTATTGTGTACAGTTTTTGGTCACCTAGTTACAGGAAGGATGTAAATAAGGTTGAAAGAGTGCAGAGAAGGTTCACAAGGATGTTGCCGGGATTTGAGAAGCTGAGTTACAGAGAGAGATTGAATAGGTTAAGACTTTATTCCCTGGAGTGTAGAAGAATGAGGGGAGATTTGATAGAGGTGTATAAGATTTTGATGGGTATCGATAGAGTGAATGCAAGCAGGCTTTTTCCACTGAGGTTAGGGGAGAAAAAAAACCAGAGGGTTAAGGGGGAAAGGAGAAAAGTTTAAAGGGAATATTAGGGGGGGATTCTTCACGCAGAGAGTGGTGGGAGTGTGGAATGAGCTGACGGATAAAGTGGTAAATGCGGGGTCACTTTTAACATTTAAGAAAAACTTGGATGGGTTCATGGATGAGAGGGGTGTGGAGGGATATGGTTCAAGTGCAGGTCAGTGGGACTAGGCAAAAAATGGTTCAGCACAGACAAGATAGATATGAATGACAGAGGAGAGGCATTGGAAGATGATGTGAAAGAATGCAGAAAGAGGGATTTCGAACCACAGTCATAGGGCATGTGATCTAAAACTACAAAAGAAGAATAGTTTCTGGGCTGGGACAATAAAGAGTTTGGTGCACACATGGATTCCAGTTAGAAATTCCATCTTCACTTCAGGGCATCTAGAAAAAAATGACTGTGTCTGTGAATGGCCAAACATTCCAGGGAGCTGCTTAGATCATATTTGAGTGAGTGGATTTATTTTGTGATTTTGAGGAATTCCTTCACAGTTGAACTGCTGGAATCAGCAAAATTCTGCTTCCTGGAAGTATTGATAGACAACAAAGCTGTGCTTCAATAAAGAGAGTGCAGTCAATAACTACAGCACCAAGGAATATATAAAGCATCTCCGCGCCAGAGTCTGGCCAAGCCTTTAAAACATGTCAGCTCTTTTTGTCCTTAAAAGGCAGTGTCCAGTAGTGCTTCTCTCATGATGTGTGAGTGCTTTATTTACCCTTTTCTAGACTTGCCAACACTCTGAAAGGTCATCAGAGTCCCCCTGCTTTTCCTTTTTGGATAATTTTGGGCGTTTATTTGAAGTGCCACCCGTTTAAATGCAATAACTGGTACAGGAGCTGTAGCTGTGATAATCTCAACCTGCCCCATGACCTCTGCGAATTCGGAAATTCCCAGTGACCCCCCCCCCCCGCTCTAAATACTGACACGCTCCCAGAGCGCTCCTCTAAACATTAACACCACCTCCCCCACAACCTCATCCTCCAGATCTCCCCCCGCCCGCTCCAAATACTGACCCCACCCCTCTAAGTATCAACCGTCACCCTAAATACTGACATTTCCAGAGTGCCCCTTGAAAGGGAGGCACACTCCTGAGAACGCTCCACTAAATATCAAGAAACTCTCCAAGACACTTGTCATTAGGGATTCATATCTAGGAACCTCCTCTCCAAGTAATCTTCTTCCTCTTAATACTGTCACTTCCTGACTGCTCTCATTTAATATCTACAGGCTGCTGAGAACCTTCTATTCTAATTACCCAGGTAAGACCAGCACAGTCAATGGAACTGCAGTCAGCAGTGGAAATAAGAATGCTGGTGTCAATAAATATTCATCCAAAAGGTGGATATGGATTAATTCCTCATCAGCACCTTTCCGAATACTTTCAACTGCTCTGGTGGGAAGAAGACGGTTTTCAACCCACAGCATTGACACTCACATATACACACAAATATACACACCTTCACACTCACTGATACATAGAGACACTCAGAAATATACACTCCTGCACACTAGGGGAGTGCCCCAGGGGTCGGTGCTGGGGCCTCAGCTTTTTACCATTTATATAGATGATCTGGAGGAGGGAACCGAGTGTAGGGTGTCGAAATTTGCTGATGACACCAAGATTGGGGGAACGGCAAATTGTGCGGAGGGTGTGGAGAGTCTGCAGAAGGATCGAGATAGGCTGGGCGAATGGGCCAGGAAATGGCAAATGGAATTTAATGTTGGCAAGTGTGAGGTGGTCCACTTTGGTAGGAAGAATGGTAGGAAGGACTATTACTTACGGGGCGAAAAACTGCAGCAGGCGACGGTGCAGAGGGACCTCGGGGTCCTTGTGCATGAATCGCAAAAACCCAGCTTGCAGGTGCAGCAGGTGGTCAGGAAGGCGAATGGGATGCTGGCCTTCATAGCGAGGGGGATTGAATATAAAAGTAGGGAGGTCTTGCTGCAACTGTATAGGGCATTGGTGAGGCCGCAGCTGGAGTACTGTGTGCAGTTTTGGGCACCGCACCTGCGCAAAGATATTTTGGCCTTGGAGGGAGTGCAGAGGAGGTTTACTAGGCTGATACCGGAGTTGAGGGGGTTGAGCTATGAGGAGAGGCTGAGTGAACTGGGCTTGTACTCGTTGGAGTTTAGAAGAATGAGGGGAGATCTCATTGAGACGTATAAGATGATGAATGGGATGGATAGGATAGAGGTGGAGAGACTCTTCCCACTCAGAAAGGACAGTAGGACTCGGGGGCACAGCCTCAAGATAAAGGGGGGGCGGTTTAGAATGGAGTTGAGGAGGAACTTCTTCACTCAAAGGGTGGTGAATCTCTGGAATTCTCTGCCCGTTGAAGTGGTGGAGGCTGCCTCGCTAAATATTTTTAAGACGCGGGTTGATGGGTTTTTGATAAGAGAGGGGATTAAGGGTTATGGGGAGAGGGCGGGAATGTGGAACTGAGCAGCGACAGATCAGCCATGATCTTATTGAATGGCGGGGCAGGCTCGAAGGGCTAGATGGCCTACTCCTGCTCCTATTTCTTATGTTCTTATGTTCTTATGACAGTGCTGTGGGTAGCACAGTGGGTTAGCACTGCTGCTTCACAGCTCCAGGGTCCTGGGTTCTATTCCCGGCTCGGGTCACTGTCTGTGTGGAGTTTGCACATTCTCCTCGTGTCTGCGTGGGTTTCCTCCGGGTGCTCTGGTTTCCTCCCACAGTAAAAAGTCTGACAACACCAGGTTTTAGTCCAACCGATTTATTTGATAATACTCACAAGCTTTCGGGGTTAGCCCCTTCGTCAGGTGAATGGAGAGTTCTGGCCTGAGACAGAGCATATAAAGCACAGACAGTTTAGAGATTACTGATTAAAATGCGATCTTGTCTGCTTTCTTGCATCTCTGTAAAAACTTGATGTCTGTGTCGATATGCGCAATCTTCTTGGAGATCCTCTCCACTTGGATCCGACAGTTTGTGGTGTAGATAGTAGTCATGATGTGGGTATGCCGGCGTTGGACTGGCGTAAACACAGTAAAAAGTCTGACAACACCAGGTTTTAGTCCCAAGAAGATTGCGCGTATCGACACAGACATCAAGTTTTTACAGAGAAGCAAGAAAGCAGACAAGATCGCATTTTAATCAGTAATCTCTAAACTGTCTGTGCTTTATATGCTCTGTCTGAGGCCAGAACTCTCCATTCACTTGACGAAGAGGCAGTCCCCTCGAAAGCTTGTGAGTATTATCAAATAAATAGGTTGGACTAAAACCTGGTGTTGTCAGACTTTTTACTGTGTTTATGCCAGTCCAACGCCAGCATACCCACATCCTCCCACAGTCCAAAGATGTGTGGGTTAGGTTGATTGGCCATGCTAGTGTCCTGAGATGCATAAATTAGAGGGATTAGTAGATAAAATATGTAGGGATACAGGGGCTGGGATTGTGTTCGATGCAGACTCAATGGGCCGAATGGCCTCTTTCTGTACTGTGGGGTTCTATGATTCTATAACACTCCCTGGGTGGTGTGCACGGACTTGCATGAGATGGTCACACACATTCTATATGTTCAGGAATGGAACCCCCTGCAGTTGGTGAGGGTTGGCCCTCACCTCCCGGGGACCTCAGGGTGACGTGTGTCCCGTCCACTGCCCGCTGCACATGGGCATCCCGGCAATGGCAGTGAAGCCTGCAGCCCGGTTCCTGCTGACCCTGGCCAGCATCACAGTGGATGCATCGGCCAACACATCTGTAAACGGAGGCCTGAGATGTTCCACACTGAGTGCCTGAGATGACCCCGTTGTGTAGGGGTTAAGTGCTGCCATCACCTTAACTTCAACTGGGAGCGGGTGGCCACCCCTGCTCTCGGGTGTGCCAGGCACCGGTGCCAGGCCATGTCTTTGGAGAGGCAGAGCCGATAACCCTGTGAATGAATCCGCTCTGGTCCGCCTAGGCCTCCTTATCCTGGACACCCTTTCCGAAGACTGCTCTCCCGCCTCCTGGCTTTCAGCGGCAGCTGCCTCCCGATCTTCCTAAGGACCGGCTGTTCCTGCAGTGGCACCTCCTGAACCGTGACCAGCTCTCAATCAACCAGTCCCAGATCCATCCCGCACAGTGAGGGTTAGAGAGAGAAAAACTGGTAGATTTATGTAGTTGGTTCATCGACAACAGCACCACCCCTTCTCCCCCAATCCCTCACTGGGTCCTGTACCCCGTCTCGTGGGCACAACACAATCTGTGGTGCCCTGCAGCAGCCGATTAAGTTGCCTGTCATTGGCATTGTGAACACAGCTGGCAGGGAGAGTATGCAGGTTGGTATGCGGGCATGACCATTGCAGTCTCTTTACCCTGAGTGCACCTACTGCCTTCCCTTCTGGGTATACATTGCAGGGACACGAGGCAGGGATCAGCTCCTAATTATCACAGGATGGATTATCGAGGGATTGAGTTTAGGAGTCGGGAGGTAATGCTGGAACTTTATAAGTCCCTTGTCAGGCCTCATTTGGAGTATTGTGCGCAGTTCTGGTCGCCTCACTATAGGAAAGATGTAGAAGCTATTGAAAGGGTGCAGAGGAGATTTACAAGGATGTTGCCTGGACTGGGAGGCATGCCTTATGAAGATAGGTTGAGGGAGCTGGGACTCTTTTCCCTGGAGAGACGAAGGTTGAGAGGCGACCTGATAGAAGTTTACAAAATGTTGAGAGGAATAGATAGGGTGGACTCTCAGAGGCTATTTCCCCGGTTTGAAATGGTCGCTACGAGAGGACACAGATTTAAGGTGCGGGGAGGGAGGTTCAGAAGTGATGTTAGGGGTAAGTTTTTCACTCAGAGGGTGGTGAGTGAATGGAATCGGCTGCCGTCAGTGGTGTTGGAGGCGAACTCGCTGGGGTCTTTTAAAAGACTTCTGGATGAGTATATGGGGTTTAATGAGATTGAGGGTTATAGATAGGTCTGTAGGTTGGTAGGTGATGATGTGATCGGCGCAACTCGTGGGCCGAAGGGCCTGTTTGTGCTGTAGTGTTCTATGTTCTATATGTTCTATGGCTTCCCATTCACTGCAGAGTACACGCGGTACCAGTGTCTGTCTGAACTTGAACACTCCTGCTTGGAGAACCTGCTACTTGAACTGATGAGCCCTCAAGCAGCGCATGGTGCCCTCATCACCCTGCACCGCCCCACCACTATATCAGTCCAGTTGCCCCACTACAGCCCACAGCCAGAACAAAGACACAGCCCAGACAGCAACCTGGCCAGCACTCCATTAAGTACCCCACCCCAGTGGGCCAGGGCACAGAACCTGAGAAACCTCCACACAGGAAGCAGCGAATCTCCAGACCCCGTCTCCAACCACCCCAGCACTCCAGGGGCTGCTGCTCCATTAAACTTACCTCCTTACTCCTGTTCAACTCCGCCACGCCAACTCCCTATACCTCGTGTAAACCGCGTCAGAGTGACACCACGCCAGAGAGATGGGAGACGCTATCGAGGGCAGAGATTGTTGTCTCGCACCCACTCATCAGGTGCTAGGAAATGTAAAAACATGCAAATGACGGTTATGCTGATCTTTAGTATGGTTCCATTGCCACCAAAAACCTTGGGTTGGCAGACACTATCGGAGCAGGAATTTACGCGCGAACCCTATAAATCAGCCGGCGCGAGAATTCCTGGCCTATTACACTAAAAAATGAGCACAAAGGGATGGGAGAATCAGCCCCCAAAGCATACCATTCATAGAGTACACAAGAGAGAAGGAAAGGAGAGAGTGCAGAATGTAGTGTTACAGTCACAGCTCGGGTATAGAGTAAGATCAACTTCATATAAGGTAGGTCCATTCAAAAGTTGAGGAGTTGAGGGGATTGAGCTATGAGGAGAGGCTGAATAAACTAGGCTTGTACTCGTTAGAGTTTAGAAGAATGAGGGGAGATCTCATTGAGATGTATAAGATGATGAATGGGATGGATAAGATAGAGGTGGAGAGACTCTTCCTGCTCAAAAAAGACAGTAGGACTAGGGGGCACAGCCTCAAGATAAAGGGGAGGCGGTTTAGAACGGAGTTGAGGAGGAACTTCTTCACTCAAAGGGTGGTGAATCTCTGGAATTCTCTGCCCGTTGAAGTGGTGGAGGCTGCCTCGCTAAATATTTTTAAGAAGCGGGTTGATGGGTTTTTGATAAGAGAGGGGATTAAGGGTTATGGGGAGAGGGCGGGAAAGTGGAACTGAGCTGCGACAGATCAGCCATGATCTAATTGAATGGCGGGGCAGGCTCGAAGGGCTAGATGGCCTACTCCTGCTCCTATTTCTTATGTTCTTATGTTCTTAAAAGTCTGGCAGCAGCAGGGAAGAAGCTGTTCTTGAGTCGGTCGGTACATGACCTCAGACTTTTGTATCTTTTCCCAACAGAAGAACATAGAACATAGAACAGTACAGGCCCTTCGGCCCTTGATGTTGTGCAGACCAGTGGAACCAATCTAATGACCCTCTAACCTAAACCATTCCAATGTTATCCATATGCCTATCCACCGACCATTTGAACGCCCTTAAAGTTGGCGAGTCCACAACTGCTGCAGGCAGGGCATTCCACGCCCTTACTACCCTCTGAGTAAAGAAAGTGGAAAGAAGGTGGAAGAGAGAATGTTCGGGGTGCGTGGGGTTTTCGATTATGCTGGCCATTTTCTCAGGAAGCGGGAAGTGTAGACGGAGTCAATGTGCGGGAGGCAGGTTTGTGTAATGGGCTGGGCTACATTCACACAGCTCGTTGTAGCTTCTTGTGATCTTGGGCAGAGCAGGAGCCCACACCAAGCTGTGATACATCCAGAAAGAATGTTTTCTGTGGAGCATCTGTAAAAGTTGATGAGAGTCGTAGCGGACATGTTGAATTTCTTAAGCCTTCTGAAAGCTGGGCTTTCTTAACTATAATGTTGACATGGGGGGACCCGGACAGGTCATTGGTAATCTGGACACCTGGAAACTAGATGTTCTCAACCACTACCACTTCATCCCCATTGATGTAAACAATGCGTGTCCACTACGTTTCCTGAAGTCTTTCGTTTTACTGATATTGCCAGAGAGATTATTGTCATTGTACCAGTTCACCAGACTCTCTCAGTCTCATTCCTGTACTGTCTCATCATCGTTTGAGGCCTGACCCACTACGGTGGTGTCGTCAGCAAACTTGAAAATGGAGTTGGAGGGGTATTTGTCCAGACGGTTATAGAACATAGAACATAGAACATAGAACATTACAGCGCAGAACAGGCCCTTCGGCCCACGATGTTGCGCCGACCAGTTACAAAAACAATGACCCACTAACCTAAACCAATCCCTTTTCGTCCATAAACCTATCCAGAGATCTCTTAAACGCCCCCAAACTAGACGCATTTACAACTGCAGCAGGCAGGGCATTCCAATCCCTCACCACCCTCTGGGTAAAGAACCTACCCCTGACATCCGTCCTGTAGCTACCCCCCCTTAATTTAAAGCCATGCCCCCTCGTGCTAGCTTTCTCCATCCGAGGAAAAAGGCTATTACTATCCACCCTATCTAAACCTCTAATCATCTTATATGTTTCAATAAGATCCCCTCTTAGCCGCCTTCTTTCCAACGAAAACAACCCTAAATCCCTCAGTCTCTCCTCATAGGACCTCCCCACCATACCAGGCAACATCCTGGTAAACCTCCTCTGCACCCTCTCCAAAGCCTCCACATCCTTCTTGTAATGTGGGGACCAGAACTGCACACAGTACTCCAAGTGCGGCCGCACTAGAGTAGTGTACAGTTGCAACATGACGCTGCGACTCCTAAATTCAATCCCCCTACCAATAAACGCCAAGACACCTTCTTAACAACCTTATCTACTTGATTCCCAATTATAGGTGTATAAGGAGTATAGCAGGAGGCTGAGGACACCGGCGTTGAGGCTAATTGTGGAGGAGGAGTTGTTGCCTCATGATTATGTTCTGTGGGTCAGGAAGTCCAGGATCCAGCCACAGTGGGAGGGATTGAGGCCCAGGCCACAGAGTTTGGAGATGAGTTTTGTAGGAATAATGGGATTGGAAGCTGAACTGTAGTCAATGAATCTGTCATAAGGTTCTTTATTATTCCAAGGTAGCAGACAGAGGCTATGCACACAGTTCATTAACACACTGCACACGTGGACTGTGCACACGGATCATTAACACACTGCACACGTGGACTGTGCACACGGATCATTAACACACTGCACACGTGGACTGTGCACACAGTTCATTAACACACTGCACACGTGGACTGTGCACACGGATCATTAACACACTGCACACGTGGACTGTGCACACGGATCATTAACACACTGCACACGTGGACTGTGCACACAGTTCATTAACACACTGCACACGTGGACTGTGCACACAGTTCATTAACACACTGCACACGTGGACTGTGCACACAGTTCATTAACACACTGCACACGTGGACTGTGCACACGGATCATTAACACACTGCACACGTGGACTGTGCACACGGATCATTAACACACTGCACACGTGGACTGTGCACACAGTTCATTAACACACTGCACATGTGGACTGTGCACACAGTTCATTAACACACTGCACACGTGGACTGTGCACACAGTTCATTAACACACTGCACACGTGGACTGTGCACACAGTTCATTAACACACTGCACACGTGGACTGTGCACACAGTTCATTAACACACTGCACACGTGGACTGTGCACACGGATCATTAACACACTGCACACGTGGACTGTGCACACAGTTCATTAACACACTGCACACGTGGACTGTGCACACAGTTCATTAACACACTGCACACGTGGACTGTGCACACAGTTCATTAACATACTGCACACATGGACTGTGCACACAGTTCATTAACACACTGCACACGTGGACTGTGCACACAGTTCATTAACATACTGCACACGTGGACTGTGCACACAGTTCATTAACACACTGCACATGTGGACTGTGCACACAGTTCATTAACACACTGCACACGTGGACTGTGCACACAGTTCATTAACACACTGCACACGTGGACTGTGCACACGGATCATTAACACACTGCACACGTGGACTGTGCACACAGTTCATTAACATACTGCACACATGGACTGTGCACACAGTTCATTAACACACTGCACACGTGGACTGTGCACACAGTTCATTAACATACTGCACACATGGACTGTGCACACAGTTCATTAACACACTGCACACGTGGACTGTGCACACAGTTCATTAACATACTGCACACGTGGACTGTGCACACAGTTCATTAACACACTGCACATGTGGACTGTGCACACAGTTCATTAACACACTGCACACGTGGACTGTGCACACAGTTCATTAACATACTGCACACATGGACTGTGCACACAGTTCATTAACACACTGCACACGTGGACTGTGCACACAGTTCATTAACATACTGCACACATGGACTGTGCACACGGATCATTAACATACTGCACACATGGACTGTGCACACTGATCATTAACATACTACATACAAGGACTTTACACGGAGTAACTGGTCATTAACTCACTGCACAAAAAGACTGTACGCACAGACTGTACACTGAGAGACTGCATTAATGTTCCGCACATACAGGGACTGTACACAGTGACTCTACACACGAGTGTGTAATGTGCTGCACACGGGCTGTACCACAGGGATTATACAGATTAAGCCTAATTACTGTGCCATTAACTTTCTCTTACATTTATAAAACAGGGAACCATCAGCTCTGGACGTCTGGCAAGAACGCATGGGCACAACTGACGCCACAGGCTGCCATCAAAATTTATTCCAAACCCAACTGGGAATACATTTTTGGATAGCAGAGATAATTTTCTGATATGCTTGTGTGGAGTGAATGAGAAAAGGGAGGTGTGGGAAATGTTAACATCAATAACTGCAGCAGCTAAATCCCATCAAATTATCAAACAAGATGGCCATCTGATAAGTTTATTTTGGAAAGAAGCCAGTATTTCCTGTTTCTCCATCCTTAAGCTTATAGAATCTGTGTCTTACTATCTTGCTGATCCGTTCCAATTATTACAGTACAATGGAAGTTCAATGTCTCTTTGAAGAAGTGGCTACAGAGATATGGATGCTTTCATTTTTGGCCTTCCAGAATCCCAGAGGTTCTGGAACAGATCACAAAGACTGGAAAGTAGCAAACCTAACCCCAGTATTTACAAAATGAGGAAGCGAAAAAAAAAACAGGGCAAATAATCTGACAACAGTAGTAAGGAAAATGCTCTTTCAAACCAAGCAATGGATTGTGGGTGTCCCTGGCCAGACCAGCATCTGTTGCCCGTCTCTCATACCCATGAGAAGGTGGTGGTGAGCTGCCTTTTTGAGCAACTGCAGTCTAAATGGTGTAGGTACACCCACAGTGTGTAACACAGCAATGAAGTTCCAGGAGTTAACCCAGTGACAATGAAGGAATAGCAATATATTTCCAAGGCAGGATAGTGAGTGACTGGGAGGGGACATTCCAAGTGATGATGTTCTCATTCATACGCTGCTTTTGTCCTTCTAGATGGTTAAGGTCTTGGGTTTGGAAGGTGCTGTTTCAGGAACCTTGGTGAATTCCTGCAATGTATCTTGTAGATGGTACATACAGCTGCCACTCTGCATCAATGGTGGAGGGAGTCAGTGTTTGCGGATGGTGTGATAATCAAGCAGCTGCTTTGTCTTGGATGGTGTAGAGCTTCTTGAGTTTTTGGAGCTGCACTGATGCAGGCAAGTGGAGACTATTCCATCACGCACAAGAGTTGTGCCTTGTAAATGGTGGACAGACATTGGGGAGTCAGGAGGTGAGTTACGGGCAGCACAGTGGTTAGCACTGCTGCCTCACAATGCCAGTGACCTGGGTTCAGTTCCAGCCTTGGGTCTATATGAAGTTTGCGCATTCTCCCCTTGTCTGCGTGGGTTTCCTCTGAGTGCTCCGGTTCCCTCCCATAGTCCAAAGATGTGCTGGCTTTCTATATTGCCATGTGGCGTCCCAAGATGTATAGGTTAGGAGGATTAATGGGGTAAAGGTGTGGGATTACAAGGATAGGGCAAGGGGGGATCTGTCAGAGTTGGCGCAGATCCAATGAGCTGAACATCTTCCTTCTACGCTGCAGGGATTCAGTGATTCTAGTATGAAATCAGTTTCTGTTCACTCACTACAGGACCCCTCGGCTCTTGTAACCACAGTATGTATACAGCTAGTTCAGTTCAGTTTCTGGTCAATGGCGACGCCCAGGGTGTTGACACTGTGGGGGAAGTGGATTCAGCAATCATAATGCCATTGAGTGTCACAACGCGATGGTTAGATCCTCTCTTGTTCGTCATTTGAGTGGCATGAATGTTAATTGTCAACCCAAGTCTGGATATTGTCCAGGTCTTGCTGCCTTTGAACTGTTTCAGTATCTTGTGAATGGTGCTGAACATTGTGCAATAATAAGTGAACATTCCCACTTCTAACCTTATAATAAAGCAGCTGAAAGTGATTGGGCCTAGAATCTATTAATATGGATAGAATAAGAGGGTACAAAGAAAATATAGTATCATTAAGCAGAGTCAACATGAGCTAATGAATGGGAAATTACACTTGACAAATCTGTTAATACATTTTTGAGTAAGAATTCTCGCAACACCAGGTTAAGGTCCAACAGGTTTATCTGGAATCACAAGCTTTCGGAGCGCTGCTCTTTCATCAGGTGAGTCACCCGTTGAAGAACCAAAAGCTCGTGATTCCAAATAAACCTGTTGGATGTTAACCCGGCATTGTGAGACTTCTTACTGTGTCCACTCTCAGTCCGACGCCAGCATCTCCACATCATGGCTACATTTTTGAGGTTACAATTAGTAAGATGGATGAGGGTGAACCAGTAGATGCAGAGTATTTGGATTTTCAGAAAGTATTACAAAAAGTCCAGGCAGGTGGGATTGAGGACTAATATATTCAGGTGAGTTGAGGATTGGTTAACGGATAGAAAACTAAAAGTGAAATTAACTAGATCACTACAACATGAGGAGGGAACCGAGTGCAGGGTGTCGAAATTTGCTGATGACACCAAGATTGGGGGAAAGGCAAATTGTGCGGAGGGTGTGGAGAGTCTGCAGAAGGATCTAAATAGGCTGGGCGAATGGGCCAGGAAATGGCAAATGGAATTTAATGTTGGCAAGTGTGAGGTGGTCCACTTTGGTAGGAAGAATGGTAGGAAGGACTATTACTTACGTGGCGAAAAACTGCAGCAGGCGACGGTGTAGAGGGACCTCGGGGTCCTTGTGCATGAGTCGCAAAAACCCAGCTTGCAGGTGCAGCAGGTGGTCAGGAAGGCGAATGGGATGCTGGCCTTCATAGCGAGGGGGATTGAATATAAAAGTAGGGAGGTCTTGCTGCAGCTGTATAGGGCATTGGTGAGGCCGCAGCTGGAGTACTGTGTGCAGTTTTGGGCGCCGCACCTGCGCAAGGATATTTTGGCCCTGGAGGGAGTGCAGAGGAGGTTTACTAGGCTGATACCGGAGTTGAGGGGATTGAGCTATGAGGAGAGGCTGAATAAACTGGGCTTGTACTCGTTAGAGTTTAGAAGAATGAGGGGAGATCTCATTGAGACATATAAGATGATGAATGGGATGGATAGGATAGAGGTGGAGAGACTCTTCCCGCTCAAAAAAGACAGTAGGACTAGGGGGCACAGCCTCAGGATAAAGGGGAGGCGGTTTAGAACGGAGTTGAGGAGGAACTTCTTCACTCAAAGGGTGGTGAATCTCTGGAATTCTCTGCCCGTTGAAGTGGTGGAGGCTGCCTCGCTAAATATTTTTAAGAAGCGGGTTGATGGGTTCTTGATAAGAGAGGGGATTAAGGGTTATGGGGAGAGGGCGGGAAAGTGGAACTGAGCCACGACAGATCAGCCATGATCTTATTGAATGGCGGGGCAGGCTCGAAGGGCTGGATGGCCTACTCCTGCTCCTATTTCTTATGTTCTTATGTTCTAACATGGATCAGTACTTGGGTCTCCATCAGTAACTGAGTGTAATGCATCCAACTTTGCTGATGGTACAAAGTGGGAAAGTAAGCTATGAAGGAGACAAAGAGGCTAAAAGGAGGATATAGTCAGATTGGCTGAGTGGGCAAGAGTTGGTAAATGGAACACAACGGCCAAGATTTTCACCAAGTCAGTATGACTCTGGGGCCCTCTTATAAATAGCAGGGAGTCCTGATTTTGGGAATCCCAGCACCAATTCTGGGCTGCCTGATTTTCAGGAGTGCCTTTGAAGGGTCCGAGCTGGTTCTTGTCAAAACGCCCACATTCGGCATTCCCGATCTGACTGGCTCCATTATGGAGATAAGCATGTCCTACTCCTCTGCCGTTTCCATGGAGTCAGGCCAGGTTTTTAAAACATTGTGGTTCACAGCCCCTCAGAGGAGACCTTTTAACAAGTTCAAGCCCCTATGCAAAGTTCTGCCCTCCTACCTACCCCCTGTGGTTCCATTTATTCCTTATGCCAATCTATGGAAGACCATAAGACCATGAAATATAGGAGCAGAAGTAGGCCCTTCGGCCCACAAGTTGCGCCGATGACATCCACACCTACAAGGCTTACCTATAACCCTCAATTCTTGAATCTGTAAAACTCTTTGCCACAGAAGGCTGTGGAGGGCCAGGTCATTTGAGTATCTTTAAGGCAGAGGTAGATAGATTCTGGATTAATAAGGGGATCAGGGGTTATGGGGAAAAGGCAGGAGAATGGGGATGAGAAAAGAAATCAGCCATGATTGAATGTCAGAGCAGACAATGGGCCGAGTGGCCTAATTCTGTGTCTATGTCTTATAGTCTAAATAGATGGGGTTAATGGGATGGGGCCTCGGTGGGATTGTGGTCGGTGTAGACTTGATGGGTCAAGTGGCCTCCTTCTGCATGTAGGGATTCTATGAAACCTCTCATAAGAAATCCCTCCATATCCACGATCAACCTTCTCTGGACTGCCTCCAATGTCAATATATCTGAGATAAGGAGACCAAAACTGTTCACAGTACTCCAGGTGTGGTCTAACTAGCATCTTGTATAGTTTAAGCAAGACTTCCCTATTTTTATACTTCATTCCCTTTGAAATAAAGGCCAACATTCCATTTGCCTTCCCTATTACCTTGCATGCTGGTTCTGTGATGCACGAGGACCCCTCTGAGTTGTAGCTTTCTGCAGCCTTTCACCATTTAAATAATTTTCAGTCCTTTATTCTCCTACCAAAGTGCATCACTTCACACTTTCCGAGAATATTTACATCTGTCAAGCCTTTGCCCACTCACTTAACCTGTTTATGGACGAGAAGGGATTGGTTTAGGTTAGTGGGTCATTGTTTTGTAACTGGTCGGCGCAACATCGTGGGCCGAAGGGCCTGTTCTGCGCTGTAATGTTCTATGTTCTATGTTCTATATCCCTCTGTAGACTCTGTGTCATCCTCATCACTTGCCTTCTCACCTATTTTTGTGTCATCCACAAACTTAGCTGCTAGTTTATCTTCTCTCCACTATATTTTGGTCATCATTTGCTGGCTTTTAAAACGTCCCAAATCCTCTGGTTTACCATTAATCGTTGTATGTTTTCTCTTTTAGTTTAATACTATCCTTAACTTCCTTGGCTAACCTTGTCCACTCCCTAAAATCCTTCTTCCGCACTGGGATTTAGCTTTGTTGTGAGTCATTAACTATTTTCACAAATGTCTGCCATCGCAGATCAACTGTTTCTCCTGCTGAACTCCTTCTCCACTCGACTCCAGCCGAGTCTGCCTCCACTCCTTTAGAATTATCCTTATTTAAGTTTAGCACAGTTGTTTCTGACCTAAGATTCTCGCTCTCAAACCGAATATTAAATTCTACCATGTTATTGTCACGGTTTCCTAGGGGATCTTTTCAGCTGAGATTGTTTATTAAAACTGTCTCATTATACATTAACAGATCCAAAATAGCCTGATCCCTAGTTGGATCCAGAACATGTTGTTTGAGGAAACTGTCCAGAATGTACTCTATGAATCTTTACCCTGGATACCTCTGCCAATTGGATATTCTCAATCCATATGAAGTTTGAAGTCCATGATTTAGGTGTTGACTTTTTTTAACATGCCCTCATTATGTACTGATTTATTCTTGATCCCAAAGTATAGCTACTATTAGGGAACCCACAGGCTACTCCCATCAGCATCTTCTTCTCCTTGTTATTTCTTACTTCCACTTATAAGGATCCAAGATCATTTTTACTATCATACTTATTCCATCTCATATGAACAATGTACATTATATGAGAACCAATGAACCTTATAATGACAGTTAAATAAAAAGCTTAAAGAAAGTAATTCATTCATAATTTCCTGCTATTTCACTACAAACCCATAATCCAGATCCGAAAACGAATCAATGGCAAAAACTAAAAACCCTTGAACGCATTTAACCCTGTGTAAATAAACATTGCGAAATTGAGAGCAGAGATAAGAGACTCTGATCTCTCAATCAAGGAATATTTTCCCTGCGATACAAGACGATGAGTTTAAAGTTTATTTATTCGTGCCCTCAGTAGGCTTACATTAACATCGCAATGAAGTTACTGTGAAAATCCCCTAGTTGCCACACTCCGGCGCCTGTTCGGGTGCACTGAGACAGAATTTAGCACAGCTAATGCACCTATACCTCTTTTGGATGTGCTGGTATGATGGTTGTCTGGGCTCTCAGCCAAACATACTTCTTTCAACATTGCAAGAAATTATGAATGAATTGTATTTTTTAAATCATCCTGTCATTGTAAGATTCATAGTTTTATATATTGTATAGTGGACCAATGGACATAGAAATGCCATGGAGTGCATGAAGGGCTGCAGAGGTGTGCAGAAGGTCTGGGATTGGCAAAGCAGGCATACGGTGCCGTAGGCAATGGGTGGAGTGGCAGAGCTGTGTATAAGGAGCCTGAGAGATCTTGAGGATGGGTGGGGCATGAGTGACGCGGCTGGGGCATGGGGAGTGATTGAAGGGTGAGGGCTAGAGAGTTTTTGTGTTCTTATTTTAACGAGGACAAAGTGCCACTGTACAGAGGAAGGGCTTTTAAACCGCCTGCTACCACACGCTGTGGTTGTCGCCTTTGCGGGCTCTTTCTCCTGTGGTGGGTTTGCCAAGCTGGGAACTTTCCCAACTTCAACACCCACTTTGAGGATGAAAATCGAGGTCCATGTGGTGAAGCGTGAAACTATCCACTTTAAAATCATAGAGCCCTACAGTGCAGAAAGAGGCCCTTCGGCCCATCGAGTCTGCACCGAACACAATCCCACCCAGGCCCTACCCCCATATCCCTACACATTATACCCACTAACCCCTCTAACCTACACATCTCTGGATACTAAGGGGCAATTTCTTAGCATGGCCAATCAACCTAACCCGCACATCTTTGGACTGTGGGAGGAAACCGGAGCATCCGGAGGAAACCCACGCAGACACGAGGAGAATGTGCAAACTCCACACAGACAGTGACCCGAGCTGGGAATCGAACCCAGGACCCTGGAGCTGTGAAGCAGCAGTGCTAACCCACTGTGCCACCGTGCCGTGGTAAAATAAAAAAGCAGAATCTTTTTTGACTTGGAAATCAATTTGGAAAGCAAATAGTCTTTCTTACAAGGGGATTGGAATGTAAGAGTGAGGAAGTACAATTTTATAGGGTCTTGGTGAGACCACACCTATGTCCTTTTTTTGTCTGATTACACAAGAAAAGATATACTAGCCTGGAATGGACCATGGTTTGCCCCATATTCTCTGCAGCTCTGAAAGATGAGCGGTGATCTGACTGAAACATAAATAAATTCTGAAATGGTTTGATAGGTTAGCCTGTTATCCGGCTGCTTGGGAGCTGAGGTTGGAAGATACCTTGAGATCGGGGATTCTGAGCTGCCAGTGGACTATGCTGATCAGGATCTGCATTAAGTTCAGCATCTATACGGTGCTCCAGGAGGAACTTCTGATCGCCAGCTGTGATAAAGCTGAGTGCTAAGGATCAGGGATCTAGATGTGGAGATGCTGGCGTTGGACTGGGGTAAACACAGTAAGCAGTGGGACAACACCAGGTTAAAGTCCAACAGGTTTATTTGGTAGCAAAAGCCACTAGCTTTCGGAGCGCTGTTCCTTCATCAGGTGAGTTGGAGTTCTATTCACAAACAGGGTATATAAAGACACAAACTCAATTTACAAAATAATGGTTGGAATCCGAGTTTTTACAGGTCGTCAAGTCTTAAAAGTACAGATAGTGTGAGTGGAGAGAGGGTTAAACACAGGTTAGAGATGTGTATTGTCTCCAGCCAAGACAGTTAGTGAGATTTTGCAAGCCCAGGCAAGTCATGGGGGTTACAGAGTGAGTGATAGATCAGGAATGCAGGGACTTGGTGAGATCAGATCGGACGTTGACTGTGGGTCACCCTGCCCCTCAGTCTCTTGGCCTGTCCCGCTGAGGGATAGGCCCAGCTAACCGCGTGGAAAGTTTGGGAAATTGGAAGAGAAGAAAAACAAGCCTCTGTAAGACTTATTTCAACTGTGAGTGATTAACAAGAGCAAGGAGCAAGTGTAATGGATTGGTCATTGAACAGTGAGTAGGAAATCTGATCTAAACATAACAACTCCTGAAAAGCTGTGTTTATTTTGGATCCTGAGCAGACCAGCTCCAAAATGGGGATGGTTTTCCAAAACATGACAAAGACAATCCTTATGATTCCCAAATAAAAGATCTTCAGCCAGAACAGCTGCACAGATATATTTTTTCCAAGAACTCACTACTGCAATGCAACGCAGCAAGAAACTAATAGAAACATTACATTGAGGTTACATTGCTTTATTGCCAAGTGTTCCTAAAGAGCATAAATAGAACTGTAACATTAGTAAACAGTGATTTTTGTAGACAGACTTTGGACTAGTTTGCTCAGTAAGGAGTCTCACAACACCAGGTTAAAGTCCAACAGGTTTATTTGGTATCACAAGCCACTAGCTTTCAGATCGCTGCTCCTTCATCAGGTAAGTGGGAGTTCTGTTCACAAACAGGGCATATAAAGACACCAACTCAATTTACAAAATAGTGATTGGAATGCGAGTTTTTACAGGAAATCAAGTCTTAATGTGAGTGGGGAGAGGGTTAAGCACAGGTTAAAGAGATGTGTAATGTCTCCAGACAGGACAGTTAGTGAGATTTTACAAGCCCAGGCAGGTCACGGGGGTTACAGATAGTGCGACATGAATCCAAGATCCCGGTTGAGACCGCCCTCATGTGTGTGGAACTTGGCTATCAGTCTCTGCTCAGCGACTCTGCGCTGTCGTGTGTTGTGAAGGCCATCTTGGAGAACGCTTATCCAAAGATTAGAGGCTGAATGCCCGTGACCACTGAAGTGTCCCCAACAGGAAGGGAACAATCTTGCCTGGTGATTGTCGAGCGATGTTCATTCATCCGTTGTCGTAGCATCTGCGTGGTCTCCCCAATGTACCATGCTTCGGGACATCCTTTCCTGCAGCGTATCAGGTAGACAACGTTGGCCAAGTTACAAGAGTATGTACCGTGTACCTGGTGGATGGTGTTCTCACGTGAGATGATGGCATCCGTGTCGATGATCTAGCACACCTTGCAGAGGTTGTTGTGGCAGGGTTGTGTGGTGTTGTGGTCAGTGTTCTCCTGAAGGCTGGGTAGTTTGCTGCAAACAATGATCCGTTTGAGGTTGTACGGTTGTTTGAAGGTACCCCAGTCCAATACCTGTACCTCCACATCATGGCTAGTTTGTTCAGTCAGGAATCCTCTCAATACAATGGCAGAATTTCCAATCATTCTGATAGGGAGGCTATGATTCAAAGTTGCCCTGGGACCCAGCTATAGGAAGAGGCAGTTCAGCCCTTCAAACCTGCTCTACCAAGGTAGGCAAGACAGCTCAATCATTTCCACATGACTTGTCTTCGCAGAATATTACACATCAGATGGCAAGACAAAGTACCAGACACTGAAGTTCTCTGTGGAGCAGGTCTACCATCAGTCCACACACTGCTGATGAGAGCGCAGACCCGGTGGGCAGGTCATGTCATCCGTATGTCAGACGAGCGCGTACCCAAGCACCTCCTTTTTGGGGAACTCTCTGCTGGAAGACGCTCGCCTGGAGGGCAGAATGAAGTCCCTTGATAAAGACACGAGCACTTGGGGAACATTGGCACAAAACCGCCCTGCCTGGCACTGCCTCATCCACAAGGGCTGTCAGGCTTACGGAGCAAGGTGTATTGCTGAAGAACAACTTAAGCGCGAGCTGCGCAAGTCCAGGACCCAGTAAGAAGTCTCGCAACACCAGGTTAAAGTCCAACAAGTTTATTCGATAGTAAACCCTTTGTCAGGTGAGCGGAGAGTTCTGGTGTCCACTCAACTGATGAAGGGGAAAACCCCGAAAGCTTGTGGATTTACTATCAAATAAACTTGTTGGGCTTTAATGTGGTGTTGTGAGACTTCTTACTGGGTTTACCCCAATCCAACGCCGGCATCTCCACATCAAATCCAGAGCCACCAGCACAACAACTACAGAGTCTACACAAGTCTGCCCAGTGTGTGCCAGGACGTTCCATGCCCGAATGATCAGTCATCCTCGGGCACACCGCAACCAGCCTCAAAATGACACATGGTGTCGAGGTCCTCATCGATGACGATGGGCGAACAACAACAACCATTCAATCATGGCTGATCCGTATCCCAATTCCATTTACACATGTGATTCCACAGCCTTCGAGAAACTTAACCAACCGAGACTTCTTGCTGCTGAAAATTACAACTGAGCCCAGAATCTTTTGGGAAAGGGGGTTTGAGATTCCTGTTAATTTGTGCAAAGTGGCAGAATTACAAGAACAAAGAACCTTTATCCAGGCCCATTAAACAATGACAATCCCCAATTCTCCTGATCAATGTCCCACCCTCCCCAATCATGTTTTGCTCTAATTCTGATCCTTTCATTAATCCATCCTTCAAGATTGATTACGGGGGATCTAACTCAGTGTATTAGTGTGAAACAGCAGAGGTTACCCACTGAAGGGCTGTGTCTCTTTAATATTCTAGCTCCTCTCTCGCCTGTTCATTCTTTTTGCAATCTCTTGGTTCTGATATGTCTCAACAGCTTTGCAGAATTGCACAGTAATCAAATTTTTCTGACCAATTTGGAACCAAGAAACTGAAACATTGTCTGGGCCCAGCAGGTTTCTGGGGCTACTGTTGTGTTTGGATCAATTAATTGCTCATTATCACAATTTTCACCTACGTAGCCAGGAGAACTTTGACCCTGACAGCTACCTGAGCTTCCAAACACCTGATAACCAATAGCTCTGCTTCAGGGAGTTCAAGATCTACGGGGCAACTATTGCCTGATTGACCCTGGAAGATGATTCACTGAGGGATAGACATGGCCACACACACACACACACACACACACACACACACACACACACACACACAAACACAAGAAGGATTGGGAAGCTTTCAACAGAGAGGTAACACTCACAGGGTCAGGACGTAACTTCCATGTAATGGGATTGGCTCGTACTCACTTGCACTGAAATACAACCGCCCCTATCTCACTGACCATCCACCTCAGTGAGACGAGGGCAATTGAGGAGATTCCCGAGGCTTTCAGTTGAGGGCAGCTGAAGTGGGAAAGTGGGACCCTCTTTTTACGGCACTAGCTGCCATAAAGCAGATGGGTTTAGAAGTTCAGCCATTTTGAGAAGCCAGGGAGGAGTTGAGTGGCTGGAACAGTGGTGGGGTGGGCGGGTGGTGGTGAGGATGGGTCAGGGGTTCAGGTGGACATTTGGTGATCAGTGGGAGGGCGTTGGGTGGTCAGTACGGGTTTGATCAGTGAAGGTTAGTTGGTGGGGGCAGTTAGGGTGGCAGAGTAGCCCATGGGGGTGCCAAGGTCTTTTACCAAAGCAGAGAAGGGCTCTTAACTTTCCTTTCTCTGTGGTTCAATGATTATTATAATAGGATTCAGAGAGTTGTGGGTTCAAGTCGCACTCCAGAGACTTGAACACGAAAATCAAGACTGACTCCCCAGTGCAGCGGTGAGGGAATGCTACACTGTCAGAGGTGACATCTTTCAGATGAGATGTTAAACTGAGGCTTCACCTGCCTTTCTGTGCTGTAGTCAGGGTCAAAGGTTCTTTGTTCTTGTAATTCCGCCACTTTGCACAGATTAACAGGAATCTCAAACTCCCTTTCCCAAAAGACTGTAGATTCCGGGGTCAGTCACTACAAGGCTGAGGCACAGTCATAAACATTCTCGCGGAGTTGATCCATCTGCCTGTTTGGCTGGTTATAAAATATCCCGTGATGTTATTTAATGACGAGCTGGCGGCGGGGGGTGCTCCCCAGTGTCCGAGCCAACATTCATCCCTCAGCCAACATCTTAAACCTGTTCATTATCAAATTGCTGATCGTGGGATAGAAAATAGGAGCAGAATGAGGCCATTTGGCCCTTTGAGCCTGTTCCACCATTCATTATACCGGAGTTGAGGGGGTTGAGCTATGAGGAGAGGCTGAATAAATTAGGCTTGTACTCGTTAGAGTTTAGAAGAATGAGGGGAGATCTCATTGAGACGTATAAGATGATGAATGGGATGGATAGGATAGAGGTGGAGAGACTCTTCCCGCTCAGAAAGGACAGTAGGACTAGGGGGCACAGCCTCAAGATAAAGGGGGGGCGGTTTAGAACGGAGTTGAGGAGGAACTTCTTCACTCAAAGGGTGGTGAATCTCTGGAATTCTCTGCCCGTTGAAGTGGTGGAGGCTGCCTCGCTAAATATTTTTAAGACGCGGGTTGATGGGTTTTTGATAAGAGAGGGGATTAAGGGTTATGGGGAGAGGGCGGGAATGTGGAACTGAGCCACGACAGATCAGCCATGATCTTATTGAATGGCGGGGCAGGCTCGAAGGGCTAGATGGCCTACTCCTGCTCCTATTTCTTATGTTCTTATTATGATCATGACTGATTATCCTACTCATAACTTGTTCCCTCCCTTCCCCCCATATCCTTTGATCCCTTTTGCCCCAGAAGCTATACCTAACTATTTCTTGAAAGCATAAAATGTTTTGGCCTCAGCCTCTTCCTGAGAATTCCGTAGGCTCGCCACTCTCTGGGTGAAGAAATCTTCCTCATCTCAGTCCTAAAAGATTTACCCCATATCCTCAGACCGTGACCCCCTGGTTCGGAACTGCCCCACCATTCGGAACATCCTCCTTGCATCTACCCTGCCCCGTCCTGTTAAAATATTATAGATTTGTATGAGATCCCACGCCCCCCTCATTCTTCTATACTCCAGCAAATATGATCTCTTCATGTCAGTCCTGCCATCCCAGTAATCAGTCTGGTAAATGTTGGCTTTACTCCCTTCACAGCAAGAGTGTTCTTCCTCAGGTAAGGGAAATCAAAACTACACACCATATTCCAGATGTAACCTTGCCAAGGTCTTTTTATAATTGAAGCAAGACATCCTGATTTAGGCTGATTGATTGGGTAACAAATTGTCCCTATATTGGACCTCCCTGATCCTCGCACATTAGGCGTAGACTAAAATCATGAATAGGTCACTGAGACAATGGGACGGCGGCGCGGGCTCGTTGGGCCGAAGGGCCTGTTTCCCGTGCTGTGTTGTTCTTTGTTCTTTATCCTGCTCCTGTACTTAAATCTTCTCGCTCTGAAGGCCAACATACCAGTTGACTACTTTACTGCCTACTACACCTGCATGCTTACCTTCAGTAACTGGTGCACAAGGACACCCAGGTCTTATTGTACATTCCTCTTTCTCAAACTATAGCCATACAGATAGAACATAGAACATAGAACACCACAGCACAAAAAGGCCCTTCGGCCCACAAGTTGCACTGATCACATCAATACCTACCAATCCATAGACCTATCTATAACCCCCAATCCTATTAAATCCCATATACTCATCCAGAAGTCTTTTAAAAGACCCCAGTGAGTTCGCCTCTACCACCACTGACGGCAGCCGATTCCATTCACTCACCACCCTCTGAGTGAAAAACTTACCCCTAACATCACTTCTGTACTTGCCTCCCCGCACCTTAAATCTGTGTCCTCTCGTAGCGTCTGTGTCCTCTCGTAGTGGTAATAAGCAGATAACAATCAGCCTCCCTGTTTTTGCTACCAAAGTTGATAATATCACACTTATCCACATTATACTATATCTCACATGCATTGGCTCACTCACTCAACTTGTCCAAATCACACTGAAGTATCTCTGCATCCTCCTCACAGTTCACCCTCCAGCTTTACGTCTGCAATAACTTCCGAGGGGCCTGTGTCCCTTCACCAAATCTTATTTATTTACAATGATTTGCAACACTCAGGCAGGTACTTCCCAGTACAGAGTATTCAGCCCAAGACCCAGGCAATCAACATTATGTGCAGAGCTGCCAGATTGGGCAACATTAACAGGACGCAAATAGAGGTTCATATTCCAGAAGGTCCAACTCACGGATCTCATTGAAGTCAATATAGTGCCATCTGCAAATTTGGAGATATTACATTCAGTTCCCTCAGCTAAAACTCAAATATATATAGTGAATAGCTGGGGTCCCAGCACTGATCCCTGCGGTACCCCACCAGTCACTGCCTACCATTTGGAAAAAAACCTGTTTATTCCCCTCTTTGTCTCCTGTCTGTCTACCAGTTTCCTGTCCATCTGAATACCCCACCCCCAATCCCATGAGCTTTAATTTTACACACTGATCTCTTAAGTGGGATTTTGTTGAAATCCTTCTGAAAATCCAAATAAACCACATCCACTGGCTCCCCCTCATCAACCTCACTGGTTATACCCTCGATAAGATCCCGTAGATTTGTCAAGCATGATTTCACTTTCATAAATCCATGCTGACTCTGTCCGACCCAGGCAATGTTTTCCAAATATTCTGCTACTAAATATTTTATAATAGACTCGAGCATTTTTGCCCCAACTGACTTCAGTCTATAATTCTCTCTTTTCTTTCTACCTCACTTTTTAATTAGTGCGGTTACATTAGTTACCCTCCAATTTGTAGGGGCTGTTCCAGAGTCTATAGAAGCTTGGAAGATGACCACCAATGCATCTATTTCCTTAAATACTCTGGGATGCCCTGGAGATTTATCAACCTTCAACGGCAACTGAGGGAGGATCTAATAGAGGTATATAAGATTATGAAGGGTATAGATAGACTAAACAGAGGTAAGCTATTTCCTATGTTAGAGACACACAGTACGAGGGGCCATGGGCTTAAGGTGAGGGGGGAGAGGTATAACACAGATATTAGAGGGAGGTTTTTCACACAGAGGGTAGTGGGGGTATGGAATGCTCTGCCAAGCAAGGTGGTGGAGGCTGGCATGCTGGAGTTGTTTAAGGGTAACTTAGACAGGCACATGAGTGGGTTGGAGATGGGAGGATAGAGGAGATTGTTTTAAATAAGCTTCATTAGCATTGGGGCGTCCCTGGTAAGGTAAATGGATATGGTATGATACGAATGTTTTTCTCTTTTAATTCACAGGTTTTAAGTCGGTCTGCCTTGTTGTCCAACGATGGGCATACACGCGATGAGTCGTACTGGGGCTGCTCTTGAATGTTCGAGATTGGCCTAGTGCTTCATGTCGTTAGTGTGTGCCTAAACTGGACCAGATACTGGGCAAGACGACAGCTCAGTGACTATCGCTGATTGCTGTGCAGACACATGGATTTGGGCCGGTGTCTGTGGGAGTTTGCGCATTCTCTCCGTGCTTGCGTGGGTTTTCTCCGGGTGCTCCGGTTTCCTCCCACACCCCAAAGATGTGCTCTTAGGCTGATTGGAGGTAATAAATTGTCCCTAAATTAGTTTCCCTCAATGTGGAATGCCATAAACATAGATAAGGGTGGAGGGGGGAACTGGTAGTGTTACAATGGCGGCGCAGGCTCGTTGGGCCGAAGGGCCGGTTTCCCGGGCTGTTTTTGTTCCTTGTTCTTTGTTGTTGTTCAATCCCATCAATTTCCCGAACCCATTTTCTTCCAAATACTGATTTCCTTCAGTTCCTCTCTCTCCTGTGTTCTCCAACACTCTTGAATCTTATTTGTGTTTTCCTTTGTGAAGACAGAGCTAAAGTATTTATTTGGTCAGCCATTTTTTTTGTTCCCCATTATAATTTCCCCTGTTTCTGACGGAAACATTCCCCTTCGCCAATCATTTTCCCTTCAAATACCTCGTTGTGCGCAAATTGGCGGCTGCATTGTAAAGTGACTATACTTCAAATAAGCACCTCACTGGCTATAAAACGCTTTGATACATCTGGTGGTTGTGAAAGGCACTATATAAATGCAATCTTTATTTTAGAACATAGAACATAGAACATTACAGCGCAGAACAGGCCCTTCGGCCCACGATGTTGCGCCGACCAGTTACAAAACAATGACCCTCTAACCTAAACCAATCCCTTCTCGTCCATAAATCTATCCACGGATCTCTTAAACGCCCCCAAACTAGGCGCATTTACAACTGCAGCAGGCAGGGCATTCCAATCCCTCACCACCCTCTGGGTAAAGAACCTACCCCTGACATCCGTCCTATAACTACCACCCCTTAATTTAAAGCCATGCCCCCTCGTGCTAGATTTCTCCACCCGAGGAAAAAGGCTATCACTATCCACCCTATCTAAACCTCTAATCATCTTATATGTTTCAATAAGATCCCCCTTAGCCGCCTTCTTTCCAGTGAAAACAACACCAAATCCCTCAGTCTCTCCTCATAGGACCTCCCCTCCATACCAGGCAACATCCTGGTAAACCTCCTCTGCACCCTCTCCAAAGCCTCCACATCCTTCCTGTAATGTGGGGACCAGAACTGCACACAATACTCCAAGTGCGGCCGCACCAGAGTTTTGTACAGTTGCAACATGACGCTGCGACTCCTAAATTCAATCCCCCTACCAATAAACACCAAGACACCGTATGCCTTCTTAACAACCTTATCTACTTGATTCCCAACTTTCAGGGATCTATGTACACATACACCTAGATCCCTCTGTTCCTCCACACTATTCAAAGTCCTCCCATTAGCCCTATACTCGACACATCTGTTATTCCTACCAAAGTGAATTACCTCACACTTCTCCGCTGCCTGAAACACGGGAGGGGAAGTTCATGACCGAGGGAGATCCCCAGTTGCGTTTACCAGGTGGGAAAGTTGCTTAATTCTTTTCCATAGAACCCTACAACGCAGAAAGAGGCCCGTCGGCCCACCCAGGCCCTAACCCCATATTATACCCACTAATCCCGCTAACCTACACATCCCTGGACACTAAGGGGCAATTTCTTAGCATGGCCAATCAACCTAACCCGCACATCTTTGGACTGTGGGGGGAAACTGGAGTACTATAATGTGGTCCCCACATTATAGGAAGGATGTGGAGGCATTGGAGAGGGTGCAGAGGAGGTTTACCAGGATGTTGCCTGGTATGGAGGGGAGGTCATATGAGGAGAGACTGAGGGATTTGAGGTTGTTTTCATTAGAAAGAAGGCGGCTACGAGGGGACCTTATTGAAACATATAAGATGATTAGAGGTTTGGATAGGGTGGACAGTGATAGCCTTTTTCCTCGGATGGAGAAAGCTAGCACGAGGGGGCATAGCTTTAAATTAAGGGGTGGTAGTTATAGGACGGATGTCAGGGGTAGGTTCTTTACCCAGAGGGTGGTGAGGGATTGGAATGCCCTGCCTGCTGCAGTTGTAAATGCGCCTAGTTTGGGGGCGTTTAAGAGATCCGTGGATAGGTTTATGGATGGAAAGGGTTTGGTTTAGGTTAGAGGGTCATTGTTTTTTTAACTGGTCGGCGCAACATCGTGGGCCGAAGGGCCTGTTCTGCGCCGTAATGTTCTATGTTCTATGTTCTACCTGGGGGAAACCCACGCAGACACGAGGAGAATGTGCAAACTCCACACAGACAGTGACTCGAGCTGGGAATCGAACCCTGGAGCTGTGAAGCAGCAGTGCTAACCCACTGTGCAACCGTGCCGCCTTTATTCAGTGGGTTCTCTCAGACTGTCATGAAGAAATTTTGACTGCTGTGACATTGCTTTGTGTTCATAAAGTCTACAGAGAGAATGTGGTACAAACATCATGGATCTGCTGCTGTAAACTGCTCCTGCTAACCCAGCTTGGTAGCAGCAGATCACCCTGACTCACCCATGCAAGGCTGAATAAAGACCAGTCTTTTCTCCACGTGAAACATTTTCAGAGGTCGGGATGATTTACGGGTCCTGACCTTGATCATGTCAATCTTAGTGGACTGCCAGCTACCAGACTACCTCGCTCTTCGCTCAAGGCCCAGTGAGAGCTCTTGCTTTTGGCAGCCAAACTGAGAGAAGTGTGCACTGCTGAGAAAGTGAGGGGAGGTGAACGGGGGCCTCAGGATAGAGGCCCTTTCAACAGGCTTAACTGACATTAATAAAAATGAAGGTTTAGCGCTGTTAGGGCCACCAGTGTAGTGAGTGAGAGCCTCCACAAGATTGTTTGTGACTGTGCCTGTTTCAGCAATGTGGCATAGAAGGCAGTCTCTGATGCTCCTTTGATCTCCTTCATAAGACTTCCCTGAAGACTTCACGCAGGACGATATGAATGTAGCTGAGGAGGTCACTGGGGTGAAGGGGTGTAAAATAGAAAGTATTGTAGTTGATACAGAGGATGTGTTGAATATTCTAGATGGGTTGAAAATAGATAAGTCCCCTGGTCCAGACAGGATTTACCCTAGGATTCTATGGGAGGCAAGAGAGGTGATTGCAGAGCCACTGGCTCTGATCTTCAGGTCGTCGTTGGTCTCTGGTATAGTACCGGAAGATTGGAGGACAGCGAATGTTGTCCCATTGTTTAAGAAGGGGAGCAGAGACTTCCCTGGGAATTATAGACCAGTGAGTCTTACTTCTGTAGTGGGCAAGGTTTTAGAAAGAATTATTAGGGATAGGATTTATAGTTATTTGGAGAGTAATGAATTGATTAGAGATAGTCAGCATGGTTTTGTAGCGGGAAGGTCGTGCCTTACTAACCTTATTGAGTTCTTTGAGAAGGTGACCAAAGAGGTGGATAGGGGTAAGGCAGTAGATGTGGTATATATGGATTTTAGTAAGGCGTTTGATAAGGTTCACCATGGTATGCTTCTGCAGAAAATGCAGATGTATGGGATTGGTGGTAATTTAGGTACTTGGATCAGGAATTGGTTAGCAGATAGGAGACAGAGGGTGGTGGTTGATGGTAATTATTCATCATGGAGTTCGGTTACGAGTGGTGTGCCTCAGGGATCTGTTTTGGGGCCACTGCTGTTTGTAATCTTTATTAATGATCTGGATGAGGGTATAGTTGGGTGGATTAGTAAGTTTGCTGATGACACCAAAGTCGGAGGTGTGGTAGATTGTGAGGAAGGGTGTCGAAGTTTGCAGGGTGACTTGGACAGGTTGCAGAGCTGGGCCGCGAGGTGGCGGATGGAGTTTAATGCGGAGAAGTGTGAGGTAATCCATTTCGGTAGGAATAACAGATGTGTTGAGTATAGGGCTAACGGGAGGACTTTGAATAGAGTGGAGGAGCAGAGGGATCTAGGTGTATGTGTACATAGATCCCTGAAAGTAGGGAATCAAGTAGATAAGGTTGTTAAGAAGGCGTACGGCATCTTGGCGTTTATTGGTAGGGGGATTGAATTTAGGAGTCGCAGCGTCATGTTGCAACTGTACACAACTCTGGTGCGGCCGCACTTGGAGTACTGTGTGCAGTTCTGGTCCCCACATTACAGGAAGGATGTGGAGGCTTTGGAGAGGGTGCAGAGGAGGTTTACCAGGATGTTGCCTGGTATGCAGGGGAGGTCCTATGAGGAGAGACTGAGGGATTTGGGGTTGTTTTCACTGGAAAGAAGGCGGCTAAGGGGGGATCTTATAGAAACATATAAGATGATTAGAGGTTTAGATAGGGTGGATGGTGATAGCCTGTTTCCTCGGATGGAGAAATCTAGCACGAGGGGGCATGGCTTTAAATTAAGGGGGGGTAGTTATAGGACGGATGTCAGGGGCAGGTTCTTTACCCAGAGGGTGGTGAGGGACTGGAATGCCCTGCCTGCTGCAGTTGTAAATGCGCCTAGTTTGGGGGCGTTTAAGAGATTGGTGGATAGGTTTATGGACGAAAAGGGATTGGTTTAGATTAGTGGGTTAGTGTTGTTTTTTTAAAAATAAGACTGGTCGGCGCAACATTGTGGGCTGAAGGGCCTGTTCCGCGCTGTAATGTTCTATGTTCTATGTTCTATGTTCTATGAAGGCCAGGTAGCTGCCACAGTATGGAGTCCACATGAGGTGACATTATTCTGCGCAGTTACCCAAGATTGGCTACCTGCCACCGACAGGAGGGAAGCAGCCAACGCACGGTAAATCTCCTGAGATGTCTCAGTCCCATTGTCTCCAAATCCAACCAGAAGATTTGGCCCTATCTAGGCTGACATGTCAACGTAATGCTTCAGGGTGTTTGACGCTGACAGCAGACCCACCTTTTATAGGGGACATTAAACCAGTGCATCATAAACAGTATGCTCATCATCCCACGGGACTGCTGCAAGGAAATTTGGCATGTCCGCTACAACTCTCACCAACTTCTACAGATGGACCATAGAAAGCATTCTTTCTGGTTGTATCACAGCTTGTTATGGGCTCCTGCTCTGCCCAAGGCCACAAGGAACTACAAAAGATCATGAATGTAGCCCAATCCATCACGCAAACCAGCCTCCCATCCATTGACTCTGTCTACACTTCCCACTGCCTTGGCAAAGCAGCCAGCATAATAAAGGACCCCACGCACCCCGGACATTCTCTCTTCCACCTTCTTCCTTCAGAGAAAAGATGCAAAAGTCTGAGGTCACGTACCAACCGACTCAAGAGCAGCTTCTTCCCTGTTGCCATCAGACTTTTGAATGGACCTACCTCGCATTAAGTTGATCTTTCTCTACACCCTCGCTATGACTACAACACTACATTCTGCGCTCTCTCATTTCCTGCTCTATGAGCAGTATGCTTTGTATAGCACGAAAGAAACAATACTTTTCACTGTATGTTAATACATGTGACAATAATAAATCAAATCAAATCAAAATCGAAGAAGAACAGGGGTGGTACTGCCAACATTCTGCCCTCAGTGTTGCAATTCATTCCATTTTCTGTTGCTGGGATCTGTCATGGACTGTATTTATCCACATAAGAGTAGAGAGAACATTTCAAGCACTTTATGATGTGATTATCAAATAAATACAAATTCTCCCTTACTCACTCTTTAAACAGATTAAAAATATCCAATGCATCTACTTCTCTATCACTTTTACTCATTCCAGGCTTGTGACTGTCTGTTTATCTTTCAGTCCTCAGTTCCTACATTATTAGTATGCCTTTCCCCAGCGCTAAGTGACATGCGCTTTTTGATGATGTTGTATAATAGCTTGAGACGATACTGTGCATGTCCCCCAGTAATGAACAGTCCACATACGCTACAGCTGCTTTTCCAGTTACAACTGATACACGTTCCACTGCCTTGATATTTCTGTAAACGAACGGTGGACTTTGCCAGCAGAAACTGATTTCACTTCCCGCGCACATGTAGACACAATCCAGAGCTCACTGACTCAAACAGTTATATCTTAAAAACAATTCCAGGACTATCTCTGACTGAAGAAAAGGGCATCCCATCTGAGAGTTTTATTTAAATACACTGCCCAATATCCAGGAAGGCAAGTAAGACAAATTAATGTAAAAAGCAGAACAAAGGTTCACGAATAACCAATGTGACATTTCAGAATGCAACAGTGGTTGGCAATTGGCAGTGCTGAAACAGAATACAGTAATAAGTAATGAGGACTTCTCAGACTGTGTACACTTGTAAAGAAGAATAGTAGAACTGTGTTCTCACAAAGAGAACAAAGCCTGCAAATGAAGTGAGCATTTGGACCCATATAACAGAGTAGGATATTGGTGGAATAGAAATTTGGATATACGTTTGCCATTGTATAACACTGGGGTACACTACTGGTGGGTACAGGTGTGTCACAGTATAACACTGGGTACAGTACTGGTGGGTACAGGTGTGTCACAGTATAACACTGGGTACACTACTGGTGGGGACGGGTGTGTCACAGTATAACACTGGGGTACAGTACTGGTGGGTACAGGTGTGTCACTGTATAACACTGGGTACAGTACTGGTGGGGACGGGTCTGTCACTGTATAACACTGGGGTACAGTACTGGTGGGTACAGGTGTGTCACAGTATAACACTGGGTACAGTACTGGTGGGTACAGGTGTGTCACTGTATAACACTGGGGTACAGTACTGGTGGGGACAGATCTGTCACTGTATAACACTGGGGTACAGTACTGGTGGGTACAGGTGTGTCACTGTATAACACTGGGTACAGTACTGGTGGGGACAGGTCTGTCACTGTATAACATTGGGGTACAGTACTGGTGGGTACAGGTGTGTCACAGTATAACACTGGGTACAGTACTGGTGGGTACAGGTGTGTCTCTGTATAACACTGGGTACAGTACTGGTGGGGACAGGTCTGTCACCGTATAACACTGGGGTACAGTACTGGTGGGTACAGGTGTGTCACTGTATAACACTGGGTACAGTACTGGTGGGGACAGGTCTGTCACTGTATAACACTGGGGTACAGTACTGGTGGGGACGGGTCTGTCGCTGTATAACACTGGGTACAGTACTGGTGGAGACAGATCTGTCGCTGTATAACACTGGGGTACAGTGCTGGTGGGGACGGGTCTGTCACTGTATAACATTGGGGTACAGTACTGGTGGAGACAGACCTGTCACTGTATAACACTGGGGTACAGTACTGGTGGGGACAGATCTGTCACTGTATAACACTGGGGTACAGTGCTGGTGGAGACAGACCTGTCACTGTATAACACTGGGGTACAGTACTGGTGGGGACGGGTCTGTCACTGTATAACACTGGGGTACAGTACTGGTGGGGACAGATCTGTCACTGTATAACACTGGGGTACAGTACTGGTGGGGACGGGTCTGTCGCTGTATAACACTGGGGTACAGTACTGGTGGGGGCAGATCTGTCACTGTATAACACTGGGATACAGTACTGGTGGAGACGGGTCTGTCACTGTATAACACTGGGGTACAGTACTGGTGGGGACGGGTCTGTCACTGTATAACACTGGGGTACAGTACTGGTGGGTACAGGTGTGTCACTGTATAACACTGGGTACAGTACTGGTGGGGACAGGTCTGTCACTGTATAACATTGGGGTACAGTACTGGTGGGTACAGGTGTGTCACAGTATAACACTGGGTACAGTACTGGTGGGTACAGGTGTGTCTCTGTATAACACTGGGTACAGTACTGGTGGGGACAGGTCTGTCACCGTATAACACTGGGGTACAGTACTGGTGGGTACAGGTGTGTCACTGTATAACACTGGGTACAGTACTGGTGGGGACAGGTCTGTCACTGTATAACACTGGGGTACAGTACTGGTGGGGACGGGTCTGTCGCTGTATAACACTGGGTACAGTACTGGTGGAGACAGATCTGTCGCTGTATAACACTGGGGTACAGTGCTGGTGGGGACGGGTCTGTCACTGTATAACATTGGGGTACAGTACTGGTGGAGACAGACCTGTCACTGTATAACACTGGGGTACAGTACTGGTGGGGACAGATCTGTCACTGTATAACACTGGGGTACAGTGCTGGTGGAGACAGACCTGTCACTGTATAACACTGGGGTACAGTACTGGTGGGGACGGGTCTGTCACTGTATAACACTGGGGTACAGTACTGGTGGGGACAGATCTGTCACTGTATAACACTGGGGTACAGTACTGGTGGGGACGGGTCTGTCGCTGTATAACACTGGGGTACAGTACTGGTGGGGGCAGATCTGTCACTGTATAACACTGGGATACAGTACTGGTGGAGACGGGTCTGTCACTGTATAACACTGGGGTACAGTACTGGTGGGGACGGGTCTGTCACTGTATAACACTGGGGTACAGTACTGGTGGGGACGGGTCTGTCGCTGTATAACACTGGGTACAGTACTGGTGGAGACAGATCTGCCGCTGTATAACACTGGGGTACAGTGCTGGTGGGGACGGGTCTGTCACTGTATAACACTGGGGTACAGTACTGATGGAGACAGACCTGTCACTGTATAACACTGGGGTACAGTACTGGTGGGGACAGATCTGTCACTGTATAACACTGGGTACAGTACTGGTGGGGACAGATCTCTCACTGTATAACACTGGGGTACAGTACTGGTGGGGACAGATCTGTCACTGTATAACACTGGGGTACAGTACTGGTGGGGACAGATCTGTCACTGTATAACACTGGGGTACAGTACTGGTGGGAACAGATCTGTCACTGTATAACAGTGGGTACAGTGCTGGTGGGGGCAGATCTGTCACTATATAACACTGGGGTACAGTACTGGTGGGGACGGGTCTGTCACTGTATAACACTGGGGTACAGTACTGGTGGGGACGGGTCTGTCACTGTATAACACTGGGGTACAGTACTGGTGGGGACGGGTCTGTCACTGTATAACACTGGGGTACAGTACTAGTGGGGACGGGTCTGTCACTGTATAACACTGGGGTACAGTACTGGTGGGGACGGGTCTGTCACTGTATAACACTGGGGTACAGTACTGGTGGGGACAGGTGTGTCACTGTATAACACTGGGGTACAGTACTGGTGGGTACAGGTGTGTCACTGTATAACACTGGGGTACAGTACTGGTGGGTACAGGTGTGTCACTGTATAACACTGGGGTACAGTACTGGTGGGGACAGGTCTGTCGCTGTATAACACTGGGTGCAGTACTGGTGGGGACGGGTCTGTCGCTGTATAACACTGGGTACAGTACTGGTGGGGACAGATCTGTCGCTGTATAACACTGGGTACAGTTCTGGTGGGGACGGGTCTGTCGCTGTATAACACTGGGATAATATACTGGTGGGTACAGGTCTGTCACTGTATAACACTGGGGTACAGTACTGGTGGGGACGGGTCTGTCACTGTATAACACTGGGGTACAGTACTGGTGGGGACGGGTCTGTCACTGTATAACACTGGGGTACAGTACTGGTGGGTATAGGTGTGTCACTGTATAACACTGGGGTACAGTACTGGTGGGGATGGGTCTGTCACTGTATAACACTGGGGTACAGTACTGGTGGGGACGGGTCTGTCGCTGTATAACACTGGGGTACAGCACTAGTGGGTACAGGTCTGTCACTGTATAACACTGGGGTACAGCACTAGTGGGGACGGGTCTGTCGCTGTATAACACTGGGGTACAGCACTAGTGGGTACAGGTCTGTCACTGTATAACGCTGAGGCATAGTACTGGTGGGAACAGTTCTCTCATTATATAACACGGAGTACAGTACTGGTGGGGACAGGTTGGTCATTATATAACACTGGGGCAAAGTATTGTTAAGCACAGGTCTGTCACTGTATTAATATTGGGATACGGTACGAGTAGGTCCAGGTCTAGTACTCTATAACACTGCATGATGATACTGTGCCTTTAAAAAATGCAATTGTGTCGTGTTTCCTGTAAGAGGTAGGTTTAAAATTCAGCTGTGTTCACAGGGTGCCGATTTGTCTGCACCAGACAGTTCATGTGCTGAGAATATAGGCTAAAAATTGATCTTAGCTAATACTTTAATCTGAATAAATATATTTTTGTTCTCTTTGATTTTTTTTCCTGGGATTTCAGAGTAACTTTTTGATTAGATTGATTGATGGAGATAATTGATGGAGAGTCTCTCTCTCTCTTTCTCTCTGGAGGCTGTTGTTTTAGAACTATCAGAAGATAGGTGCATCACTCTCTGTCTCTCTATGCCTCTCCCTCCACAGATGTTCGGAGGCTTTAGGACTGTTAACATGTAAAAATACACAAGCCTGTAATGTTTGCTAACAGACTGTGAAGAGGTGTTTCAGTCAATAAAAGAAGTATTACCTAAATTGGAACTAATAGAGGTAGGTTAGTAGGTTTGTGTTTTGTCATGTTTAAGTAATTCAACTGGTAAAAGTTAAGCTAATTAGTTCATTATGGTTAAACTTTATTGTTAACAGAATCACACCTGGAGTGAAACATGTAACCCTCACATTAATGGCAAAACAAAATAAATCTATTAGGGTCTAGTTGGCCTTCATAATGTACTTCGGGGTTTCTAGTCAGGTACCCTAACAAGAGCTGGGGGCTCTTGTGGGATTAAAACCTATAATTCCTTGTTTGGTTTAGTATTATTGAATTCAAAAACAGTAGGTGTCGTGTAGTGGCTTTCTTTTCAGGTTGCATTCAGTTAGTTTAAATAAGGAGAGGAAAAATGACTCTTTGAGAGGCTTAAGTTTGAGACGCGAAGTTTTCCTTCGGTGTGGAAGAAGTTGCTCAGAGTGGTTTACGAAAGCATAGATTTTGGAATTGGCAAACAAGCCACAGTTGACTCTATGCGAAGGGGCGAGGAAGGTTGAGACAATAACAGTGATAGCTCAGCATTTAAAATTTACAGAAATGCAGTCCGATGCATTGGAATTGGCTAGAATTCAATTCCAAATAAAACGCCTTGGAATGGCAAAGGAAAACGAAAAAGAAAGAATATCAATTACAGAACAAAAAGAGAGAGAAGGAAGAGAAAAAGAGCACTAGAATCTCAGGAACCCGAAAGAAAATTTGAACCTGAAATATTAGAAATACAGACGCATAAAACTGAGAGAGTTTTATGAAATGGCAGAATTGGTTCATAAATCAAGGTTCAATTTCAATCTGTGGGGGATAGAAACTGGAAAAAAGAAGAATCCTCGAGGAGATCTCGTTGGAGGAAGTAAAGGTAGTTTGCCTCGGGTGAAAAAGGAATCACAGGAGGGCAGAAGAGAAATAAAAAGCCTCAGATGTTTTCACTGTAACAAAATCACAGTGTTAGTGGATTAAGAAAAGCACTGGGAAGGCAGATATAGAACATAGAACATAGAACATTACAGCGCAGAACAGGCCCTTCGGCCCACGATGTTATGCCGACCAGTTAAAAAGCAATGACCCACTAACCTAAACCAATCCCTTTCCATCCATAAACCTATCCACGGATCTCTTAAACGCCCCCAAACTAGGCACATCTACAACTGCAGCAGGCAGGGCATTCCAATCCCTCACCACCCTCTGGGTAAAGAACCTACCTCTGACATCCGTCCTATAACTACCCCCCCTTAATTTAAAGCTATGTCCCCTCGTGCTAGCTTTCTCCATCCAAGGAAAAAGGCTATCACTGTCCACCCTATCTAAACCTCTAATCATCTTATATGTTTCAATAAGGTCCCCTCTTAGCCGCCTTCTTTCTAACGAAAACAACCTCAAATCCCTCAGTCTCTCCTCATAGGACCTCCCCTCCATACCAGGCAACATCCTGGTAAACCTCCTCTGCACCCTCTCCAATGCCTCCACATCCTTCCTATAATGTGGGGACCAGAACTGCACAGAATACTCCAAGTGCGGCCGCACCAGAGTTTTGTACAGTTGCAACATGACGCTGCGGCTCCTAAATTCAATCCCCCTACCAATAAACGCCAAGACACCAGAGAAGCCAGTGCAATTTGTTAAAGTAGTAAAGGAAACCATTGTTGAAGTTACATAGAACATAGAACACTACAGCACAAACAGGCCCTGTTTGCCGATCACATCTATACCCACCAAGCCATAGAACGATCTGTAACTCCCAATGCCATTAGATCCCATATACTCATCCAGAAGTCTTTTAAAAGACCCCAGCGAGTTTGCCTCTACCACCACTGACGGCAGCCGAGTCCACTCACTCACCACCCTCTGAGTGAAAAACTTACCCCTAACATCTCCTCTGTACTTGCTCCCCAGCACCTTAAACCTGTTACAGAGGTGCAGAAGGATGTACACAGCCTGTTCAGGGGTTGGTCAAGAAGTGAGTGCCAGATCTCTTTAAAGAATTTACATGTGTGGGTAAGGTTTACTCATGTGTACCAAAAGAAGTAAGATATAAAGAGATATGGGAGCAAGTCATTCTTTAATGGTGAGAGATGAGGGGATATGTAATTCAGAAGGAGTATTGCCAGAAAATTCCACATGTGTAAGTATGTGGGATTCATGGTGAAAAGAGTAGTGTTCCGTTATGTAGCACAAAGTTGGAGAGTCCAGTGAAAAGTGGTAAAGTGGTAGTTGGAGTAATAGAGAAATTATCTTCTCCAGTTTATCCTGAGTAATGATATAGCTGATTCATAGGTGGCAGTGACGCCTATTGTGGTTGAAAAGTTGGTGGAAAATCAAACAACCGTTGCACAAAGTATATCCTGCCATTTTATTTTCCCAACTGGTTGGTGACAAGATCACAAAGTCACAGGGAGACAGGAATAGAAATTAAAAAGTGAAGAGGTTGAGTCGGCACAATTATAAAACAAAGATGCGGAGATAAGGCAGTCGTATCAGAAGGTACGCGCAGAAGAAGAATCTGAGTGTATACCAGAGAGTCAATACATAAAAATGATGTCTTAATGAGGAAGTAGAGACCTTTACATACTCAGGTGGATGAGAAGTGGGCAGAAGTTCATCAAATTGTGTTACCGGGGATTTATAGAAAGGAGCTGCTGCTGGGTAGCGCATGAGATACCTGTGGAGATACCTGTCATTTAGGAGTAAGGAAAACTCAAGCAAAAATAGAAAAATATTTTTATTGGCCTGGACTACACAAGAATGTAGTTGAATTTTGCCAGACATGTAAAATATATCAAGATATAGGGAAACAGCAATCAAACCCAAACAGTTGATGCCTATTCTAGCATTTGTGGAACTTTTTATGAGCGTCCTAATTGATTTTGTGGGTCCCCTGTCTAATACAAAAAGTGGGAATCAACATTTCTTGACTATAATCGATGCATCTATCAGATTTCCAGAGGTCATTCCATTACGTAATATTACAGCTAAAAGTATTGTAGAGGAGTTACTTAATTTTTTTTCAACAGGTACAGGCCACCCACAGAAATACACTCAGATCAAGGGTCAAATTTTACACTGGAGTTATTCAGGGAAGTTAGGGATAGCTCAGGAGTAAAGCAATTTTAATCAACTGCATATCATCCAAAATCGCATTAGATTGGTGGCATCAAACTTTTAAGACCATATTGAGGGTCCATAGTCAGGATTATTCAGAGGTTTGGGATAAATAGATTGCATTATTTGCAATCAGGGATGCATCTAATGAATCAAATAAATTCAGTCCATTTGAGCTGGTTTTTGGTGTAAGAGAACTACTTATCAAGGAGAAATTGGTGAGTCAGTGTCCTGAGATTACTTTGTTGGACTATGTGTCAAACTTTAAGGAAAGATTACTAGGGCTGGTGAGTTGGCTAAACACCACTTAAAAGTTTCACAGCATGTGATGAGAAAAAAAGCAGATAAGAAATAAAACTTATGTAGTTTTGCCGGCAGGGATAAATTATGAGTGCCAGTGAACCATTAAAAGCAAGGTTTAGTGGGTCTTGTTATATCGAAAGGAAATTGAGTGAGGTGAATTATTTGCTGAGAATGTCAGACTGAAGGAAAACTCAGAGTGTGTCATGTGGATAAACTCAAACAGTATTTTGATACAAAAGGAAATCAGAAGAAGAGTGTGTCAGTCCTTACAACTCACTGTGGTTCGGTAATGGTGCTGTACGATCACAGAATTGGACAGTGCAGAAGAGGCTCTTTGGCCCATATAGTCTGCACCGACACACAAGAAACACCTGACCTTCTGTCTAATCCCATTAACAGCACTTAGCCTATAGTCTTGAACGTTATGACGTGCCGAGTTCTCTTCCAGGTCCTTTCTACAGGATGTGAGGCAACTTGCCTCTCCCACCCTCCCAGGGAGCACATTCCAGACTGTCACCACCCTCTGGGTACAAATGCTTTCCTTCACATTCCCCCTAAACTTCCTGCCCCTCACCTTGAAACTACGTACCCTCGTGACCGACTCTTAAATTAAAGGCAATGTCTGCTACCTATCCACCATGTCTATGCTGCTCATCATCGATCAGGTCACCCCTCAATCTTCTCTGTTCCAATGAAAACAACCCAAGCCTATGCAACCTCTCCTCTTAACTTCATTGTTCCATCCTAGTGAATTTCCTCTGCGCCCCTCCCAGTGCAATCACATCCTTCCTATTTATGGTGTCCACAATTGCACACAGTAGTCTAGCTATGGCCTCAGCAAAGTTCTAAACAACTCCAACATGACTTTCCTGCTTTTGCAACCTATGAACGTAAGAACATAAGAACTAGGAGCAGGAGTCGGCCATCTGGCCCCTCGAGCCTGCCCCGCCATTCAATAAGATCATGGCTGATCTTTTCGTGGACTCAGCTCCACTTGCCCGCCCGCTCACCATAACCCTTAATTCCTTTACTGTTCAAAAATTTATCTATCCTTGCCTTAAAAACATTCAATGAGGGAGCCTCAACTGGGCGGGGAATTCCACAGATTCACAACCCTTTGGGTGAAGAAGTTCCTCCTCAACTCAGTCCGAAATCTGCTCCCCCTTATTTTGAGGCTATGCCCCCTAGTTCTAGTTTCACCCTCCAGTGGAAACAACTTCCCTGCTTCTATCTTATAGATTCCCTTCAAAAGATTTGGCCACATGTTATAGAAGGGAATGAGAAAAGATACAGCTCCTGAACCATCCCCATGTGAATATAAATCAAAAGAAATCTTCCTAACGTTGACAATTCCATAGCTCAAGGGAAAGAGGGGTTCACCATTTAACAAGAATAAGATAAAAGTATAAAGAGAAATTTGAACTTTTAAGCTTTAGATACATCAACAGACATGTGGTTAACTGATCTGAGTTATGTGACCTCAGTTGAATTCAGTTAAACATGGTCATTGATATATCTCAATGGTCCTTCCTCTTTCATGGACTTTTTGATTGAATTTACAATCTTATAAAAGTTCTGATCAGCTCATAAGAACATAAGAAATAGGAGCAGGAGTAGGCCATCTAGCCCTTCGAGCCTGCCCCGCCATTCAATAAGATCATGGCTGATTTGTCGTGGCTCAGTTCCACATTCCCGCCCTCTCCCCATAACCCTTAATCCCCTCTCTTATCAAAAACCCATCAACCCACGTATTAAAATATTTAGCGAGGCAGCCTCCACCACTTCAACGGGCAGAGAATTCCAGAGATTCACCACCCTTTGAGTGAAGAAGTTCCTCCTCAACTCCGTTCTAAACCGCCCCCCCTTTATCTTGAGGCTGTGCCCCCTAGTCCTACTATCCTTTCTGAGCGGGAAGAGTCTCTCCACCTCTATCCTATCCATCTCATTCATCAATTTATATGCCTCAATGAGATCTCCCCTCACTCTTCTAAACTCTAACGAGTACAAGCCTAGTTTATTCAGCCTCTCCTCATAGCTCAACCCCCTCAACTCTGGCATCAGCCTAGTAAACCTCCTCTGTACTCCCTCCAAGGCCAAAATATCCTTGCGTAAGTACGGCGACCAAAACTGCACACAGTACTCCAGCTGCGGCCTCACCAATGCCCTATACAGCCGCAGCAAGACCTCCCTACTTTTATATTCATCCGCTCTGTTAGACTATCCCACAAACAGCCATGTGACAATGACCAGCTAGAATATTTTAATGATGCTGGTTGCAAGGTAAATATTGGTGAAAGGATGAGAAATAGCTCCCATATTCTTCTTCCCACATTTTCTTAGGATCTTTTACATAAAGTAGACAGGGCCTCACGAGGAGCATTGTGTCTAGCTCTGGGTAGGACACTCTGTAAGGATATGAAGGCATGAGAGAAGGACCAGAAAAGATTCATCCAGTGATGAAAAACATCAGTAACTTGAGTAGGTTAGAGAAGCTGGAAATGTTCTCCTGGGAGAAAAGAAGTTTAGAAGAAGATTTGAAAGAGATATTCAAAATGCTGAGAGATCTGGACAGAGCAATAGAGAGAAACAATTCCCACTAGGGGAGGATCAAGAACCAAAACAGAATCATCCTAGAATCCCTACAGTGTGAGAGGAGGCCATTTGGCCCATTGAGACTGCACTGACAATAAGCCCACCCAGTCCCTATCACCATGATGTATTTACCCTACCAAGGGGCAATTTAGCATGACCAATCTATCTAACCTGCACATCTTTGGACTGTGGCAGGAAACTGGAGCATCCGGAGGAAGCCCACGCAGATACGGGGAGAATGGACAAAAACTCCACATAGAGAGTCATCCCCCAGTGGGAACAGTTTCTCTCTATTGCTCTGTCCAGATCTCTCAGCATTTTGAATATCTCTTTCAAATCTTCTTCTAAACTTCTTTTCTCCCAGGAGAACATTCCCAGCTTCTCTAACCTATCCAGGTTACTGATGCCAGAACAGAACCCGGGTCCTTGGTGCTATGAGACAGCAGTGCTAACTAACCACTGTACTGCCCCAGGTTTAAGGCAGTTGACAAAAAAAATGGTGATACAAGGAAAACCCTTTTTTACACAACAGGTAATTAGAGTGTGAAATACATTATGCCTGAGAGTCTGCTGGAGGCAGAGATAATCCTGACTTTTAAAAGGGAATTGGATCATTATCTGAAAATGAGAAGTGTGCTGGGCTACAGGGAAAAGGTGGCGAACTGACAGTGGGTAATGTGGAGATACCGGCGTTGGACTGGGTAAAAATAGTAAGAAGCCTCACAACACCAGATTAAAGTCCAACCTGGTGTTGTGAGACTTCTTACTGGGTAAATTGCCAGTACAGATAGGAGGGGATGAATGGTCTCTTTCTGTGCTGTAACCATTCTATGATTTTATGATGCAGCCCTCTCTAGATATTACACAGCATGAGTCAGCCTTGGCTTCTTCAAGCAGGTCACTGGAATGGGATTAGAACCTGCAACCTGCTGTCTCCAAAGTTTGAACGTGAGCCACTGAGCCACAACCTGATCGACAGGATGAACATCTCCCTCCTGAAACCTCCTTCCCTGATTGGGCACACATTCAGTCAACAAGTGTGCTCAAACAGCTAAGATTAAAACTGCTCCTTAATACTGATGCTGGAACCTCAAAGAAATAATGAAGGAATGAATTGAATACTTGTGTTCCTAATAAATGATAACTTTTATATGAATCTCCATCTGAAACAACTGGTTAGTACAACGCAGGAAGTTGCCACGACATGCCAGCCAAATATCAAGTGCGGTAGTTTGTAACAATGCATGTGTTTAGAATGCTGTTCGGTAATGTTTGCTAACAGCCCGTATTTCCTTTAGAGTGACAGAGTGTTTAACATCCATCTCTGAGCATCTCGCTCCTCTTCACAATCTTCACCTTCTTTGGAGATGAGACGCTGGCGAAACAAAGGGCAAGAGGCAGAGCGCAGACCCACAACATCCTGTTACTCTGCTGATCTGTTTATGTGAGGCAGCTGCGCAGAGGGATCAGCTCACAGCTCCCTTTAACCCCTAATCTTCCAGCTTTCAGTATAGAACCTCATGTCAGCTATGCTGCGCCCCTTTCTTTTGTTTGTCTTTTCTATCCTTTTCCTCCTCACCCATTCCACTGTGTTCAGATGGTAATGAGGGAGAGTGCGAGAGTCAGGCATTTCAGTAGCTGCTGAAGTCTAACTAATTCCCATCCACTGCACCAGTTGCTTTTTAAGTTTTCATTTATTAGTCACAAGTAGCCTTACGTTAACACTGCAATGAAATTACTGTGAAAACGGCCTAATTGCCACACTCTGGTGCCTGTTCGGATACATGAGGGAGGATTGTGAATGGCCAGTGCACCTAAGCAGCATATCTTTCAGACTGGCAGAGGAAACTGGAGAACCCGGAGGAAATACACACAGATAAAGGGAGAACGTGCAAACTCTACACAGACAGTGACTCAAGCCGGGAATCGAGCCCGGATCCCTGGCGCTGTGAGACAGCAGTGCTAACCCACTGTGCCACCGTGCCAGCCCAGTTGACTGGACACTGAGGGCAGAACCCAGCAGTTTGAGAAAGATGGGTGAATTAACAGCAATTCCAAGGGGTCTAACACTCTTCATCACAATTGATGAAGAAACTGCTATTCACAGACACGTTTACAGGAGATCTGGGGAATGAACAAATGGAATTGTTTTACCATGCAAGGAATATTTAAAATATATCTGTTTCATTCAGAAGAATTTGAGGGAGTTAATTAATTGGTGTTAGTGTAGAAGAATTTCCAGTCACTTTTAAATCTGATGAACTGAGGAAACTGCTAATTTCACCACCTCTCAAATCTCCCCCAGTCTCAGCTCACACTCAACCCCTGGTCAAAATTTGGACCTTTGTTGCAGTAGCTACATGAGTGTCTGATTTCTGGGATGGCAGACATATGAGGATAGGTTGAGTCAGTTAGGATTGCATTCACTGGAGTTAAGAAGAGCAACATATAAACATACGACCTATCTCATACAACATAAAATTCTAACTGCACTAGAAAGGATAGGTGCAGGAAGGATGTTCCCAATGGTGAGGGTGTCCAGGACCAGGGGTCACAGTCTGAAGATACAGGGTAGACTATTTAGGACAGAGATGAGTCGTAGTCACGCAGCCTCCTTATGTCCTCTTCACAGTTTACTTTCCTACTTGTCTTTGTGTCTTTGTGTCATCAGCAAATTTAGCAACCATGTCTTCAGCCTCTTTGTCCAAGATATTTATGTAAATTGGAACAATGTGAGACCCCAGCACTTGGAGCGGCACGGTAGCACAGTGGTTAGCACTGCTGCTTCACAGCTCCAAGGTTCTGGGTTCGATTCCCGGATCGGTTCACTGTCTGTGTGGAGTTTGCACATTCTCCTCGTGTCTGCGTGGGTTTCCCCTGGGTGCTCCGCTTTCTTCCCACAGTGCAAAGATGCATGGGTTAGGTTGATTGGCCATGCTAAGAAATTGCCTGTTAGTATCTAGGGATGTGGAGGCTAGAGGGATTAGTGGGTATGATAATGGGGTAGGGCCTGGGTGGGATTGTGTTCGGTGCAGACTCGATGGGCCGAAGGGCCTCTTTCTGCACTGTAGGGTTCTATGATCTATGATCCCTGTGATGTACCACACATCACATCCTGCCCAGAGAAAAAGACCCATTTATACCAACTCTCTGTTTCCTGTTAGATGGCCAATTTTCAAATCATGCCAATAATGTTACCCTCTGTATCACAAGTCTTAATTTTATGCAATAATATTTGATGATCAAACGCTTTCTGGAAATCTAAGTACAGTACATCCACTAGTTTCCCTTTATCCGTGACACATGTAACTCCTTCCAAGAACTCCAATAACTTGGTTGAACATGATTTCCTTTTCACAAATCAATGTCCTTAATAATAGTTTCTAATATTTCCCCAATGACAGGTGTTAGACTTGTAGGCTTGTAGTTTCCGGCTTTCTGTCTCACTCCCTTTTTGCTTCCTTCCAATCTAATTGAAATGAACCTGAATCCAAGAAATTTTGGAAAATTAAAACCAATGCATCAACTATCTCATTAGCAATTTTTTTCAAGATCTTAGGGTGAAATCTATCCACACCCAGAATCTATCAGCCCACAGACCCAAAGATGTGCTCAGTATCACTTCCCTGGTGGTTGTAATTTTCCTGCAACCCTCTCTCGCTTCCATTTCCTGATTTACAGCTATATCTGGAATGTTACTTGTGCCCTCTATGGGGAAGACAGATGCAAAATTCCAGTTTAATCCATCTGCCATTGTCCTGCTTTCCATTATCAATTCTTCAGATACACTTTCTAAAGGACCAATTCTCACTCTGTTAGCTATTTTCTTATTTAACTATCAATAGAAACTCTTACTCTCCATCTTTATATTACGAGCTGGCTTTCTGTCACACACTAGCTTTTCACTCCTTATCAATCTTTTGTCATTCTTTGATGCTCTTTATATTCTTTCCAATCTTCTGGCCTGTGACTAGTCTTTACACAAATAGACTATTTCTTTATTATTATCTTTAACTTTGTAGTTAAGTATGGATGATGGACCCTCCCCTTGGAATTTTTTTTGCTCGTTGGATGGGTCTATCCTGTATATTTTAAAATATCCCTTTAAAAGTCTGCTGCTGAATATCGAATGATTTTTATCCCTTCAGCACATTTGCCAGTTCACGTTAGCTATCTCTGCTTTCATGCCGTCATAGAACCGTAGAATCCCTAATCATGTGGAAGGAGGCCATTTGGCCCATTGAGTCTGCACCAACTTTCCTAAGGAACATCTTATCTAGGCCCTATCCCTATAACCCTATATATTTACCATTGTAAATCCACCTAACCTTACCTAAGTTCAAAATACTAGTCTTACATACACTCTTCCCTCCCTCAGAATGGATGTAAAATTGAATCACATTATGATTGTTGCTCCCTACCTTCATTATAGGATTATCGATTAATCCCATCTCATTTCATAGTGCCAAGTCTAGTATAGCCTGCCCTCTGGCTGGCTTCAGAACATGCTGCCCTAATAGAAGACATTCTATGAACTCATCATCTATGCCACCTTTGCCAATGTGATTTTTCTGATACCGGAGTTGAGGGGGTTGAGCTATGAGGAGAGGCTGAATAAACTGGGCTTGTACTCGTTAGAGTTTAGAAGAATGAGGGGAGATCTCATTGAGACGTATAAGATAATGAATGGGATGGATAGGATAGAGGTGGAAAGACTCTTCCCGCTCAAAAAAGACAGTAGGACTAGGGGGCACAGCCTCAAGATAAAAGGGGGGCGGTTTAGAACGGAGTTGAGGAGGAACTTCTTCACTCAAAGGGTGGTGAATCTCTGGAATTCTCTGCCCGTTGAAGTGGTGGAGGCTGCCTCGCTAAATATTTTTAAGACGCGGGTTGATGGGTTTTTGATAGGAGAGGGGATTAAGGGTTATGGGGAGAGGGCGGGAAAGTGGAACTGAGCAGCGACAGATCAGCCATTATCTTATTGAATGGCGGGGCAGGCTCGAAGGGCTGGATGGCCTACTCCTGCTCCTATTTCTTATGTTCTTATGTAAACCCCCAACATGATTATGGCAAGTTCATCTCTTCTTTTATACTCTGCTGTACTGTGCACTCTACTGTGTACTCTGCTGTACTCTGCTGTGCTGTACAATTAGGGGCATGTACACGGAACTGACTGACAGAAAAGGGAGAGGGTAGTGTTTTGGATGTTTTTGGTCCAAAGGAAGTTTTGTAGTCATGTTCCCCAGGGGCCAGTGTTGGGATCCCTGCCCTTCCTGATATATATTTTCCAGACCTTGGTGTACGGAGCGTAATATCAACATTTTCGGATAATGTCAAATTTGGACTGTGAGGTGAATAGTGTAACATTTCAAAAAGGCATTAACAGGCTAGTCGATAAATGGGTGGATAAATGGCAGATGAAATTTGATGCAGGGAAGTGTGAAGTGCTTCATTTTGGTGGGAAAATGGGTTCAGGAGCAGAGGGATCTGGGTGGACATGTGCATAAGTCACTGAAAGTGGCAAGACAGGTTGAGAGAGCACGGTTTCTCAAGAACACATTAGCCTGGACTTTCTTAATAGGGGCATAGTTTACCAGAGCAATGGTGTTAAATTAAATTGGTATAGGACATGGGTTCAGGAAGGATGTGTAGTCCTTTGAGATTCAGAAGAATTGTTGTGGTGATAGATTAGAGAAATTGGGATTTTCTTCCTTGGATAGGGAAGTTTGAAAGAAGGATTAATAGAGATGTTCAAAATCGGAGTGAGAGAAAGGTGGTACCTGGCTAGCATAGATATGGAGAAACTGTTCCCACTGGTGGGATGATCAAGAATTAGAGGGCACAGATTTCTGGTAAAAGGCAGGAGAAGCAATGGTGACATTGGGAAAAGCCTTTTTCATCAGTGAGTGGTTAAGATGTGGAATGCACTGCCTGAGGTTTATGGATGAAAAGGGATTGGTTCAGGTTAGAGGGTCATTGTTTTTTAACTGGTCGGCGCAACATTGTGGACCGAAGGGCCTGTTCTGCGCTGTAATGTTCTATGTTCTATGAGGTTGTGGTGGAGACAGGTTCAACAGAGGCTTTCAAAAGGGGATTGCAATATTATCTGGAAGTGCAGGATTACAGGGATTAGACATAGAACTTGGTAAATTGCTTTTTTGGCAGATGGGCTGATTGGCCTGCTCCTAGTGCTACAATTATTCTGTGATTCTGTGCTCAGCAGTTTTTGCTGAACCTGTTTCACATGATTTATCTCCGTATTGGAACCTCTATTCTTGGGCCTGGTTTGAGGCTCGTTAGTCCTCTCTGCTTGCGCTCAGTTGGGAACTGAGAATGCCACACATTGATCCAGTCAGCGTGAGCTATGTGTTCCCTCTCACAACCCAAACCCGCAGCTTTTGCTGCCTTTCCCAGAATAGTTTGCTAATGATTCCCAATATCCCTCTCCCAGTGGTCAGAAGCCTGTGTCTGATGTCGGCAATGTGTGGGGAATATTTATAAACTAGTGCATGCCGGGTTCAAACTAAACAGGCTGACTCTGCATTCACTACACATCGGTACCAAGGAGAAAGGTGGCCCCAGATGGTCCAAACGGTTAACATTATTTTGAAGGATAAAATTCTCTCACTTAAAATATCACCGATAAATTGTTTCCTTGAAGCAATGTTAAATGGCCAGAAATACTGCAAACAAGAAATGGTATAAGTTTGCTGGAATGATGTGAAAGCTTTACTTTGAGGTTGGGATTTACTGACCATGTTCACCCTAAAACTGGAAAATCCCACCTGAAGTCAACGGACCTCCCCTCCCACTACAATTCCCATGGCGGGCGGGATGGGAAAATAACCCCCTGTACTTAGATAGAGATAGTGTAGAGAGAGCTTTACTCTGTATCTAATCCTGTGCTGTACCTGTCCTGGGAGTGTTTGACGAGGGCAGTGTAGAGGGAGCTTTACTCTGTATCTAACCCCGTGCTGTACCTGTCCTGGGAGTGTTTGATGGGGGGACAGTGTAGAGGGAGCTTTACTCTGTATCTAACCCCGTGCTGTCCCTGTCCTGGGAGTGTTTGATGGGGGACAGTGTAGAGGGAGCTTTACTCTGTATCTAACCCTGTGCTGTACCTGTCCTGGGAGTGTTTGATGGGGGACAGTGCAGAGGGAGCTTTACTCTGTATCTAACCCCGTGCTGCCCCTGTCCTGGGAGTGTTTGATGGGGGACAGTGTAGAGGGAGCTTTACTCTGTATCTAACCCTGTGCTGTACCTGTCCTGGGAGTGTTTGATGGGGGACAGTGCAGAGGGAGCTTTACTCTGTATCTAACCCCGTGCTGTACCTGTCCTGGCCTGGGAGTATTTGATGGGGGACAGTGCAGAGGGAGCTTTACTCTGTATCTAACCCCGTGCTGTACCTGTCCTGGGAGTGTTTGATGGGGGGACAGTGTAGAGGGAGCTTTACTCTGTATCTAACCCCGTGCTGTACCTGTCCTGGGAGTATTTGATGGGGGACAGTGTAGAGGGAGCTTTACTCTGTATCTAACCCCGTGCTGTACCTGTCCTGGGAGTGTTTGATGGGGGGACAGTATAGAGGGAGCTTTACTCTGTATCTAACCCCGTGCTGTACCTGTCCTGGGAGTATTTGATGGGGGACAGTGTAGAGGGAGCTTTACTCTGTATCTAACCCCGTGCTGTACCTGTCCTGGGAGTGTTTGATGGGGGGACAGTATAGAGGGAGCTTTACTCTGTATCTAACCCCGTGCTGTACCTGTCCTGGGAGTGTTTGATGGGGACAGCGTAGAGGGAGCTTTACTCTGTATCTAACCCCGTGCTGTACCTGTCCTGGGAGTGTTTGATGGGGACAGCGTAGAGGGAGCTTTACTCTGTATCTAACCCCGTGCTGTACCTGTCCTGGGAGTGTTTGATGGGGGGACAGTGTAGAGAGAGCTTTACTCTGTATCTAACCCCGTGCTGTACCTGTCCTGGGAGTGTTTGATGGGGGACAGTGTAGAGGGAGCTTTACTCTGTATCTAACCCCGTGCTGTACCTGTCCTGGGAGTGTTTGATGGGGAACAGTGTAGACGGAGCTTTACTCTGTATCTAACCCCGTGCTGTACCTGTCCTGGGAGTGTTTGATGGGGGGACAGTGTAGAGGGAGCTTTACTCTGTATCTAACCCTGTGCTGTACCTGTCCTGGGACTGTTTGATGGGGGGACAGTGTAGAGGAAGCTTTACTCTGTATCTAACCCCGTGCTGTACCTGTCCTGGGAGTGTTTGATGGGGGCAGTGTAGAGGGAGCTTTACTCTGTATCTAACCCCGTGCTGTACCTGTCCTGGGAGTGTTTGATGCGGGGACAGTGTAGACGGAGCTTTACTCTGTACCATATTCTAATAACCTTTCACATTCTGACTGAATTGCCTCCTGATTGAATAATAATTCCAGCCTAATTCTAACCTTATCCTTGTGCAGAAATGAAATACAGAGGAATTTGGAAATTTGAAATCGAAGAGGGAAATGATGGAAACACTCAGCGGGTGAAGTATGATTAGAGAGAATACAAAGTTCGTATTTCAGGTCAATTCTTAACTAGAACGCAAGAAAAACGGAAAGTACAAACCCTTTTCTGTAAATCCTTTTTACAGAATGCAACATTTTCTACCTCTACCCATCAACTTTCAGAGTCCCAGCAGTCCCTTATGTTATGTGTTTGCTCAACATAGTTAAGCAATCATTATCCCCCATCTGTTTATTCTGAATCTCTATAAACAACTAACATGACATTAACACATTTATTACCCAAATCGCCATGAATTCCATTGTAATCAGATGGTCACTGGATTTCTTTCTGAAAGGATACTGTCATGTTTTTCACCAACGGACTGTGATGAAACTTTATCCATCATAGCTCGATAAATCTCTCTGTCTTTCTTGCTCATTGGCACAATGGAAGAAAGCCCAGGCATGTACATGTCTATAATCACAGACTAACTTCTCTTTATTCAGCATTATTGTAATTCTGAAACTTCTGGAGGTGAAGCCATCCCGTCTCTGCAGCTTTGAGCTCTACCCTCTGAACCTTGTTAGGGTACGGATCAGAAACCCCAAGAGAGATTATGGAGTTAGATTAGAACCCAACAATTTGCTATCAATTGTGAAGGTTTGGGGCACTGTTTTAGTGGCTCGCTGTGCCGGTCAGTCAGCATAGTGGGCAGGGAAGGTTACGTGCGAAGGCAAAACTCTGATTTGTACCCAGTCAGGTACAATGGGTAAAGGACCTACCTGGTTTGGCACGGCTACTTCTGCCGTCCTGGGTGCTTTCACATTCAGCGCCATTATGTCACACTGGCGCGAATCACTACTTCTCTGCAGGAGTGAAGACCAGGTACCATGGCCATGCTGGGAGAATCGGAGACCATTGAAGCCCCTGGGTAGTATGGTGTATGGACAGGCAGCGCTCATTGGACAAAGCCAGCCTGGCTGTGCTCACCTGGCACGCTGGCACTGCCTGCTTGGACACCATTATAGAACATAGAACATTACAGCACAGAACAGGCCCTTCGGCCCACGATGTTGCGCCGACCAGCTTTTAAAAAAAAACAACACTAACCCACTAATCTAAACCAATCCCATTTCGTCCATAAACCTATCCACAGATCTCTTAAACGCCCCCAAACTAGGCGCATTTACAACTGCAGCTGGCAGGGCATTCCAGTCCCTCACCACCCTCTGGGTAAAGAACCTACCCCTGACATCAGTCCTATAACTACCCCCCCTTAATTTAAAGCCGTGCCCCCTCGTGCTAGCTTTCTCCATCCTAGGAAAAAGGCTATCACTATCTACCCTGTCTAAACCTCTAATCATCTTATATGTTTCAATAAGGTCCCCTCTTAGCCGCCTTCTTTCCAGCGAAAACAACCCCAAATCTCTCAGTCTCTCCTCATAGGATCTCCCCTCCATACCAGGCAACATCCTGGTAAACCTCCTCTGCACCCTCTCCAAAGCCTCTACATCCTTCCTGTAATGTGGGGACCAGAACTGCACACAATACTCCAAGTGCGGCCGCACCAGAGTTGTGTACAGTTGCAACATGACGCTGCGACTCCTAAATTCAATCCCCCTACCAATAAACGCCAAGACACCGTATGCCTTCTTAACAACCTTATCTACTTGATTCCCTACTTTCAGGGATTATAGTGTTGATGTGGAGATGCCGGCATTGGACTGGGGTAAAACAGAAAGAAATCCCACAACACCAGTTTTAAAGTCCAAACAGGTTTATTTGTAGCAAAAGCCGCAAGCTTTCGGGACAGCCTGTCCCTTCGTCAGGTGGCTGGGAGTTCTGTTTGGGCTTTAAACTGGTGTTGTGGGATTTCTTTCTGTTTCACCATTAGTGTGCCAGGGAAGTGCCAAGGGGATGGGGCCCAAGTGGGCGTGGTACATGAGTGGGTGTGAGACTATGACGGGAGGGTATACACACTGATGTAGGCCTTATGCAAGGAGGTGGTTGTGCAGGTCGGGGGGGTCATGTGGGGGGGCATTCAGGGTCTTGGCGTGCGAGGGAGGTGACACACAGGAGTGGGATATGGAGGTGTTTGTGATGGGGGACATGTTTATTAAATGCTGCCTCCTGTAATTACACTAAATGCGTGAGGCTGCAAGGAGTGGAAGTATCTGCGGATAGGGTGAGATGAGGTGTTTTGGGAGAAAGCTCATGTCTGACATGGACCCGTTGAGTTGAATGGTCATTTTCTGTACAATGAATGTCGGGGATATTCGTGATTCAATTGGATTTTTTTAATGACAGCCTCACATCACTTTTACTGATATCAACTTATAATTTCCAGATATCGTAAACCAAATTCAAATTTCTCAAATTGAAATGGTGAGATTTAAACTCACAACTCAGGATTACTTGTTCAGCGCTAATAATTCATTCAACGCAAGTCACCCTTAAGCAGCAACTGAGCCAGGTTACACCTCTCCTTCCTGGTTGACAACGTTGACACGAGTCTAGAAGGAACCCCTCCAAAATAGCCCAGGCGAAAATATTTTTAAAGCAACAGCAACTGGTAATTAAGTTCAAGACTTGAAACAGAACTCACGGCCAAATACTGAGCTCTATCGGTGTGAATAAGGGGGAGGTAAGAGGATGTGAGAGAGTAGAGAGAAAAAAATGAGGAGAGAGAGAGAGAAGGAGCAATGATCCATTCTCTAGAATGAAAGCACAAGAGAAAATAGGAGCTGAAGTGACGAATATGCTGCCAACAACAACACAGTGGGTTAGCACTGCTGCTTCACAGCTCCAGGGTCCTGGGTTCGATTCCCGGCTCGGGTCACTGTCTGTGTGGAGTTTGCACATTCTCCTCGTGTCTGCGTGGGTTTCCTCCGGGTGCTCCGGTTTCCTCCCACAGTCCAAAGATGTGCGGGTTAGGTTGATTGGCCATGCTAAGAAATTGCCCCTTAGTGTCCAGGGTTGTGTAGGTTAGAGGGATTAGTGGGGATATGGGGGGTAGGGCCTGGGTGGGATTGTGTTCGGTGCAGACTCGATGGGCCGAAGGGCCTCTTTCTGCACTGTAGGGGTTCTACGATTCTATGAACAACCAAATCAGTTCAACTCATCACCCATTCGAGTGGACCGGAGATCAGCGCCTGGATGTCTGATTGAGAGGAGGGGGAGGAGCTGCTATTGCAGGAGAGGGTTAAAATAAAACCAACAACATGGATCCCTGGCACAGCCAGAAGATAAAAACAACTCACATATATACACATATAAATAATTTTTTGTATTATGAATTTGTTTGAGCTGAGTTACCATGGTGAGAATTCCCACGTTGTTTATATAATGAATTATAATAAATGAAGTTTGCACTGGGAATTGTGAAACAGCTTCTATTTTCTCTGCTGTTTAACCTCTCATCTTTTGCTACCTCAATAGGTCCACTATTATTTACCATTCTCCCTCTTTCTCTCTCCCTACTCTTGAATTTTTGACCAGCTCTGTGAGGTATACCACAGATAGTTAGAATGATGCCAATTGTCAAGGATTGTCCTGGGCACAAAGTCCTTTCCAATCTTTCAAATTGTGTCAGGCCTATCAGCAATGATTTCAGACCGGCCAAAATGAGGGAAGTAATAACCAGAACACTTCCAACCTCAAAGAGTTCAAGACTGACGGCCGCTGTGCCAAAACCTGGCATAGCTTTTGTGCTCTGATCATTAATCACTCCGTGTTATTTTCATATCTTTTCCCTAACAAAATAAAGACCTGCATTTATATAGCTCTTTCCACAACCACAGGACTTCGCAAAGTAGTTTCCTGCCAATGACATGCTGTTGAAATCCTGCTGTGATGGGGAAAGGGACAAATGGCCAACTCCTGCTTCTATTTTCTACGTTTCGATGAAATGAGGCAGGCAATCTGCATACAAACTGCAAAGTGGTAACAGCCAGGACATCTGTTACACTAATGTTGGCAAAGATTTAACCAGGACAGCTCTCATGTTCTTCTTTGAAATTGTACCATCGGACATCCACTTTAGATAGGGACTCAGTTTAACATTTTATCCAAAAAATGGCACTTTCAGAAGCACAGCACTCTGTCATTACTGTGCAGGGGTGCGACCTTCATTTTGTGCTCAAGTCCTGGAGTATGACTTGAACCCACAACTTGCTGCCTCAGAGGGGAGTGCGCTACTTCCTGAGCCAAAATGCCCCAGTCTGACCAAATAGACAGTACCCTGCCATTGATGTCTGGCTGGCAAACTCTTAACAAGCTCATACTGCCCTTCAGTGAGCTCAGGGAAGCAAAGAGCTCTCTGATACTCCCTCTAACTTTCCTTTAGTGAGGTGTCACTTGCTTGAAGACTGGAAATGCACCAAATAATGATTTAACGGGATTGAGGGTTATAGATAGGCCTGGTAGGTAGGGATATGATTGGCGCAACTTGTGGGCCGAAGGGCCTGTTTGTGCTGTAGTGTTCTATGTTCAAATAAACAGGGCACCCTTTAAAGAGGCAGGAGGGTTTAGTGGTGTCATAAACACAACCCCAAAATAAGATCATAAGAACATAAGAAATAGGAGCAGGAGTAGGCCATCTAGCCCTTCGAGCCTGCCCCGCCATTCAATAAGATCGTGGCTGATCTGTCGTGGCTCAGTTCCACTTTCCCACCCTCTCCCCATAACCCTTAATCCCCTCTCTTATCAAAAACCCATCAACCCGCGTCTTAAAAATATTTAGCGAGGTAGCCTCCACCACTTCAATGGGCAGAGAATTCCAGAGATTCACCACCCTTTGAGTGAAGAAGTTCCTCCTCAACTCCGTTCTAAACCGCCCCCCCTTTATCTTGAGGCTGTGCCCTCTAGTCCTACTGTCTTTTTTGAGCGGGAAGAGTGTCTCCACCTCTATCCTATCCATCCCATTCATCATCTTATACGTCTCAATGAGATCTCCCCTCATTCTTCTAAACTCCAACGAGTACAAGCCTAGTTTATTCAGCCTCTCCTCATAGCTCAACCCCCTCAACTCCGGTATCAGCCTAGTAAACCTCCTCTGCACTCCCTCCAAGGCCAAAATATCTTTGCGCAGATAAAATAAAACAAAATAAAACAGACCAAATATTAATCGCAAACTGGGTTCACCTGAAGCACTGGAATTCTGTGCTGGCCATTTCAGTGGGAACCTGCATTCAAGCTAAAGAAAGAGAGAATAATTTCCCTTTAGCTTACCAAGTCAGAGTTTCAGGCAAGATCCAAATAATGCAAAAAGTTTTATTTACACAGGGCCTCTAAAGTAGGTCAGCACCAAAAGACAAATCGCAGAGGCGTAAACAAATAATGCATGTTGAACCAATGAAGAGGAGATTAATAGGGTTACCATATGATAGTATGAATATCTGGGGAGGGAATATTCTAGAAAGTGGAAGCTGAAGGAAGCAGAAGGAAAAGGAGGATACACAAGAGGTCGGATTCTGAGGAACAGAATTTGGGAGATTTGCAATGCTGGAGGAGGTTACAGAGATGAAAGTTACAGGGAGGGTTATAGAACATAGAACATAGAACACTACAGCACAAACAGGCCCTTCAGCCCACGAGTTGCACCGATCACATCAATACCTACCAATCCATAGACCTATCTATAACCCCCAATCCCATTAAATCCCATATACTCATCCAGAAGTCTTTTAAAAGACCCCAGCGAGTTCGCCTCCACCACCACTGACGGCAGCCGATTCCATTCACTCACCACCCTCTGAGTGAAAAACTTACCCCTAACATCACTTCTGTACCTGCCTCCCCGCACCTTAAATCTGTGTCCTCTCGTAGCAACCATTTCAACCCGGGGAAATAGCCTCTGAGAGTCCACCCTATCCATTCCACTCAACATTTTATAAACTTCTATCAGGTCGCCTCTCAACCCTCGTCTCTCCAGGGAAAAGAGTCCCAGCTCCCTCAACCTAACTTCATAAGGCATGCCTCCCAATCCAGGCAACATCCTTGTAAATCTCCTCTGTACCCTTTCAATAGCTTCTACATCCTTCCTATAGTGAGGTGACCAGAACTGCGCACAGTACTCCAAGTGGGGTCTGACAAGGGTCTTATAAAGTTGCAGCATTACCTCCCGACTCCGAAACTCAATCCCTCGATTGATGAAGGCCAGTACACCATACGCCTTCTTGACCACATCCTCCACCTGCGAGGCCGATTTAAGAGTCCTGTGGACCCGGACCCCAAGATCCTTGGTTATGGCCATGTTAAAGGTGAAAATTTTATATTCAAGGTATTGGGGCTCGAGGAAGGAGGTCTTGAGATGCAGTGGGGAGCCCCATTGGTCCTGAGCCAGAAACACGGGTACAAAGTTCCAGTTCAGAGCTTGAAGGCCAAGGAACGGATATTCATTACAGGGCCACACAACCTGAATTTTAACTTGTAACTCATAGAATAATAGAAACCCTACAGTGCAGAAAGAGGCTTTTTGGCCCATCGAGTCTGCACCGACCACAATCCCACCCAGGCCCTATCCTCATACCCCTACACATTTACCCACTAATCCCTCGAACCTATACATCCCAGGACACTAAGGGTCAGTTTTAGCATGGCCAATCAACCTAACCCACACATTTTTGGACTGTGAGAGGAAACTGGAGCAAAGAACAAAAAGAACAAAAACAGGCTGGGAACCAGGCCCTTCGGCCTAACGAGCACCCGGAGGAAACCCACGCAGACACGAGGAGAATGTGCAAACTCCACACAGAGAGTGACCCGAGGCCGGGAATCGAACCCAGGAGCTGTGAAGCAGCAGTGCTAACCACTGTGCTACCGTGCCACCCTTAATCCTTCCAACACACGCCAACAGCAGGCGGTAGGAGTGGGAGAGACCCCTGTTCAGTCAGATAGAAATTGGAGACATGATCAGCTCTCTCCACAGCTCCAGACTACATCATACCTGGACAAGTGTGTGTTGTCACGGTGACTGGAACTCCTTGGGAGGGGGCGGTTGATTCTGAGCAGCCGGTGTGGATTCGATTTGTGGCAGCAGCACAGGGTTCGATCCCCATTCCGGCTGGGGAGGATTCCGGATCCTTGTCCCACATCTGATGGAGGGGTCACAGTGCTGTGGATCAGACCTGCCTTCACACAGGGAACTCAGCAAGGCGAAAGGAGCCAGTGTCGGGTGAATGAGGAAAAGCAGTTGGAGCAGGAATTGATGAGCAAAATGTTATGGAGCAGCAGAGTTGTGGACGTAAAGAACTTTATGGAAAATGCAGGATTGGGGAGCTTGCTGGGAGAATGTAGAAAAAGTCTATTTGGGAGCAGACAAAGTATTGAGTCAGGGTTTTACTATATGGGGTTGGTGATTTAGGTCTAGCTCACTGTGTAATAGGAAGGAGCATACTGGAGTACAATTCCACAACAAATTCACTAGTGTTTCAATCCATAACCAAATGATGTGGGGGTCACCAAAGCTGAAAATAGGTCCATTAGGACATTGCCATTTGTCAACAAATTCACCATTAACCTGAGAACAGAATCCTCTCCTAATTCCCCAAGATACCCTCTCTCTATGGAAGCTTTATCTCTGCTTTCTGTTATGGATTACAATGTGTAGGCATTCGTGAGAAAGACTATCATTCATTACTGAGGTTATTGTTAGTTATTGGAGTTTTCATTCATTAATGGGATTATTATTAGTTATTGAGATTATGAGTTATTGGGATTATTATTAGTTATTGATATTATTACTTATTGAGATTATTATTAGTTATTGATATTATTAGTTATTAGGATTATTATTAGTTATTGAGATTATTACTTATTGATATTATTATTAGTTATTGATATTATTACTTATTGGGATTATTATTAGTTATTGATATTATTAGTTATTTGGATTATTATTAGTTATTGATATTATTAGTTATTGGGATTATTACTTATTGAGATTATTATTAGTTATTGATATTATTAGTTATTAGGATTATTATTAGTTATTGAGGTTATTACTTATTGATATTATTATTAGTTATTGATATTATTACTTGTTGGGATTATTATTAGTTATTGATATTATTACTTATTGAGATTATTATTAGTTATTGATATTATTAGTTATTTGGATTATTATTAGTTATTGAGATTATTACTTATTGAAATTATTATTAGTTATTCATATTATTAGTTATTAGGATTATTATTAGTTATTGATATTATTAGTTATTGGGATTATTATTAGTTATTAGGGTTATCATTAATTATTTGATTTATTATTAGTTAGTGGGATTATCATTGGTTATTGAGGTTGTCATTAGTTATTTGGGTTATTACTAGTTATGGGGATTGTTATTAGGTTTTGGATTTATTATTCATTGGGATTGATATAATTTTGGGGGTGAATATTAAGTATTGATCTTATCATTCATATTTAAGATCATGATCAGTTACCAGGATTATCAATAGTTTTCAAGGTCATCCTTATTTATTGCTGTTAGTCTCAGTTTACCCCCTATTCTCTTTCCCAATCTGCACTTAACCAGAAAATCTTAATTCATTTTCATTATTCTTCATGTCATCTATCCCTCCTCTTGAGCATCACAGCTCCCATAGTGAAACAGTGACGCCGGAGATGTGAAACTTCTTTCGGAAACTCCGTCTTTTTCCCGTCTTTTCTCTAAATTATCTCACAGCTTTCCCAATGACATCAGAAAGCAATTTAATGGTCTTCAGAGTCTCACTGTTTCAACATACTTCAGCCATTTAACAAATGTAAGAACAATTTGAGTGTCTAAATATTTACATGTGCTATAAACACAATACACAGCTGGAAGACTAGATCACCAATTTTATTTAATTTGCGGCAATTTTTTTAAGTCATGCCTCAATGTGAGACCTTCCTTATTCAAAGCACAGGTTTATGTTTCACGAGATTGGGGGGGCACTGGCAAAATTTTGAACTGTCTCTTCTGCCAGAGTTTGACTTGATTTGATTTATTACTGTCACATGCATTGGTATACAGTGAAAAATATTGTTTCTTGCACGCTATACAGACAAAACATTCCATTCATAGACTACACAGGGCAGAAGGAGAGGACAGAGTGCAAAAAAGAGTGTTACAGTCGTAATTAGGGTGTAGAGAAAGATCAGCTTAATATAAGGTAGTAGATGGTAGTAGAGAAGAAGGGGTTCTTGAATCAGTCGGTACATGACCTCAGACATTTGTATCTCTTTTCTGGTGGAAGAGAGTACACCCGGGATGCATGGGGTCCTTAATTATGTTGGCTGCTTTGCCGAGGCAGTGGGAAGTGTAGACAGAGTCAATAGATGAGAGGCTGGTTTGCATGATGGGGCTGGACATTGTTCACAACCCTTTGTAGCTTTTTGCGGTCTTGGGCAGAGCAGGAGCCATACAAAGCTGTGATACAACTAGAAGGAATGCTTTCTATTGTGCATCTGTAAAAGTTGAACCCAGGCACTCTGACACATGGAAATTCTCTTTTGATCTTCAGTAAGCATGGGGCAGTCTCAATTCAAAAACTTACCGATTGGTGTTTCTGATTATCATGATGTGGAGTTGCCGGCATTGGATTGGGGTAAGCACAGTAGGTAATCTCACAACACCAGGTTAAAGTCCAACTTATTTGATAGCACGAGCTTTTGGAGCAACGCTCCTTCATCAGGTGAGTGACGAGTTCTGTTCACAAACAGCTACATAGACACAAATTCAATTTACAAGATAATGGTTGGAATGCGAGTCTTTACAGGTAATCAAGTCTTTACAGATGCAGACAATATGAGTGGAGAGAGGGTTAAGCACAGGTTAAAGAGATGTGTATTATTTCCAGACAGGACAGTTAGTGAGATTTTGCAAACCCAGGCAAGTTGTGGGGGTTACAGATAGTGTGACATGAACCCAAGGCCATCCTCGTATGCTCAGTCTCTGCTCAGCGACTCTGCGCTGTCGTGTGTCGTGAAGGCTGCCTTGGAGAACGCTTACCCGAAGATCAGAGGCCGAATGCCCGTGACCACTGAAGTGTTCCCCAACAGGGAGAGAACAGTCTTGCCTGGTGATTGTCGAGCGATGTTCATTCATCCGTTGTCGTAGTGTCTGCACGGTCTCCCCTATGTACCATGCTTCGGGACATCCTTTCCTGCAGTGTATCAGGTAGACAACGTTGGCCAAGTTACAAGAGTATGTACCGTGTACCTGGTGGATGGTATTCTCACGTGAGATGATGGCATCCATGTCGATGATCCGGCATGTCTTGCAGAGGTTGCTGTGGCAGGGTTGTGTGGTGTCATGGTCACTGTTCTCCTGAAGGCTGGGTAGTATGTTGTATACAATGGTCTGTTTGAGGTTGTATGGTTGTCTGAAGGCAAGAAGTGGGGGTGTGGGGATGGCCTTGGCGAGATGTCCATCTTCATCAATAACATGTTGAAGGCTCCAGAGAAGATGCCGTAGCTTCTCCGCTCTGGGGAAGTACTGGACGGCGAAGGGTACTCTGTCTGCTGTGTCCCCGTGTTTGTCTTCTGAGGAGGTCTGTCTGGATTTTCACTGTGGCACGTCAGAACTGTTAATGGATGAGTCAGCGTCATATCCTGTTCTAAAGAGGGCATCTCGCAGCATCTGGAGGTGTCTGTTGTGATCCTCCTCATCTGAGTAGATCCTGTGTATACGGTGAGCTTGTCCGTAGGGGATGCCTTCTTTAACATGTTTAGGGTGGGAGCTGGAGAAATGGAGCATCGTGAGGTTATCTGTGGGTTTGCGGTACAGTGAGGTGCTGAGGTGACCGTCCTTGATGGAGATGCGTGCGTCCAAGAATGCAACCGATTCTGGAGAGTAATCCATGGTGAGTCTGATGGTGGAGTGGAACTTGTTGATATCATCAAATCGTTGTTTCAGTGATTGTTCACCATGAAGCCAAAGGAAGAAAATGTCATCGATGTATCCAGTGTATAGCATCGGTTGAAGGTCCTGTGCAGTGGAGAAGCCTTGTTCGAACTGGGATCTTGGGTTCATGTCACGCTATCTGTAACCCCCACGACTTACCTGGGTTTACAAAATCTCACTAACTGTCCTGACTGGAGACAATACACATCTCTTCAACCTGTGCTTAACCCTATCTCCACTCACATTGTCTGTATCTGTAAAGACTTGATTACTGTTAAGACTCGCACCCCAACCATTATCTTGTAAATTGAGTTTGTGTCTATTTAAGTCCCGTTTGTGAACTGACCTGATGAAGGGGTAACACTCCAAAAGCTTGTGCTACCTGTTGGACTTTAACCTGGTGTTGAGAGACTTGATTATCATTAGTATTCAGCTTATCAATCATATTTAAGATTATGATCTTACCAGCATTATCAATCATTTCCAAGGTCATCATTAGTTTTTGACGTTAGTTAGAAGTCTTAACTGTTCACTTTCTCAGTCTGCTCCCAGCCTTAATTAGGGGCAACACGGTGGTTAGCACTGCTGTCTCACAGCACGAGGGACCCAAGTTCAATTCCAGCCTCGGGTCACTGTCTGTGTGGAGTTTGCACATTCTCCCAGTGTCTGCGTGGGTTTCCTCCGGGTGCTCCAATTTCCTCCCACACTTCAAAGACGTGCGGGTTAGGTTGATTGGCCGTGCTAAATTACCCCTTGATTTCGGGGGAATTAAAAGAGTAAATACATGGGGTTATGGGGATAGGGCCTAGGTGGGATTGTTGTCAGTGCAGGCTCGATGGGCTGAATGGCCTCCTTCTGCACTGTAGGGATTCTAAGAAAATCTTCATACATTTTTAATATTCTTCAACCTCATTTATTTCTCTTCATAAGCATCACAACTCCAACAAAACAGTCTACCTCTCAGCACTGGATGTCAGGCTCTCCCTGAAAAGGTACAGATAAATGGAACTGCTTTCTATGGCCCTAAGCAGCAAAGAGTGGGGCAGTGTGGGGGTTCTACACCAACTCTTTGCTGAATTGTGAGCTCTTTCACTCTGCACCAGAAGGTTCTGAGTTCCTGTCCCGCTACAGAGACATGATCACTCTTTGGCTGACACGCAAAACTGAGGGATGCACCTTGGCAACACTGCCACGGTGCATCTTTTGAATGAGATGTTAAACAGAGGACCTGACTGCTCTTGCAGTTAGATGTAAAGGATTCGATAGCATTATGGTAAGAGGGTGGAACGATTTCCTTGGTGTTCTGGTCAATGTTGATCTCTAAACCAAAATCACTGAAGCAGATTATCTGATTGTGTGTGTGGGATCTTGCTGAATGAAAATTGGTCATTGTATTTTCTACATTACACCAGTGACTATACTTCAAGGGGTTTTGTGGTTTGTAAAGCATCTTCAAAGACTCTATGGTCATGAAAGGTGATATATAATTGCAATTTGTATAGAGCTACAATTACAAAATTTTACAATATTTCTTTCATAGAACATAGAACATAGAACATTACAGCGCAGAACAGGCCCTTCGGCCCACGATGTTGCGCCGACCAGTTACAAAACAATGACCCACTAACCTAAACCAATCCCTTCTCGTCCATAAACCTATCCACGGATCTCTTAAACGCCCCCAAACTAGGCGCATTTACAACTGCAGCAGGCAGGGCATTCCAATCCCTCACCACCCTCTGGGTAAAGAACCTACCCCTGACATCCGTCCTATAACTACCACCCCTTAATTTAAAGCTATGCCCCCTCGTGCTAGATTTCTCCATCAGAGGAAAAAGGCTATTACTATCCACCCTATCTAAACCTCTAATCATCTTATATGTTTCAATAAGATCCCCTCTTAGCCGCCTTCTTTCCAGCGAAAACAACCCCAAATCCCTCAGCCTCTCCTCATAGGACCTCCCCTCCATACCAGGCAACATCCTGGTAAACCTCCTCTGCACCCTCTCCAAAGCCTCCACATCCTTCCTATAATGTAGGGACCAGAACTGCACACAATACTCCAAGTGCGGCCGCACCAGAGTTGTGTACAGTTGCAACATGACACTGCGACTCCTAAATTCAATCCCCCTACCAATAAACGCCAAGACACCGTATGCCTTCTTAATAACCTTATCTACTTGACTCCCAACTTTCAGGGATCTATGTATACATACACCTAGATCCCTCTGCTCATCCACACTATTCAAAGTCCTCCCGTTAGCCCTATACTCGACACATCTGTTATTCCTACCAAAGTGAATTACCTCACACTTCTCCGCATTAAACTCCATCCGCCACCTCTCGGCCCAGCTCTGCAACCTGTCTAAGTCTTCCTGCAAACTATGACACCCTTCATCACTATCTACCACACCTCCGACTTTGGTGTCATCAGCAAACTTACTAATCCACCCAACTATACCCTCATCCAGATCATTAATAAAAATTACAAACAGCAGTGGCCCCAAAACAGATCCCTGAGGCACACCACTCGAAACCGAACTCCATGATGAATATTTACCATCAACCACCACCCTCTTCAGTTGGCTAATTTTGACCAGGGAACCATTCAGGAGTGCGACATTACCTTCACTAGCGAGGGATAAGGAACATTACATGTTCCTTGTTCCTTACCAGTCAACCTTTGATGGATGACTACATAGGGGTGTAATTTTCTGGGATCTGCCAATTTCTCATCCCAAACCCAATGGCAAGCCGTCACATGTAAGCCTGGAAGGTAAAGAGTGAATACTCTGAGGGATTTTCGTCAAAATTGAGAGCCCAGCTGTACCCAGTACTAACTAACCACATTTCAAGTCTTTACAATGCATTTCCCAAGGGGAATCTCACTGATATTTTCTTTCCCTAGCCCAGGAATAATAAGGCCAATTATAGTACCCCTCCTGATATGTCTGCTCAAGACAATTATTTCAGCATTATGGCCACATTTAGTTAATAGAACCGGGCTGCTCTGATTAGACCCGGATAGACTGCAGGGTATTGATGACAGACAGTCTTAGGGTCCCTGTCATTCCTGACTAGACAATTGATTCATGCCAATCAATTCAAGAACAGCTTCTTCCCGGCTACCATCAGACTTTTGAATGGAGCTACTTTGAATTAAGTTGACCTTTCTCTACAGCCTAGTTATGACTGTAACACCACATTCTGCACCCTCTCCTTTCCTTCTCTATGAACAGTATGCTCTGCCTGTATAGTGTGCAAGAAACAATACTTTTCACTGTACACCAATACATGTGACAATAATAAAAATAAACCAAAATCAACTGTGCTGACCAGTGAAATGTCCAACATCAAGTCAGGAACAAAGTGGAACTTCCTCCAATTTAATGTCAGCAAGACTGATGTCAGAATGTCTGTCTGCTGCCAAAAAGACAGTCTATTTCCTCATTCTATCTCTCCTTGGTTATTTGCTGAAATTGAATCCAATAATGTACGAGTTCAATGGTTTGTATGACCCTGAGCTGAGTTCAATGGCCATCGCCAAGAGGACACATTTTTACTTCTCAACAAGTCATCTCTGTCCTCACCTCTGCCCTGTGACACTAAATCACCCCTTCTCTACTCAATTTCTCCATTTTATCCCTTACAAGATGCTCAACTTCTGTCCAGTATAAGCTGGTCCTAGTTCATTGACTGAAAGGGTAAACTCTGTTTCTCTTATCACAGACACTGCCTGAGCTGCTGAGTATTTCCAGCATTCCCTGTTTTAATTTCAGATTGTTGACGTCTGCAACATTTCACTTTTGTGATGTTGCAGTGAGTTGGGGTCTCATTTTGACCCTCGTTGAGTTCCAGCCTCAGGTTGGGTAGTAACTCTCGGGCTGGGATTCTCCAACCATTCACGCTGGTGGGACCTTCTGGAAATACACGCACAGACATACTTACCCACATAAATACCCAAACACATACACACACAGATACACTCACCACACACTGACACCATACATAAACGTCACAGAAATATACATACAAACGGAGATAGCGTGGCCCCTTTAAAAGGCAATCCCTAGGCCACATGACTGGACCAGGACCAATAATACAGTGTGAGCGCACAAACCTCGGTCGATCGAGAGTCCCAGATCTGGAAGGCAGCAGAGCGAGCTAGGGAGCTGTGGGGAACAGAGCTGTGTTGTTGTGTTGCAAATCCTTAACTGTAAAGTTTGAATAAACCTTTTTGTTTTATACCTGTCATTCCGAGTCACCTCATGTTATCACACAAAGTATGACAAAGTCTGTGCATGCACAGAGACACTCACTATGGATACTCTGCAGGCGCGTCGGCCCACCTTGTTGTCTAATGAGGGGCATGCACACGGTGGGTTGTGCGTGGACTGCTCTTGAAAGTTCGAGAGTGGCCTAGTACTTCTCGTCGTTTGTGTATCCTTAAAACTGGACCAACAGATGGGCACCACGACAGCTCAGTGACTATCACAGATACGTGGATTTGGGCCGGTGTCTGTGGGAGTTTGCGCATTCTCCCTGTGGTTGTGTGGGTTTCCTCCGGGTACTCCGGTTTCCTCCCATACCCCAAAGACGTGCTCTTAGGCTGATTGGTGTAACAAATTGTCCCTAAATTATTCTCCCCTTAATCTGGTTTCCAATGGGGGTACCATAAGCATAGACATGGGTCAAGGGTGGAGGAGGAAAAACACATTGTTAAGGGTCTGTTTCCCGTGCTGTGTTGTTCTTTGTTCTTTGCTCTTTGAATGTACACACATTCTCACACACACCCCAGTTGTAACAAATGCTTCCTGCACAGTGAACAGGGGTTAGAACTATCTCCTGACTTCCCTCCTTCTGTGACTCAGGCCAAAGGAAATACCACTAACTGCTAACTCAGTCTAGACCTTGACGTTACTGTATAATAATACCCTAGCTACCCTATCCAGAGATTACTCTGTGTATAATTCCCATACTCCCAAACATCATGAATTACACTGAACCGTCCTCCCTAGACTGATAAATGGTGTTCTGGCTCCATATCCATGAACAGCAACCAATCTATATTGCTGTGTTTATCTTTGCATTGTACCCTACAAACTTTACATGAGCTCACAATATCCAGGAAAGTCACACAGACCAATAACCACAGTGGAGCTCCTTGTTGTACCAATCCATTGTTAAATATGACATTACCTTCTCATCTGCAACTCACTTCACCAAGGCCTGTTTACCCTCTGCAGTAAGAAGTCTTACAACACCAGGTTATGATCCAGCAGGGTTATTTGGTAGCAAAAGCCACCAGCTTTCGGAGCGCTGTTTCTTCATCAAGTGAGTGGGGGTTCTTCTTTCACAAGCAGGGTATATAAAGACACAAACTCAATTTACAGAATAATGATTGGAATGTGAGTCTTTACAACTAATCAAGTCTTAAAGGTACAGACAATGTGAGTGGAGAGAGCATTAAGCACAGATCAAAGAGATGTGTATTGTCTCCAAGACAGGACAGTTTGTGAGATTTTGCAAGTCCAGGCATTCGGCCTCTGATCTTCAGGTAAGCGTTCTCCAAGGTGGCCTTCATGACAGTCGCTGATAGACAAGTTCTGCACATGAGGACGGCCTTAACCAGGATCTTGGGTTCGTGTCACACTATCTGTAACCCCCATGTGGATTTGCAAAATCTCACCAACTGTCCTGTCTGGAGACAATACACATCTCTTTAACCTGTGTCTCTCCACTCACATTGTCTGTACCTTTAAGACTTGATTAGCTGTAAAGACTCGCATTCCAACCATTATTCTGTAAATTGAGTTTGCATCTTAATATGCCCTGTTTGCGAATAGAACTCCCACCCACCTGATGAAGGAGTAGTGCTCCAAAAGCTGGTGGCTTTTGCTACCAAGTAAACCTGTTGGATTTTAACCTGGTGTTGTAAGATTTCTCACTGTGTTTACCCCAGTCCAACGCCAGCATCATGACTACCCTTCTGCAGATCCATAGCAGCCCACTGGGGTGGCATCATTCAACTGACTAATCTTAAAATGATGCGGAGATGCTGGTGTTGGACTTGGGTAAACACAGTCCATCGAGTTGCATTTATGTAGCACCTTACATGACCATAGGATGTTCCGAAGTATTTTTCAGCCAATGAAGAGTTTTTGAAGTGTAATTATTGCTGTGATGCAGCAACTCATTCCCATACAGCAAGCTGTCCCAAGCAACGAGACCAGATCAGCTACTTTCGTGAGGCTGTTCTGAGAGATAGCCATCGATGGGGAGAACACACCAGCTCTTCTTCAAACAGAAACATCTTATCCATCAACTTCTTATTTATTATTGACCATGTGTGTTGAGTATAGGGCTAACGGGAGGACTTTGAATAGTGTGGATGAACAGAGGGATCTAGGTGTATGTGTACATAGATCCCTGAAAGTTGGGAATCAAGTAGATAAGGTTGTTAAGAAGGCATACGGTGTCTTGGCGTTCATTGGTAGGGGGATTGAATTTAGGAGTCGCAGCGTCATGTTGCAACTGTACACAACTCTGGTGCGGCCGCACTTGGAGTATTGTGTGCAGTTCTGGTCCCCACATTACAGGAAGGATGTGGAGGCTTTGGAGAGGGTGCAGAGGAGGTTTACCAGGATGTTGCCTGGTATGGAGGGGAGGTCCTATGAGGAGAGGCTGAGGGATTTGGGGTTGTTTTCGCTGGAAAGAAGGCGGCTAAGAGGGGATCTTATTGAAACATATAAGATGATTAGAGGTTTAGATAGGGTGGACAGTGATAGCCTTTTTCCTCGGATGGAGAAAGCTAGCACGAGGGGGCATGGCTTTAAATTAAGGGGGGGTAGTTATAGGACAGATGTCAGGGGTAGGTTCTTTACCCAGAGGGTGGTGAGGGATTGGAATGCCCTGCCTGCTGCAGTTGTAAATGCGCCTAGTTTGGGGGCGTTTAAGAGATCTGTGGATAGGTTTATGGACGAAAAGGGATTGGTTTAGGTTAGTGGGTCATTGTTTTTTAACTGGTCGGCGCAACATCGTGGGCCGAAGGGCCTGTTCTGCGCTGTAATGTTCTATGTTCTATGTTCTATTACTATTTATCAGCTCAAGCTGCTCAACATTTTCGCCCTCCTGTTTTACGGGGACTTTTTTCCGAAGATGCAATAGGTCTGATTATATCGTTTTGTGCACATTGCTGAATAAACAAACCTCCAAATGGACAGGTTTGCCGAGCTGCAGACTGCTGCACACCATCAATCCCACATCCCTAACTTATGCTTCCAGACTTTCCAGTGTAAATGCGCATAAAGCCATGGGACAGGAAAGCAATAAAATATCAGAAGGCCTGAACTACAGTCCAAATAGAATTTGCAATTCTTGACATTTCATAAACTATGTGAAGTGTGGTTCAATCAAATTTTAATTGAATTTGAAAAAATATTTTCTGAATGCCTTGCAATATTGAATCTCACAGCTCGAATCTAAGTCCTGAGATCAGCTCTTTTGTATTCTAATACCATTAATCACTAAAGTGGAAAACTCCTGACATCCACCATTGTAAATCTGACTTTATTAAACAATTATATAGCGTGGATCACTGGGTTTATAAAGCTTCCTAAAGATTGACAGAGCAGCACGTCTGAATATAAAGGTATAGGCAGCCTGCATCAGCTCAAAGGACTGTTAGCTTTTTGAAGAATAAATAAAAGGAGCAACACACTGAAACCAACAGGAAAGAACATTGAGTGCTCCAGGTCTTACGAGTCTCCCAATTAGGCACACCAAACAGGGTCATTAAAACCACCAGTCAGGTAAGAAGTGGCCAATTGAACTTCTCAGTATGGTGAAACAGTGTCACTCAACCTCCAATAGGGCATTAAGCAGGGACCATCCTTACCTCTACCACCTCCTTTATCTATTATGCACAGACTATACGTCTGATGAAATTTGCAACCTGTTAATATCTTTTCTTCATGCACAATATTTCACAATTTCTTTGCATCTGCATCTTTGATAGAATGCACACGTTACCGCTAAAAGTGCTGGAAAATCTCAGCGGGTCTGACAGCACCAGTGGAGAGAGAGTAGAGCCAACATTTCAAGCCTGGATGACCCTTTGTCACACCTTAAGTGTATTGTTGGGATTCTCACACACAACACACTCTCACTCTTTGCATCGCTTCCCCTCATTCTCCTGTTCTCTGCACTTCACCGCCTCCCAGTGAATGTAACTCCACACCCAGACATAGCAGGAGTGCACCAGCTTTTGTGGGACACAGGGATAAGAAGTCTGCTCCACACACAGCCTCCAGTTACTGATACAAAGGGATCCCAGTTTGGATTTCCCCATCAAGGAGATGGCAGCAGTAAAAGAGCCCCTTACAAAACTCCAGGTCTATAAAATCTAAACAAGGTGAACCTGCCATTAATAAACAATTGAAGCTCAAATAGCCTGGGACATAATGGATCACAGTCTGGAATCGAAACAGTCACCTTCTACAAACTCGATAAGCTGAAGATGCTGCAGGATATTGGAGAAAGTAAATAGGTAAACAGACATTTACACATTTTCTATTATTGAAGCAGTTGTCATTGCTTTTAGTTTGAAATCTTTGCTTTTATTTATACTCAGACTGATTTACAAACATCCCTCATGAATGCCTTCAATCGGAATGAATTTGTAACATATCCTACAGGCACATTTCACATGAGAACCAAAAATCTCAAAGTCATCAGACATTCTATAGTCTTGTTGTGAGAATGTTCAGATATCCCAGCCTCAGGGTAAGGACAGTGGCACTGGCTGGCACAGTCAGTGGGTACATTGAGTCCCTGTTACCAGCACCTGGGATCCAGCCATTACCTTACGAGAATTAGGTGTGTTTGGGAACAGGAAATGCCAATCCTAATTTTCTCAGTGTTAGCTCCATTTACCAGCTTTCTCACAGAACAAGCATCATCATCTTGGATTAGCAGACACTTGCTACTTGAGTTAGAAAGAGAAAGGTTCCTCCCTGGCTCCTGAGTATCTGAAGATAGGTTGATGACATCGCTAACAGATTGTTGCCTCTTTTGCTGCTTTGATAAATGTGTTCTACAGAAAAGGGGCAGCTTTGGAGAAACATTCTTCCCTCATTATAGATTAACTGGTCATTCACCACTCAGATTCACAATCAGAAGTGTGATGTGCATTGGATCAATATAGTGATCCACTGTGTGCAGTTTTGGTCACCGCACTTGCGGAAGGATATATTGGCCTTGGAGGGAGTGCAGAGGAGGTTCACTAGGCTGATACCGGAGATGAGGGGGTTGGACTATGAAGAGAGATTGAATAGACTGGGTCTGTACTCGTTGGAGTTTAGAAGGCTGAGGGGGGATCTTACAGAGACGTATAAGATAATGAAGGGGATGGATAGGGTAGAGGTAGAGAGATTCTTCCCACTTAGAAAGGATAGAAGGACTAGAGGGCACAGCCTCAAGATAAGCGGGGTCGGGGGGGGCGCAGTTTAGAACAGAGTTGAGGAGGAACTTCTTCACTCAAAGGGTGGTGAATCTCTGGAATTCTCTGCCCGTTGAAGTGGTGGAGGCTACCTCGCTGAATATATTTAAGTCACGGGCAGATAGGTTTCTGATAGACAGGGGAATTAAGGGTTATGGGGAGAAAGTGGGAAAGTGGAACTGATCCACTTCAGATCAGCCATGATCTTATTGAATGGTGGGGCAGGCTCGAAGGGCTAGATGGCCTACTCCTGCTCCTATTTCTTATGTTCTTGTAGCACTTTTCAAATTCTCTTCTCACTCAGGAAACTCATCCACTTGTATTTTAAATCTAATTTCTTTTTCTGCTTCCAATGTCCTTTCCCAAGGTCATGTTTCAATTATTAGCTGGGTGAAATATTTCCACCTGATATCTTTAACTGGCTAATTTATAACTTGTGTGCTTTAGGTATTTGAAACTTTCATCATGAAATCAGATTATGCCGACACTGAAGGTATTAATTAACCATTCTTGGACACATTCAGGCTGCCGACCATCATTTTTTTGGTTGCCTTTTCAGTTTTTGACTGAATAATGTAATAGTGTAGGTGTCAGCAGTGACCCAGCTGCTAACCTCTTGCCTGACTTGGTAGGCTGTGGGTTCAAGCCTCACTCAAAAGGCTTCAGCACAAAATCCAGGTTGATAGTCCCAATTCAGCACTGAGACAGTGCTACACCATCACAGGAGATGTTAAAGCAAAGTCCTCTCAGGTGAATGATGCAATGGCACTGTTTAAAGGAGAGAAGGGTATCACTCTCTCTCTCTAGTGACCTGGCCAATATTTATCCAACATCATTCTGGTCATTATTTCATTGATCTTGCTGTGCATCTGTCAACAGCCACATTAACCACATCATCAAAATTGTTCCTCGCCTTTATAGAACCCTACAGTGCATAAAGAGGCCCTTCAGCCCATCGAGTCTGCACCGAACACAATCCCATCCAGGCCCTACCCCCATATCCCTACATATTATACCCACTAATCCCTCTAACCTACACATCCCTGGACACTAAGGAGCAATTTCTTAGCATGGCCAATCAACCTAACCCGCACATCTTTGGACTGTGGAAGGAAACTGGAGCACCCGGAGGAAACCCACGCAGACACGAGGAGAATGTGCAAACTCCACACAGACAATGACCCGAGCCAGGAATCAAACCCTGGACCCTGGAGCTGTGAAGCAGCAGTGCTAACCACTGTGCTACCGTGCTGCCCATGGTTTATTGACCTGACCAGAGCGTTTGATTCTTTAAATTGCGAAACTCGTTCGATTATCCTCCATGGTTTGGTTACCCGTTGAAATTTGTCACCATCCTGAGACTCCTGCATGACGATATGTCACCATCTTGATGGAGGATCTCAAACGGACACCTTTCACCTTCACACTGAGGTTAAACAAGGTGGTGTAATCGCCCCTACTTTGTTCACCATTTACCCGACCATCATCACTCACCTCATCCGTGATAACCTATCACCCGGTGTCAGTATTCTGTCTAGAAGGGAAACTTTTCAGCTTTTGTCATTTCCGAGCAAAATCAAAATTGATCACCAGAGACATCCACGAGCTTCAGTTTGCAGATGTCGGCGATGTGATGTACAGAGCATGCAAAGGAGGCTTAACCTCTTCAACATCTCCAATAGGAGGCTTGGCCAACATTACCAAGGCCAATGTCCTTCAATCTCCCCCGAGCCAGATGAGCAACTCCTGAACCATCCATGTAGATAGGATGACTCCGGACTAAGTTTGCAGGGTGACTTGGACAGGTTGCAGAGCTGGGCCGCGAGGTGGCGGATGGAGTTTAATGCGGAGAAGTGTGAGGTAATCCATTTCGGTAGGAATAACAGATGTGTTGAGTATAGGGCTAACGGGAGGACTTTGAATAGAGTGGAGGAGCAGAGGGATCTAGGTGTATGTGTACATAGATCCCTGAAAGTTGGGAATCAAGTAGATAAGGTTGTTAAGAAGGCGTACGGTGTCTTGGCGTTTATTGGTAGGGGGATTGAATTTAGGAGTCGCAGCGTCATGTTGCAACTGTACACAACTCTGGTGCGGCCGCACTTGGAGTACTGTGTGCAGTTCTGGTCCCCACATTACAGGAAGGATGTGGAGGCTTTGGAGAGGGTGCAGAGGAGGTTTACCAGGATGTTGCCTGGTATGCAGGGGAGGTCCTATGAGGAGAGACTGAGGGATTTGGGGTTGTTTTCACTGGAAAGAAGGCGGCTAAGAGGGGATCTTATAGAAACATATAAGATGATTAGAGGTTTAGATAGGGTGGATGGTGATAGCCTGTTTCCTCGGATGGAGAAAGCTAGCACGAGGGGGCATGGCTTTAAATTAAGGGGGGGTAGTTATAGGACGGATGTCAGGGGCAGGTTCTTTACCCAGAGGGTGGTGAGGGACTGGAATGCCCTGCCTGCTGCAGTTGTAAATGCGCCTAGTTTGGGGGCGTTTAAGAGATTGGTGGATAGGTTTATGGACGAAAAGGGATTGGTTTAGATTAGTGGGTCAATGTTTTTTTTTAAAAGATAAGACTGGTCGGCGCAACATTGTGGGCCGAAGGGCCTGTTCCGCGCTGTAATGTTCTATGTTCTATGTTCTACGTTCTATATACAGCACTCCTCACATCTCAGCAACCCCATCTCCTAAGGGACTACCATTGATTGAGGGAGTCCAGCACCAAATCAACTGTGCCAGTACTGCCTTCAGTCTTTAACAATAGGGACCTTTGGAAGTCAGCTAGAGTCCTGGTTTATAAGGCTGTTGTGTTGCCACCTGGTTTATAAGGCTGTTGTGTTACTGTAGCAAAACCTGAACCGTCTTGAGATTCTGCAGAGCTTTCATCAGTGCTCCTTGCATTAAATCCTGGGGATCAAATGGGAGGACCACCAGACCAATGCTAGCATCCTCCATGAAGCTGTGTCTACCAGCATCAAGGCTCTGTTCCTGAGAAACCAATTCTGATGGATGAGCCTGGTGTCCAGAAACTGTCTCCCTCATCAGGTTCTTCCCTCCCAGCTCTCTGCTGGTCAGTGCTCTCACATTGGCCAAAGGAAGAGGTGTAAGGGAAACCTCAAAGCCATAGGATTGCACTGTGGCACAGTAGTTAGACTCTGGTTCAATTCCAGCCTCGGGTCACTGCCTGCCTGGAGTTTGCACATTCTCCCCATGTCTGTGTGGGTTTCCTCTGGGAGCACCGGTTTCTTCCCACACTCCAAAGATGTGCAGGTTAGGCTGATTGGCCGTGATAAATTTCTCCTTAATGTCAGGGGATTAGCAGGATAAATACGCGGGGTTACAGGGCTTGGGTGGGATTGTTGTCAGTGCAGCTCGATGGGCTGAATGGCCTCCTTCAGTCCTGTAGGGGTTCCACAGGAGCTCGCACCAGCTGCTTCTCCATCCAATAGAGTAACCTAGGGGCCAATGTGAACTGAGAAGGAGGGGGATCAACTGCAGCACAGCCCAGGGGGCCATCCAGCCAGGAACCCCAGGGAGTGATGAGCCGATCTGAATACCACCTCCACCTCCCCCCTCCAGAGACTGGCACGACTCAGGCACAGCAGGCAGAACAGGGGAACATCACTGCTACCTGAAAGGAGGTTGGGGCCCTCTGGGTCCTGGCGCTCCAGAGGACACGTGCCCGGGGCATCTCAGGGAACATGGAAGGCAGCAGGCCACCACCACCTCTGCTGGGCATCCTGGAGAAATGTTTGGATACGTCACTGGATTAAATATTGTTCACCATTTTAACCCTGTCCCCAGTGATTCTCCCCATCAGGGTGCGGCGGATGTTCTCACTGAGCCTGGTAGACGGTTAGACTCTCTCAGTGAGACTGTCTCCTTCGCAGGCATGATTCATTGAACCTGAGACCCTCATCCCTAACCAACACCTCCCCCATCTCCCCACAGAAGGACATATGTAGCACAGAACCTCACTCAGACATGAGCTAGGAATCGGTGAGCTGACAACAGACAACAGTCAGACAGAAGCAGGAACTGAAGGACATCACAGACCATTCCTCACTGTAAGTTGTCATTACCCTCCTGCACAGACCAGGCATGTCCTCAAGAACTCTCCAGCCCCAACCCCCTGATGATTGAAATCTTAGCCAGCTTCATCTCCTGGTCACAGGAGGGTCACAACACCATAGGGTTTGGGGGAAGGGAGGGGGGGGGTCACTTATCAGATTGCGAGCTATCTATCAGGAGATGTCAGGGGTAGGTTTTTCACTCAGAGGGTGGTGAGTGAGTGGAATCGGCTGCCGTAGGTGGTGGTGGAGGTGAACTCGTTGGGGTCTTTTAAGAGACTTTTGGATGAGTATATGGGATTTGAGGGTTATAGATAGGCCTGGTAGGTATGGATATGATCGGCGCAACTTGTGGCCTGTTTGTGCTGTCGCGTTCTATGTTCTAGTCTTCCTCCATGAAGTGAGATGCATTGAGGGTGTCTCTAGCTGCCCATCTGCACTCTCACCCCCAGCTCTCATCCACACTCTGGATCCTCAGCAGGCTCTTCCTCAATGCCCTCGGGTATGTCCTCCCATAGCACTCCTCAAGGTCATCCTCTGGAAACTCCTCACATCACTGCAGAGCCAGGATGTGGACAGCGTAGCAGACCCCACAACAGTGTGGGAGACCCTCTGGGGTTGTATAGAAGGGCCCCACCAGACCTGTCAAGGCAGCGGAACCACATCTTTAACAGGCTGATGTGCCACTCATTGACAGGTCGGGTGGCACTGTGAGCCTCATTGTATCTGGTCTCCGCAGTGGTCATCAGCTGTGCCCTGAGGGACTATGCTTTGTCCCCAAGAAGCCCTTCCTGCAGCCTCAGAGATTCCAGGGATCTGCAACTGGCTGAGGGTGTAGCTATCATGTTTCCTGGAAAAGAGGCACCCAGTACACCAAGCACATCTGTTGGTCACACACCAGCTGGGCAATGAGGGAGGGAACCCCTTCCAGTTTATGAAGGGGGCTCCCTGGTGCCTTGGGGCACGGAGAATGAACATAACAACATAAGAACATAAGAAATAGGAGCAGGAGTAGGCCATCTAGCCCCTCAAGCCTGCCCCGCCATTCAATAAGATCATGGCTGATCTGTCGTGGCTCAGTTCCACATTCCCGCTTTCTCCCCATAACCCTTAATCCCCTCGCTTATCAAAAACCCATCAACCCGCGTCTTAAATATATTTAGCGAGGCAGCCTCCACCACTTCAACGGGCAGAGAATTCCAGAGATTCACCACCGTTTGAGTGAAGAAGTTCCTCCTCAACTCCGATCTAAACCCTTTATCTTGAGGCTGTGCCCCCTAGTCCTACTGTCCTTTCTGAGCGGGAAGAGTCTCTCCACCTCTATCCTATCCATCCCATTCATCATCTTATATGTCTCAATGAGATCTCCCCTCATTCTTCTAAACTCTAACAAGTACAAGCCTAGTTTATTCAGCCTCTCCTCATAGCTCAACCCCCTCAACTCCGGTATCAGCCTAGTAAACCTCCTCTGCACTCCCTCCAAGGCCAAAATATCCTTGCGTAAGTGCGGCGCCCAAAACTGCACACAGTACTCCAGCTGCGGCCTCACCAATGCCCTATACAGCTGCAGCAAGAATGGCATTGGTGCAGCCTATCACCCTCTGAACCTGCGGCAGAGGGTTAAAGCCCAAAACTTTCAGAAAGTAGAGTACAGGCAATTCTAAAGTTAACACCAATCATAGCCATAACAAAAGAAATTTTGTAAAGAAAGTCAGTCAGTCGATAAAGGATTCACTCATCAAGAAAGTGGAGTGGAGGGAAAGATAGGACAGGATCAAAGACAGGGATATTGAGGAGATTAAGACAAAACTATTGATTAAACCTTGGTAAATATATTTAAAAGTAACAAACAGAAACGGATGCAAAACAACAAACAAAAAAAACTCGGGTGTACGAACTAACCTGTCTGAGGTTGTCAGATTTGAGTACACACAAGAGTGCATCTAAAATACCTGATAAACATACACCTCAGCCTCAATAACACAGCAAAAAAAATGCCCAAATAATATATATACCTCAATAATAACACAACAAACAGAAAAGAAACAAACAAGTGGATGAAACGCACGCAGGTTGAGAAAAGAGAGACATGGTCAGTGGGAAAACCCTGAGGAGCGTAACTGCTGCTTTTCCATATTTCTACCTCTTCCGTTTCTTCTGACACACTTCAACACCCACCCGCTTAAGACAATCAATAAGCGAGAACACAAAGCCCATTTATTAACAGCCTTCAGTCTCTCCACCTTGTAGCTCTGGGACAGGACATCCGCTATAACGTTGTCTTTATCGCGGATGTGCTTTGTCTGCAGATCATATTCTCGGAGAAATAAACTCCAATGCGTTAACGTCTGCTTGTTATTTTTCATCCTGTGCAGGAATGCTAATGGATTGTGGTCAGGGAAAAGCATCACAGGATAAGCAGCAGCACCTAGGGTACCCCTCAAACTGTCACAAGGCAAGAACCAATGCCAGTGTTTCTTTCTCAATATTGGGTAGTTTCTGCTTTTAAGAGATTTTTAGATAAGTACATGGAGCTTAGTAAGATAGAGGGTTATAGGTAAGCCTAGTGATCTCTAAGGTAGGGACATGTTCGACACAAACCCTGTGGGCTGAAGGGCCTGTATTGTGCTGTAGTTTTTCTATGCTTAGCGAACTTCTTTGAGAAGTAGCAAACTGGATAGCCACCCACCCTCCTGTAAAAGCACCGCACCAACACCCATATCACTGGCATCAACAGTGAGTTTAATGTTCTTTGACCAAGCTACTTTGGAATGAGGCATATCTATCAATGGTGCAAATACTATTGAAAAGTTCCTTCAGGAACTGTGGTAATATCACACCATTGCAAGGTTGCTTTGTGACTCTGCGGAAGGGGAAACTGATCACAGCAAACTGTGACAGGGATCAGTTATGCCATGTTCCAGTACTTATGTTACGTCTGCCCTCAGATGTTTCCTTTTATCAGGACTCACGCACCAGGGTTGTTGCTTAACATATGTGGCATTGCCAACATCAAGATCATGATGCACACACTCCATTCTACCTGGCTCATCAGAAAATATAACCATGTATGACTGAAAGAGCTCAAACAGGTCAGTTCATTCATTTCCACCAAGATGTTTGAGTGGAAATACAAAATCATGTCAAATTTCAGAGTTGCATAACCTATCCTCTGGTCCACCCTGAAGACATGATGTAGAGATGTTGGCGTTGGACTGGGGTAAACACAGTAAGAACCACCCTGAAGAACTAAGGGAAGAATCTGGCTCCTGCAGTATGATGTGTCCATAATGCATTGCATAATGACTTCTCTACTGCACCCTTCCATCATCTTCTCTCTCCTACAGCTCTTCAACATGTTGACACAACAAAGCCTGCTCCTTTTCTTGTGTCTGGAAGTGGCAACATGATAGTCAACGGTCCTGATTTTGCACTCCATAATATATGGCCCACTGTCGCATGCCTGTAAAGGGAAACTAAGAGTAGGTAACTTCACTCGCACTTGGTCTCCCGAACTGAAAGTTCGAGGTTTCACTTTGCAATCGTACTAAGACTTCACCTTTTCCTGTGAAAACTCTAACTTAGACCTTGCCACTTTGCATGCTCGACTGAGCCTTAACTGAAACTTACTCACATACTCTTATCTATTGTTAGACAGACTATCATTTACCAACCACTTTTCTTCCAAACGCCTTAAAGGTCCACATCCAGAGTGGTCAAAAACCAACTCGAATCTCAATGATTTCTTGACTAGCTCGCTCACAGCACACGTCACACATTGCAATGAAAGAGCATAAACTTCCCTTAGCCACTTCAAAATCATTGCCACTTTTTCAAAATGCAATAAATACTGATCCACTTCTTTTTCCTCAAAACAAGGCGTGAATCTAATCGATCATCAAAACTGGATATGTCAGCTACTTGTCACCTGCCTCCAATTCAATCTCTCTCATTCACATCTTTATCCATCTCTCAGTTCTTACTTTCAGGCTCATGTGGAAACTCCCATTTCTGTCTCTCCGATTCCTTCCCTTGCTCTGAGCTCAGTTTCTCCAACTCCATTATTATTTCTTTCTCCCTCAAGTCCCTTTTTTCATTACACTGAACTAAACCCACTAAACTCAATTTCATTCTCTGATAAGCCAACCTTTTTCAACTCAGGTTGTAGCTGAAGATATTCAAGAACATCTCCTACTCAGAACGCAAAATTTTCACGCTCTCATTAAATTGATCTGAAGTTGGATTATTACTAAACTCATCAGTACAAAAACCAGACAAAAACTAATCAAACTGCTTGTCTTAAATTGAGTGTCTAACTCTCAAACAGAGAATATGATGTTGTGGTACAGTAAAAACAACCAACCAACTGACTATTAACAGGATGCAACTGGAAATTGAGTAAGCATTCACAACAACATGCATCCAATTAAAGTTATCACCATGGGGAGGCAGCGATGTAGTGGTTTTATCACTGGATTAGTAATCCAGAGACCCAGACCACGGTCTTGGGGGCCTGAATCCTGCCATGGCAGCTGGTGAAATTTGAATTCAATAAAAAATCTTGAAGTCTACTGATGACCATAAAAGCATTGTTGATTACTGTTGAGATCCAACTGGTTCACTAATGTCCTTTAGGGAAGGAAATCTGCTGTCCTTACCCCGTCTGGCCTATATGTGACTCTAGAGCCACAGCAATGTAGTTGATTCTCGAATGCCCCCTGGAATGGAGGGCAGTTAGGGATGGACAATAAATGCCAGTGACACCCACAAGAAGAAAAACTGATAGTTAATAGTATGATCCCAGATGAGCCCACAATTCTGTTACAGTCCAAAACTCTCTGCAGGCAGACACAGGCAATTCTGACGTTAATAGCACCCATAGCCATAACAGAAGAAAATTTGTAAAGGAAATCAGCGCATTCCAGAACTCACCACCCTCTGAGTGAATAGATTTCCTCAAATCCCCCCTAAACCTCCCACCCCTCACTTCTAACTTGTGTCTCCTTCAACTAAGGGGGACAGCTGCTCCCTATCCACCCTGTCCATGCCCCTCATAATCTTGAACACCTCGATCCGATCGCCTCTCAGTCTTCTCTGCTCCGACAAAAACAACCCAAGCTTATCCAACCTCCCTTCATATTTTAAACGCTCCATCCCAGGCAGCATCCTGGTGAATCTCCCCCTGCAGTACAATCACATCCTTCCTATAATGTGGTGATCAGAACGGCACACAGTGTTCCAGCTCACCAATGTTCTATACAACTCCAGGCATGACCTCTCTGATTTTGTAATCTATATCCCGATTGATAAAGGCGAGAGTACCATATGCCTTTTTCACCCCCCGATTAACCTGCCTTTCCCCTTCCCAAAGTTTTCCTATGATTCTATTCCTGACCACCTGAGCATTTTCTATACCGGGTTTGATGCTGACAACAATAGCAAAATTCAAATTTGATAGGTTCCTTTTAGCCGAAAGGCTCCTTTAAACTGATAATCCAACAAAATGCAACTGCCTGCAGAATCAGTTACCGAGATAAGAACATAATAAGAACATAAGAAATAGGAGCAGGAGTAGGCCATCTAGCCCTTCGAGCCTGCCCCGCCATTCAATAAGATCATGGCTGATCTGAAGTGGATCAGTTCCACTTTCCCGCTTTCTCCCCATAACCCTTAATTCCCTTGTCTGTCAAAAACCTATCTACCCGGGACTTAAATATATTTAGTGAGGCAGCCTCCACCACTTCAACGGGCAGAGAATTCCAGAGATTCACCACCCTTTGAGTGAAGAAGTTCCTCCTCAACTCTGTTCTAAACTGTGCCCCCCTTATCTTGAGGCTGTGCCCTCTAGTCCTGCTGTCCTTTCTGAGCGGGAAGAATCTCTCTTATGTTCTTATGTTCTAGGTTCCCTGGAATGATCCAGGGTAGAGGTTAAGGGCTGCCGTGAGCTTGGTGGGCACAGGGAGTGGGTATCCTCTGCTGCCAAGTGTGCAAGGGCATTACACAGATAGCACACAGTCTTCTTCATGAGGTGGAATCTTTGACGGAAGGTGATGTCCTTCAGATTAGTTAAGAAGATCCTTGGTCTTCTTTGGCACCTTCATGCCCCCTGTATGACTGGTGCAGTCTCCAGACCCTAATCCTGCCCTGTTCCCCTTGGTCTTGTTCTGCAGGATTTTCCCTCAGTGTCAGTGTACTGCTGGTGTCTGCTCCTTGGCACAGTGGTTAGTGAGGTAGCCGGGTCACTGGTTCCGTTCCGATTCCGATCGGAATCCTGTGAGTGCGGAGACAGTGAGGGAGGGGTGGTGTCACAGCTGCTGACCAACACTATCTCCCTCCACCCATTGGCCTTCCTAACCTCGAAGCAACCAATCCCAGATCTTTGCCAGTGACAAGCGCCTCCGGTGTCCTCCCTTCTCCAAAGCAGGACAGGTCCCGGTCTCTGCCCTCACCCAATTAGACTCACCTTTAGCCTCCGGTCCGGTTCTCCCCTCCTTAGGCTCACAAAGGTATTGACAGGAGGGTTCGATGGTCACTCATCCTGAATGGTGATGTCTGCTTTAAAGAGCTGCTGGATCCTGCCTGCAGAGTACGGGGTCCTGTCAGAGACACATGCCCAGTGCCTCTTGATCCCGGGGATTGAATCCTGAACCTGGAGGATTCATCCCAGTGCTTCACTTTGAGACTGCGAGCTACTGACATTGCTCAGGGTTGACTCTTGAAAGTCAATAGTGTGAGGACCATGAGTCCCAGGAATGTTAGAGGGCACAACTGCTTTCTGCTTCAGGAAGAGGCAAGGCTAATAGGCTTGCTTCCTCAGGCTGCATCACTCCGACATCTCATTGCTGTCATGCCTCAATACTTAAACAGCTAGACAGCCCTAGACCAACCCCCCCCACCCTGGGTTGTCATAGAGTTCCTTTCTCTTCTCAGGGTCTCACCTACCAGTATTGGGCCTGGCGCCTTGGCACTCACCACACACACCCCCCTCACCCTGCCCAACCATCCTCCAGAACTGACCAGCAGCCTCTGTCCCCTTGTACTCCCTGGGAAGCTATTGAGAGGGTGCAGAGGAGATTTACAAGGATGTTGCCTGGATTGGGAGGCATGCCTTATGAAGATAGGTTGAGGGAGCTAGGTCTCTTCTCCCTGGAGAGATGAAGATTGAGAGGCAACCTGCTAGAGGTTTATGTTGAAAGGAATAGATAGAGTGGATTCTCGGAGGCTATTTCCTAGGGCTGAAATGGTCGCTATGAGAGGACACAGGTTTAAGGTGCTGGGGAGCAGGTACAGAGGAGATGTTAGGGGTAAGTTTTTCACTCAGAGGGTGGTGAGTGAGTGGAATCGGCTGCTGTCGGTGGTGGTGGAGGCAAATTTGATAGGGTCTTTTAAAAGACTTCTGGATGAGTATATGGGATCTAATGGGATTGGGAGTTACAGATAGTTCTATGGCCTGGTAGGTATGGATATGATCGGCGCAACTCGTGGGCCGAAGGGCCTGTTTGTGCTGTAGTGTTCTATGTTCTATGTTACCAGCCATGGATACAAGTCCCATCCCAGTGAGAGCCGTGGTGGGATTTGTATCCACGGCGAAGGGCCTTGCTAAATCACACCCAAACACGTGCTTTCTGACCTTTTCTAAGCTTCTTCGGAGGGTTGTGTGTGTGTGTAATTTGTAGGAATTCCTCAGTCTGATGAATCCCCTCTGGAAGTGTGGCCAGTCGTGACGGCGGGCTGAGATCCCATTTTTCACTAACACAATCGATTACAGGAACTTGGTTTTTGCTGGATGGAGCTTGTATTTCACATTCCCCGGCCTTCTGTGCTGGTTTGGCTGATTTTGCGTGGATTGTAACAGTATTTGTACCCCGCTTATATTTTTAATCTCTGACTAATAGATCTCCCATGGCGTTGATCAGGGGGGTGCTATGGGAAGGATTATACCAGACAACGTATTATTCTGCTGCCCAAATAAAGTCAAACTGTTATGAAAGTAAGCACATTCTCAGAATAATCAGAGTTTTATTGAATAGTGAGAGGTTTTAGATTGAAAGTCAGAAGCTGGGATGAAATATCTCACTCTGTTTACCGTGTTTTTAAACTGTTGGCCAGACACTTGCTGGTTCCTGTGTCAAAGTATTTCCCGTTAGTGGGAGATTCTCCAGATGGTCCAAAAGAACTCCTCTTCCCCTTTTTTTAAACTAATGATGGATGAAATAGATATAAAAGTCAGTCTGGCCAGAACACACTTGCTTACAAATTGAACCTAGCAGGCAGTGTGGCACTGAACAAGGGACAAATAGAGAGAGAACTTCACCTGTTGGCCAACTGCCCTGATTTCCATAGCCCTGCGGAGGTGACACAGCCCGATCCCAATGTTGCGAGGGCAAGAGAAATAGTGAGAAAAAAAAAACGAGAGAGAGTAATGGAAAGAAAGAGTGAGAGCCAAAAGAGGAGGAGAAAAAGGGGGAATGTGGGAAGAGAGAGAGAGAGACCAGGAGAAAGACAGAAACTGCGAGAGAAAACATGACCAAAATAATGAGATAAGAACATAAGAACATAAGAAATAGGAGCAGGAGTAGGCCAACTAGCCCTTCGAGCCTGCCCCGCCATTCAATAAGATCATGGCTGATCTGTCGCTGCTCAGTTCCACTTTCCCGCCCTCTCCCCATAACCCTTAATCCCCTCTCTTATCAAAAACCCATCAACCCGCGTCTTAAAAATATTTAGCGAGGCAGCCTCCACCACTTCAACGGGCAGAGAATTCCAGAGATTCACCACCCTTTGAGTGAAGAAGTTCCTCCTCAACTCCGTTCTAAACCGCCTCCCCTTTATCTTGAGACTGTGCCCTCTAGTCCTACTGTCCTTTCTGAGCGGGAAGAGTCTCTCCACCTCTATCCTATCCATCCCATTCATCATCTTATACGTCTCAATGAGATCCCCCCTCATTCTTCTAAACTCTAACGAGTACAAGCCTAGTTTATTCAGCCTCTCCTCATAGCTCAACCCCCTCAACTCTGGCATCAGCCTAGTAAACCTCCTCTGCACTCCCTCCAAGGCCAAAATATCCTTGCGTAAGTACGGCGCCCAAAACTGCACACAGTACTCCAGCTGCGGCCTCACCAATGCCCTATACAGCTGCAGCAAGACCTCCCTACTTTTACATTCAATCCCCCTCGCTATGAAGGCCAGCATCCCATTCGCCTTCCTGACCACCTGCTGCACCTGCAAGCTGGGTCTTTGCGACTCATGCACAAGGACCCCGAGGTCCCTCTGTAGTGAGAGTGAAATGAAGATGGAGAGAAAGACTGAGAGCTAGAGAGAAAAAAAAGTGATTAAAAAGAGATAGAAACTGAAAGATAAGAACAACAGAGAAGAGTGGTTCCCCCCACCCCCACAGTCTCCCAATGTGGCCATATAGATGCTTTAACCTACAGCGGGAGGTGTTAATCCCTTTGACTTTGCATTGTACTCCCAATTGCACTGGGAGTGTCAGATTGTTGTTAGTGCCTGTCTACGTGTGAACGTTAAGAAATTCTGCTTGAATTGTCCATTCACTAACACCATTGTGTGTAAGGTGCAGAGCTCCATGTGATGATGCCTGTCTGTAATCAGCTCGAACCATGTGTAGCACTGGGGTCCTGGGCTATCTCGGTCCTTAATTAGCGAGGAAAACCCTTGTATCCTTGGGAAAAACAGTGACGGGGATTTCCTACGTGAGTTTGTGATTGCTGTCCCTCCCGCAGTGTGAGCAGACTGAATTGTTTTCTAAAACTGGAGTCTTAATAGCATCATATAAAATTGATGACGGAGCATTTATTGTTTTTTTCAAGGACAGGAATTGAATGTTAAATTATCAGACCCTGACTATTGTACATTGATAGAATTTAGTTGCAAAGCATTTAGAACCCTACAGTGCAGAAAGAGGCCCTTCAAGTCTGCACCAAACACAATCCCACCCAGGCCCTACCCCCATATCCCTACATATTATACCCTCTAACCTACACATCCCTGGACACTAAGGGGCAATTTCTTAGCATAGAACATAGAACACAGAACATTACAGCGCAGAACAGGCCCTTCGGCCCACGATGTTGCGCCGACCAGTTAAAAAGCAATGACCCTCTAACCTAAACCAATCCCTTTCCATCCGTAAACCTATCCACGGATAGGTTTATGGATGGCCAATCAACCTAACCCACACATCTTTGGACTGTGGGAGGAAACTGGAGTACCCGGAGGAAACCCACGCAGACACAAGGAGAATGTGCAAACTCCACACAGACAATGACCCAAGCCAGGAATCGAACGCAGGACCCTGGAGCAGTGAAGCAGCAGTGCTAACCACTGTGCTACCATACCGCCGGTATTTGCTGGATCTGTTTTGTTCGGGTGCTAATCCCTGTGCATTGGGAGATGTTAGACTCAGGGCAGTCTAACAAGTTCAGTCAGACTGTCTCCATAGGGTCCGATAAATGAAGATTACAGATTTTTACAGATATTTTTCACTAATAATTACAACTGCACATTTCCCACCAGCAGCTAATGCTCAATGTGATCTGAAACTGATAATGAATCCTCTCGTAACAGCCTCCACCTTGTTCTCTTTCTGCTCTTCACACAATCATGGTGCTTTAATAATCTTCTAAATGATCCAAAACTCTGTTGCCCGTCTCTTAACTCTGAAGTCCCGGTCCCCAGTCACCCCTCTGCTCAATAACCCACATTGCTTTCCAGTCTGGATGCTAAAATTCTCATTTAACCGAGTGTGGCCATCAAGAAACCTGAGCAAAATGGAGTCAATGGGAATCAGAGGAAACATAGAAACATATGAATTAGGAGAAGGAGTAGGCCATTGGGCCCCTCAATCCTGCTCCACCATTCAGTAAGATCAAGCTGATCTAATTGTAACTTCAATCCCACATTCCCGCCTACCCCTACAATGTCCTTTCACCCTCTTGAAGTATCTTGCTTTACTGCATAGTAGGCACTCAATCAATACAATTACTTGTGGTTCTTCCTGCAGTTTTCCTGACTCCAGTTATCTTTGTTGGGTTTTTGCTGAATCATTTCAGAGCCTCTTAAATCAACTGAGACAGGGAGCAGGAGCTGGCTATCTGACTACATAAGGTCAGTGATGTCCAATACAAACACCCACAAGAGTTATATGTTTCACTCACACGTCACTGGACAGCGCATAAGGCTCATTTTATCTTCTCTTCTACCCGCTCCCCTTGGCATTATGAACCAGCTTTCAGCATACCAGGGATTCTGCTACTCTACCCAGTCCCAGGAGTGGCTGGGAATGGTCAAGAACACTTCAACTTCCTGACATACAGTAGCAAAGCAGAGCCAAGGAATGTCATTCTCCCCTCATTATAGAGTTGCCAATCTTTGTCCAGAATCTTGTAAACTGCTGTGAGCGAACACAGGGAAAAATCACAGGGACATTCAAAAGATTCGAAAGATTGCTGAGGTTTTATTCGAACACTTATAAAATCACAGAATCACTACATGCTGAAGAAGACCACTCAGCCCATCAAGTTTGCACCAACCTTCTGACAGGGTATCTTACCTAGATCCTATCCCCGTAACCCCACGTTTTTATCCAGCTAATGCGCATAATCGGCGCATCTTTATAAGACCCTTGTCAGACCTCATTTGGAGTACTGTGCGCAGTTCTGGTCGCCTCACTATAGGAAAGACGTAGAAGCTATTGAAAGGGTACAGAGGAGATTTACAAGGATGTTGCCTGGACTGGGAGGCATGCCTTATGAAGTTAGGTTGAGGGAACTGGGTCTCTTTTCCCTGGAGAGACGTAGGTTGAGAGGCAACCTGATAGAAGTTTATAAAATGTTGAGAGGAATAGATAGGGTGGATTCTCAGAGGCTATTTCCCCGGGTTGAAATGGTCGCTACGAGAGGACACAGGTTTAAGGTGCGGGGAGGAAAGTACAGAAGTGATGTTAGGGGTAAGTTTTTCACTCAGAGGGTGGTGAGTGAATGGAATCGGCTGCCGTCAGTGGTGGTGGAGGCAAACTCGCTGGGGTCTTTTAAAAGACTTCTGGATGAGTATATGGGGTTTTATGGGATTGGGGGTTATAGATAGGTGTTGATGTGATCGGCGCAACTCGTGGGCCGAAGGGCCTGTTTGTGCTGTAGTGTTCCATGTTCTATGTTCTATCTTTGGACTGTGGGAGGAAACTGGAGGAAATTCACGCAGACACGAGGAGAATGTGCAAACTCCGCACAGACAGTGACCCAAGGCCCGAACTGAAGCTGGGTCCCTGGTGTTGTGAGGCAGCAGTGCTAACCACTGAACTAGCCTTTATGATTAGCTATAAAAATGAAAAACATTGTTGATTAACTAAACAGAATGGTCGTGACAGGAGATCATGGGATGAAATCTCCAGGAGCATGTCCTGTCAGATGTGGCAGGCCTATTTTAGCACTTAACCATGAATGTACCAGATGGGTATCACTGCCCGTCCCTTCGATCTCTGCCAAACCCCAAAACCAAGTATGATTCATGTTGATCTTTCTAGCACCCTGCAGTAAGCACTGCTTTTCCCCATGAGTACAATCTGTGTCCCAGCACACAGGGGAAGTGTTGTCACTCTCCCTGTAATGAATACTCACCCAGATACCATCGTCCCTCATGAACTCAGACTGATCACTGACTGATTGCCAAAGATAATCAGAAATGCTGAACATATTTTGTGCAGTTTTTCCACAGAATGGATTTCCATTGCATTACTGAGCCCTACACAGGAATGATCAAAAATGCACTCATCTCAATATCTACAGCACTTCTCCAATACCACGATAACTTCACATTCCTCTTGGTGCTGATTCCAGTAGCATTCTGATAGAGAGAAACTAGTGATAGTATCTGTGATTGGGATAGACCACTTCAGGAACTGCTCCGAAAGAGAAAGCCAGCACCAGGGATGGTTCACACTGCAGCTCAGTCACACTACACTGATCCTGGATATGGCTGATTTCTGTCAACAGCCAAAATCACAGTTTTCAAATACTTCAAAACACAGCCGATTCCATAATAACCAGAGCATGCGCACACAGACATATAGATTCACACTCACATATACACATTGTCATAGACTGACCTACTCTCACACACGCAGACACACACCAACAGTCTGACACACACACACTCACTAATACACATACACACACTCTGATAGAGACACTCTAACACATACACACTCTGACACACACACACTCACTGACATACATACACACACTCTCATACAGACACTCTAACACATACACACTCACTGACACACACACACTCACTGATACACATACATACACTCTCATACAGACACTCTAACACATACACACTCACTGACACACACACTCACTGATACACATACATACACTCTCATACAGACACTCTAACACATACACACTCACTGACACACACACACTCACTGATACACATACATACACACTCATACAGGCACACTGACACATACACACTCACTGACTCACACAGATACTCTGACACACACACACTCACTGACACACACAGACACTCTGACACATACACACTCACTGACACACACAGACACTCTGACACACACACACTCACTGACACACACAGACACTCTAACACATACACACTCACTGACACACACAGACACTCTAACACATACACACTCACTGACACACACAGACACTCTAACACATACACACTCACTGACACACAGACACTCTAACACATACACATTCACTGACACACAGACACTCTAACACATACACACTCACTGACACACAGACACTCTGACACACACACACTCACTGACACACAGACACTCTGAAACACACACACTCACGGACACACAGACACTCTGACACATACACACTCACTGACACACAGACACTCTGACACACACACACTCACTGACACACAGACACTCTGACACACACACACTCACTGACACACAGACACTCTGACACACACACACTCACTGACACACAGACACTCTGACACATACACACTCACTGACACACAGACACTCTGACACATACACACTCACTGACACACAGACACTCTGACACATACACACTCACTGACACACAGACACTCTGACACATACACACTCACTGACACACAGACACTCTAACACATACACACTCACTGACACACAGACACTCTAACACATACACACTCACTGACACACAGACACTCTGACACATACACACTCACTGACACACAGACACTCTGACACATACACACTCACTGACACACACAGACACTCTAACACATACACACTCACTGACACACAGACACTCTGACATACACACTCACTGACACACACAGACACTCTGACACGGACACACTCACTGACACACACAGACACTCTGACATGGACACACTCACTGACACACACAGACACTCTAACACAGACACACTGACACACACAGACACACTGACACAGCCACTTTTGATTGTTTTTGCAACAATATGAACTCACCATGATGAGTAAGTCAGACACATCCCCTCTGACTCTAAATCCCCATTGTGCAGCTCAAGAACAATCTGATCAGATGAAGTAACAATTCTACTTTATTTCAAATCATTCTGCATTGAACTTTTGACATGGATTCTCTCGATCCACTACACTGGAGATCCCTGAGCTTTGATCAGTTTCCTAACCTTTGATAAATCAGTTGGAACGTGAGAAATTTAAGAGCCGGTGAGAGATGATTCAGCCTGAAAAATCTATCCCTTGGAGAATGGTAATCCTTCCCTCCAAAGACACATTCCCCACCAGACCCTTCCTCCAAAACACATCTTCATTCTTTCAGACTGCTTGCTGCATCTTTCACAGGTTTATCAAGCCTGGGTGGATGTGATGCTATCACATTTCTTGACCTCTTCCTTGGGACCAATTTGACGAGTCCTCCTCAGAGTGCAAAAAGGCCAGAGTTCTGTCGCTGTTCAAATTAGAGGTTTTAAAGGTGCACTGTATAACTTGTCCTCTGATATAATCTTCTACTTGGCAAATGGCAGGGCATCTGGAAAATGGTCAGAGATTTTTAAAATTTTTATTCCTGAATTTTGCCCATTTGTGAGCAGATAGGAGATAAGAAGAATGAAATACGGTGTTCGTTATTCACTATCTTTAATGTTTAGGAATCTCTTTGACCTACACAAATGATCCATTCCAAAACCATGGCATTTGTTGACAAAATAAGTTTCAATTCTAGGTCTAAAGGGCCACGAATATAAAATAGAGTCAAAGACGTTTACAGCATGGCCCTTCAGCTCAACTTTTCCCTTTTTTTTAAACTCCAAAGCTAATCCCAATTGCCCACATTTAGCCCATATCCCTCTATACCCAACTTACCCATGTGACTGTCTAAATGCTTTTTAAAAGGCAAAATTGTAGCCACCTCTACTACCACTTCTGGCAGCTTGTTCCAGACACTCACCACCCTCTGTGTGAAAAAATTGCCCCTCTGGGCACTTCTGAATCTCTCCCCCTCACCTTAAATCTATGTACTCTAGTTTTAAATTCCCCTTCCTTTGGGAAAAGATATTGACTATCTCGCTGATTTGTGCCCTCATTATTTTATAGATGACCCCTCAGTCTTCTACACTCCAGAGAAAGAAGCTCAGGTCTATCCAGCCTCTCCTTATAACTCAAACCATCAAGTCCCAGTAGCATCAGAACTGCACACAGTATTCCAAGTGTGGCCTTATCAATGTCTTGTACAACTTCAACAAGACGTCCCAACTCCTGTATTCAATGTTCTGACCAATGAAACCAAGCATGCCGAATGCCTTCTTCACCACTCTGTCCACCTGTGACTCCAATTTCAAGGAGCTATGAACTTGTACCCTGAGACCTTTTTGTTCTGTAACACTCCCCAATGCCAGACCATTAGCTGAGTAAGTCCTGCCCTGGTTCAATCAAACAAAATGCATTTACCTAAATTAAACTCCATCTGCCATTCGTCAGCCTACTGGCCCAATTGATCAAGATCCCATTGCAATCAGAGATAACTTTCTTCATTGTCCACTGTACCACCAATCTTAGTGTCATCTGCAAACTTACTAACCATGCCTCCTATATTCTCATCCAAACCATTAATATAACTGACAAATAACACTGGACCCAGCACTGATTCCAGAGGCACGTCACTGGTCACAAGCCTCCAGTTTGAAAAACATCTGTCAAGAAGCCAATTTTGTATCCATTTAGATACCCCTATCTTGTGAGATTTAACTTTATGCAACAACCTACTATGCGGTACCTTGTCAAAGGCCTTGCTAAAGTCCATGTAGACAACATCAGCTGCACTGCCCTATCTACCTTCTTGGTTACCCCTTCAAAAAACTCAATCAAATTTGTGAGACATGATTTTCCACTCACAAAGCCATGCTGACTGTCCCTAATCAGTCCTTGTGTCTCTAAGATTAAAACGAATAAGCTCAATAAATAATTCAGGAGAAAATCTTTACTCAATGAGCTCTAAGAATATGAAATTCTCGACCACAGGAAGTACTGGAGGTGAAAAACAGCTGCATTGGAGGGGAAGGTCAATAAACGTGAGGAAAAAGAGAATAGAAAGATATAGAACATAGAACATAGAACATTACAGTGCAGAACAGGACCTTCGGCCCACGATGTTGCGCCGACCAGTTTTGTACAGTTGCAACATGATGCTGCGACTCCTAAATTCAATCCCCCTACCAATAAATGCCAAGACACCGTATGCCTTCTTAACAACCTTATCTACTTGATTCCCAACTTTCAGGGATCTATGTACACATACACCTAGATCCCTCTGTTCATCCACACTATTCAGAGTCCTCCCGTTAGCCCTATACTCAACACATAAACAAAGTATAAAAGTATAAAAAGACATATAAAAAGTAGAAAGATGTGTTCTTAAAGTAAACGACAACCGATGGGAGGATATTTGTGTGGAGAATAAACGGTGGCCCAGATCAGACTGAATAGCCTGTTTTGTGCTCTGAAATCTATGTAATACGGTAAAAAGAAGGTAAAAAGTGGAGAATAAACGGTGGCCCAGATCAGACTGAATAGCCTGTTTTGTGCTCTGAAATCTATGTAATACGGTAAAAAGAAGGTAAAAAGTGGAGAATAAACGGTGGCCCAGATCAGACTGAATAGCCTGTTTTGTGCTCTGAAATCTATGTAATACGGCAAAAAGAAGGTAAAAAGTGGAGAATAAACGGTGGCCCAGATCAGACTGAATAGCCTGTTTTGTGCTCTGAAATCTATGTAATACGGTAAAAAGAAGTTTCTTGGCTTTCGAACATTCTCCACCTCAAAATGCAGCTGGAATATCATCACTGTAAAATCTTCAATTTCTCAAAGTGAAACCTTCACATTGTTCCTGCTGACCCACCCAGCATCATCTCCCACCAGCACCCCAGTTTAAACTGCATTAAAGTGCTTCATGCTGGACTCTCTCAGGCAGAAAACAAGACACGGTGATCCCATTAGACCCAGAGCAGGGGATCCCAGAGGGGAAAGGGCGCTCTGGAAACCAATGCTCTGTCTTGGATTTCAAGTGGTCCCATGAGCTCACAAAGGGTTACAGGATGGCTGGGTTAGCAGAAAAAATCCCACTGTCATTGTCATTCTCATAACATTTAATAACTGAGACAGATTGTTGGTTATAGATGTTCGATGCGTGTTTATGGTAGCATCTCCATTCTCTCAGGTAAGTCCATGAGCAGTTGTCAGGGCACAGGTGACTGTGGGCAGGGGTGAGTGTGGGAATGGGCGAGTGTGGGCAGGGGTGAGTGTGGGAATGGGCGAGTGTGGGCAGGGGTGAGTGTGGGAATGGGCGAGTGTGGGCAGGGGCGAGTGTGGGCACGGGTGAGTGTGGGCAGGGGTGAGTGTGGGCAGGGGTGAGTGTGGACAGGGGTGAGTGTGGGCAGGGGTGAGTGTGGGCAGGGGTGAGTGTGGGCAGGGGTGAGTGTGGACAGGGGTGAGTGTGGGCAGGGGTGAGTGTGGGATGGGCGAGTGTGGGCAGGGGCGGGTGTGGGCAGGGGCGAGTGTGGGCAGGGGTGAGTGTGGACAGGGGTGAGTGTGGGCAGGGGTGAGTGTGGGCACGGGTGAGTGTGGGCACGGGTGAGTGTGGGCAGGGGCGAGTGTGAGCAGGGGCGAGTGTGGACAGGGGTGAGTGTGGGAATGGGCGAGTGTGGGCAGGGGCGAGTGTGAGCAGGGGTGAGTGTGGACAGGGGTGAGTGTGGGCACGGGTGAGTGTGGGCAGGGGCGAGTGTGGGCAGGGGCGAGTGTGAGCAGGGGCGAGTGTGGACAGGGGTGAGTGTGGGCAGGGGCGAGTGTGAGCAGGGGTGAGTGTGGGCAGGGGTGAATGAGGGAATGGGCGAGTGTGGCAGAGGTGAGTGTGGGAATGGGCGAGTGTGGCAGGGGTGAGTGTGGGAATGGGCGAGTGTGGCAGGGGTGAGTGTGGGAATGGGCAAGTGTGAGCAGGGGCGAGTGTGAGCTGGGGCGAGTGTGGGCAGGGGTGAGTGTGGGCAGGGGTGAGTGTGGGCAGGGGTGAGTGTGGGCAGGGGTGAATGAGGGAATGGGCGAGTGTGGCAGAGGTGAGTGTGGGAATGGGCGAGTGTGGCAGGGGTGAGTGTGGGAATGGGCGAGTGTGAGCAGGGGCGAGTGTGAGCTGGGGTGAGTGTGGGAATGGGCGAGTGTGGCAGGGGTAAGTGTGGGCAGGGACGAGTGAGGGAATGGGCAAATATGGTCAGGGGTGAGCGTGGGCAGAGGTGAATGTGGGCAGGGGCAAGTGTGGGAATGGGTGAGTGTGAGCATGGGCAAGTGTGGGCACAGTGACAAATCAGTCCCCATAACCCACTCACAACACAGAAACTCAGTCTCTGTAATCCAACACTCACCATACAGGAACTCAGTGACAATTGTAACAAGCCGGTGACTCCTGGTCAATGTAAAGATCCTGCAGCCTGTGTCACACCCAGTGAAACAGGGACTTCTCTGCAGGAACACGAATGCTCAGGGGTACAGCCTTGTCCCATTAAATATCCCCCTGAGCCTCTACTGGATTTGTAAAGTGTCAGCAATTTCCTCTCTGTACGGCTTTATCTCTTTCTCAACAAGCACTTTGCTCTTCCATTTCTTTAAGTTTTGGTAGTAAGGTGTGTGAGCCCCCATCTCAGCCCTGCTTCACTAGAATTACCCCAAATTGAACATTGCTTGGAGGATGTTTTTATCTGTTGGGGGGTTGGGGGTGACTGACCAGAGGAGTTATATTGAGATATTCTGATCCTATTTGAAGGAACACGGAGCTATTTCCAGCCCCAGTGGAATATTAAATAGTCCAACCTGCACAAACATAGCTGTGGATGAGGTCCCCGGTTTATTTCTGGCCCGGAGGACAACCCACCAACTGATGGGATTGAAATTCACGCCAGTTCAGAGCTTGGCACATACCAGCGTGGATTAAAATGCACACATTTCTTTCAGGCTCACACAGCCGCCGAATGGATTTCTCTCACATATAGAAAGTCAGTGCTGAACTCAGCTGGTGTGTTTGGACCTTGTCAAGCGGCTGTTTTAAGGCAATGTGCCGAGCGAACCCTCTGTTACTGCCTATCAGTCTGGGAGCATTATCCCCAAAAGCCCGGAGAGAAAAGGTTTGGATCCGAGCTCTGACTGTTGGAAATAGTTCCAGAACACTGCGATCTTACATTTTCAAACTCAATTTAACATTCACAATTTACATTTTACGGGTGATTTGCAATAAATACTTGAAGATAATTTCGTTAAATTTGACGCTGTACAAAAACAATAATTAAACATCAGTGGCGACACAGCCGCTTAACAGAGACAGACGCTAAACAACAGAAATACCCCATCAAACTCCAAACACCCTCAATACAGAGACTCAGTCCCTGTAACTCCAAACACTCACAATACAGAGACTCAGTCCCTGTAACTCCAAACACCCTCAATACAGAGACTCAGTCCCTGTAACTCCAAACACCCTCAATACAGAAACTCAGTCCCTGTAACTCCAAACACCCTCAATACAGAGACTCAGTCCCTGTAACTCCAAACAACCTCAATACAGAGACTCAGTCCCTGTAACTCCAAACACTCACAATACAGAAACTCAATCCCTGTAACTCCAAACACTCACAATACAGAAACTCAGTCCCTGTAACTCCAAACACCCTCAATACAGAAACTCAATCCCTGTAACTCCCAACACTCACAATACAGAGACTCAATCCCTGTAACTCCAAACACTCACAATACAGAAACTCAGTCCCTGTAACTCCAAACACCCTCAATACAGAAACTCAGTCCCTGTAACTCCAAACACTCACAATACAGAAACTCAGTCCCTGTAACTCCAAACACCCTCAATACAGAGACTCAGTCCCTGTAACTCCAAACAACCTCAATACAGAAACTCAGTCCCTGTAACTCCAAACACCCTCAATACAGAGACTCAGTCCCTGTAACTCCAAACACTCACAATACAGAAACTCAATCCCTGTAACTCCAAACACTCACAATACAGAAACTCAGTCCCTGTAACTCCAAACACCCTCAATACAGAAACTCAATCCCTGTAACTCCCAACAATCACAATACAGAGACTCAATCCCTGTAACTCCAAACACTCACAATACAGAAACTCAGTCCCTGTAACTCCAAACACCCTCAATACAGAAACTCAGTCCCTGTAACTCCAAACACTCACAATACAGAAACTCAGTCCCTGTAACTCCAAACAACCTCAATACAGAAACTCAATCCCTGTAACTCCAAACACTCACAATACAGAGACTCAATCCCTGTAACTCCAGACACTCACAACACAGAAACTCAATCCCTGTAACTCCAAACACTCACAACACAGAAACTCAATCCCTGTAACTCCAAACACTCACAATACAGAAACTCAATCCCTGTAACTCCCAACACTCACAATACAGAAACTCAATCCCTGTAACTCCAAACAACCTCAATACAGAAACTTAATCCCTGTAACTCCAAACACTCACAATACAGAAACTCAGTCCCTGTAACTCCAAACACTCACAATACAGAAACTCAATCCCTGTAACTCCAAACACTCACAATACAGAAACTCAATCCCTGTAACTCCAAACAACCTCAATACAGAAACTTAATCCCTGTAACTCCAAACACCCTCAATACAGAAACTCAATCCCTGTAACTCACAACACAGAAACTCAGTCCCTGTAACTCCAAACAACCTCAATACAGAAACTCAGTGTCTGTAACTCCAAACACCCTCAATACAGAAACTCAATCCCTGTAACTCCAGACACTCACAACACAGAAACTCAATCCCTGTAACTCCAAACACTCACAATATAGAAACTCAATCCCTATAACTCCAAACACTCACAATACAGAAACTCAGTCCCTGTAACTCCAAACAACCTCAGTACAGAGACTCAGTCCCTGTAACTCCAAACACTCACAATACAGAAACTCAATCCCTGTAACTCCAAACACTCACAATACAGAAACTCAATCCCTGTAACTCCAAACACTCACAATACAGAAACTCAGTGTCTGTAACTCCAAACACTCACAATACAGAAACTCGGTCCCTGTAACTCCCAACACTCACAATACAGAAACTCAATCCCTGTAACTCCAGACACTCACAATACAGAAACTCAGTGTCTGTAACTCCAAACACTCACAATACAGAGACTCAATCCCTGTAACTCCAAACACTCACAATATAGAAACTCAATCCCTGTAACTCCAAACACTCACAATACAGGAACTCAGTCCCTTTAACTCCAAACAGTCACAATACAGACACTCAATCCCTGTAACTCCAAACACCCTCAATACAGAAACTCAATCCCTGTAACTCCAAACACTCACAATACAGAAACTCAGTGTCTGTAACTCCAAACACCCTCAATACAGAAACTCGATCCCTGTAACTCCCAACACTCACAATACAGAAACTCAATCCCTGTAACTCCAGACACTCACAACACAGAAACTCAATTCCTGTAACTCCAAACACTGTCAATACAGAGACTCAGTGTCTGTAACTCCAAACACTCACAATACAGAAACTCAATCCCTGTAACTCCCAACACTCACAATACAGAAACTCAGTCCCTGTAACTCCAAACACTCACAATACAGAAACTCAGTGTCTGTAGCTCCAAACACTCTCAATACAGAAACTCAATCCCTGTAACTCCAAACACTCACAATACAGAAACTCAATCTCTGTAACTCCAAACACTCACAATACAGAAACTCAATCCCTGTAACTCCCAACACTCACAATATAGAAACTCAATCCCTGTAACTCCAAACACTCACAATACAGAAACTCAATCCCTGTAACCCAAACACTGACAATACAGAAACTCAGTCCCTGTAACTCCAAACACTCACAATACAGAAACTCAATCCCTGTAACCCAAACACTCACAATACAGAAACTCAATCCCTGTAACCCAAACACTGACAATACAGAGACTCAGTCCCTGTAACTCCAAACACTCACAATACAGAAACTCCCTCCTTGTAACTCTAAACACTCACAACACAGAAACTCAGTGTCTGTAGCTCCAAACACTCTCAATACAGGAACTCAGTCCCTGTAACTCCAAACACCCACAATACAGAAACTCAATCCCTGTAACTCCAAACACTCACAACACAGAAACTCAGTCCCTGTAACTCCAAACACTCACAATACAGAAACTCAGTCCCTGTAACTCCAAACACTCACAACACAGAAACTCAGTCCCTGTAACTCCAAACACTCACAATACAGAAACTCAATCTCTGTAACTCCAAACACCCTCAATACAGAGACTCAGTCCCTGTATCTCCAAACATTGACAATACAGGGGCTCAGTCCCTGTAACTCCAAACACTCACAATACAGAAACTCAATCCCTGTAACTCCAAACACTCACAACACAGAAACTCAGTCCCTGTAACTCCAAACACCCTCAATACAGAGACTCAGTCCCTGTAACTCCAAACACTCACAATACAGAAACTCAGTCCCTGTATCTCCAAACATTGACAATACAGGGGCTCAGTCCCTGTAACTCCAAACACTCACAATACAGAAACTCAATCCCTGTAACTCCAAACACTCACAATACAGAAACTCAGTGTCTGTAACTCCAAACACTGTCAATACAGAGACTCAGTGCATGTAACTCCAAACACTCACAATACAGAAACTCAGTCCCTGTAACTCCAAACAACCTCAATACAGAAACTCAATCCCTGTAATTCCAAACACTCTCAATACAGAGACTCAGTCCCTATGACTCCAAACACTCACAATACAGAAACTCAATCCCTGTAACTCCAAACACTCACAACACAGAAACTCAATCCCTGTAACTCCAAACACTGTCAATACAGAGACTCAGTGCCTGTAACTCCAAACACTCACAATACAGAAACTCAGTCCCTGTAACTCACTCATAATACACAAACTAACTGCAGACACCAGGCACATGCTGTAATACATGTATGTTTAAATCCAATATATATCTAAATATACTTAGAAATACAGGGAGAGTTTATAAGCGTTGCAAACCAATGTAATATAAATTCGCAATCAGATGATAGGATGTAAGTATCCTGTCAGCATGAGAGTGTTATTCCGGGAGGGACTGCTCCCTGTTCTGTGCCAGTGGGCAGTGTGGCACTGACAGAGTAGATGTTTTGGGGTGTTGTGATGTGGAGACTGGTACTCACATGAAGGCATGGTAAATGAAAGCCCAGCCGCGGGGTCTCTCCAGCACGTTGTACAGACAGTTCTGCAGCTTGCGGTAGCGGGCATTCCTCTTGTTGCCGTGTTTGAGGGGCAGCGGTCTGCCCAGCAGCCCGACGCGGGCACTCTGCGCACTGTCCCCGGGCACCCCGGCCAGTGCCAGCCTGTCTCCATCGCCGGCTCCCCCGGCCAGCCTCAGGCGGCTGCCCTGCTGCCTGTCCCCGGGGCTGGAGGAGCCGCTCTCCACCGCTGTCAGCCCCACCAGCTCCACCCGCTTCTCTTCGGCAACTCCGCCGTTATCCGCGTGATTCCGGGGCATCTCCGCCGGGACTGAGTGATGGAGCGGCAGCCGCCCCCGGGAGCAACCCCACTCGGATTCACCATCCGCCAGGGAGCGGGCAGGCTCCAGGAAACCCTCCCAACATAGACAGGCAAAGTTAGAGAATTAACCAGCCGACTGCGAAGCACTTCCAGCCTGGAGCAGTTTAAATGTCCAGAGAGGGATATGAGGAGTTTAATACTCTCCCTTTTTACCTTATTCAGCCACAGATCTCAGCAGCTGAGCCTGACACACTAACAGCGCTCTCTGCCTCTGCACTCACAACTAAATCCAACTTTAACATGACTTAACTTGGCGGGACTGGAGACTGCTCTCTCTCCCCCTCCACCTGCCACTTTGCAAGCTGACATCTCCCACCTCCATCTGTGCCAGCTCCTGGCTAACACTCCGCCTTCCCTCCCCCCCCCCCCCCCCTCTATTTACACCCTCTCTCTCAGTGCTGTGTGTGTTGCACTGCTCCTCCTTCACCAGCACATGCCTTCGGTAAAGGAACAGATGAGGCATCTCTCAGCTCACTGTCCCCCCTTCCTGCACTCAGACAGATACAGAGAGCAGAGATGGAGACTATTGAAAGATTCGTCTGGGCTTACACACAAAAAAACACACACTTTCCCTTCTCCCAGTAATTCACTTTCACCAATCCTACTGTTCAAGCTCACATCGTCTCACCTTGCAAACTCTTTATTCTGAACTCTCAGAGACACGGACCACATTTCTGCCAATTTCACAGATAATTCTCATTGCCACACAACCCCTGATTTAACCTCCGCATTTATTTTGTACTTTAATTCTTGCAGGGGAGATATTTTAACCTTTGGTTAGATTACAGGCTGGGTTTGGTTCTGGGGGAAATGGTGAATTCTGTTGAAATTCCGTTGCCGGGCACTGCGAGAACTCTGGAACTTCCTGCACCCCCCTTCCAGCTCTGTGACCGGCCCCAGAAACTGCAGCATGAGTTACTGGAACTCAATGTCACTCTGCATTAGCCCCAGCAGCCTGCCCAGGAATAGCACCATCTGCAGTAACAGGCCTACATTACTGTGCTCACCAGCCACAATGCCAATGTTCCTAATATTAATTCATGTCTACTCATAACTGGATTCCATTCATTTACACTGTTTCCAAAGCAGAGAGAGAGAAGCCATCCACCCAAAATACTCAGTACAAGACTGCAGCCAGTAGCACTTAACTCAACCTGGCTATTTGTTATTCTCCATATAAACCATCCCGAACCCCTCGATTAGATTCCAGTCTGTAACTCACTCCCGGGTATCTGTTATTCTCCATATAAACCATCCCGAACCCCTCGATTAGATTCCAGTCTGTAACTCACTCCCGGGTATCTGTTATTCTCCATATAAACCATCCCGAACCCCTCGATTAGATTCCAGTCTGTAACTCACTCCCGGGTATCTGTTATTCTCCATATAAACCATCCCGAACCCCTCGATTAGATTCCAGTCTGTAACTCACTCCCGGGTATCTGTTATTCTATATATAAACCACCCCGAACCCCTCGATTAGATTCCAGTCTGTAACTCACTCCCGGGTATCTGTTATTCTATATATAAACCACCCCGAACCCCTCGATTAGATTCCAGTCTGTAACTCACTCCCGGGTATCTGTTATTCTATATATAAACCACCCCGAACCCCTCGATTAGATTCCAGTCTGTAACTCACTCCCGGGTATCTGTTATTCTATATATAAACCACCCCGAACCCCTCGATTAGATTCCAGTCTGTAACTCACTCCCGGGTATCTGTTATTCTCCATATAAACCACCCCGAACCCCTCGATTAGATTCCAGTCTGTAACTCACTCCCGGGTATCTGTTATTCTGTATATAAACCACCCCGAACCCCTCGATTAGATTCCAGTCTGTAACTCACTCCCGGGTATCTGTTATTCTATATATAAACCACTCCTGAAACTCTCAATTAGATTCCAGTCTGTAACTCACTCCTGGGTAACTGTTATTCTATATATAAATCATTCCGAAACCTTCAATTATATCCCAGTCTGCAACTCACTCCCAGGTATCTGTTATTCTATATATAAACCACTGCAAGTCCCTTGATTAGATTCCAGTCTTTAGCTCACTCACAGATATCTGTTATTCTGTATATAAACCACCATGAATCCCTTAATTAAATTCCAGTCTGTAGCTCACTCCAGGGTATCTGTTATTCTATTTACAAACCATTCCAAACTCCTCGATTATATTCTAGTTTGTAACTCATTCCTGGGTATCCGCTATTTTATATATAAACCACCCCGATCCCTTTGGTGAGATTCCTGTCTATAACTCACTGCCGAATATCAGTTATTTTACATATAAACAACCCTGAACCTCCTGATTAGATTCCAATCTGTAATTCACTTCTGGCTATCTATCATTCCATATATAAACTACCTAAACCCCTTAATTAGGTTCTTTTTCCCAGAGAATGGTGGAGGCAGAGTCATTCAATATTTTTAAGTCAGAGGTAGATAGATTTTCAAGTAACAAGGGGGTGAAAGGCTATTGGGAAAGTGCAGTTGAGACCACAAAAAGATCAGCCATGATCTTACTGAATGGCAGAACATCCTTGAAGGACCAAATAGCCTATTTTTGCCCCTAATGTCTGTGTTTGCCCATTCTACCCTCTGTAAACCCTTCCCTTTATGTTTAACTCACTGCATGTGTTGTTCAGATAT